>NW_028136530.1:1802500-2387537 GCF_964662115.1 Mustela nivalis
GCCATTGAGGTTTTCCCACGTTGGGAGTTGTGGGATGCCCCCTTCCAGGATTCCTTCTTCCGGACAATTGAGACCTGTTGGACAGCTCCAGGACATCCCATATGGAATGACTCCAGAGCACCGTTCGCGGATGGATGCCTGGGAAGCCCGCCTCACATTCCAATTGTCTCCTAGCAACAAGACAGTTTAGATCTGATGGCTCTGCCGGAGCAACCGGGGTGGCAGAGTTGAAATGGACTTTCCTGAGGATGTGTCCTAATGTGTTTTTGTGTCCATAGGGCCTTGGAATGGGGCGGTGGCACCGGGAATCTGACGTTCTCTCCTAAGCTTTGGACATGGCTCCCATGCACAGGTTTCCTTGTGGAGACGAGATGAGTTCTGATGGGTGCCTCAGGAAAACCCCTATGCTCGTATTGGAATCAGGCTTTTGAGGACATATGCCTTTAACCCAAAGCAATGGATCCTATTATGGCCTTGGGTCCTGTCTGGTTCAATCTTCTTCTCTGGGGACATCCATCTATGGTATGAGTGGAGGTCGATTATCAGCTGGTTTCAGACAGCCCTTGTTTGTTCCGGGCGACCTACACTATTGGGATGGCCTTAGGGACTTTGGAGGTTTCTCCTAATTTGTACGATTATGGACCATGGAATGGGCAGAATTCCCATGGATTGGTAGGCACAGTCCTAATGTGTGGCTCCAGGGTACCAGCCTGTAGAGTGTGTGGCCCAAGACTTTGAGGACAGAAGTCTGAAAACACAAACTCAACGTAGGTTTGGGGACGTAGGTATGGCAGGCCCGATCTACAAACCATGAGAAGAACTCTTCAGGATATGAAGAAAGTGCGAGTCTGAGGCGCTTGCTCAGGCTTTTGTCTCTGGATTTTGTATCAGCGATTGGCCGTGGAATGTCGGGGAGGCCTTATGGGCCATGGACGAATCTTCCTCCGAGGATTTGGCCCGATTCCCAATTGCTTTTCGTCAATCTGTGGGATGGGAGGACTCATTTCAGTTTTGTTACTCAGGAATGAAGCGGTGGCACTGGGGCCCTAAAGGGTTCTCCTAAACAGAGGCTTTGACACAGCTCCAACGTGCAAGTTTCCCATGTGTAGATGAGATGTTTTCTGATGGATGAATCAAGAAACAGCTATATGCTGCTTTTGAAATCCAGGCCTCTGAGGAGAGATGCCTGGAAACCAAAGCAATGGATCTGATTAGTGCCTAGGGGCCTGTTCTTTCCTTTTTACCTCTGGGGACATCTGTCTATGGGTCTGAGTGCAGGAAGGTGCTCTGTAGGGCTCAGATAGCCCCTGTTTTTCCTGGGAAGCCACCACTATTGAGATGGATCAGGGACTTCGGAGGTTTATCCTATTAGAAGGTTTGTGGCCATTGGAATGGGCACACACAATTCCCTTTGAGAGGGAAAGTACAGTCCTCAGGTTTGGCTCCAGGGGCCTGAGCCTGAAGGTTGTGCAGGCCAGGGCTGTTTGGACAGTTGTCTGAAAACACAAACTCGGCTTATGTTTCGGGTCATAGGTATGGCAGGACTGATCTACAGACCATGAGGAGAACTCTTCTGGATTTGAAAGAAGAGCGAGTGTGAGGCTCCTGCTCAAGTTTTTGTCTCTGGATATCGTGTCACTCATGGTCGTGGAATTTCTGGGTGACTTCATGGGAAATGGACGAGTCTTACTCTCTGGGGTTCCGGCACCGTCCAAAGAGTTTGGGGTCATTCTGGGGATGGAAGAAGTCCGTTTTTTTTTTTTTTTTTTGTTGTTGTTGTTGTTGTTTTCTTTTTTAACCTCTGGTGTCCCACCAAATGAGGGATTCCAGAGTAGAGTCCTGGGGAGGGGCGACTGGACAGTCAGAAATCTGGTTAAAAATTGGGGCCTTAGGGACATGTCAAGCCCATTATGACATCTAATGGTCCAGCCACTGAGAGGACTTACTAGAGGACAGGACTCATGCTGAGGGTCACAATGCGTGTGTATGCCCTCGTCGCACTCCAGAATGGGCGGGGGGTCAGGGTGAATGCTGGTTTCTCCTACACTGAACGTTGGACAACATGCCAACCACAAGGGTTCTTGCCATGGGTAAGGAGGAGTTCTGATTTCTGCATAACATTCACCGCTGGGCAGTGATTGGAGATAAGGTCTCGGTTCAGAAGCCTGAAAACTGAGGTAGGGAAGAGATGATGACCTAAGGCCATGGCGGGTTTTATGTGCTCAGTGTGCGGTCAGCTTTCTGGGTGTTGGTCAGGAGGTCCCGGCTCAGGTTGTGTTCGACAGTGCATTAGTGCCCAGGTTAGACTATATAATTTGGGTAAGGTCGAGTGCTGTGTAGGTTTACCCTCATTTAAGGTGCCTGGGTAGCTCATGAGGCAATAATTTTTTTTTTCTAGAGGGCCGGCAGAGTGCTGCATTGTGGGTCAGGAATTGCTAAATTTTAGGACTTCGGGGCCAGGAGTTTGAGGACGGAAGTGTGAGAAGACAAGCTAGACTTGGGTTTCAGGGCGAGGGCACGACAGGTACCCCCTGCAGATCTGAACCAATATCTCATGCTTCTGAAGTCAGGGCGAGGATGAGACGTTGGCTCAGTTTGGAGTTCCTGTGCATGCCGGCCGCTTTATGAAGGGAGCGGAATCTCGGGGCCATTGAGGTTTTCCCACGTTGGGAGTTGTGGGATGCCCCCTTCAAGGATTCCTTCTGCGGGACAATTGAGACCTGTTGGACAGCTCCAGGACATCCCATATGGAATGACTCCAGAGCACCGTTCGCGGATGGATGCCTGGGAAGCCCGCCTCACATTCCAATTGTCTCCTAGCAAAAGACAGTTTAGATCTGATGGCTCTGCCGAAGCAACCGGGGTGGCTGAGTTGAAATGGACTTTCCTGAGGATGGGTCCTAATGTGTTTTTGTGTCCATGAGGGCCTTGGAATGGGGCGGTGGCACCGGGACCCTGAAGTACTCTCCTAAGCTTTGGACATGGCTCCCATGCACAGGTTTCCTTGTGGAGACGAGATGAGTTCTGATGGGTGCCTCAGGAAAACCCCTATGCTCGTATTGGAATCAGGCTTTTGAGGACACATGCCTGTAACCCAAAGCAATGGATCCTATTATGGCCTAGGGTCCTGTCTGGTTCAATCTTCTTCTCTGGGGACATCCATCTATGGTATGAGTGGATGTCGATTATCAGCTGGTGTCAGACAGCCCTTGTTTGTTCCGGGCGAACTACACTATTGGGATGGCCTCAGGGACTTTGGAGGTTTCTCCTAATTTGTACGATTTTGGACCATGGAATGGGCAGAATTCACATGGATTGGTAGTATCAGTCCTAATGTGTGGCTCCAGGCGCCCAGCCTGGAGGGTGTGTGGCCCAAGACTTTGAGGACAGAAGTCTGAAAACAGAAACTCAGCTTAGGTTTGGGGACGTAGGTATGACAGGCCCGATCGAACAACCATGAGAAGAACTCTTCAGGATATGAAGAAAGTGCGAGTCTGAGGCACTTGCTCAGGCTTTTGTCTCTGGATTTTGTATCAGCGATGGATGTTCAGGAGAGATGTTCAGGCTTTTGTCTCTGGATTTTGTATCAGCGATGGCCGTGGAATGTCGGGGAGGCTTCATGGGCCATGAACGAATCTTCCTCTCTGAGGATTTGGCCCGATTCCCAATTGCTTTTCGTCAATCTGTGGGATGGGAGGACTAATTTCAGGTTTGTTACCTCAGTTGTCCCACCAAAAGAGGAATTCCAAAGCAAAGCCGTGGGGAAGACTGAAGGGACAACGCGAACTATGGCAAGCCCAATATGCTATCTCTTCATCCAGCCACTGAGTGGCCTTACTTGAGGACTGGGCTCAGCCTGAGGGTCACAATGTGTGTTTGTGACCAATGTGGCCGATGAGTTTGGGCGGGGCCTCATGGGCCACACTGGTTTCAACCACACTGAACGTTGGACAACATGCCAAACACAAGTTTCTTGCCATGGGGAAGGAGTTCTGATTTCTGCATCACCTTCAACCTTGGGCAGTGACTGGATATAAGCTGTAGGTTCTGAAACCTGAAAACCGAGGGTGGGAAGAAATGACGACCTAAGGCCACTAAGGCTCGATGTGCTCAGTGTGCGGCCAGCTGTCTGGGACGGGCCAGGGAGTCCAAGCTCAGGTTGTGTGAGAAATGGCATTAGTGCCCTGGTCAGCCTATATATTTGGGGTACAGCCAAGGTCGGTGCAGGTTGATCCTCATTTGGGGTTTCTGGGTAGCCCCAGAGGACACTGTTTTTCTTCTGGAGGGCCGGCAGCGTGCTGCATTGTAGTTCTGGATTGCCAAACTGGAGGGCTTGTGGCAAGTAGTCTGACGACAAAAGTCTGAGAACACAAGCTAGGCTTAGGTTTCTGGGTGAGGCCATGGCGCGCACAATCTACAGACCTGAATCGAGTTCTCGTACATCTGAAGTCAGGGCGAGGATCAGACGATCACTCAGGTTGGAGTTTCTGTCCCTGATGGCCCCTTCATGAATGGGCGGGGGCATCACGAGGCCATGGGTGTTTTCCCACGATGGGAGTTGTGAGAAGCTCCAAACTGCAGAGAGTCTTCTGCAGGACAATTGAGACCTGTTGTTTGGCTCCAGGCCAATGATTCTGAGCAGGGTTCTAAGGATGGATGGCTGGGTAACCCACCTCGCATTCCAATTGTCTCCGAGCAACAAGACAGGTTAGATCTCCTGGATCTTTGGGGAGCAACCGAGGACCCTGAGTAGAAATGGACACCCCTGAGAATCGGTCCTAACGTGCTTTTGTGTCTATGGAGTCCTTGGAATGAAGCGGTGGCACTGGGGCCCTAAAGGGTTCTCCTAAACAAAGGCTTTGACACAGCTCCAACGTGCAAGTTTCCCATGTGTAGATGAGATGTTTTCTGATGGGTGAGTCAAGAAACAGCTATATGCTGCTTTTGAAATCCAGGCCTCTGAGGAGAGATGCCTGGAAAGCAAAGCAATGGATCTGATTAGTGCCTAGGGGCCTGTTCTTTCCTTTTTACATCTGGGGACATCTGTCTATGGGTCTGAGTGCAGGTAGGTGCTCATTTGGGCTCAGATTGCCCCTGTTTTTCCTGGGAAGCCACCACTCTTGAGATGGATCAGGGACTTTGGAGGTTTATCCTATTAGAAGGGCTGTGGCCATTGGAATGGGCACACACAATTCCCTTGGAGAGGGCAAGTACAGTCCTCAGGTTTGGCTCCAGGGGCCTGAGCCTGTAGGTTGTGCAGGCCAGGGCTGTTTGGACAGTTGTCTGAAAACACAAACTCGGCTTATGTTTCGGGACATAGGTATGGCAGGACTGATCTACAGACCATGAGGAGAACTCTTCGGGATTTGAAAGAAGGGCGAGTGTGAGGCTCTGCTCAAGTTTTTGTCTCTGGATATCGTGTCACTCATGGTCGTGGAATTTCTGGGTGACTTCATGGGAAATGGAGGAGTCTTACTCTCTGGTGGTTTGGCCCCGTCCAAAGAGTTTGCGGTCATTCTGTGGGGTGGAAGAAGTCCGTTTTTTTTTTTTTTTTTTTTTTTTTTTTGTTGTTGTTGTTGTTGTTGTTTTCTTTTTTAACCTCAGGTGTCCCACCAAATGATGGATTCCAGAGTAGAGCCCTGGGGAGGGGCGACTGGACAATCAGAAATCTGGTTAAAAATTGGGGCCTAGGGACATGTCAAGCCCATTATGACATCTAATGGTCCAGCCACTGAGAGGACTTACTAGAGGACAGGACTCATGCTGAGGGTCACAATGCGTGTGTATGCTCTCGACGCACTACAGAATGGGCGGGGCCTCAGGATGAATGCTGGTTTCTCCTACACTGAACTTTGGACAACGTGCCAACCACAAGGGTTCTTGCCATGGGTAGGAGGAGTTCTGATTTCTGCATCACACTCACCCCTGGGCAGTGATTGGAGATAAGGTCTCGGTTCTGAAGCCTGAAAACTGAGGTAGGGAAGAGATGATGACCTAAGGCATTGGCGGGTTTTATGTGCTCATTGTGCGGTCAGCTTTCTGGGTGTTGGTCAGGAGGTCCGTGCTCAAGTTGTGTTCGACAGTGCATTAGTGCCCAGGTTAGACTATATAATTTGGGTAAAGTCGAGTGCTGTGTAGGTTTACCCTTATTTAAGGTGCCTGGGCAGCTCATGTGGAAATAATTTTTTTTCTAGAGGGCAGGCACAGTGCTGCATTAAGGGTCCGGAATTGCCAAACTTGAGGGCTTCGGGGCCAGGAGTGTGAGGACGGAAGTCTGAGAAGACAAGCTAGACTTGGGTTTCAGGGCGAGGGCACGGCAGGTACCCCCTGCAGATCTGAACCTACTTCTCATGCATCTGAAGTCAGGGCGAGGATCAGACGTTGGCTCAGGTTGGAGATTCTGAGCATGACGGCCGCTTCGTGAAGGGAGCGGAATCTCGAGGCCATTGAGGTTTTCCCAGGTTGGGAGTTGTGGGATGCCCCCTTCAAGGATTCCTTCTGCGGGACTATTGAGACCTGTTGGACAGCTCCAGGACATCCCATATGGAATGACTCCAGAGCACTGTTCGCGGATGGATGCCTGGGAAGCCCGCCTCGCATTCCAATTGTCTACTAGCAACAAGACAGTTTAGATCTGATGGCTCTGCCGGAGCAACCGGGGTGGCTGAGTTGAAATGGACTTTCTTGAGAATGGGTCCTAATGTGTTTTTGTGTCCATGAGGGCCTTGGAATGGGGCGGTGGCACCGGGACCCTAAGTACTCTCCTAAGCTTTGGACATGGCTCCCATGCACAGGTTTCCTTGTGGAGACGAGATGAGTTCTGATGGGTGCCTCAGGAAAACTCCTATGCTCGTATTGGAATCAGGCTTTTGAGGACACATGCCTGAAACTTAAAGCAATGGATCCTATTATGGCCTAGGGTCCTGTCTGGTACAATCTTCTTCTCTGGGGACATCCATCTATGGTATGAGTGGAGGTCGATTATCAGCTGGTGTCAGACAGCCCTTGTTTGTTCCGGGCGACCTACACTATTGGGATGGCCTCAGGGACTTTGGAGGTTTCTCCTAATTTGTACGATTTTGGACCATGGAATGGGCAGAATTCCCATGGATTGGTAGGCACAGTCCTAATGTGTGGCTCCAGGGGCCCAGCCTGGAGGGTGTGGGGCCCAAGACTTTGAGGACAGAAGTCTGAAAACACAAACTCAGCTTAGGTTTGGGGACGTAGGTATGGCAGGCCCGATCGACAAACCATGAGAAGAACTCTTCAGGATATGAAGAAAGTGCGAGTCTGAGGCGCTTGCTCATGCTTTTGTCTCTGGATTTTGTATCAGCGATGGCCGTGGAATGTCGGGGAGGCCTCATGGGCCATGGACGAATCTTCCTCTCTGAGGATTTGGCCCGATTCCCAATTGCTTTTCTTCAATCTGTGGGATGGGAGGACTCATTTCAGTTTGGTTATCTCAGGTGTCCCACCAAAAGAGGAATTCCAAAGCCAAGCCGTGGGGAAGACTGAAGGGTCAACTTGAACTATGGTTAAAAATTGGGGCCTAGGGGCATGGCAAGCCCAATATGATATCTCTTCATCCAGCCACTGAGTGGCCTTACTTGAGGACTGGGCACAGCCTGAGCGTCACAAAGTGTGTTTGTGACCAATGTGGCCCGCGAGCATGGGCGGGGCCTCATGGGCCACACTGGTTTCAACTACACTGAACGTTGGACAACATGCCAACCACAAGGTTTCTTGCCATGGGGAAGGAGTTCTGATTTCTGCATCACCTTCAACCCTGGGCAGTGAATGGAGATAAGGTCTAGGTTCTGAAACCTGAAAACCGAGGTTGGGAAGAGATGAGGACCTAAGGCCATGGCGGCTCGATGTGCTCAGTGTGCGGCCAGCTGTCTGGGAGGGTCCAGGGAGTCCAGGCTCAGGCTGTGTCAGAAAGGGCATTAGTGCCCTGGTCAGCCTACGTATTTGGGGCATAGCCAAGGTCGGTGCAGGTTGATCCTCATTTAGGGTTACTGGGTAGCCCCAGAGGACAATGTTTTTCTTCTGGAGGGCCGGCAGAGTGCTGCATTGTAGTTCTGGATTGCCAAACTGGAGGGCTTGTGGGCAGTAGTCTGACGACAAAAGTCTGAGAACACAAGCTAGGCTTAGGTTTCTGGGTGAGGCCATGGAAGGCACAATCTACAGACCTGAATCGAGATCTCGTGCATCTGAAGTCAGGGCGAGGATCAGACGATTGCTCAGGTTGGAGTTTCTGTCCCTGATGGGCCCTTCATGAATGGGGGGGGCCATCACGAGGCCATGGGTGTTTTCCCACGATGGGAGTTGTGAGAAGCTCCAAACTGCAGAGAGTCTTCTGCAGGACAACTGAGACCTGTTGTTTGGCTCCAGGCCAATGATTCTGAGCAGGGTTCTAAGGATGGATGCCTGGTAGCCCACCTCGCATTCCAATTGTCTCCTAGCAACAAGACAGGTTAGATCTCCTGGATCTGTGGGGAGCAACCGAGGACGCAGAGTTGAAATGGACACCCCTGGGGATGGGTCCTAACGTGCTTTTGTGTCTTTGGAGACCTTGGAATGAAGCGGTGGCACTGGGGCCCTAAAGGGTTCTCCAAAACAAAGGCTTTGACACAGCTCCAACGTGCAAGTTTTCCATGTGTAGATGAGATGTTTTCTGATGGGTGAGTCAAGAAACAGCTATATGCTGCTTTTGAAATCCAGGCCTCTGAGGAGAGATGACTGGAAAGCAAAGCAATGGATCTGATGAGTGCCTAGGGGCCTGTTCTTTCCTTTTTTCCTCTGGGGACATCTGTCTATGGGTCTGAGTGCAGGTAGGTGCTCATTTGGGCTCAGATTGCCCCTGTTGTTCCTGGGAAGCCAACACTATTGAGATGGATCAGGGACTTTGGAGGTTTATCCTATTAGAAGGGTTGTGGCCATTGGAATGGGCACACACAATTCCCTTGGAGAGGGCAAGTACAGTCCTCAGGTTTGGCTCCAGGGGCCTGAGCCTGTAGGTTGTGTAGGCCAGGGCTGTTTTGACAGTTGTCTGAAAACACAAACTCGGCTTACGTTTCGGGTCATAGGTATGGCAGGACTGATCTACAGACCATGAGGAGAACTCTTCGGGATTTGAAAGAAGGGCGAGTGTGAGGCTCATGCTCAAGTTTTTGTCTTTGGATATCGTGTCACTCATGGTCGTGCAATTTCTGGGTGACTTCATGGGAAATGGACGAGTCTTACTCTCTGGTGGTTTGGCCCCGTCCAAAGAGTTTGGGGTCATTCTGTGGGCTGGAAGAAGTCCGTTTTTTTTTTGTTGTTGTTGTTGTTGTTGTTTTCTTTTTTAACCTCAAGTGTCCTACCAAATGATGGATTCCAGAGTAGAGCCCTGGTGAGGGGCGACTGGACAATCAGAAATATGGTTAAAAATTGGGGCCTAGGTACATGTCAAGCCCATTATGACATCTAATGGTCCAGCCACTGAGAGGACTTACTAGAGGACAGGACTCATGCTGAGTGTCACAATGCGTGTGTATGCCCTCGTCGCACTCAAGAATGGGCGGGGCCTCAGGGTGAATGCTGGTTTCTCCTACACTGAACGGTGGACAACGTGCCAACAACAAGGGTTCTTGCCATGGGTAAGGAGGAGTTCTGATTTTTGCATCACAATCACCCCTGGGCAGTGATTGGAGATAAGGTCTCGGTTCTGAAGCCTGAAAACTGAGGTAGGGAAGAGATGATGACCTAAGGCCATGGCGGGTTTTATGTGCTCAGTGTGCGGTCAGCTTTCTGGGTGTTGGTCAGGAGGTCCGGGCTCAGGTTGTGTTCGACAGTGCATTAGTGCCCAGGTTAGGCTATATAATTTGCGTAAAGTCGAGTGCTGTGTAGGTTTACCCGCATTTAAGGTGCCTGGGCAGGTCATGAGGCAATAATTTTTTTTCTAGAGGGCAGGCAGAGTGCTGCATTGTGGGTCCGGAATAGCCAAACATGAGGGCTTCGGGGCCAGGAGTGTGAGGATGGAAGTCTGAGAAGAAAAGCTAGACTTGGGTTTCAGGGCGAGGGCAAGGCAGGTACCCCCTGCAGATCTGAACCAATATCTCATGCATTTGAAGTCAGGGCGAGGATCAGACGTTGGCTCAGGTTGGAGTTTCTGTGCATGACGGCCGCTTCATGAAGGGAGCGGAATCTCGAGGCCATTGAGGTTTTCCCACGTTGGGAGTTGTGGGATGCCCCCTTCAAGGGTTCCTTCTATGGGACAATTGAGACCTGTTGGACAGCTCCAGGACATCCCATATGGAATGACTCTAGAGCACCGTTCGCGGATGGATGCCTGGGAAGCCCGGCTCGCATTCCAATTGTCTCCTAGCAACAAGACAGTTTAGATCTGATGGCTCTGCGGGAGCAACAGGGGTGGCTGAGTTGAAATGGACTTTCCTGAGGATGGGTCCTAATGTGTTTTTGTGTCCATGAGGGCCTTGGAATCGGGCGGTGGCACCGGGACCCTGAAGTACTCTCCTAAGATTTGGACATGGCTCCCATGCACAGGTTTCCTTGTGGAGACGAGATGAGTTCTGATGGGTGCCTCAGGAAAACCCCTATGCTCGTATTGGAATCAGGCTTTTGAGGACACATGCCTGTAACCCAAAGCAATGGATCCTATTATGGCCTAGGGTCCTGTCTGGTTCAATCTTCGTCTCTGTGGACATCCATCTATGGTATGAGTGGAGGTCGATATCAGCTGGTGTCAGACACCCCTTGTTTGTTCCGGGCGACCTACACTATTGGGATGGCCTCAGGGACTTTGGAGGTTTCTCCTAATTTGTACGATTTTGGACCATGGAATGGGCAGAATTCCCATGGATTGGTAGGCACAGTCCTAATGTGTGGCTCCAGGGGCCCAGCCTGGAGGGTGTGGGGCCCAAGACTTTGAGGACAGAAGTCTGAAAACACAAACTCAGCTTAGGTTTGGGGACGTAGTTATGGCAGGCCCGATCTACAAACCATGAAAAGAACTCTTCAGGCTATGAAGAAAGTGCGAGTCTGAGGCGCTTGCTCAGGCTTTTGTCTCTGGATTTTGTATCAGCGATGGCCGTGGAATGTCGGGGAGGCCTCATGGGCCATGGACGAATCTTCCTCTCTGAGTATTTGGCCTGATTCCCAATTGCTTTTCGTCAATCTCTGGGATGGGAGGACTCATTTCAGTTTTGTTACCTCAGGTGTCCCACCAAAAGAGGAATTCCAAAGCCAAGCCGTGGGGAAGACTGAAGGGACAACCCGAACTATGGTTAAAAATTCGGGCCTAGGGGCATGGCAAGCCCAATATGCTATCTCTTCATCCAGCCACTGAGTGGCCTTACTTGAGGACTGGGCTCAGCCTGAGCGTCATACTGTGTGTTTGTGACCAATGTGACCCGTGAGCATGGGCGGGGCCTCATGGGCCACACTGGTTTCAACTACACTGAACGTTGGACAACATGCCAACCACAAGGTTTCTTGCCATGGGGAAGGAGTTCTGATTTCTGCATCAACTTCAACCTTGGGCAGTGATTGGAGATTAGGTCTAGGTTCTGAAACCTGAAAACCGAGGTTGGGAAGAGATGACGACCTAAGGCCATGGCGGCTCGATGTGCTCAGTGTGCGGCCAGCTGTCTTGGAGGGTCCAGGGGGTCCAGGCTCAGGCTGTGTCAGAAAGGGCATTAGTGCCCTGGTCAGCCTATGTATTTGGGGTACAGCCAAGGTCGGTGCAGGTTGATCCTCATTTGGGGTTACTGGGTAGACTCAGAGGACAATGGTTTTCTTCTGGAGGGCCGGCTGTGTGCTGCATTGTAGTTCTGGATTGCCAAACTGGAGGGCTTGTGGGCCAGTAGTCTGACGACAAAAGTCTGAGAACACAAGGAGGCTTAGGTTTCTGGGTGAGGCCATGGCAGGCACAATCTACAGACCTGAATCGAGATCTCGTGCATCTGAAGTCAGGGCGAGGATCAGAGGATCGCTCAGGTTGGAGTTTCTGTCCCTGATGGCCCCTTCATGAATGGGGTGGGGGCATCACGAGGCCATGGGTGTTTTCCCACAATGGGAGTTGTGAGAAGCTCCAAACTGCAGAGAGTCTTCTGCAGGACAATTGAGACCTGTTGTTTGGCTCCAGACCAATGATTCTGAGCAGGGTTCTAAGGATGGATGGCGGGGTAGCCCACCTCGCATTCCAATTGTCTCCTAGCAACAAGACAGGTTAGATCTCCTGGATCTGTGGGGAGCAACCGAGGACGCTGAGTTGAAATGGACACCCCTGGGGATGGTTTCTAATGTCATTTTGTGTATATGGAGACCTTGGAATGAAGCGGTGGCACTGGGGCCCTAAAGGGTTCTCCTAAACAGAGGCTTTGACACAGCTCCAACGTGCAAGTTTCTCATGTGTAGATGAGATGTTTTCTGATGGGTGAGTCAAGAAACAGCTATATGCTTCTTTTGAAATCCAGGCCTCTGAGGTGAGATGCCTGGAAAGCAAAGCAATGGATCTGATTAGTGCCTAGGGGCCTGTTCTTTCCTTTTTACCTCTGGGGACATCTGTCTATGGGTCTGAGTGCAGGTAGGTGCTCAGTTTGGCTCAGATTGCCCCTGTCTTTCCTGGGAAGCCACCATTATTGAGATGGATCAGGGACTTTGGAGGTTTATCCTATTAGAAGGGTTGTGGCCATTGGAATGGGCACACACAATTTCTTGGAGAGGGCAAGTACAGTCCTCAGGTTTGGCTCCAGGGGCCCGAGCCTGTAGGTTGTGTAGGCCAGGGCTGTTTGGACAGTTGTCTGAAAACACAAACTCGGCTTATGTTTCAGGTCATAGGTATGGCAGGACTGATCTACAGACCATGAGGAGAACTCTTCGGGATTTGAAAGAAGGGCGAGTGTGAGACTCCTTCTCAAGTTTTTGTCTCTGGATATCGTGTCACTCATGGTCGTGCAATTTCTGGGTGACTTCATGGGAAATGGACGAGTCTTACTCTCTGGTGGTTTGGCCCCGTCCAAAGAGTTTGGGGTCATTCTGTGGGCTGGAAGAAGTCCGTTTTTGTTGTTGTTGTTGTTGTTTTCTTTTTTAACCTCAGGTGTCTCACCAAATGATGGATTCCAGAGTAGAGCCCTGGGGAGGGGCGACTGGACAATCAGAAATCTGGTTAAAAATTGGGGCCTTAGGGACATGTCAAGCCCATTATGACATCTAATGGTCCAGCCACTGAGAGGACTTATTAGAGGACAGGACTCATGCTGAGGGTCACAATGTGTGTGTATGACATCGTCGCACTCAAGAAAGGGCGGGGCATCAAGGTGAATGCTGGTTTCTCCTACACTGAACGTTGGACAACGTGCCAACCACAAGGGTTCTTTCCATGTGTAAGGAGGAGTTCTGATTTCTGCATCACACTCACCCCTGGGCAGTGATTGGAGATAAGGTCTCGGTTCTGAAGCCTGAAAGCTGAGGTAGGGAAGAGATGATGACCTAAGGCCATGGCGGGTTTTATGTGCTCAGTGTGCGGTCAGCTTTCTGGGTGTTGGTCAGGAGGTCCGGGCTCAGGTTGTGTTCGACAGTGCATTAGTGCCCAGGTTAGACTATATAATTTGGGTAAAGTCCAGTGCTGCGTAGGTTTACCCGCATTTAAGGTGCCTGGGCAGGTTGAGGCAATAATTTTTTTTCTAGAGGGCAGGCAGAGTGCTGCATTGTGGGTCCGGAATTGCCAAACTTGAGGGCTTCAGGGCCAGGAGTGTGAGGACGGAAGTCTGAGAAGACAAGCTAGACTTGGGTTTCAGGGCGAGGGCACGGCAGGTACCCCCTGCAGATCTGAACCAATATCTCATGCATCTGAAGTCAGGGCGAGGGTCAGACTTTGGCTCAGGTGGGAGTTTCTGAGCATGACGACCGCTTCATGAAGGGAGCGGAATCTCGAGGCCATTGAGGTTTTCCCACGTTGGGAGTTGTGGGATGCCCCCTTCAAGGATTCCTTCTGCGGGACAATTGAGACCTGTTGGACAGCTCCAGGACATCCCATATGGAATGACTCCAGAGCACCGTTCGCGGATGGATGCCTGGGAAGCCCGCCGCGCATTCCAATTGTCTCCTAGCAACAAGACAGTTTAGATCTGATGGCTCTGCGGGAGCAACTGGGTTGGCTGAGTTGAAATGGACTTTCCTGAGGATGGGTCCTAATGTGTTTTTGTGTCCATGAGGGCCTTGGAATGGGGCGGTGGCACCGGGAACCTGAAGAACTCTCCTAAGCTTTGGACATGGCTCCCATGCACAGGTTTCCTTGTGGAGACGAGATGAGTTCTGATGGGTGCCTAAGGAAAACCCCTATGCTCGTATTGGAATCTGGCTTTTGAGGACACATGCCTGTAACCCAAAGCAATGGATCCTATTATGGCCTAGGGTCCTGTCTGGTTCAATCTTCTTCTCTGGGGACATCCATCTATGGTATGAGTGGAGGTCGATTATCAGCTGGTGTCAGACAGCCCTTGTTTGTTCTGGGCGACCTACACTATTGGGATGGCCTCAGGGACTTTGGAGGTTTCTCCTAATTTGTACGATTTTGGACCATGGAATGGGCAGAATTCCCATGGATTGGTAGGCACAGTCTTAATGTGTGGCTCCAGGGGCCAAGCCTGGAGGGTGTGTGGCCCAAGACTTTGAGAACAGAAGTCTGAAAACACAAAATCAGCTTAGGTTTGGGGACGTAGGTATGGCAGGCCCGATCACAAACCATGAGAGAAACTCTTCAGGATATGAAGAAAGTGCGAGTCTGAGGCGCTTCCTCAGGCTTTTGTCTCTGGATTTTGTATCAGCGAATGCCGTGGAATGTCGGAGAGGCCTCAGGGGCCACGGACGAAACTTCCTCTCTGAGGATTTGGCCCGATTCCCAATTGCTTTTTGTCAATCTGTGGGATGGGAGGACTCATTTCAGGTTTGTTACCTCAGGTGTCCCACCAAAAGAGGAATTCCAAAGCCAAGCCGTGGGGAAGACTGAAGGGACAACCCGAACTATGGTTAAAAATTGGGTCTAGGGGCATGGCAGGCCCAATATGCTATCTCTTCATCCAGCCACTGAGTGGCCTTACTTGAGGACTGGGCTCAGCCTGAGCGTCACAATGTGTGTTTGTGACCAATGTGGCTCGCGAGCATGGGCGGGGCCTCATGGGCCACACTGGTTTCAACTACACTGAACGTTGGACAACATGCCAACCACAAGGTTTTTTGCCATGGGGGGAAGGAGTTTGGATCTCTGGATCACCTTCAAGCCTGGGCAGTGATTGGAGATAAGGTCTAGGTTCTGAAAACCTGAAAACCGAGGTTGGGAAGAGATGACGACCTAAGGCCATGGCGGCTCGATGTGCTCAGTGTGCGGCCAGCTGTCTGGGAGGGGACAGGGAGTCCAGGCTCAGGCTGTGTCAGAAAGGGCATTAGTGCTGGTCAGCCTATGTATTTGGGGTACAGCCAAGGTCGGTGCAGGTTGATCCTCATTTGGGGTTACTGGGTAGCCCCAGAGGACAATGTTTTTCTTCTGGAGCGCCGGCAGAGTGCTGCATTGTAGTTCTGGATTGCCAAACTGGAGGGCTTGTGGGCCAGTAGTCTGACGACAAAAGTCTGAGAACACAAGCTAGGCTTAGGTTTCTGGTTGAGGCCATGGCACGCACAATCTACAGACCTGAATCGAGATCTCGTGCATCTGAAGTCAGGGCGAGGATCAGAGGATCGCTCAGGTTGGAGTTTCTGTCCCTGATGGCCCCTTCATGAATGGGGGGGGGCATCACGAGGCCATGGGTGTTTTCCCACGATGGGAGTTGTGAGAAGCTCCAAACTGCAGAGAGTCTTCTGCAGGACAATTGAGACCTGTTGTTTGGCTCCAGGCCAATGATTCTGAGCAGGGTTCTAAGGATGGATGGCGGGGTAGCCCACCTCGCATTCCAATTGTCTCCTAGCAACAAGACAGGTTAGATCTCCTGGATCTGTGGGGAGCAACCGAGGACGCTGAGTTGAAATGGACACCCCTGGGGATGGGTCCTAACGTGCTTTTGTGTCTATGGAGACCTTGGAATGAAGCGGTGGCACTGGGGCCCTAAAGGGTTCTCCTCAACAGAGGCTTTCACACAGCTCCAACGTGCAAGTTTCTCATGTTTAGATGAGATGTTTTCTGATGGGTGAGTCAAGAAACAGCTATATGCTTCTTTTGAAATCCAGGCCTTTGAGGTGAGATGCCTGGAAACCAAAGCAATGGATCTGATTAGTGCCTAGGGGCCTGTTCTTTCCTTTTTACCTCTGGGGACATCTGTCTATGGGTCTGAGTGCAGGTAGGTGCTCAGTTTGGCTCAGATTGCCCCTGTCTTTCCTGGGAAGCAACCACTATTGAGATGGATCAGGGACTTTGGAGGTTTATCCTATTAGAAGGGTTGTGGACATTGGAATGGGCACACACAATTCCCTTGGAGAGGGCAAGTACAGTCCTCAGGTTTGGCTCCAGGGGCCTGAGCCTGTAGGTTGTGTAGGCCAGGGCTGTTTGGACAGTTGTCTGAAAACACAAACTCGGCTTATGTTTCGGGTCATAGGTATGGCAGGACTGATCTACAGACCATGAGGAGAACTCTTCGGGATTTGAAAGAAGGGCGAGTGTGAGGCTCCTGCTCAAGTTTTTGTCTCTGGATATCGTGTCACTCATGGTCGTGCAATTTCTGGGTGACTTCATGGGAAATGGACGAGTCTTACTCACTGGTGGTTTGGCCCCGTCCAAAGAGTTTGGGGTCATTCTGTGGGCTGGAAGAAGTCCGTTTTTTTTTGTTGTTGTTGTTGTTGTTTTCTTCTTTAACCTCAGGTGTCCCACCAAATGATGGATTCCAGAGTAGAGACCTGGTGAGGGGCGACTGGACAATCAGAAATCTGGTTAAAAATTGGGGCCTTAGGGACATGTCAAGCCCATTACGACATCTAATGGTCCAGCCACTGAGTGGACTTACTAGAGGACAGGACTCATGCTGAGGGTCACAATGTGTGTGTATGACCTCGTCGCACTCAAGAATGGGCGGGGCCTCAGGGTCAATGCTGGTTTCTCCTACACTGAACGTTGGACAACGTGCCAACCACAGAGGTTCTTGCCATGGGAAAATAGGAGTTCTGATTTCTGCATCACACTCACCCCTGGGCTGTGATTGGAGATAAGGTCTCGGTTCTGAAGCCTGAAAGCTGAGGTAGGGAAGAGATGATGACCTAAGGCCATGGCGGGTTTTATGTGCTCAGTATGCGGTCAGCTTTCTGGGTGTTGGTCAGGAGGTCGGGGCTCAGGTTGTGTTCGACAGTGCATTATTGCCCAGGTTAGACTATATAATTTGGGTAAAGTCCAGTGCTGCGTAGGTTTACCCGCATTTAAGGTGCCTGGGCAGGTTGAGGCAATAATTTTTTTTCTAGAGGGCAGGCAGAGTGCTGCATTGTGGGTCCGGAATTGCCAAACTTGAGGGCTTCGGGGCCAGGAGTGTGAGGACGGAAGTCTGAGAAGACAAGCTAGACTTGGGTTTCAGGGCGAGGGCACGGCAGGTACCCCCTGCAGATCTGAACCAATATCTCATGCATCTGAAGTCAGGGCGAGGATCAGACTATGGCTCAGGTGTGAGTTTCTGAGCATGACGGCCGCTTCATGAAGGGAGCGGAATCTCGAGGCCATTGAGGTTTTCCCACGTTGGGAGTTGTGGGATGCCCCCTTCAAGGATTTCTTCTGCGGGACAATTGAGATCTGTTGGACAGCTCCAGGACATCCCATATGGAATGACTCCAGAGCACTGTTCGCGGATGGATGCCTGGGAAGCCCGCCTCGCTTTCCAATTGTCTCCTAGCAACAAGACAGTTTAGATCTGATGGCTCTGCGCAAGCAACTGGGTTGGCCTAGTTGAAATGGACTTTCCTGAGGATGGGTCCTAATGTGTTTTTGTGTCCATGAAGGCCTTGGAATGGGGCGGTGGCACCGGGAACCTGAAGTACTCTCCTAAGCTTTGGACATGGCTCCCATGCACAGGTTTTCTTGTGGAGACGAGATGAGTTCTGATGGGTGCCTCAGGAAACCCCCTATGCTCATATTGGAATCAGGCTTTTGAGGACACATGCCTGTAACCCAAAGCAATGGATCCTATTATGGCCTAGGGTCCTGTCTGGTTCAATCTTCTTCTCTGGGGACATCCATCTATGGTATGAGTGGAGGTCGATTATCAGCTGGTGTCAGACAGCCCTTGTTTGTTCCGGGCGACCTACACTATTGGGATGGCCTCAGGGACTTTGGAGGTTTCTTCTAATTTGTACGATTTTGGACCATGGAATGGGCAGAATTCCCATGGATTGGTAGGCACAGTACTAATGTGTGGCTCCAGGGGCCCAGCCTGGAGGGTGTGTGGCCCAAGACTTTGAGGACAGAAGTCTGAAAACACAAATTCAGCTTAGGTTTGGGGACTTAGGTATGGCAGGCCCGATCACAAACCATGAGAAGAACTCTTCAGGATACGAAGAAAGTGCGAGTCTGAGGCGCTTGCTCAGGCTTTTGTCTCTGGATTTTGTATCAGCGAAGGCCGTGGAATGTCGAGGAGGCCTCAGGGGCCTAGGAAGAATCTTCCTCTCTGAGGATTTGGCCCGATTCCCAATTGCTTTTCGTCAATCTGTGGGATGGGAGGACTCATTTCAGTTTTGTTACCTCAGGTGTCCCACCAAAAGAGGAATTCCAAAGCCAAGCCGTGGGGAAGACTGAAGGGACAACCCGAACTATGGTTAAAAATTGGGGCCTAGGGGCATGGCAAGCCCAATATGCTATCTCTTCATCCATCCACTGAGTGGCCTTACTTGAGGACTGGGCTCAGCCTGACGGTCACAATGTGTGTTTGTGACCAATGTGGCCCGCGAGCATGGGCGGGGCCTCATGGGCCACACTGGTTTCAACTACACTGAACGTTGGACAACATGCCAACCACAAGGTTTCTTGCCATGGGGAAGGAGTTCTGATTTCTGCATCACCTTCAAACCTGGGCAGTGATTGGAGATAAGGTCTAGGTTCTGAAACCTGAAAACCGAGGTTGGGAAGAGATGACGACCTAAGGCCATGGCGGCTCGATGTGCTCAGTGTGCGGCCAGCTGTCTGGTCGGGTCCAGGGGGTCCAGGCTCAGGCTGTGTCAGAAAGGGCATTAGTTTCCTGGTCAGCCTATGTATTTGGGGTACAGCCAATGTCGGTGCAGGTTGATCCTCATTTGGAATTACTGGGTAGCCCCAGAGGACAATGTTTTTCCTCTGGAGGGCCGGCAGAGTGCTGCATTGTAGTTCTGGTTTGCCAAACTGGAGGGCTTGTGGGCCAGTAGTCTGACGACAAAAGTCTGAGAACACAAGCCAGGCTTAGGTTTCTGGGTGAGGCCATGGCAGGAACAATCTACAGACCTGAATCGAGATCTCGTGCATCTGAATTCAGGGCGAGGATCAGACGATCGTTAAGGTTGGAGTTTCTGTCCCTGATGGCCCCTTCATTAATGGGGGGGGGCATCACGAGGCCATGGGTGTTTTCCCACGATGGGAGTTGTGAGAATCTCCAAACTGCAGAGAGTCTTCTGCAGGACAATTGAGACCTGTTGTTTGGCTCCAGGCCAATGATTCTGAGCAGGGTTCTAAGGATGGATGGCTGGGTAGCCCACCTCGCATTCCAATTGTCTCCTAGCAACAAGACAGGTTAGATCTCCTGGATCTGTGGGGAGCAAACGAGGACGCTGAGTTGAAATGGACACCCCTGGGGATGGGTCCTAACGTGCTTTTGTGTCTATGGAGTCCTTGGAATAAAGCGGTGGCACTGGGGCCCTAAAGGGTTCTCCTAAACAGAGGCTTTGACACAGCTCCAACGTGCAAGTTTCCCATGTGTAGATGAGATGTTTTCTGATGGGTGAGTCAAGAAACAGCTATATGCTGCTTTTGAAATCCAGGCCACTGAGGAGAGATGCCTGGAAACCAAAGCAATGGATCTGATTAGTGCCTAGGGGCCTGTTCTTTCCTTTTTACCTCTGGGGACATCTGTCTATGGGTCTGAGTGCAGGTAGGTGCTCAGTTGGGCTCAGATTGCCCCTGTCTTTCTGGGAAGCCACCACTATTGAGATGGATCAGGGACTTTGGAGGTTTATCCTATTAGAAGGGTTGTGGCCATTGGAATGGGCACACACAATTCCCTTGGAGAGGGCAAGTACAGTCCTCAGGTTTGGCTCCAGGGGCCTGAGCCTGTAGGTTGTGTAGGCCAGGGCTGTTTGGACAGTTGTCTGAAAACACAAACTCGGCTTATGTTTCGGGTCATAGGTATGGCAGGACTGATCTACAGACCATGAGGAGAACTCTTCGGGATTTGAAAGAAGGGCGAGTGTGAGGCTCCTGCACAAGTTTTTTTCTCTGGATATCGTGTCACTCATGGTCGTGCAATTTCTGGGTGACTTCATGGGAAATGGACGAGTCTTACTCTCTGGTGGTTTGGCCCCGTCCAAAGAGTTTGGGGTCATTCTGTGGGCTGGAAGAAGTCCGTTTTTTTTTTGTTGTTGTTGTTGTTGTTTTCTTTTTTAACCTAGGTGTCCCACCAAATGATGGATTCCAGAGTAGAGCCCTGGTGAGGGGCGACTGGACAATCAGAAATCTGGTTAAAAATTGGGGCCTTAGGGACATGTCAAGCCCATTATGACATCTAATGGTCCAGCCACTGAGAGGACTTACTAGAGGACAGGACTCATGCTGAGGGTCACAATGCGTGTGTATGCCCTCGTCGCACTCAAGAATGGGTGGGGCCTCAGGGTCAATGCTGGTTTCTCCTACACTGAACGTTGGACAACGTGCCAACCACAAGGGTTCTTGCCATGGGAAAGGAGGAGTTCTGACTTCTGCATCACACTCACCCCTGGGCAGTGATTGGAGATAAGGTCACGGTTCTGAAGCCTGAAAACTGAGGTAGGGAAGAGATGATGACCTAAGGCCATGGCGGGTTTTATGTGCTCATTGTGCGGTCAGCTTTCTGGGTGTTGGTCAGGAGGTCCGGGCTCAGGTTGTGTTCGACAGTGCATTAGTGCCCAGGTTAGACTATATAATTTGGGTAAAGTCGAGTGCTGCGTAGGTTTACCCGCATTTAAGGTGCCTGGGCAGGTTGAGACAATAATTTTTTTTCTAAAGGGCAGGCAGAGTGCTGCATTGTGGGTCCGGAATTGCCTAAACTTGAGGGCTTCAGGGCCAGGAGTGTGAGGACAGAAGTCTGAGAAGACAAGCTAGACTTAGGTTTCAGGGCGAGGGCACGGCAAATACCCCCTGCAGATCTGAACCAATATCTCATGCATCTGAAGTCAGGGCGAGGATCAGACGTTGGCTCAGGTGGGAGTTTCTGAGCATGACGGCCGCTTCATGAAGGGAGCGGAATCTCGAGGCCATTGAGGTTTACCCACGTTGGGAGTTGTGGGATGCCCCCTTCAAGGATTCCTTCTGCGGGACAATTGAGACCTGTTGGACAGCTCCAGGACATCCCATATGGAAAGACTCCAGAGCACCATTCGCGGATGGATGCCTGGGAAGCCCGCCTCGCATTCCAATTGTCTCCTAGCAACAAGACTGTTTAGATCTGATGGCTCTGCGGGAGCAACCGGGGTGGCGGAGTTGAAAGGGACTTTCCTGAGGATGGGTCCTAATGTGTTTTTGTGTCCATGAGGGCCTTGGAATGGGGCGGTGGCACCGGGACCCTGAAGTACTCTCCTAAGCTTTGGACATGGCTCCCATGCACAGGTTTCCTTGTGGAGACGAGATGAGTTCTGATGGGTGCCTCAGGAAAACCCCTATGCTCGTATTGGAATCAGGCTTTTGAGGACACATGCCTGTAACCCAAAGGAATGGATCCTATTATGGCCTAGGGTCCTGTCTGGTTCAATCTTCTTCTCTGGGGACATCCATCTATGGTATGAGTGGAGGTCGATTATCAGCTGGCGTTAGACAGCCCTTGTTTGTTCAGGGCGACCAAATATATTGGGATGGCCTCAGGGACTTTGGAGGTTTCTCCTAATTTGTACGATTTTGGACCATGGAATGGGCAGAATTCCCATGGATTGGTAGGCACAGTCCTAATGTGTGGCTCCAGGGGCCCAGCCTGGAGGGTGTGTGGCCCAATACTTTGAGGACAGAAGTCTGAAAACACAAACTCAGCTTACTTTTGGGGACGTAGGTATGGCAGGCCTGATCTACACACCATGAGAAGAACTCTTCAGGATACGAAGAAAGTGCGAGTCTGAGGTGCTTGCTCAGGCTTTTGTCTCTGGATTTTGTATCAGCGATGGCCATGGAATGTCGGGGAGGCCTCATGGGCCATGGACGAATCTTCCTCTCTGAGGATTTGGCCCGATTCCCAATTGCTTTTCGTCAATCTGTGGGATGGGAGGACTCATTTCAGTTTTGTTACCTCAGGTGTCCCACCAAAAGAGGAATTCCAAAGCCAAGCCGTGGGGAAGACTGAAGGGACAACCCGAACTATGGTTAAAAATTGGGGCCTAGGGGCATGGCAAGCCCAATATGCTATCTCTTCATCCAGGCACTGAGTGACCTTACTTGAGGACTGGGCTCAGCCTGACGGTCACAATGTGTGTTTGTGACCAATTGGCCCGCGAGATGGGCGGGGCCTCATGGGCCACACTGGTTTCAACTACACTGAACGTTGGACAACATGACAACCACAAGGTTTTTTGCCATGGGGGGAAGGAGTTCTGATTTCTGCATCACCTTCAACCCTGGGCAGTGATTGGAGATAAGGTCTAGGTTCTGAAACCTGAAAACCGATGTTGGGAAGAGATGACGACCTAAGGCCATGGCGGCTCGATGTGCTCAGTGTGCGGTCAGCTGTCTGGGAGGGTCCACGGGTTCCAGGCTCAGGCTGTGTCAGAAAGGGCATTAGTGCCCTGGTCAGCCTAAGTATTTAGGGTACAGCCAAGGTCGGTGCAGGTTGATTCTCATTTGGGGTTACTGAATAGCCCCAGAGGACAATGTTTTTCTTCTGGAGGGCCGGCAGAGTGCTGCATTGTAGTTCTGGATTGCCAAACTGGAGGGCTTGTGGGCCAGTAGTCTGACGACAAAAGTCTGAGAACACAAGCTAGGCTTAGGTTTCTGGGTGAGGCCATGGCAGGCACAATCTACAGACCTGAATCGAGATCTCATGCATCTGAAGTCAGGCGAGTATCAGACGATCGCTCAGGTTGGAGTTTCTGTCCCTGATAACCCCTTCATGATTGGGGGAGGCATCAAGAGTCCATGGGTGTTTTCCCACGAGGGGAGTTGTGAGAAGGTCCAAACTGCAGAGACTCTTCTGCAGGACAATTGAGACCTGTTGTTTGGCTCCAGGCCAATGATTCTGAGCAGGGTTCTAAGGATGGATGGCTGGGTATCCCACCTCGCATTCCAATTGTCTCCTAGCAACAAGACAGGTTAGATCTCCTGGATCTGTGGGGAGCAACCGAGGACGCTGAGTTGAAATGGACACCCCTGGGGATGGATCCTAACGTGCTTTTTTGTCTATGGAGACTTTGGAATGAAGCGGTGGCACTGGGGCCCTAAAGGGTTCTCCTAAACAGAGGCTTTGACACAGCTCCAACGTGCAAGTTTCCCATGTGTAGATGAGATGTTTTCTGATGGGTGAGTCAAGAAACAGCTATATGCTGCTTTTGAAATCCAGGAATCTGAGGAGAGATGCCTGGAAACCAAAGCAATGGATCTGATGAGTGCCTAGGGGCCTGTTCTTTCCTTTTTACCTCTGGGGACATCTGTCTATGGGTCTGAGTGCAGGTAGGTGCTCATTTGGGCTCAGATTGCCCCTGTTTTTCCTGGGAAGCCACCACTATTGAGATGGATCAGGGACTTTGGAGGTTTATCCTATTAGAAGGGCTGTGGCCATTGGAATGGGCACACACAATTCCCTTGGAGAGGGCAAGTACAGTCCTTAGGTTTGGCTCCAGGGGCCTGAGCCTGTAGGTTGTGTATGCCAGGGCTGTTTGGACAGTTGTCTGAAAACACAAACTCGGCTTATGTTTCGGGTCATAGGTATGGCAGGACTGATCTACAGACCATGAGGAGAACCCTTCGGGATTTGAAAGAAGGGCGAGTGTGAGGCTCCTGCTCAAGTTTTTGTCTCTGGATATCGTGTCACTCATGGTCGTGCAATATCTGGGTGACTTCATGGGAAATGGACGAGTCTTACTCTCTGGTGGTTTGGCCCCGTCCAAAGAGTTTCGGTTCATTCTGTGGGCTGGAAGAAGTCCGTTTTTGTTGTTGTTGTTGTTGTTTTCTTTTTTAACCTCAGGTGTCTCACCAAATGATGGATTCCAGAGTAGAGCCCTGGGATGGGGCGACTGGACAATAAGAAATCTGGTTAAAAATTGGGGCCTAGGGACATGTCAAGCCCATTATGACATCTAATGGTCCAGCCACTGAGAGGACTTACTAGAGGACAGGACTTATGCTGAGGGTCACAATGCGTGTGTATGCCCTCGTAACACTCAAAAATGGGTGGGGCCTCAGGGTGAATGCTGGTTTCTCCTAAACTAAACGTTGAACAACGTGCCAACCACAAGGGTTCTTGCCATGGGTAAAGAGGAGTTCTGATTCCTGCATCACACTCACCCCTGGGCAGTGATTGCAGATAAGGTCTCGTTCTGAAGCCTGAAAACTGAGGTAGGGAAGAGATGATGGCCTAAGGCCATGGCGGGATTTATGTGCTCAGTGTGCGGTCAGCTTTCTGGGTGTTGGTCAGGAGGTCCGGGCTCAGGTTGTGTTCGACAGTGCAATAGTGCCCAGGTTAGACTATATAATTTGGGTAAAGTCGAGTGCTGTGTAGGTTTACCCACATTTAAGGTGCCTGGGCAGCTCATGAGGCAACAATTTTTTTTCTAGAGGGCAGGCAGAGTGCTGCATTGTGGGTCCGGAATTGCCAAACTTGAGGGCTTCGGGGCCAGGAGTGTGAGGACGGAAGTCTGAGAAGACAAGCTAGACTTGGGTTTCGGGGGGGCATGGCAGGTAGCCCCTGCATATCTGAACCAATATCTCATCCATGTGAAGTCATGGCGAGGATCAGACGTTGGCTCAGGTTGGAGTTTCTGAGCATGACGGCCGCTTCATGAAGGGAGCAGAATCTCGAGGCCATTGAGGTTTTCCCACGTTGGGAGTTGTGGGATGCCCCCTTCAAGGATTCCTCCTGCGGGACAATTGATACCTGTTGGACAGCTCCAGGACATTCCATATGGAATGACTCCAGAGCACCGTTCGCGGATGGATGCCTGGGTAGCCGGCCTCGCATTCCAATTTTCTCCTAGCAAAAAGACAGTTTAGATCTGATGGCTCTGCGGGAGCAACCGGGGTGGCGGAGTTGAAAGGGACTTTCCTGAGGATGGGTCCTAATGTGTTTTTGTGTCCATGAGGGCCTTGGAATCGGGCGTTGGCACCGGGACCCTGAAGTACTCTCCTAAGCTTTGGACATGGCTCCCATGCACAGGTTTCCTTGTGGAGACGAGATGAGTTCTGATGGGTGCCTCAGGAAATCCCCTATGCTCGTATTCGAATCAGTCTTTTGAGGACACATGCCTGTAACCCAAAGCAATGGATCCTATTATGGCCTAGGGTCCTGTCTGGTTCAAACTTCTTTTCTGGGGACATCCATCTATGGTATGAGTGGAGGTCGATTATCAGCTGTTGTCAGACAGCCCTTGTTTGTTCAGGGCGACCAAATATATTGGGATGGCCTCAGGGTCTTTGGAGGTTTATCCTAATTTGTACGATTTTGGACCATGGAATGGGCAGAATTCCCATGGATTGGTAGGCACAGTCCTAATGTGTGGCTCCAGAAGCCCAGCCTGGAGGGTGTGTGGACCAAGACTTTGAGGACAGAAGTCTGAAAACACAAACTCAGCTTAGGTTTGGGGATATAGTTATGGCAGGCCTGATCTACAAACCATGAGAAGAACTCTTCAGGATACGAAGAATGTGCGAGTCTGAGGTGCTTGCTCAGGCTTTTGTCTCTGGATTTTGTATCAGCGATGGCCGTGGAATGTCGGGGAGGCCTCATGGGCCATGGACGAATCTTCCTCTCTGAGGATTTGGGCCGATTCCCAATTGCTTTTTGTCAATCTGTGGGATGGGAGGACTCATTTCAGGTTTGTTACCTCAGGTGTCCCACCAAAAGAGGAATTCCAAAGCCAAGCCGTGGGGAAGACTGAAGGGACAACCCGAACTATGGTTAAAAATTGGGGCCTAGGGGCATGGCAAGTCCAATATGCTATCTCTTCATCTAGCCACTGAGTGGCCTTACTTGAGGACTGGGCTCAGCCTGAGCGTCACAATGTGTGTTTGTGACCAATGGGGCCCGCGAGCATGGGCGGGGCCTCATGGGCCACACTGGTTTCAACTACACTGAACGTTGGACAACATGCCAACCACAAGGTATCTTGCCATGGGGAAGGAGTTCTGATTTCTGCATCACCTTCAACCCTGGGCAGCGATTGGAGATAAGGTCTAGGTTCTGAAACCTGAAAACCGAGGTTGGGAAGAGATGACGACCTAAGGCCATGGTGGCTCGATGGGCTCAGTTTCCGGCCAGCTGTCTGGGAGGGTCCACGGGATCCAGGCTCAGGCTGTGTCAGAAAGGGCATTAGTGCCCTGGTCAGCCTATGTATTTGGGGTACAGCCAATGTCGGTGCAGGTTGATCCTCATTTGGGGTTACTGGGTAGCCCCAGAGGACAATGTTTTTCTTCTGGAGCGCCGGCAGAGTGCTGCATTGTAGTTCTGGATTGCCAAACTGGAGGGCTTGTGGGCCAGTAGTCTGACGACAAAAGTCTGAGAACACAAGCTAGGCTTAGGTTTCTGGGTGAGGCCATGGCAGGCACAATCTACAGACCTGAATCGAGATCTCGTGCATCTGAATCAGGGCGAGGATCAGACCTTCGCTCAGGTTGGAGTTACTGTCCCTGATGGCCCCTTCATGAATGGGGGGGGGCATCACGGGGCCATGGGTGTTTTCGCACGATGGGAGTTGTGAGAATCTCCAAACTGCAGAGAGTCTTCTGCAGGACAATTGAGACCTGTTGTTTGGCTCCAGGCCAATGATTCTGAGCAGGGTTCTAAGGATGGTTGGATGGGTAGCCCACCTCGCATTTCAATTGTCTCCTAGCAACAAGACAGGTTAGATCTGGATCTGTGGGGAGCAACCGTGGACGCTGAGTTGAAATGGACACCCCTGGGGATGGGTCCTAATGTGCTTTTGTGTCTATGGAGACCTTGGAATGAAGCGGTGGCACTGGGGCCCTAAAGGGTTCTCCTAAACAGAGGCTTTGACGCAGCCCCATCGTGCAAGTTTCCCATGTGTAGATGAGATGTTTTCTGATGGGTGAGTCAGAAACAGCTATATGCTGCTTTTGAAATCCAGGCCTCTGAGGAGAGATGCCTGGAAACCAAAGCAATGGATCTGATTAGTGCCTAGGGGCCAGTTCTTTCCTTTTTACCTCTGGGGACATCTTTCTATGGGTCTGAGTGCAGGTAGGTGCTCAGTTGGGCTCAGATTACCCCTGTTTTTCCTGGGAAGCCACCCCTATTGAGATGGATCAGGGACTTTGGAGGTTTATCCTATTAGAAGGGTTGTGGCCTTTGGAATGGGCACACACAATTCCCTCTGAGGGGACAAGTACAGTCCTCAGGTTTGGCTCCAGGGGCCTGAGCCTGTAGGTTGTGTAGGCCAGGGCTGTTTGGACAGTTGTGTGAAAACACACACCCTCCATGCTAGGGCCCCTGGAACCACACATCAGGATTGTTTTTGCCCTCTCATAGGGAATTCTTCATATTCCATTGGCCACAACCATATAAATCAGGAGAAATCTCCAATGTCCCTGGGACCATCCCAATATTGTAGGCTGCTTGGAACAAACAGGGGTGATCTGACACTAGCTGAGCAACTAGCTCCACACAGACTCGGAGACAGATGTCCCCAGAGAAGAACATTGAACTGGACAGGCCCCTAGGCCCTAATCAGATCCATTGCTTTCGTTTCCAGGCATCTCTTCTAAGAGGCCTGGTTCCCAATACCAGCCTATGGGGTTTCCATAGGCTCCTTCAGAGCCAGTCTTGTCTGCACATTGGAAACTTGCTCGAGGAGCTATGTCAGAACCTCAGAGGCCTGGTTTTCAATACCACCATATGGGGGTTTCCTGAGGCATCAGTCAGAACAAATGTCTTCTCCACATGGGAAACGTGCTCTTTCAAGATGTGTCAAAACCTCCGGCTAGGAAAATCCTTCAGGGCCCCGGTGCCACCACCTCTTTCCAAGGTCTCCATGGACACAATCCCACATTAGGACCCATCTGCAAGAGAGTCTATTTCAACTCAGTGCCCTTGGGTGCTCCCCTGGAGCCAGCAGATCGAACCTATCTTGTCACTAGGAGACAATTGGAATGTGAGGCGGGCTGGCTAGGCATCCATCTGTAGAAAACTACTCTGAAGTAATTCCATATGGGACCTCCTGGAGCCATCCAACAGGTCACAGCTGTCCTGCAGAAGGAATCCTTGCGCTTTGGAGCACCTCACAACTCCCATCATGGGAAAAGCTCTGTGGCCTCGTGGTGCACTGTCCCCTTCATGAAAGAGCCATCTTGGACAGAAACTCCAACCTGAGCCAACGTCTAATCCTCGCCCTGACTTCAGATGCACGAAATCTTGATTCAACTCTGCAGAGTGCGCCTGCCGAAACCCCGCCCCGAAGCAAAACCTAGCTATTGTTCTCAGACTTCGTCCTCACACTCCGAGCCCACCAGCCCTCCAGTTAGGGAATTCTGGAGAGACACAATGCAGCACTCTGACTGCCCTCCAGAAGGGAAACGTTGTCCTATGGGGCTAACCAGAAACACCAAATGAGGATCAACCTGCATGCCACTTGACTCTACCCCAATTATACAGTTTCGCTTCGGCGTTAATGCCCTGTCTTGCACAGCCTGAGGTCTGAATTTTCAACCGACACCCAGACAGCTGGCTGTACACTGAGCACATCAGACCCGCCATGGCTTTAGGTCATCATCTCTTTTCAACCTTGGTTTTCAGGCTTCAGAACCTAGACCTTATATATACTCACTACCCAGGGGTGAACGTGATGCAGAAATGAAACTCCTTCTTCCTCAAGGCAAGAAACCTTGTGGTTGGCATGTTTTCCAACGTTCAGTGTAGGAGAATCCAGTGTATCCCATGAGTCCCCGCCCATGCTTGAAAAACCGCAATGAGCACAAACACATTGGGACCCTCAGTGTGAGCCCTGTCCTCAAGTAAAGCCTCTCAGGGTCTGGACCAAGAACCCGCATTGCCATCCCTAGTCCCCCAATATTAATGAGAGGTTGAGAGTTCTAATCACCCCTATTCAGGTCTCTGCTCTGGAACCCCTGAGGAAAAAAAAATATTGAAGGGTCTCCTCCATCCCCTGAATGAGCCCCAAAACGTGGGATCTGACCAAATCTTAAAAGAGAAAGAATCATCCATGTCCAAAGAGGCCATCCCGTCATTCCATGGCCACCATTGACACAAAATCTAGAGACAAAAGCCTGGAGATATGCCTCACACTTGCCCTTTGTTCATAGCCTGATAAATTCTTCTCACGGTCTATAGATCAGGCATGTCATACCTACGTCCCCAAATCTAAGCTGAGTTTGGGTTTTCAGGTTTCTGTCCCCACTGTCCTGGCCCACACACCCTCCAGGCTGGGACCCCTGGAGATATGCCTCAGGACTGTGCCTGCCTTCTCCAAGCAAATTCTGCCCATTCCATTGGCCACAACCCTAAAGATTAGGAGAACACTCCAACGTCCCTGAGGCCTTCCCAATAGTGTTGGCCACTCAGGGCAAACAGGGTGATCTGTCCCAAGATGAGCAACTACCTCAACTCAGATCCATAGACAGATAACCCCAGAGAAGAAGATTGAACCGGACAGGCACCTAGGCCCTAATCAGATTCATTGCTTTTGATTCCAGGCATCTCTCCTCAGAGGCCTGGTTTCCAATACCAGCATATGTGTTCTTCAAGAGGTACCAGTCTGAACAAATCTCATTTCCACATGGGAAACATGCATTTTGGAGCTGTGTCACAACCTCCAGTTAAGGGAAACCTTCAGGTCCCAGCAGCCAACACCCCATTCCAAGGTCTCCATGGACACAAACCCGCATTATGACCCATCCGCAGGCGAGTCCATTTCAACACATCCCCTTTGGTTGCTCCCCAAAAGAAGCAGATCGAACCTGCCTTGTCACTAGGAGACAATAGGAATGTGAGGCGGGCACTCCAGGAATCCATCCTTAGAACCCTGCACTGCCGTGGTTCCGCATGGGACGTCCTGGAGCAATCTGACCGGTCTCGACTGTCCTGTAGAAGGAATCCTTGCCGATTGGAGCAACTTACAATGCCAATCGTGGGAAAGTCTCCATAGCCCCATGATGCCCCCCACCATCATGAAGGGGCCATCCTGAACAGAAACTTCAACCTGAGCCTACGTCTGATCCTCGCCCTGACTTCAGATGCATGAGATTTAGATTTAGCTCTACAGAGTGTGCCTGCCATGATCTTGACCCAAAACCGAAGCCTAGCTTGTGTTCTCTCACTTCCTTCCTCACAATTCTGGCCCACAAGCCCTCCAGTGTGAGAATTCCGTCGCCACAATGCAGCACTCTTCCTTCCCTCCAGAAGAAAAACGTTGCCCCTGGGGCTACCCAGAAACGCCAAATGAGGATCAACCTGCATGCCACTCAACTTTACTCCAATTATACAGTCTAAGCTTGGCACTAATGCCCTGTCTGACACAGCCTGAGCCTGGACCTCCTGGATGACACCCAGAAAGGTGGTGTCACACCTAAGGACTGTGCCAGTGCTCTCCAAGGGAACTCTGCCCGTTTCATTTGCCACAACCTTACAGATTAGGAGAAACCTCCAATTCCCAAGACGAGCCCAATAGTGTTGGCCTCCCCCAACAAACATGGGTGATCTGACACAAGCTGAGCAGTGACCTCCATTCTGAATCTTAGACAGAGACACTCAGAGGAGAATATTGAAAAGGACAGGCCCCTAGACCGTAATCAGATCCATTGCTTTGGATTCCAGGCATTGTTCCCCAGATGCTTGGTTTCCAATACCAGGTTGTGGGGGTTTCAGAACAAATCTCGTCTCTACATGGGAAACTTGCTCTTTGGAGCTGCATCAAAACCTCAGGTTAGGAGAATTCTTCAGGGCAACAGAGCCACTGCCCCATTCCAAGGGATCCATGGACACAAATCCACATCATGACTGATCCTCATGAGAGTCCATTTCAATTCAGCCCCCTCGGTTGTTCCCCCAGTGACAGCAGATCGAATCCTCCTTTTCACTAGGACACAACTGGAATGCAAGTTGGACTGCCCAGGCATCCATCATTAGAACTGTGCTTTGGAGCATTTCTTATGGGACGTCCTTGATCCATCCAAAAGGTCGTGACTGTCCCGCTGACGGAATCCTTGTGGTTTGGAGCATCACACACTCACAAAGTTGGAAATCTTCCATGGTTTCCTGATGCCCCCCCACCTTCATGAAGGGGACATCATGTACAGAAACTCCAACCTAAGCCAACATCTGATCCTCGCCCTGACTTCAGATGCACGAGATCTCATTTCAGGTCTGTAGAGTGTGCCTGTCATGTCACCGCTGCGAATTCTAAGCTGAACTTGTGTTCTCAGACTTCTGTCCAAAAACACCTGGCCCACAAGCCCTGAAGTTGGCATTTCTGGAGCCAGAATGCAGCACTCTGCCTGCCCTCCAGAAGAAAATCTTTGCCCTATGGGGCCAACCAGAAACCCCAAATGAGGACCAACCTTCACATCACTCGACTGTACCCCAATTATACAGTCTAGCCTGGGGACTAATGCCCTGCATGACACAGCCTGAGCCCAGACCTCATGATGGACACAGACATCTGGCCGCACACTAAGTGCATCGGACCCACCATGGCCTTAGGTCGTCATCTCTTACCAACCTCGGTTTTCAGGCTTCAGAATCTAGACCTTATCTCTACTCACTGCCATGCCGTGTACCTGATGCAGATATCAGAACTCCTCCTTCCCCATGACCAGAAACCCTGTGGTTGGCATGTTGTCCAACGTGCAGTGTAGGAGAAACCAGCATGGCCCATGAGGCCTCAGACATGCTTGAGGGCTGCGATGGGCACAAACACACATTAGGACCCTAAGCATGAACCCTGGCCTCAAGTAAAGCCTCTCCGGGGCTGGACCAAGAGCCCATATATGGAGATTACCATGCCCCTACTCCCCAAACCTTAACCAGTGCTTGAGAAGTCTAGTCACCCCTACTCAGATCTCTTCTCTAGAATCCCTCCTTGGTGGGACACATGAGGTTAAAAAAAAAATAGAGAAAGGACTCCTACCGTCCAAAGAATGACCGCAAACACTTGGAATTGGGCCAAATGCACAGAGAGAAATACTCGTCCATGGCTGATGAGGCCATCCTGACATTCCACGGCCACCATTGACACAAAATCCGGAGACAAAAGCCTGAAAAAGCGCCACACACTCGCCCTTTGTTCAAAGCCTGAAAAATTCTCACGGTCTGTAGATCAGGCCTGCCATACCTATGTCCCCAAACCTAAGACAAGTTTGTGTTTTCAGACTTCTGTCTCCATTGTCCTGGCCCACACACCCTCAAGGCTTGGCCCCATGGAGCCACACCTCAGGACTGTGCCTGCCCTCTCCATGGGAATTCTGCTCATTCCTTTGGCACAACCTGACAGATTAGGAGAAACATCCGAAGTCCCCGAGGCCACCCCAATATTGAAGGATGTCCGGGACAAACAGGGACCATCTGCCACAAGCTGAGCCACTACCTCCAATCAGACCTGTAGATAGATATCCATAGAAAAGACGATTGAACAGGACAGGCACCTAGGCCCTAAACGAATTCATTGCTTTTGTTTTCATGTATCTCTCCTCAGAGGCCTGGATTCCAATACCAGCACATGGGGGTTTCTGGAGCTACCAATCAGAACAAATCGCATGCCACATGGGAATCATGCTATATGGAACTGTGTCAAAACCTCCAGTTAGGAGAAAATTTCACGTCACTGGAGCCACCGCCCCATTCCAATGTCTCAATGGACACAATCCCACATTATGACCCATCCTCAGGAGAGTCCATTTCAACACAAACCTGGCGGTTGCTCACCCAGTGCCAGCAGATCAAACCTGCTTTGTCACTAGGAGACAATTGGAATGCGAGTTCGTTGCCCAGGTATCCATGTTAGAACTCTGCTCTGGAGAAATTCCTAATGGGGTGTCCTTGATCCATTCAACAGGTCTCAACTGTCCTGAAGAAGGAATCCTTGTGGTTTGCAGCATCACACACTCGCACCGTGGGAAAACCTCCATGGCCTCGTGATGCCTCCACCTTCAGGTAGAGGACATCATGGACAGAAACTCCCGTCTGATCCTCGCCCTGACCTCAGATGCATGAGATCTCAATTCAGCTCTGCAGAGTGTGCCTGCCTTGCCCTCGCCCCAAAACCTAAGCCAGCTCGCATTCTCAGACTTCCATCCTCACACTCCTGGCCCACAAGCCTTCCACTTTGGGAATTCTGGAGACAAAATGCAGCACTCTGCCTGCCCTCCAGAAGAGAGACTTTGCCCTAGGGGTCTACCCAGAAACATCAAATGAGGATCAACCTGCAATTCTCTAGACTGTACCCCAATTATACAGTCTAGCCTGGGCACTAATGCCCTGTCTGAAACAGCCTGACCCCAGACCTCGTGACCGACACCCAGACACCTGGCCTCACACTGAACACATCGAACATGCCATGGCCTTAGGTCATCATCTCTTCCCAACCTTGGTCTTCAGGCTTCAGAACCTAGACATTATCTCCACTCACAACTAAGTGATGTACGTGATGCAGAAATCAGAACTTCACCTTCCCCATGACCAGAAACCTTGTGGTTGGCATGTTGTCCAACGTTCAGTATATGAGAACCCAGCATGGCCCATGAGGCCTCAGACACGCTTGAGGGCTGCGATGGGCACAAACACACATTAGGACCCTAAGCATGAACCATGGCCTCAAGTAAAGCCTCTGCGGGGCTGGACCAAGAGCCTGCATATGGGACTTGCCATGCCCCTACTCCCCCAATCCTAGCCAGAGCTTGAGAAGTCTAGTCAACCTTATTCAGAGCTCTTTTCTGGAATCCCTCTTTGGTGGGACACATAAGGTAAAAAAAAAAAAAAAAAACAAGATAAAGAAAAAAAAAAAAGTAAGGACTCCTACCATCCAAAGAATGACCCAAAACAATTGGAATCTGGCCAAATCCACAGAGAGAAATACTCGTCCATGTTCGATGAGGCCAGCCTGACATTCCACGGCCACCATTGACACAAAATCCGGAGACAAAAACCTGAAAAAGCGCCACACACTTTCCCTTTGTTCAGAGCCCCCAAAATTCTCAAGGTCTGTAGATCGGGCCTGCCATACCTATGTCCCCAAACCTAAGCCGAGTTTGTGTTTTCAGATTTCTGTCTCCATTGTCCTCACCCACACATTCTAAAGGCTGGGCCCCATGGAGCCACACCTCAGGACTGTGCCTGCCCTCTCCAAGGGAATTCTGCTCATTCATTTGGCACAACCTGACAGATTAGGAGAATCATCCAAAATCTCTGAGGCCATCCCAATAGTGTAGGATGTCCTGGACATACAGGGACCCTCTGGCACAAGCTGAGCCACTACCTCCAATCAGAACCTTAGACAGATATCCATAGAAAAGAATATTGAACAAGACAGACACCTAGGCCCCAATTGGATCCATTGCTTTTGTTTTCAGGCATCTCTCCTCAGTGGCCTGGATTCCAATACCAGCATAAGGGGGTTTCCAGAGCTACCTATCAGAAAAAATCTCATCTCCACATGGGAATCTTGCTCTATGGAGCTGTGTCATAACCTCCAGTTAGGAGAAAACTTCAGGTCACTGGAGCCACTGCCCCATTTGAATATCTCCATGGACACAATCCCAAATTATGACCCATCCTCAGGAGAGTCCATTTCAACTAAACCCCCTCGGTTGCTACTCCAGAGCCAGCAGATTGAACCTGCCTTGTCGCTAGGAGACAATTGAAATGCGAGTTGGGCTCTTCAGGCATCCATCCTTAGAACCCTGCTCTTGCGTCGTTCCTTATGGGACATCCTTGAGCCATCCAACAGGTCTCGACTGTCCCACAGGAGTCCTTGTGCATGGACCACCTAACAACTCATATCATGGAAAGCTTCCAAGGTCACATGATGCCCCCAATCTTCATGAAGGCAGATCATGGAAAGAAACTCCAACCTGAGCCAACAGCTGATCTTCGCCTTGACTTCAGATGCACGAGATCTTGATTCAGCTCTTCAGAGTGTACCTGCTGTGCCCTCACCCCAAAACCTAAGCGTAGCTAGTGTTCTCCGACTTCCGTCCTCACTCTCCTGGACCACACGCCCTCTATTTTGGGATTTCCGATGACACAGTGCTGCACTCTGCCTGCCCTCTAGAAGAAAAATATTGCCCTATGGGTCTACCCAGAAACCTCAAATGAGGATAAACCTGCACGTCACTCAACTGTACACCAATTATATAGTCTAGCCTGTGCACTAATGCCCTGTCTGACATAACCTGAGGCCTGAATTCCCAACCGACACCCAGACAGCTTGCAGTACACTGAGAACATCAGAACCGCCATGGCCTTAGGTCGCCATCTCTTTCCAACTTCGGTTTTCAGGCTACAGAATCCTAGACCTTATCTCTACTCACTTCCCATGGGTGAACGTGATGCAGAAATCAGAACTCCTCTTTCCCTCTCGCCAGAATCTTGTGGTTGGCATCTTGTCCAACGTTCAGTGTAGGACCCCTGTAGGGCCTACAGGGGTAGTAGTAGGGCCCCTGAGGGTAGTGTAGGGTCCCTGAGGCCCTGCCTATGCTTAAGAGCTGCGGTGGGCTCAAACACACATTGGGACCCTCAGTTTGAGCCCTGTCCTCAAGTAAAGCCTCTCAGTGGCTGGACCATGAGCCCGCATATGGGGCCTGCCATGCCCCAAGTCACCCAATCTTAACCAGAGGTAGAGACATCTAGTCACCCCTACTCAGGGCTCTGCTCTGGAATCCCTCTTTGGTGGGACATTTGAGGTAAATAAACACAGAAAGGACTCCTCCCACTCACAGAATGACCCCAATCACTTGGGATTGGGCCATCCCAAGTGATTGGGGTCCAGAGAGAAAGACTCGTCCATGGCCCATGAGGCCAGCCCGACATTCCACGGCCACTATTGACACAAAATCCAGAGACATAAGCTTCAGCAAGCGTTCACACTCACCCTTAGGTCATAGCCCAAAAAATTCTCCTCATAGTCTGTAGATTGGGCCTGCCATACCTACGTCCCCAAACCTAAGCCGAGTTTGTGTTTTCAGACTTCAATCCTGACATCCCTGTCCCACACACCCTCCAGACTGAGGCCCCTGGAGCCACACCTCAGGACTGTGCCTGCCCTCTCCAAGGAAATTCTTCCCATTCCATTGGCCACAACCCTACAGATAAGGAGAAACCTCCAAACTCCCAGAGGCCATTCCAATAGTGTAGGCCACCCAGGGCAAAGAGGGGCGATCTCTCACAAGCTGAGCAACGACGTCAACTCACCCATAGACAGATAACCCAAGAGAAGAAGATTAAACTGGACTGGCCCCTAGAATGTAATTGGTTCCATTGCTTTTTTTTCTAAGCATCTCTCCTCAGAGGCCTGTTTTCCAATACCAGCATATGGGGGATTCCAGAGATACCAATCAGAACAAATCTTGTCTTCACATGGGAAACTTATCCTTTGGAGCTCTGTAAAAGCCTCCAGTTAGGAGAAACCTTCAGGTAGCCAGAGCAACCGTCCTATTCCAAGGTCTCCATGGACACATACCCGCATTATGACCATTCGGCATGAGAGTACATTTCAACTCAGCCCCGTCGATTACTCCCCCAGAGGCAGAATATCAAACCTGCCTTGTCGCTAGGAGACAACTGGAATGCAAAGCAGACTCTCTAGGCATCCATCCTTGGAATCCTGCTCTGGCGCCGTTCCATATGGGATGTCCTGGAGCCTTCCAACAGATCTTGACTGTCCCATAGAAGGAATCCTTGCAGATTGGAGCATCTCACAACTCCTATCGTGGGAAAACCTACATGGCCTCATGAGATGCTCCCCTTTATAAAGGGGCCATCATGGACAGAAACTCCAACCTGAGCAAACTTCTGATGCATTGCTTTGGTTTCTAGGTATCTCTCCTCAGAGGACTGGTTTCCAATATCATAATATGGGGGTTTTCTAAGGAAACAATCAGAACAGATCTCATCTCCACATGGGAAACTTGCTCTTTGGAGCTGTGTCAATACCTCAGGTTAGGAGGATCCTTCAGGGCGCTGGCACCATGGCCCAATCCCAAAGGTCTCCAAGGACACAAACTTACATTATGATCCATTCTCAGGAGAGTCCATTTCAAATCAGCCCCCTCGGCTGCTCACCCAGAGCCAGCAGATCAAACCTTCCTTGGCACTAGGAGACAGTTAGAATGGGAGGCGGGCTTCCCAGGCATCCATCCTTAGAACCCTGCTCTGGAGAACTTCTTTATGGGACGTCTTGAATCCAACCAACCTGTCTTGACTGTCTCGCAGAATGAATCCTTGTGGTTTGAATCATCACACAATAACACTGTGAGAAAACCTCCATTTCCTCATGATGCCCCACACCTTCATAAATGGGCCATCACGGACAGAAACTCCATCCTAAGCCAAAGTCTGATCCTCGCCCTGAATTCAGAAGCATGAGATCTCGATTCAGCACTTGAGAGTGTGCCTGCTGGGCCCTCGCCCTGAAACCTAAGCCTAACTTGTGTTCTCAGACTTCCGTCCTCAGAATCCTGGCCACACCCTTCCAGTTTGGAAATTCTGGAGACACAATGCAGCACTCTGCCTGCCCTCCAGAAGAAAAATGTTGCCCTATAGGGCTAACCAGAAACGCCAAATGAGTAACAACCTGCATGCCACTCGACCATACCCCAATTATACAGTCTAGCCTGTGCACTAAAGCCCTGTCTGACAGAGCCTGAGGGCAGACCTCCAGTCCAACACCCAGACAGTTGGCCGTACACTGAGCATATCAAACCCACAATGGCTTTAGGCCATCATCTCTACCCAACCTCAATTTTCACCTTCAGAACCTAAACCTTATCTCCACTCACTGCTCAGGAGTGAACGGGATGCAAGAATCAGAACTTCTCCTTCGCCTTGGCAAGAAACCTAGTGGTTGGCATGTTGTCCAATGTTCATTGTAGGAGAAAGCAGCATGGACTATGAGGCCCCACCTATCCCAGAGGGCCACAATGTGCACAAACACACATTGTGACCCTCAGCGTGAGCCCTATCCTCATGTAAAGCCTCTTAGTGACTGGAACAACAGCCCACATATGGGGCTTGCCAAGCCCCTAGTCCCCCAATCTCAACCAGAGTTCGAGATGTCTAGTCACCCCTACTCAGGGCTCTACTCGGGTATCCCTCTTTGGTGGGACACCTGAGGTAAAAAAAAAAAAAAATACAGAAAGGACTCTTCGCATTCACAGCATGATCCCAACCACTTGGGATCAGGCCAAATCACCAGAGAAAGAATTGTCCATGGCCCTTGAGGACACCCCGACATTCCACGGCCAACATTGACACAAAATCCAGAGACAAAAGCCTGAGCAAGCGCCACATACTCGCCCTTTGTTCATAGCCCGGAAAATTCTCACGGTCTGTAGATCGAGCCTTCTTACATACATCCCCAAACCTAAGCTGAGTTTGTGTTTTCAGACTTCTGTCCCCACAGTCCTGGCCCACACACCATCCAAGCTGGGGCCCTTGGAGCCACACTTCAGGACTGTGGCTTCCCTTTCCAGGGGAATTCTGCCATTTCCATTGGCCACAACCCTATAGATTAGGAGAATCCTCCAAACTCCCCCAGGCCATCGGAATTGTGTTGGCTGCCCAGGACAAACAGGGATGATCTTTCACAAGTTAGGAAACCAACTCCACTCAGACCCAGAGACAGATATCCCCATAGAATAAGATTGAACTGGAAGGGCACTTAGGCCCTAATCAGATCCATTGCTTTTGATTCCAGTCATCTCTAATCAGAGGCCTGGTTTCCAATACCAGCATATGGGAGATTCCTTAGGCACTCATCAAAACAATTCTCTTCTCTACATAGGAAACATACTCTTTAGAGCTCCATCAAAACCTCCAGTTATGAACATCCCTCAAGGCCCTGGATCAAGCACCCCATTCCAAGGTCTACATGGACACAAATGCACATTATGACCGATCCTCAACTCACCCATTTCAACACACCCACCTCGGTTGCTCCCCTATTTCCAGCAGATCGAACTTGCCTTGGCTCTATGAGACACCTGGAATGGGAGGCAGGCTGCCCAGGCATCCATCCTTAGAACCCTGCTCTGGATAACTTCCTTATGGGATTTCCTGGAGCCATCCAACAGGTCTCGACTGTCCCACAGAAGGAATCATTGTGGTTTGGAGCATCTCACAATTCCCATCGTCGGAAAACCTCCATGTCCTCGTGACACCCTCCCCTTCATGAAGGGGCCGTCATGGACAGAAACTCCGACCTAAGCCAACGTCTGATCCTAGCTCTGTCTTTAGGTATACGGGATCTCGAATCATCTCTGCAGAGGGTGCCTGCCGTCCCCTCACCCCGAAATCTAAGTCTGGCTTGTGTTCTCAGAATTTTTTCCTCACACTCCTGGCCCACAAGCCTTCCAGTTTGGGAATGCTGGAACCACTATGTGGCACTGTGTCTTCCCTCCAGAAGAAAAACGTTGCCCTCTGGGGCTATCCAGTAACCACAAATGAGTACCATCCTGCACGAAACTCGACTGCACCCCAATGATACAGTCTAGCCTGGGCACTTATTCCCTGTCTGCCACAGCCTGAGCCTGCACCTCCCAACCCACACTCAACAGCTGGCCGAACACTGAGCACATCAGACACACCATGGCCTTAGGGCTTCATCTCTTCCCAACCTCAGTTTTCAGGCTTCAGAACCTAGACCTTAAATCCAATCACAGTCCAGGAGTGAAAGTGTTGCAGAAATTAGAACTCCATCTTCCCCATGGCCAGAAAACTTGTGGTTCCCATACTGTGCAACGTTCAGTGTAGGAGGCACCAGCATTGTACTTTAGGCCACGCCCTGACTTGAGGGGATCCTTGGGCACAAAACCACATTGTGAAACTCAGTGTGAGACCTATCCTCAAGGAAGGCCTTTCAGTGTCTGGACCAAGAGCCCACATATGGGGCTTGCCATGTTCTTAGGTCCCAATGTTAACCAGAGGTCTGGTTGTCCACTTGCCCCCACCCACGACTCTGCTCTGGAATCCCTCTTTTGGTGGTCCAACTGAGGTAAAAAAAAAAAAAAAACAAAAAAAAAGTAAACAAAAAAAACAGAAAGGCCTCCTCCCTTCCCACAGAATGACCCCAAACTTTTAGGATCGGGTCAAATCCCCAGAAAGGGAGCCTCATCGATGGCCCATGAGGACACCCTGACATTCCATGGCAATCGGTGACACATTTCCAGAAAAAAAAAAAAAAAGCAGGAACAAGCACCTCACATTCGCCCTTTGTTCATATCCCGAAGAGGTCTCCTCACGGTCTATAGATCGGGCCGGCCATACCTACATCCCCCAACCTAAGTGGAGTTTGTGTTTTCAGACTTTTGTCCAAATAGCCCTGGACCACACACGCTCCACACTTGGGTCCCTGGAGCCACACCTCAGGACTGTGCTTCCCTTTCAAGGGAATTCTTCCCATTCCATTGGCCACAACCTTGCAAATGAGGAAAAACCTCCAAAGTCACCGAGGCCATCCCAATAGTGTAGGCCGCCCAGGACAAACAGGGGTGATCTCAAACCAGCTAAGCAACTACCTCCACTCAGACAACAGATGTCCCCAGAGAAGAATATTGAACGGACAGGCCCCTAGGCCCTAATCAGATCCATTGCTTTGGTTTCCAGGCATCTGTCCTCAGAGGCCTCGTTTCCAATACCAGCATATGGTGGTTTCCTGAGGCACCAATAAGAACAAATCTCGTCTCCCCATGGAAAACTTGCTCATTGGAGCTTTGTCATAACCTCTGGTTAGGAGAATCCTTCAGGGCCCTGGTGCCACTGCCCCATACCAAGGTCTCCATGGACTCAAACCAACATTAAGACCATCCTCAGGAAAGTCCATTCCAACTCAGTCCCCTCTGTTGCTACCCCAAGCCAGCAGATCAAACGTTTCTTGTTGCTAGGAGACAATTGGAATGTGAGGCTGGCTGCCCAGGCATCCATACTTAGAAACCTGTTCTGGAAAAATACCTTATAAGATGTCCTGGAGCCATCCAACAAATCTTAATTGTCCCACAGAAGGAATCCTTGCGGTTTGGAGCATCTCACAACTCCAATAGTGGGAAAACCCCCATGGCCTCATAATGCCCCCCCTTCCTGAAGGGGCCAACATGGACAGAAACTCAAACCTGAGCCAATGTCTGAAACTCGACCTGACTTCAGACGCATGAGATCTCAATTCAGCTCTGCAGAGTGTGCCTGCCATATCCTTGCCCCGAAACCTAAGCCTAGCTTGTGTTCTCAGACTTCCGTCCTCACTCTCCTGGCCCACAAGCCCTCCAGTTTGGGAATTCCGAAGCCACAATGCAGCACTCTGCCTGCCCTCCAGAAGAAAAACTTTGCCCTATGCTGCTAATAAGAAACCCCAAATGATTTTCTAATGCATGCCACTCGATTGTAAAGCAATTATACAGCCCACCCTGTATACTAATGCCCTGTCTGGCACAGCCTGAGACAAGACATCCCAAACGACACCCAGACAGCTGGCCCCAACCTGGACACATAGGACCCGCTATGGCTGTACGTCGTCATCTCTTCCCAACCTCGGTTTTCAGGCTTCAGAACCTAGACCTTATCTCCAATCACTGCCCAGGGGTGAACGTGATGCAGAAATTAGAATTCCTCCTTCCCCATGGCCAGAAACCTTGTGGTTGGCATGTTGTCCAACGTTCAATGTGGGAAAACCTGCATTGTCTGAAAGGCCACGCCAGTGCTTGAGGGCCGCCTAGGGTACAGACATGCATTGTGACCTGCAGCGTGAGTACCGTATTAAAGTAACGCCTCTCAGTGGCTGGACCAAGATCCTGCATATGGGGCTTGTCATATCCATAGGCCCCCAGGCTTAACCAGAGGGCGAGTATTCCAGTTGTCAGTACCCACTGCTATGCTCTAGAATCCCTCTACTGGGGGGACACATGAAGCAGAAAACAGGACACTTCCCTTCCCACAGAATGACCCCAAACTCTTGGGGGCTGGACATACTACCAGAGAGGGAGACTTCTACGACCCATGAGGCAACTCCTACATTAAACGGCCATTGTGGACAAAACATCCAGAGACAAAAGCCTGAGCGTCTGCCTCCCTCTCACCCTTCTTTCATATCCAGAGGAGCTCCCCTCATGGACTGTAGATCAGGCCTGCCGTAACCTCGGCCCCAAACCTGAGCTGAGTTAGGGTTTTTGGATGTCTGTCTCCACAGCCATGGCCCACACAGCCTCCAGGCTGGGGTCTCTGGAGCCACACCACAGAACTGTGCCTGCTCTCTCTTAAGAAACTGCCCATTCCATTGGCCACAACTCTACAAAATAGTAGAAACCTCAAGGTCCCCAAGGACATCCCACTACCGCAAGCCGCACTGGACAAATAGGGGCATTATGACACAAGCTGAGCAACTACTACCTCCATGCAGACACACAGACAGATATCCGCAGAGACAGAAGATTGAACCAGACAGGCCCCTAGGCCCTATTATGAACTCTTGCTTTGGTGTCCAGGTATCACTCCTCAGAGGCCTGGGTTCGAAGACCAGCATACGGGGCTTTCATGAGGCACCAGACAGAAGACCTCTCATCTCCACATGGGAAGCTTCCTTGTTGGAGTTGTGTCAAGCCCTTCGGGTTGGAGAATCCTGCAGAGTCCCTTAGCTACTGCCACATTCCAAGGTCTCCATGGCCACCAACCCACATTATGACTCATCCTCAGGAGAGTCCATTTAAACTCAGCCTTCTCGGTAGCTCACCCAAGAGCCCGCAGATTGAGCGTGCCTTGTCTCGACCAGGCAATGGGAAGGTGAGTTGGCGTTTCTCGGCATCCATGCTTAGGGCCCTGCTCTCGAGTCTTTCTGTATGGGGCATCCTGGAACCATCCAATAGTACTCGACTGTCCTGAAGAAGGAAACTTTGAAGTATGGAGCAGCTCACATCTCCCAGCTTAGGGAAATCTCCCTGGCCTCATGACGCCCCCACCCCCTTCAGGAAGGGGCCGTCATGGACACAAACTCCAGCTTGAGGCAACATCTGATACTCGCCCTGACCTCACCTGCAGGAGATCTCGATTCAGCCTCTGCAGAGTGGGCCTGCCATGCTCTTGGCCCCAAAACTCGTGCTAGCTTGTGTTTTCAGACTTCCTTCCTCACAATCCTGGCCACACCCCTCGAGTTTGGCAATTCTGGAGACACAATGCAGCACTCTGCCTGCCCTCCAGAAGAAAAATGTTGCCCTATAGGGCTAACCAGAAACGCCAAATGAGTAACAACCTGCATGCCACTCGACCAAACCCCAATTATACAGTCTAGCCTGTGCACTAAAGCCCTGTCTGACACAGCCTGAGGGCAGACCTCCAGTCCAACACCCAGACAGCTGGCCATACACAGAGCATATCACACCCACAATGGCTTTAGGCCATCATCTCTACCCAACCTCAGTTTTCACCTTCAGAACCTAGACCTTATCTCCACTCACTGCTCAGGAGTGAACGGGATGCAAGAATCAGAACTTCTCCTTCGCCTTGGCAAGAAACCTAGTGGTTGGCATGTTGTCCAATGTTCATTGTAGGAGAAAGCAGCATGGACTATGAGGCCCCACCTATCCCAGAGGGCCACAATGTGCACAAACACACATTGTGACCCTCAGCGTGAGCCCTATCCTCATGTAAAGCCTCTTAGTGACTGGAACAACAGCCCACATATGGGGCTTGCCAAGCCCCTAGTCCCCCAATCTCAACCAGAGTTCGAGATGTCTAGTCACCCCTACTCAGGGCTCTACTCAGGAATCCCTCTTTGGTGGGACACCTGAGGTAAAAAAAAAAAAAAAAATACAGAAAGGACTCTTCCCATTCACAGAATGATCCCAACCACTTGGGATCAGGCCAAATCACCAGAGAAAGAATTGTCCATGGCCCTTGAGGACACCCCGACATTCCACGGCCACATTGACACAAAATCCAGAGACAAAAGCCTGAGCAAGCGCCACATACTCGCCCTTTGTTCATAGCCCGGAAAATTCTCACGGTCTGTAGATCGAGCTTTCATACATACATCCCCAAACCTAAGCTGAGTTTGTGTTTTCAGACTTCTGTCCCCACAGTCCTGGCCCACACAAAATCCAAGCTGGGGCCCCTGGAGCCACACCTCAGGACTGTGGCTTCCCTCTCCAGGGGAATTCTGCCATTTCCATTGGCCACAACCCTACAGATTAGGAGAATCCTCCAAACTCCCCCAGGCCATCGGAATTGTGTTAGCTGCCCAGGACAAACAGGGATGATCTTTCACAAGTTAGGAAAACAACTCCACTCAGACCCAGAGACAGATATCCCCATAGAATAAGATTGAACTGGAAGGGCATATAGGCCCTAATCATATCCATTGCTTTTGATTCCAGTCATCTCTCCTCAGAGGCCTGGTTTCCAATACCAGCATATGGGAGATTCCTTAGGCACTCATCAAAACAATTCTCTTCTCTACATAGGAAACATACTCTTTAGAGCTCCATCAAAACCTCCGGTTATGAACATCCCTCAAGGCCCCGGATCAAGCACCCCATTCCAAGGTATACATGGACACAAATGCACATTATGACCAATCCTCAACTCACCCATTTCAACACACCCGCCTCGGTTGCTCCCCTATTTCCAGCAGATCGAACTTGCCTTGGCTCTATGAGACACCTGGAATGGGAGGTAGACTGCCCAGGCATCCATCCTTAGAACCCTGCTCTGGATAACTTCCTTATGGGATGTCCTGGAGCCATCCAACAGGTCTCGACTGTCCCTCAGAAGAAATCATTGTGGTTTGGAGCATCTCACAATTCCCATCGTCGGAAAACCTCCATGTCCTCGTGATACCCTCCCCTTCATGAAGGGGCCATCATGGACAGAAACTCCGACCTAAGCTAACGTCTGATCCTAGCTCTGTCTTTAGGTATACGGGATCTCGAATCATCTCTGCAGAGGGTGCCTGCCGTCTCCTCACCCCGAAATCTAAGTCTGGCTTGTGTTCTCAGAATTTTTTCCTCACACTCCTGGCCCACAAGCCTTCCAGTTTGGGAATGCTGGAACCACTATGTGGCACTGTGTCTTCCCTCCAGAAGAAAAACGTTGCCCTCTGGGGCTACCCAGTAACCACAAATGAGTACCATCCTGCACGAAACTCGACTGCACCCCAATGATACAGTCTAGCCTGGGCACTTATTCCCTGTCTGCCACAGCCTGAGCCTGCACCTCCCAACCCACACTCAACAGCTGGCCGAACACTGAGCACATCAGACACACCATGGCCTTAGGGCTTCATCTCTTCCCAACCTCAGTTTTCAGGCTTCAGAACCTAGACCTTAAATCCAATCACAGTCCAGGAGTGAAAGTGTTGCAGAAATTAGAACTCCATCTTCCCCATGGCCAGAAAACTTGTGGTTCCCATACTGTGCAACGTTCAGTGTAGGAGGCACCAGCATTGTACTTTAGGCCACGCCCTGACTTGAGGGGCTCCTTGGGCACAAAACCACATTGTGAAACTCAGTGTGAGACCTATCCTCAAGGAAGGCCTTTCAGTGTCTGGACCAAGAGCCCACATATGGGGCTTGCCATGTTCTTAGGTCCCAATGTTAACCAGAGGTCTGGTTGTCCACTTGCCCCCACCCACGACTCTGCTCTGGAATCCCTCTTTTGGTGGTCCAACTGAGGTAAAAAAAAAAAAAAACAAAAAAAAAGTAAACAAAAAAAACAGAAAGGCCTCCTCCCTTCCCACAGAATGACCCCAAACTTTTAGGATCGGGTCAAATCCCCAGAAAGGGAGCCTCATCGATGGTCCATGAGGACACCCCGACATTCCATGGCAATCGGTGACACATTTCCAGAAAAAAAAAAAAAAAGCATGAACAAGCACCTCACATTCGCCCTTTGTTCATATCCCGAAGAGGTCTCCTCATGGTCTATAGATCGGGCCGGCCATACCTACATCCCCCAACCTAAGTGGAGTTTGTGTTTTCAGACTTTTGTCCAAATAGCCCTGGACCACACACGCTCCACACTTGGGTCCCTGGAGCCACACCTCAGGACTGTGCTTCCCTTTCAAGGGAATTCTTCCCATTCCATTGGCCACAACCTTGCAAATGAGGAAAAACCTCCAAAGTCACCGAGGCCATCCCAATAGTGTAGGCCGCCCAGGACAAACAGGGGTGATCTCAAACCAGCTAAGCAACTACCTCCACTCAGACAATAGATGTCCCCAGAGAAGAATATTGAACGGACAGGCCCCTAGGCCCTAATCAGATCCATTGCTTTGGTTTCCAGGCATCTGTCCTCAGAGGCCTCGTTTCCAATACCAGCATATGGTGGTTTCCTGAGGCACCAATAAGAACAAATCTCGTCTCCCCATGGAAAACTTGCTCATTGGAGCTTTGTCATAACCTCTGGTTAGGAGAATCCTTCAGGGCCCTGGTGCCACTGCCCCATACCAAGGTCTCCATGGACTCAAACCAACATTAAGACCATCCTCAGGAAAGTCCATTCCAACTCAGTCCCCTCTGTTGCTACCCCAAGCCAGCAGATCAAACGTTTCTTGTTGCTAGGAGACAATTGGAATGTGAGGCTGGCTGCCCAGGCATCCATACTTAGAAACCTGTTCTGGAAAAATACCTTATAAGACGTCCTGGAGCCATCCAACAAAACTTAATTGTCCCACAGAAGGAATCCTTGCGGTTTGGAGCTTCTCACAACTCCAATAGTGGGAAAACCCCCATGGCCTCATAATGCCCCCCCTTCCTGAAGGGGCCAACATGGACAGAAACTCAAACCTGAGCCAATGTCTGAAACTCGAATTGACTTCAGACGCATGAGATCTCAATTCAGCTCTGCAGAGTGTGCCTGCCATATCCTTGCCCCGAAACCTAAGCCTAGCTTGTGTTCTCAGACTTCCGTCCTACTCTCCTGGCCCACAAGCCCTCCAGTTTGGGAATTCCGAAGCCACAATGCAGCACTCTGCCTGCCCTCCAGAAGAAAAACTTTGCCCTATGCTGCTAATAAGAAACCCCAAATGATTTTCTAATGCATGCCACTCGATTGTAAAGCAATTATACAGCCCACCCTGTATACTAATGCCCTGTCTGGCACAGCCTGAGACAAGACATCCCAAACGACACCCAGACAGCTGGCCCCAACCTGGACACGTAGGACCCGCTATGGCTGTAGGTCGTCATCTCTTCCCAACCTCGGTTTTCAGGCTTCAGAACCTAGACCTTATCTCCAATCACTGCCCAGGGGTGAACGTGATGCAGAAATTAGAATTCCTCCTTCCCCATGGCCAGAAACCTTGTGGTTGGCATGTTGTCCAACGTTCAATGTGGGAAAACCTGCATTGTCCGAAAGGCCACGCCAGTGCTTGAGGGCCGCCTAGGGCACAGACATGCATTGTGACCTGCAGCGTGAGTCCCGTATTAAAGTAACGCCTCTCAGTGGCTGGACCAAGATCCTGCATATGGGGCTTGTCATATCCATAGGCCCCCAGGCTTAACCAGAGGGCGAGTATTCCAGTTGTCAGTACCCACTGCTATGCTCAGAATCCCTCTACTGGGGGGACACATGAAGCAGAAAACAGGACACTTCCCTTCCCACAGAATGACCCCAAACTCTTGGGGGCTGGACATACTACCAGAGAGGGAGACTTCTACGACCCATGAGGCAACTCCTACATTAAACGGCCATTGTGGACAAAACATCCAGAGACAAAAGCCTGAGCGACTGCCTCCCTCTCACCCTTCTTTCATATCCAGAGGAGCTCCCCTCATGGACTGTAGATCAGGCCTGCCGTAACCTCGGCCCCAAACCTGAGCTGAGTTAGGGTTTTTGGATGTCTGTCTGCACAGCCATGGCCCACACAGCCTCCAGGCTGGGGTCTCTGGAGCCACACCACAGAACTGTGCCTGCTCTCTCTTAAGAAACTGCCCATTCCATTGGCCACAACTCTACAAAATAGTAGAAACCTCAAGGTCCCCAAGGACATCCCACTACCGCAAGCCGCACTGGACAAATAGGGGCATTATGACACAAGCTGAGCAACTACTACCTCCATGCAGACACACAGACAGATATCCGCAGAGACAGAAGATTGAACCAGACAGGCCCCTAGGCCCTACTATGAACTCTTGCTTTGGTGTCCAGGTATCACTCCTCAGAGGCCTGGGTTCGAAGACCAGCATACGGGGCTTTCCTGAGGCACCAGACAGAAGACCTCTCATCTCCACATGGGAAGCTTCCTTGTTGGAGTTGTGTCAAGCCCTTCGGGTTGGAGAATCCTGCAGAGTCCCTTAGCTACTGCCACATTCCAAGGTCTCCATGGCCACCAACCCACATTATGACTCATCCTCAGGAGAGTCCATTTAAACTCAGCCTTCTCGGTAGCTCACCCAAGAGCCCGCAGATTGAGCGTGCCTTGTCTCGACCAGGCAATGGGAAGGTGAGTTGGCGTTTCTCGGCATCCATGCTTAGGGCCCTGCTCTCGAGTCTTTCTGTATGGGGCATCCTGGAACCATCCAATAGTACTCGACTGTCCTGAAGAAGGAAACTTTGAAGTATGGAGCAGCTCACATCTCCCAGCTTAGGGAAATCTCCCTGGCCTCATGACGCCCCCACCCCCTTCAGGAAGGGGCCGTCATGGACACAAACTCCAGCTTGAGGCAACATCTGATAATCGCCCTGACCTCACCTGCAGGAGATCTCGATTCAGCCTCTGCAGAGTGGGCCTGCCATGCTCTTGGCCCCAAAACTCGTGCTAGCTTGTGTTTTCAGACTTCCTTCCTCACAATCCTGGCCACACCCCTCCAGTTTGGCAATTCTGGAGACACAATGCAGCACTCTGCCTGCCCTCCAGAAGAAAAATGTTGCCCTATAGGGCTAACCAGAAACGCCAAATGAGTAACAACCTGCATGCCACTCGACCATACCCCAATTATACAGTCTAGCCTGTGCACTAAAGCCCTGTCTGACACAGCCTGAGGGCAGACCTCCAGTCCAACACCCAGACAGCTGGCCATACACAGAGCATATCACACCCACAATGGCTTTAGGCCATCATCTCTACCCAACCTCAGTTTTCACCTTCAGAACCTAGACCTTATCTCCACTCACTGCTCAGGAGTGAACGGGATTCAAGAATCAGAACTTCACCTTCGCCTTGGCAAGAAACCTAGTGGTTGGCATGTTGTCCAATGTTCATTGTAGGAGAAAGCAGCATGGACTATGAGGCCCCACCTATCCCAGAGGGCCACAATGTGCACAAACACACATTGTGACCCTCAGCGTGAGCCCTATCCTCATGTAAAGCCTCTTAGTGACTGGAACAACAGCCCACATATGGGGCTTGCCAAGCCCCTAGTCCCCCAATCTCAACCAGAGTTCGAGATGTCTAGTCACCCCTACTCAGGGCTCTACTCGGGAATCCCTCTTTGGTGGGACACCTGAGGTAAAAAAAAAAAAAAATACAGAAAGGACTCTTCCCATTCACAGCATGATCCCAACCACTTGGGATCAGGCCAAATCACCAGAGAAAGAATTGTCCATGGCCCTTGAGGACACCCCGACATTCCACGGCCACCATTGACACAAAATCCAGACACAAAAGCCTGAGCAAGCGCCACATGCTCGCCCTTTGTTCATAGCCCGGAAAATTCTCACGGTCTGTAGATCGAGCTTTCATACATACATCCCCAAACCTAAGCTGAGTTTGTGTTTTCAGACTTCTGTCCCCACAGTCCTGGCCCACACAAAATCCAAGCTGGGGCCCCTGGAGCCACACCTCAGGACTGTGGCTTCCCTCTCCAGGGGAATTCTGCCATTTCCATTGGCCACAACCCTATAGATTAGGAGAATCCTCCAAACTCCCCCAGGCCATCGGAATTGTGTTGGCTGCCCAGGACAAACAGGGATGATCTTTCACAAGTTAGGAAACCAACTCCACTCAGACCCAGAGACAGATATCCCCATAGAATAAGATTGAACTGGAAGGGCACTTAGGCCCTAATCAGATCCATTGCTTTTGATTCCAGTCATCTCTCCTCAGAGGCCTGGTTTCCAATACCAGCATATGGGAGATTCCTTAGGCACTCATCAAAACAATTCTCTTCTCTACATAGGAAACATACTCTTTAGAGCTCCATCAAAACCTCCGGTTATGAACATCCCTCAAGGCCCCGGATCAAGCACCCCATTCCAAGGTCTCCATGGACACAAATGCACATTATGACCCATCCTCAACTCACCCATTTCAACACACCCGCCTCGGTTGCTCCCCTATTTCCAGCAGATCGAACTTGCCTTGGCTCTATGAGACACCTGGAATGGGAGGCAGGCTGCCCAGGCATCCATCCTTAGAAAACTGCTCTGGATAACTTCCTTATGGGATGTCCTGGAGCCATCCAACAGGTCTCGACTGTCCCACAGAAGAAATCATTGTGGTTTGGAGCATCTCACAATTCCCATCGTCGGAAAACCTCCATGTCCTCGTGATACCCTCCCCTTCATGAAGGGGCCGTCATGGACAGAAACTCCGACCTAAGCCAACGTCTGATCCTAGCTCTGTCTTTAGGTATACGGGATCTCGAATCATCTCTGCAGAGGGTGCCTGCCGTCCCCTCACCCCGAAATCTAAGTCTGGCTTGTGTTCTCAGAATTTTTTCCTCACACTCCTGGCCCACAAGCCTTCCAGTTTGGGAATGCTGGAACCACTATGTGGCACTGTGTCTTCCCTCCAGAAGAAAAACGTTGCCCTCTGGGGCTACCCAGTAACCACAAATGAGTACCATCCTGCACGAAACTCGACTGCACCCCAATGATACAGTCTAGCCTGGGCACTTATTCCCTGTCTGCCACAGCCTGAGCCTGCACCTCCCAACCCACACTCAACAGCTGGCCGAACACTGAGCACATCAGACACACCATGGCCTTAGGGCTTCATCTCTTCCCAACCTCAGTTTTCAGGCTTCAGAACCTAGACCTTAAATCCAATCACAGTCCAGGAGTGAAAGTGTTGCAGAAATTAGAACTCCATCTTCCCCATGGCCAGAAAACTTGTGGTTCCCATACTGTGCAACGTTCAGTGTAGGAGGCACCAGCATTGTACTTTAGGCCACGCCCTGACTTGAGGGGATCCTTGGGCACAAAACCACATTGTGAAACTCAGTGTGAGACCTATCCTCAAGGAAGGCCTTTCAGTGTCTGGACCAAGAGCCCACATATGGGGCTTGCCATGTTCTTAGGTCCCAATGTTAACCAGAGGTCTGGTTGTCCACTTGCCCCCACCCACGACTCTGCTCTGGAATCCCTCTTTTGGTGGTCCAACTGAGGTAAAAAAAAAAAACAAAAAAAAAAGTAAACAAAAAAAACAGAAAGGCCTCCTCCCTTCCCACAGAATGGCCCCAAACTTTTAGGATCGGGTCAAATCCAGAAAGGGAGCCTCATCGATGGCCCATGAGGACACCCCGACATTCCATGGCAATCGGTGACACATTTCCAGAAAAAAAAAAAAAAAAAGCATGAACAGGCACCTCACATTCGCCCTTTGTTCATATCCCGAAGAGGTCTCCTCACGGTCTATAGATCGGGCCGGCCATACCTACATCCCCCAACCTAAGTGGAGTTTGTGTTTTCAGACTTTTGTCCAAATAGCCCTGGACCACACACGCTCCACACTTGGGTCCCTGGAGCCACACCTCAGGACTGTGCTTCCCTTTCAAGGGAATTCTTCCCATTCCATTGGCCACAACCTTGCAAATTAGGACAAACCTCCAAAGTCACCGAGGCCATCCCAATAGTGTAGGTCGCCCAGGACAAACAGGGGTGATCTCAAACCAGCTAAGCAACTACCTCCACTCAGACAACAGATGTCCCCAGAGAAGAATATTGAACCGGACAGGCCCCAAGGACCTAATCGGATCCAATGCTTTGGTTTCCAGGCATCTCTCCTCAGAGGCCTCGTTTCCAATACCAGCATATGGTGGTTTCCTGAGGCACCAATAAGAACAAATCTCGTCTCCCCATGGAAAACTTGCTCATTGGAGCTTTGTCATAAACTCTGGTTAGGAGAATCCTTCAGGGCCCTGGTGCCACTGCCCCATACCAAGATCTCCATGGACTCAAACCACCATTAAGACCATCCTCAGGAAAGTCCATTTCAACTCAGCCCCCTCTGTTGCTACCCCAAGCCAGCAGATCAAACGTTTCTTGTTGCTAGGAGACAATTGGAATGTGAGGCTGGCTGACCAGGCATCCATACTTAGAACCCTGTTCTGGAAAAATACCTTATAAGACGTCCTGGAGCCATCCAACAAATCTTAATTGTCCCACAGAAGGAATCCTTGCGGTTTGGAGCATCTCACAACTCCAATAGTGGGAAAACCCCCATGGCCTCATAATGCCCCCCCTTCATGAAGGGGCCAACATGGACAGAAATTCAAACCTGAGCCAAAGTCTGAACCTCGACCTGACTTCAGATGCATGAGATCTCAATTCAGCTCTGCAGAGTGTGCCTGCCATGTCCTTGCCCCGAAACTTAAGCCTAGCTTGTGTTTTCAGACTTCCGTCCTCACTCTCCTGGCCCACAAGCCCTCCAGTTTGGGAATTCCGAAGCCACAATGCAGCACTCTGCCTGCCCTCCAGAAGAAAAACTTTGCCCTATGCTGCTAATAAGAAACCCCAAATGATTTTCTAATGCATGCCACTCGATTGTAAAGCAATTATACAGCCCACCCTGTATACTAATGCCCTGTCTGGCACAGCCTGAGACAAGACATCCCAAACGACACTCAGACAGCTGGCCCCAGCCTGGACACATAGGACCCGCTATGGCTGTAGGTCGTCATCTCTTCCCAACCTCGGTTTTCAGGCTTCAGAACCTAGACCTTACCTCCATTCACTGCCCAGGGGTGAACGAGATGCAGAAATTAGAATTCCTCCTTCCCCATGGCCAGAAACCTTGTGGTTGGCATGTTGTCCAACGTTCAATGTGGGAAAACCTGCATTGTCCGAAAGGCCACGCCAGTGCTTGAGGGCCGCCTAGGGCACAGACATGCATTGTGACCTGCAGCGTGAGTCCCGTATTAAAGTAACACCTCTCAGTGGCTGGACCAAGATCCTGCATATGGGGCTTGTCATATCCATAGGCCCCCAGGCTTAACCAGAGGGCGAGTATTCCAGTTGTCAGTACCCACTGCTATGCTCTAGAATCCCTCTACTGGGGGGACACATGAAGCAGAAAACAGGACACTTCCCTTCCCACAGAATGACCCCAAACTCTTGGGGGCTGGACATACTACCAGAGAGGGAGACTTCTACGACCCATGAGGCAACTCCTACATTAAACGGCCATTGTGGACAAAACATCCAGAGACAAAAGCCTGAGCGACTGCCTCCCTCTCACCCTTCTTTCATATCCAGAGGAGCTCCCCTCATGGACTGTAGATCAGGCCTGCCGTAACCTCGGCCCCAAACCTGAGCTGAGTTAGGGTTTTTGGATGTCTGTCTGCACAGCCATGGCCCACACAGCCTCCAGGCTGGGGTATCTGGAGCCACACCACAGAACTGTGCCTGCTCTCTCTTAAGAAACTGCCCATTCCATTGGCCACAACTCTACAAAATAGTAGAAACCTCAAGGTCCCCAAGGACATCCCACTACCGCAAGCCGCACTGGACAAATAGGGGCATTATGACACAAGCTGAGCAACTACTACCTCCATGCAGACACACAGACAGATATCCGCAGAGACAGAAGATTGAACCAGACAGGCCCCTAGGCCCTATTATGAACTCTTGCTTTGGTGTCCAGGTATCACTCCTCAGAGGCCTGGGTTCGAAGACCAGCATACGGGGCTTTCCTGAGGCACCAGACAGAAGACCTCTCATCTCCACATGGGAAGCTTCCTTGTTGGAGTTGTGTCAAGCCCTTCGGGTTGGAGAATCCTGCAGAGTCCCTTAGCTACTGCCACATTCCAAGGTCTCCATGGCCACCAACCCACATTATGACTCATCCTCAGGAGAGTCCATTTAAACTCAGCCTTCTCGGTAGCTCACCCAAGAGCCCGCAGATTGAGCGTGCCTTGTCTCGACCAGGCAATGGGAAGGTGAGTTGGCGTTTCTCGGCATCCATGCTTAGGGCCCTGCTCTCGAGTCTTTCTGTATGGGGCATCCTGGAACCATCCAATAGTACTCGACTGTCCTGAAGAAGGAAACTTTGAAGTATGGAGCAGCTCACAACTCCCAGCGTAGGGAAATCTCCCTGGCCTCATGACGCCCCCACCCCCTTCAGGAAGGGGCCGTCATGGACACAAACTCCAGCTTGAGGCAACATCTGATAATCGCCCTGACCTCACCTGCAGGAGATCTCGATTCAGCCTCTGCAGAGTGGGCCTGCCATGCTCTTGGCCCCAAAACTCGTGCTAGCTTGTGTTTTCAGACTTCCTTCCTCACAATCCTGGCCACACCCCTCCAGTTTGGCAATTCTGGAGACACAATGCAGCACTCTGCCTGCCCTCCAGAAGAAAAATGTTGCCTTATAGGGCTAACCAGAAACGCCAAATGAGTAACAACCTGCATGCCACTCGACCATACCCCAATTATACAGTCTAGCCTGTGCACTAAAGCCCTGTCTGACACAGCCTGAGGGCAGACCTCCAGTACAACACCCAGACAGCTGGCCATACACAGAGCATATCACACCCACAATGGCTTTAGGCCATCATCTCTACCCAACCTCAGTTTTCACCTTCAGAACCTAGACCTTATCTCCACTCACTGCTCAGGAGTGAACGGGATGCAAGAATCAGAACTTCTCCTTCGCCTTGGCAAGAAACCTAGTGGTTGGCATGTTGTCCAATGTTTATTGTAGGAGAAAGCAGCATGGACTATGAGGCCCCACCTATCCCAGAGGGCCACAATGTGCACAAACATACATTGTGACCCTCAGCGTGAGCCCTATCCTCATGTAAAGCCTCTTAGTGACTGGAACAACAGCCCACATATGGGGCTTGCCAAGCCCCTAGTCCCCCAATCTCAACCAGAGTTCGAGATGTCTAGTCACCCCTACTCAGGGCTCTACTCGGGAATCCCTCTTTGGTGGGACACCTGAGGTAAAAAAAAAAAAATATAGAAAGGACTCTTCCCATTCACAGCATGATCCCAACCACTTGGGATCAGGCCAAATCACCAGAGAAAGAATTGTCCATGGCCCTTGAGGACACCCCGACATTCCACGGCCACCATTGACACAAAATCCAGACACAAAAGCCTGAGCAAGCGCCACATGCTCGCCCTTTGTTCATAGCCCGGAAAATTCTCACGGTCTGTAGATCGAGCTTTCATACATACATCCCCAAACCTAAGCTGAGTTTGTGTTTTCAGACTTCTGTCCCCACAGTCCTGGCCCACACAAAATCCAAGCTGGGGCCCCTGGAGCCACACCTCAGGACTGTGGCTTCCCTCTCCAGGGGAATTCTGCCATTTCCATTGGCCACAACCCTATAGATTAGGAGAATCCTCCAAACTCCCCCAGGCCATCGGAATTGTGTTGGCTGCCCAGGACAAACAGGGATGATCTTTCACAAGTTAGGAAACCAACTCCACTCAGACCCAGAGACAGATATCCCCATAGAATAAGATTGAACTGGAAGGGCACTTAGGCCCTAATCAGATCCATTGCTTTTGATTCCAGTCATCTCTCCTCAGAGGCCTGGTTTCCAATACCAGCATATGGGAGATTCCTTAGGCACTCATCAAAACAATTCTCTTCTCTACATAGGAAATATACTCTTTAGAGCTCCATCAAAACCTCCGGTTATGAACATCCCTCAAGGCCCCGGATCAAGCACCCCATTCCAAGGTCTACATGGACGCAAATGCACATTATGACCCATCCTCAACTCACCCATTTCAACACACCCGCCTCGGTTGCTCCCCTAGATCCAGCAGATCGAACTTGCCTTGGCTCTATGAGACACCTGGAATGGGAGGCAGGCTGCCCAGGCATCCATCCTTAGAAAACTGCTCTGGATAACTTCCTTATGGGATGTCCTGGAGCCATCCAACAGGTCTCGACTGTCCCACAGAAGGAATCATTGTGGTTTGGAGCATCTCACAATTCCCATCGTGGGCAAACCTCCATGTCCTCGTGACACCCTCCCTTCATGAAGGGGCCATCATGGACAGAAACTCCGACCTAAGAAAATGTCTGATCCCAGCTCTGTCTTCAGGTGTACGGGATCTTGAATCATCTCTAGAGGGTGCCTGCCGTCCCCTCACACCGAAATCTAAGTCTGGCTTGTGTTCTCAGAATTTTTTCCTCACACTCCTGGCCCACAAGCCTTCCAGTTTGAGAATTCTGGAGCCACTATGTGGCACTGTGTCTTCCCTCCAGAAGAAAAACGTTTCCCTCTGGGGCTACCCAGTAACCACAAATGAGTACCATTCTGCACGAAACTCGACTGCACCCCAATGATACAGTCTAGCCTGGGCACTAATTCCCTGTCTGCCACAGCCTGAGCCTGCACCTCCCAACCCACACTCAACAGCTGGCCGAACACTGAGCACATCGGTCACACCATGGCCTTAGGTCTTCATCTCTTCCCAACCTCAGTTTTCAGGCTTCAGAACCTAGACCTTAAATTCAATCACAGTCCAGGAGTGAAAGTGTTGCAGAAATTAGAACTCCATCTTCCCCATTGCCAGAAAACTTGTGGTTCCCATACTGTGCAACGTTCAGTTTAGGAGAAACCAGCAAGGTACATTAGGCCACGCCCTGACTTGAAGGGCTCCTTGGGCACAAAAACACATTGTGAAACTCAGTGTGAGACCTATCCTCAAGCAAGGCCTCTCAGTGTCTGGACCAAGAGCCCACATATGGGGCTTGCCATGTTCTTAGGTCCCAATGTTAACCAGAGGTCTGGTTGTCCAGTTGCCCCCACCCACGACTCTGCTCTGGAATCCCTCTTTTGGTGGTCCACCAAGGTTAAAACAAAACAAAACAAAACAAAACAAAACAAAACAAAATAAACAAAAAAAAAAAACCAGAAAGGCCTCCTCCCTTCCCACAGAATGACCCCAAACTCTTGGGATCGGGTCAAATCCCCAGAAAGGGAGCCTCATCGATGGCCCATGAGGACACCCCGACATTCCATGGCAATCGGTGACACATTTCCAGAAAAAAAAAAAAAAAAAAAAGCATGAGCAAGCACCTCACATTCGCCCTTTGTTCGTATCCCGAAGAGGTCTCCTCACGGTCTATAGATCGGGCCGGCCATACCTACATCCCCCAACCTAAGTGGAGTTTGTGTTTTCAGACATTTGTCCAAATAGCCCTGGACCACACACGCTCCACACTTGGGTCCCTGGAGCCACACCTCTGGACTGTGCTTCCCTTTCAAGGAATTCTTCCCATTCCATTGGCCACAACCTTGCAAATTAGGAAAAAACTCCAAAGTCACCGAGGCCATCCCAATAGTGTAGGCCGCCCAGGACAAACAGGGGTGATCTCAAACCAGCTGAGCAACTACCTCCACTCAGACAACAGATGTCCCCAGAGAAGAATATTGAACCGGACAGGCCCCAAGGACCTAATCGGATCCAATGCTTTGGTTACCAGGCATCTCTCCTCAGAGGCCTCGTTTCCAATACCAGCATATGGTGGTTTCCTGAGGCACCAATAAGAACAAATCTCGTCTCCCCATGGAAAACTTGCTCATTGGAGCTTTGTCATAAACTCTGGTTAGGAGAATCCTTCAGGGCCCTGGTGCCACTGCCCCATACCAAGATCTCCATGGACTCAAACCACCATTAAGACCATCCTCAGGAAAGTCCATTTCAACTCAGCCCCCTCTGTTGCTACCCCAAGCCAGCAGATCAAACGTTTCTTGTTGCTAGGAGACAATTGGAATGTGAGGCTGGCTGCCCAGGCATCCATACTTAGAACCCTGTTCTGGAAAAATACCTTATAAGACGTCCTGGAGCCATCCAACAAATCTTAATTGTCCCACAGAAGGAATCCTTGCGGTTTGGAGCATCTCACAACTCCAATAGTGGGAAAACCCCCATGGCCTCATAATGCCCCCCCTTCATGAAGGGGCCAACATGGACAGAAATTCAAACCTGAGCCAAAGTCTGAACCTCGAACTGACTTCAGATGCATGAGATCTCAATTCAGCTCTGCAGAGTGTGCCTGCCATGTCCTTGCCCCGAAACTTAAGCCTAGCTTGTGTTTTCAGACTTCCGTCCTCACTCTCCTGGCCCACAAGCCCTCCAGTTTGGGAATTCCGAAGCCACAATGCAGCACTCTGCCTGCCCTCCAGAAGAAAAACTTTGCCCTATGCTGCTAATAAGAAACCCCAAATGATTTTCTAATGCATGCCACTCGATTGTAAAGCAATTATACAGCCCACCCTGTATACTAATGCCCTGTCTGGCACAGCCTGAGACAAGACATCCCAAACGACACTCAGACAGCTGGCCCCAGCCTGGACACATAGGACCCGCTATGGCTGTAGGTCGTCATCTCTTCCCAACCTCGGTTTTCAGGCTTCAGAACCTAGACCTTATCTCCATTCACTGCCCAGGGGTGAACGAGATGCAGAAATTAGAATTCCTCCTTCCCCATGGCCAGAAACCTTGTGGTTGGCATGTTGTCCAACGTTCAATGTGGGAAAACCTGCATTGTCCGAAAGGCCACGCCAGTGCTTGAGGGCCGCCTAGGGCACAGACATGCATTGTGACCTGCAGCGTGAGTCCCGTATTAAAGTAACGCCTCTCAGTGGCTGGACCAAGATCCTGCATATGGGGCTTGTCATATCCATAGGCCCCCAGGCTTAACCAGAGGGCGAGTATTCCAGTTGTCAGTACCCACTGCTATGCTCTAGAATCCCTCTACTGGGGGGACACATGAAGCAGAAAACAGGACACTTCCCTTCCCACAGAATGACCCCAAACTCTTGGGGGCTGGACATACTACCAGAGAGGGAGACTTCTACGACCCATGAGGCAACTCCTACATTAAACGGCCATTGTGGACAAAACATCCAGAGACAAAAGCCTGAGCGACTGCCTCCCTCTCACCCTTCTTTCATATCCAGAGGAGCTCCCCTCATGGACTGTAGATCAGGCCTGCCGTAACCTCGGCCCCAAACCTGAGCTGAGTTAGGGTTTTTGGATGTCTGTCTGCACAGCCATGGCCCACACAGCCTCCAGGCTGGGGTCTCTGGAGCCACACCACAGAACTGTGCCTGCTCTCTCCTAAGAAACTGCCCATTCCATTGGCCACAACTCTACAAAATAGTAGAAACCTCAAGGTCCCCAAGGACATCCCACTACCGCAAGCCGCACTGGACAAATAGGGGCATTATGACACAAGCTGAGCAACTACTACCTCCATGCAGACACACAGACAGATATCCGCAGAGACAGAAGATTGAACCAGACAGGCCCCTAGGCCCTATTATGAACTCTTGCTTTGGTGTCCAGGTATCACTCCTCAGAGGCCTGGGTTCGAAGACCAGCATACGGGGCTTTCCTGAGGCACCAGACAGAAGACCTCTCATCTCCACATGGGAAGCTTCCTTGTTGGAGTTGTGTCAAGCCCTTCGGGTTGGAGAATCCTGCAGAGTCCCTTAGCTACTGCCACATTCCAAGGTCTCCATGGCCACCAACCCACATTATGACTCATCCTCAGGAGAGTCCATTTAAACTCAGCCTTCTCGGTAGCTCACCCAAGAGCCCGCAGATTGAGCGTGCCTTGTCTCGACCAGGCAATGGGAAGGTGAGTTGGCGTTTCTCGGCATCCATGCTTAGGGCCCTGCTCTCGAGTCTTTCTGTATGGGGCATCCTGGAACCATCCAATAGTACTCGACTGTCCTGAAGAAGGAAACTTGAAGTTTGGAGCAGCTCACAACTCCCAGCGTAGGGAAATCTCCCTGGCCTCATGACGCCCCCACCCCCTTCAGGAAGGGGCCGTCATGGACACAAACTCCAGCTTGAGGCAACATCTGATAATCGCCCTGACCTCACCTGCAGGAGATCTCGATTCAGCCTCTGCAGAGTGGGCCTGCCATGCTCTTGGCCCCAAAACTCGTGCTAGCTTGTGTTTTCAGACTTCCTTCCTCACAATCCTGGCCACACCCCTCCAGTTTGGCAATTCTGGAGACACAATGCAGCACTCTGCCTGCCCTCCAGAAGAAAAATGTTGCCCTATAGGGCTAACCGGAAACGCCAAATGAGTAGCAACCTGCATGCCACGCGACCATACCCCAATTATACAGTCTAGCCTGTGCACTAAAGCCCTGTCTGACACAGCCTGAGGGCAGACCTCCAGTCCAACACCCAGAAAGCTGGCCGTACACAGAGCATATCACACCCACAATGGCTTTAGGCCATCATCTCTACCCAACCTCAATTTTCACCTTCAGAACCTAAACCTTATCTCCACTCACTGCTCAGGAGTGAACGGGATGCAAGAATCAGAACTTCTCCTTCGCCTTGGCAAGAAACCTAGTGGTTGGCATGTTGTCCAATGTTCATTGTAGGAGAAAGCAGCATGGACTATGAGGCCCCACCTATCCCAGAGGGCCACAATGTGCACAAACATACATTGTGACCCTCAGCGTGAGCCCTATCCTCATGTAAAGCCTCTTAGTGACTGGAACAACAGCCCACATATGGGGCTTGCCAAGCCCCTAGTCCCCCAATCTCAACCAGAGTTCGAGATGTCTAGTCACCCCTACTCAGGGCTCTACTCGGGAATCCCTCTTTGGTGGGACACCTGAGGTAAAAAAAAAAAAAAAATACAGAAAGGACTCTTCCCATTCACAGCATGATCCCAACCACTTGGGATCAGGCCAAATCACCAGAGAAAGAATTGTCCATGGCCCTTGAGGACACCCCGACATTCCACGGCCACCATTGACACAAAATCCAGACACAAAAGCCTGAGCAAGCGCCACATACTCGCCCTTTGTTCATAGCCCGGAAAATTCTCACGGTCTGTAGATCGAGCTTTCATACATACATCCCCAAACCTAAGCTGAGTTTGTGTTTTCAGACTTCTGTCCCCACAGTCCTGGCCCACACAAAATCCAAGCTGGGGCCCCTGGAGCCACACCTCAGGACTGTGGCTTCCCTCTCCAGGGGAATTCTGCCATTTCCATTGGCCACAACCCTATAGATTAGGAGAATCCTCCAAACTCCCCCAGGCCATCGGAATTGTGTTGGCTGCCCAGGACAAACAGGGATGATCTTTCACAAGTTAGGAAACCAACTCCACTCAGACCCAGAGACAGATATCCCCATAGAATAAGATTGAACTGGAAGGGCACTTAGGCCCTAATCAGATCCATTGCTTTTGATTCCAGTCATCTCTCCTCAGAGGCCTGGTTTCCCAATACCAGCATATGGGAGATTCCTTAGGCACTCATCAAAACAATTCTCTTCTCTACATAGGAAATATACTCTTTAGAGCTCCATCAAAACCTCCAGTTATGAACATCCCTCAAGGCCCCGGATCAAGCACCCCATTCCAAGGTCTACATGGACGCAAATGCACATTATGACCCATCCTCAACTCACCCATTTCAACACACCCGCCTCGGTTGCTCCCCTAGATCCAGCAGATCGAACTTGCCTTGGCTCTATGAGACACCTGGAATGGGAGGCAGGCTGCCCAGGCATCCATCCTTAGAAAACTGCTCTGGATAACTTCCTTATGGGATGTCCTGGAGCCATCCAACAGGTCTCGACTGTCCCACAGAAGGAATCATTGTGGTTTGGAGCATCTCACAATTCCCATCGTGGGCAAACCTCCATGTCCTCGTGACACCCTCCCTTCATGAAGGGGCCATCATGGACAGAAACTCCGACCTAAGAAAATGTCTGATCCCAGCTCTGTCTTCAGGTGTACGGGATCTTGAATCATCTCTAGAGGGTGCCTGCCGTCCCCTCACACCGAAATCTAAGTCTGGCTTGTGTTCTCAGAATTTTTTCCTCACACTCCTGGCCCACAAGCCTTCCAGTTTGAGAATTCTGGAGCCACTATGTGGCACTGTGTCTTCCCTCCAGAAGAAAAACGTTTCCCTCTGGGGCTACCCAGTAACCACAAATGAGTACCATTCTGCACGAAACTCGACTGCACCCCAATGATACAGTCTAGCCTGGGCACTAATTCCCTGTCTGCCACAGCCTGAGCCTGCACCTCCCAACCCACACTCAACAGCTGGCCGAACACTGAGCACATCGGTCACACCATGGCCTTAGGTCTTCATCTCTTCCCAACCTCAGTTTTCAGGCTTCAGAACCTAGACCTTAAATTCAATCACAGTCCAGGAGTGAAAGTGTTGCAGAAATTAGAACTCCATCTTCCCCATTGCCAGAAAACTTGTGGTTCCCATACTGTGCAACGTTCAGTTTAGGAGAAACCAGCAAGGTACATTAGGCCACGCCCTGACTTGAAGGGCTCCTTGGGCACAAAAACACATTGTGAAACTCAGTGTGAGACCTATCCTCAAGCAAGGCCTCTCAGTGTCTGGACCAAGAGCCCACATATGGGGCTTGCCATGTTCTTAGGTCCCAATGTTAACCAGAGGTCTGGTTGTCCAGTTGCCCCCACCCACGACTCTGCTCTGGAATCCCTCTTTTGGTGGTCCACCAAGGTTAAAACAAAACAAAACAAAACAAAACAAAACAAAACAAAATAAACAAAAAAAAAAAACCAGAAAGGCCTCCTCCCTTCCCACAGAATGACCCCAAACTCTTGGGATCGGGTCAAATCCCCAGAAAGGGAGCCTCATCGATGGCCCATGAGGACACCCCGACATTCCATGGCAATCGGTGACACATTTCCAGAAAAAAAAAAAAAAAAAAAAAAGCATGAGCAAGCACCTCACATTCGCCCTTTGTTCGTATCCCGAAGAGGTCTCCTCACGGTCTATAGATCGGGCCGGCCATACCTACATCCCCCAACCTAAGTGGAGTTTGTGTTTTCAGACATTTGTCCAAATAGCCCTGGACCACACACGCTCCACACTTGGGTCCCTGGAGCCACACCTCTGGACTGTGCTTCCCTTTCAAGGAATTCTTCCCATTCCATTGGCCACAACCTTGCAAATTAGGAAAAAACTCCAAAGTCACCGAGGCCATCCCAATAGTGTAGGCCGCCCAGGACAAACAGGGGTGATCTCAAACCAGCTGAGCAACTACCTCCACTCAGACAACAGATGTCCCCAGAGAAGAATATTGAACCGGACAGGCCCCAAGGACCTAATCGGATCCAATGCTTTGGTTACCAGGCATCTCTCCTCAGAGGCCTCGTTTCCAATACCAGCATATGGTGGTTTCCTGAGGCACCAATAAGAACAAATCTCGTCTCCCCATGGAAAACTTGCTCATTGGAGCTTTGTCATAAACTCTGGTTAGGAGAATCCTTCAGGGCCCTGGTGCCACTGCCCCATACCAAGATCTCCATGGACTCAAACCACCATTAAGACCATCCTCAGGAAAGTCCATTTCAACTCAGCCCCCTCTGTTGCTACCCCAAGCCAGCAGATCAAACGTTTCTTGTTGCTAGGAGACAATTGGAATGTGAGGCTGGCTGCCCAGGCATCCATACTTAGAACCCTGTTCTGGAAAAATACCTTATAAGACGTCCTGGAGCCATCCAACAAATCTTAATTGTCCCACAGAAGGAATCCTTGCGGTTTGGAGCATCTCACAACTCCAATAGTGGGAAAACCCCCATGGCCTCATAATGCCCCCCCTTCATGAAGGGGCCAACATGGACAGAAATTCAAACCTGAGCCAAAGTCTGAACCTCGAACTGACTTCAGATGCATGAGATCTCAATTCAGCTCTGCAGAGTGTGCCTGCCATGTCCTTGCCCCGAAACTTAAGCCTAGCTTGTGTTTTCAGACTTCCGTCCTCACTCTCCTGGCCCACAAGCCCTCCAGTTTGGGAATTCCGAAGCCACAATGCAGCACTCTGCCTGCCCTCCAGAAGAAAAACTTTGCCCTATGCTGCTAATAAGAAACCCCAAATGATTTTCTAATGCATGCCACTCGATTGTAAAGCAATTATACAGCCCACCCTGTATACTAATGCCCTGTCTGGCACAGCCTGAGACAAGACATCCCAAACGACACTCAGACAGCTGGCCCCAGCCTGGACACATAGGACCCGCTATGGCTGTAGGTCGTCATCTCTTCCCAACCTCGGTTTTCAGGCTTCAGAACCTAGACCTTATCTCCATTCACTGCCCAGGGGTGAACGAGATGCAGAAATTAGAATTCCTCCTTCCCCATGGCCAGAAACCTTGTGGTTGGCATGTTGTCCAACGTTCAATGTGGGAAAACCTGCATTGTCCGAAAGGCCACGCCAGTGCTTGAGGGCCGCCTAGGGCACAGACATGCATTGTGACCTGCAGCGTGAGTCCCGTATTAAAGTAACGCCTCTCAGTGGCTGGACCAAGATCCTGCATATGGGGCTTGTCATATCCATAGGCCCCCAGGCTTAACCAGAGGGCGAGTATTCCAGTTGTCAGTACCCACTGCTATGCTCTAGAATCCCTCTACTGGGGGGACACATGAAGCAGAAAACAGGACACTTCCCTTCCCACAGAATGACCCCAAACTCTTGGGGGCTGGACATACTACCAGAGAGGGAGACTTCTACGACCCATGAGGCAACTCCTACATTAAACGGCCATTGTGGACAAAACATCCAGAGACAAAAGCCTGAGCGACTGCCTCCCTCTCACCCTTCTTTCATATCCAGAGGAGCTCCCCTCATGGACTGTAGATCAGGCCTGCCGTAACCTCGGCCCCAAACCTGAGCTGAGTTAGGGTTTTTGGATGTCTGTCTGCACAGCCATGGCCCACACAGCCTCCAGGCTGGGGTCTCTGGAGCCACACCACAGAACTGTGCCTGCTCTCTCCTAAGAAACTGCCCATTCCATTGGCCACAACTCTACAAAATAGTAGAAACCTCAAGGTCCCCAAGGACATCCCACTACCGCAAGCCGCACTGGACAAATAGGGGCATTATGACACAAGCTGAGCAACTACTACCTCCATGCAGACACACAGACAGATATCCGCAGAGACAGAAGATTGAACCAGACAGGCCCCTAGGCCCTATTATGAACTCTTGCTTTGGTGTCCAGGTATCACTCCTCAGAGGCCTGGGTTCGAAGACCAGCATACGGGGCTTTCCTGAGGCACCAGACAGAAGACCTCTCATCTCCACATGGGAAGCTTCCTTGTTGGAGTTGTGTCAAGCCCTTCGGGTTGGAGAATCCTGCAGAGTCCCTTAGCTACTGCCACATTCCAAGGTCTCCATGGCCACCAACCCACATTATGACTCATCCTCAGGAGAGTCCATTTAAACTCAGCCTTCTCGGTAGCTCACCCAAGAGCCCGCAGATTGAGCGTGCCTTGTCTCGACCAGGCAATGGGAAGGTGAGTTGGCGTTTCTCGGCATCCATGCTTAGGGCCCTGCTCTCGAGTCTTTCTGTATGGGGCATCCTGGAACCATCCAATAGTACTCGACTGTCCTGAAGAAGGAAACTTGAAGTTTGGAGCAGCTCACAACTCCCAGCGTAGGGAAATCTCCCTGGCCTCATGACGCCCCCACCCCCTTCAGGAAGGGGCCGTCATGGACACAAACTCCAGCTTGAGGCAACATCTGATAATCGCCCTGACCTCACCTGCAGGAGATCTCGATTCAGCCTCTGCAGAGTGGGCCTGCCATGCTCTTGGCCCCAAAACTCGTGCTAGCTTGTGTTTTCAGACTTCCTTCCTCACAATCCTGGCCACACCCCTCCAGTTTGGCAATTCTGGAGACACAATGCAGCACTCTGCCTGCCCTCCAGAAGAAAAATGTTGCCCTATAGGGCTAACCGGAAACGCCAAATGAGTAGCAACCTGCATGCCACTCGACCATACCCCAATTATACAGTCTAGCCTGTGCACTAAAGCCCTGTCTGACACAGCCTGAGGGCAGACCTCCAGTCCAACACCCAGAAAGCTGGCCGTACACAGAGCATATCACACCCACAATGGCTTTAGGCCATCATCTCTACCCAACCTCAGTTTTCACCTTCAGAACCTAGACCTTATCTCCACTCACTGCTCAGGAGTGAACGGGATGCAAGAATCAGAACTTCTCCTTCGCCTTGGCAAGAAACCTAGTGGTTGGCATGTTGTCCAATGTTCATTGTAGGAGAAAGCAGCATGGACTATGAGGCCCCACCTATCCCAGAGGGCCACAATGTGCACAAACATACATTGTGACCCTCAGCGTGAGCCCTATCCTCATGTAAAGCCTCTTAGTGACTGGAACAACAGCCCACATATGGGGCTTGCCAAGCCCCTAGTCCCCCAATCTCAACCAGAGTTCGAGATGTCTAGTCACCCCTACTCAGGGCTCTACTCGGGAATCCCTCTTTGGTGGGACACCTGAGGTAAAAAAAAAAAAAAAATACAGAAAGGACTCTTCCCATTCACAGCATGATCCCAACCACTTGGGATCAGGCCAAATCACCAGAGAAAGAATTGTCCATGGCCCTTGAGGACACCCCGACATTCCACGGCCACCATTGACACAAAATCCAGACACAAAAGCCTGAGCAAGCGCCACATACTCGCCCTTTGTTCATAGCCCGGAAAATTCTCACGGTCTGTAGATCGAGCTTTCATACATACATCCCCAAACCTAAGCTGAGTTTGTGTTTTCAGACTTCTGTCCCCACAGTCCTGGCCCACACAAAATCCAAGCTGGGGCCCCTGGAGCCACACCTCAGGACTGTGGCTTCCCTCTCCAGGGGAATTCTGCCATTTCCATTGGCCACAACCCTATAGATTAGGAGAATCCTCCAAACTCCCCCAGGCCATCGGAATTGTGTTGGCTGCCCAGGACAAACAGGGATGATCTTTCACAAGTTAGGAAACCAACTCCACTCAGACCCAGAGACAGATATCCCCATAGAATAAGATTGAACTGGAAGGGCACTTAGGCCCTAATCAGATCCATTGCTTTTGATTCCAGTCATCTCTCCTCAGAGGCCTGGTTTCCCAATACCAGCATATGGGAGATTCCTTAGGCACTCATCAAAACAATTCTCTTCTCTACATAGGAAATATACTCTTTAGAGCTCCATCAAAACCTCCAGTTATGAACATCCCTCAAGGCCCCGGATCAAGCACCCCATTCCAAGGTCTACATGGACGCAAATGCACATTATGACCCATCCTCAACTCACCCATTTCAACACACCCGCCTCGGTTGCTCCCCTAGATCCAGCAGATCGAACTTGCCTTGGCTCTATGAGACACCTGGAATGGGAGGCAGGCTGCCCAGGCATCCATCCTTAGAAAACTGCTCTGGATAACTTCCTTATGGGATGTCCTGGAGCCATCCAACAGGTCTCGACTGTCCCACAGAAGGAATCATTGTGGTTTGGAGCATCTCACAATTCCCATCGTGGGCAAACCTCCATGTCCTCGTGACACCCTCCCTTCATGAAGGGGCCATCATGGACAGAAACTCCGACCTAAGAAAATGTCTGATCCCAGCTCTGTCTTCAGGTGTACGGGATCTTGAATCATCTCTAGAGGGTGCCTGCCGTCCCCTCACACCGAAATCTAAGTCTGGCTTGTGTTCTCAGAATTTTTTCCTCACACTCCTGGCCCACAAGCCTTCCAGTTTGAGAATTCTGGAGCCACTATGTGGCACTGTGTCTTCCCTCCAGAAGAAAAACGTTTCCCTCTGGGGCTACCCAGTAACCACAAATGAGTACCATTTGCACGAAACTCGACTGCACCCCAATGATACAGTCTAGCCTGGGCACTAATTCCCTGTCTGCCACAGCCTGAGCCTGCACCTCCCAACCCACACTCAACAGCTGGCCGAACACTGAGCACATCGGACACACCATGGCCTTAGGTCTTCATCTCTTCCCAACCTCAGTTTTCAGGCTTCAGAACCTAGACCTTAAATCCAATCACAGTTCTGGAGTGAAAGTGTTGCAGAAATTATAACTCCATCTATCCCATTGCCAGAAAACTTGTGGTTCCCATACTGTGCAACGTTCAGTTTAGGAGAAACCAGCAAGGTACATTAGGCCACGCCCTGACTTGAAGGGCTCCTTGGGCACAAAAACACATTGTGAAACTCAGTGTGAGACCATTCCTCAGGGAAGGCCTCTCAGTGTCTGGACCAAGAGCCCACATATGGGGCTTGCCATGTTCTTATGTCCCAATGTTAACCAGAGGTCTGGTTGTCCAGTTGCCCCCACCCACGACTCTGCTCTGGAATCCCTCTTTTGGTGGTCCACCAAGGTTAAAAAAAACAAAACAAAACAAAACAAAACAAAACAAAACAAAAAAAATAAACAAAAAAAAAAAAACCAGAAAGGCCTCCTCCCTTCCCACAGAATGACCCCAAACTCTTGGGATCGGGTCAAATCCCCAGAAAGGGAGCCTCATCGATGGCCCATGAGGACACCCCGACATTCCATGGCAATCGGTGACACATTTCCAGAAAAAAAAAAAAAAAAAAGCATGAGCAAGCACCTCACATTCGCCCTTTGTTCGTATCCCGAAGAGGTCTCCTCACGGTCTATAGATCGGGCCGGCCATACCTACATCCCCCAACCTAAGTGGAGTTTGTGTTTTCAGACTTTTGTCCAAATAGCCCTGGACCACACACGCTCCACACTTGGGTCCCTGGAGCCACACCTCAGGACTGTGCTTCCCTTTCAAGGAATTCTTCCCATTCCATTGGCCACAACCTTGCAAATTAGGACAAACCTCCAAAGTCACCGAGGCCATCCCAATAGTGTAGGCCGCCCAGGACAAACAGGGGTGATCTCAAACCAGCTGAGCAACTACCTCCACTCAGACAACAGATGTCCCCAGAGAAGAATATTGAACCGGACAGGCCCCAAGGACCTAATCGGATCCAATGCTTTGGTTACCAGGCATCTCTCCTCAGAGGCCTCGTTTCCAATACCAGCATATGGTGGTTTCCTGAGGCACCAATAAGAACAAATCTCGTCTCCCCATGGAAAACTTGCTCATTGGAGCTTTGTCATAAACTCTGGTTAGGAGAATCCTTCAGGGCCCTGGTGCCACTGCCCCATACCAAGATCTCCATGGACTCAAACCACCATTAAGACCATCCTCAGGAAAGTCCATTTCAACTCAGCCCCCTCTGTTGCTACCCCAAGCCAGCAGATCAAACGTTTCTTGTTGCTAGGAGACAATTGGAATGTGAGGCTGGCTGCCCAGGCATCCATACTTAGAACCCTGTTCTGGAAAAATACCTTATAAGACGTCCTGGAGCCATCCAACAAATCTTAATTGTCCCACAGAAGGAATCCTTGCGGTTTGGAGCATCTCACAACTCCAATAGTGGGAAAACCCCCATGGCCTCATAATGCCCCCCCTTCATGAAGGGGCCAACATGGACAGAAATTCAAACCTGAGCCAAAGTCTGAACCTCGAACTGACTTCAGATGCATGAGATCTCAATTCAGCTCTGCAGAGTGTGCCTGCCATGTCCTTGCCCCGAAACTTAAGCCTAGCTTGTGTTTTCAGACTTCCGTCCTCACTCTCCTGGCCCACAAGCCCTCCAGTTTGGGAATTCCGAAGCCACAATGCAGCACTCTGCCTGCCCTCCAGAAGAAAAACTTTGCCCTATGCTGCTAATAAGAAACCCCAAATGATTTTCTAATGCATGCCACTCGATTGTAAAGCAATTATACAGCCCACCCTGTATACTAATGCCCTGTCTGGCACAGCCTGAGACAAGACATCCCAAACGACACTCAGACAGCTGGCCCCAGCCTGGACACATAGGACCCGCTATGGCTGTAGGTCGTCATCTCTTCCCAACCTCGGTTTTCAGGCTTCAGAACCTAGACCTTATCTCCATTCACTGCCCAGGGGTGAACGAGATGCAGAAATTAGAATTCCTCCTTCCCCATGGCCAGAAACCTTGTGGTTGGCATGTTGTCCAACGTTCAATGTGGGAAAACCTGCATTGTCCGAAAGGCCACGCCAGTGCTTGAGGGCCGCCTAGGGCACAGACATGCATTGTGACCTGCAGCGTGAGTCCCGTATTAAAGTAACGCCTCTCAGTGGCTGGACCAAGATCCTGCATATGGGGCTTGTCATATCCATAGGCCCCCAGGCTTAACCAGAGGGCGAGTATTCCAGTTGTCAGTACCCACTGCTATGCTCTAGAATCCCTCTACTGGGGGGACACATGAAGCAGAAAACAGGACACTTCCCTTCCCACAGAATGACCCCAAACTCTTGGGGGCTGGACATACTACCAGAGAGGGAGACTTCTACGACCCATGAGGCAACTCCTACATTAAACGGCCATTGTGGACAAAACATCCAGAGACAAAAGCCTGAGCGACTGCCTCCCTCTCACCCTTCTTTCATATCCAGAGGAGCTCCCCTCATGGACTGTAGATCAGGCCTGCCGTAACCTCGGCCCCAAAAATGAGCTGAGTTAGGGTTTTTGGAAGTCTGTCTGCAGAGCCATGGCCCACACAGCCTCCAGGCTGGGGTCTCTGGAGCCACACCACAGAACTGTGCCTGCTCTCTCTTAAGAAACTGCCCATTCCATTGGCCACAACTCTACAAAATAGTAGAAACCTCAAGGTCCCCAAGGACATCCCACTACCGCAAGCCGCACTGGACAAATAGGGGCATTATGACACAAGCTGAGCAACTACTACCTCCATGCAGACACACAGACAGATATCCGCAGAGACAGAAGATTGAACCAGACAGGCCCCTAGGCCCTATTATGAACTCTTGCTTTGGTGTCCAGGTATCACTCCTCAGAGGCCTGGGTTCGAAGACCAGCATACGGGGCTTTCCTGAGGCACTAGACAGAAGACCTCTCATCTCCACATGGGAACTTCCTTGTTGGAGTTGTGTCAAGCCCTTCGGGTTGGAGAATCCTGCAGAGTCCCTTACCTACTGCCACATTCCAAGGTCTCCATGGCCACCAACCCACATTATGACTCATCCTCAGGAGAGTCCATTTAAACTCAGCCTTCTCGGTAGCTCACCCAAGAGCCCGCAGATTGAGCGTGCCTTGTCTCGACCAGGCAATGGGAAGGTGAGTTGGCGTTTCTCGGCATCCATGCTTAGGGCCCTGCTCTCGAGTCTTTCTGTATGGGGCATCCTGGAACCATCCAATAGTACTCGACTGTCCTGAAGAAGGAAACTTTGAAGTATGGAGCAGCTCACAACTCCCAGCGTAGGGAAACCTCCCTGGCCTCATGACGCCCCCACCCCCTTCAGGAAGGGGCCGTCATGGACACAAACTCCAGCTTGAGGCAACATCTGATAATCGCCCTGACCTCACCTGCAGGAGATCTCGATTCAGCCTCTGCAGAGTGGGCCTGCCATGCTCTTGGCCCCAAAACTCGTGCTAGCTTGTGTTTTCAGACTTCCTTCCTCACAATCCTGGCCACACCCCTCCAGTTTGGCAATTCTGGAGACACAATGCAGCACTCTGCCTGCCCTCCAGAAGAAAAATGTTGCCCTATAGGGCTAACCAGAAACGCCAAATGAGTAACAACCTGCATGCCACTCGACCATACCCCAATTATACAGTCTAGCCTGTGCACTAAAGCCCTGTCTGACACAGCCTGAGGGCAGACCTCCAGTCCAACACCCAGACAGCTGGCCGTACACAGAGCATATCCCACCCACAATGGCTTTAGGCCATCATCTCTACCCAACCTCAGTTTTCACCATCAGAACCTAGACCTTATCTCCACTCACTGCTCAGGAGTGAACGTGATGCAAGAATCAGAACTTCTCCTTCGCCTTGGCAAGAAACCTAGTGGTTGGCATGTTGTCCAATGTTCATTGTAGGAGAAAGCAGCATGGACTATGAGGCCCCACCTATCCCTGAGGGCCACAATGTGCACAAACGCACATTGTGACCCTCAGCGTGAGCCCTATCCTCATGTAAAGCCTCTTAGTGACTGGAACAACAGCCCACATATGGGGCTTGCCAAGCCCCTAGTCCCCCAATCTCAACCAGAGTTCGAGATGTCTAGTCACCCCTACTCAGGGCTCTACTCGGGAATCCCTCTTTGGTGGGACACCTGAGGTAAAAAAAAAAAAAAATATATATATATATATATATATATATATATATATATATATATATATATATATACAGAAAAGACTCTTCCAATCCACAGAATGATCCCAACCACTTGGGATCAGGCCATATGACCAGAGAAAGAATTGTCCATGGCCCTTGAGGACATCCCGAAATTCCACGGCCACCGTTGACACAAAATCCAGAGACAAAACCCTGAGCAAGCGCCACATACTCGCCCTTTGTTCATAGCCCGGAAAATTCTCACGGTCTGTTGATCGAGCCTTCATACATACATACCAAAACATAAGCTGAGTTTGTGTTTTCAGAATACTGTCCCCACAGTCCTGGCCCACAGACCATCCAAGCTGGGGCCCCTGGAGCCACACCTCAGGACTGTGGCTTCCCTCTCCAGGGGAATTCTGCCATTTCCATTGGCCACAACCCTATAGATTAGGAGAATCCTCCAAACTCCCCCAGGCCATCTGAATTGTGTTGGCTGCCCAGGACACACAGGGATGATCTTTCACAAGTTATGAAACCACCTCCACTCAGACCCAGACACAGATATCCCCATAGAATAAGATTGAACTGGACGGGCACTTTGGCCCTAATCAGATCCATTGCTTTTGATTCCAGTCATCTCTCCTGAGAGTCCTGGTTTCCCAATACCAGCATATGGGAGATTCCTTAGGCACTCATCAAAACAATTCTCTTCTCTACATAGGAAACATACTCTTTAGAGCTCCATCAAAACCTCCGGTTATGAACATCCCTCAAGGTCCCGGATCAAGCACCCCATTCCAAGGTCTACATGGACACAAATGCACATTATGACACATCCTCAACTCACCCATTTCAAAACACCCGCCTCGGTTGCTCCCCTAGATCCAGCAGATCGAACTTGCCTTGACACTATGAGACACCTGGAATGGGAGGTAGACTGCCCAGGCATCCATCCTTAGAACCCTGCTCTGGATAACTTCCTTATGGGATGTCCTGGAGCCATCCAACATGTCTCGACTGTCCCACAGAAGGAATCATTGTGGTTTGGAGCATCTCACAATTCCCATCGTGGGAAAACCTCCATGTCCTCGTTACACCCTCCACTTCATGAAGGGGCCGTCATGGACAGAAACTCCGACCTAAGAAAACGTCTGATCCTAGCTCTGTCTTCAGGTATACGGGATCTCAAATCATCTCTGCAGAGGGTGCCTGCCGTCCCCTCACCCCGAAATCTAAGTCTGGCTTGTGTTCTCAGAATTTTTTCCTCACACTCCTGGCCCACAAGCCTTCCAGTTTGGGAATCCTGGAGCCACTATGTGGCACTGTGTCTTCCCTCCAGAAGAAAAACGTTGCCCTCTGGGGCTACCCAGTAACCACAAATGAGTACCATCCTGCACGAAACTCGACTGCACCCCAATGATACAGTCTAGCCTGGGCACTAATTCCCTGTCTGCCACAGCCTGAGCCTGCACCTCCCAACCCACACTCAACAGCTGGCCGAACACTGAGCACATCAGACACACCATGGCCTTAGGGCTTCATCTCTTCCCAACCTCAGTTTTCAGGCTTCAGAACCGAGACCTTAAATCCAATCACAGTCCAGGAGTGAAATTGTTGCAGAAATTAGAACTCCATCTTCCCCATAGCCAGAAAACTTGTGGTTCCCATACTGTGCAACGTTCAGTGTAGGAGAAACCAGCATGGTACATTAGGCCACGCCCTGACTTGAGGGGCTCCTTGGGCACAAAAACACATTGTGAAACTCAGTGTGAGACCTATCCTCAAGGAAGGCCTCTCAGTGTCTGTACCAAGAGCCCACATAAGGGGCTTGCCATGTTCTTAGGTCCCAATGTTAACCAGAGGTCTGGTTGTCCAGGTGCCCTCACCCACGACTCTGCTCGGGAATCCCTCTTTTGGTGGTCCACCTGAGAGTAAAAAAAAAAATAAACAAACAAACAAAAAAAAAACAGAAAGGCCCCCTCCCTTCCCACAGAATGACCCCAAACTCTTGGGATCGGGTCAAATCCCCAGAATGGGAGCTTCATCAATGGCCCATGAGGACACCCCGACATTCCATGGCAATCGGTGACACATTTCCAGAAAAAAAAAAAAAAAGCATGAGCATGCACATCACATTCGCCCTTTGTTCATATCCCGAAGAGGTCTCCTTACGGTCTATAGATCGGGCCGGCCATACTTACATCCCCCAACCTAAGAGGAGTTTGTGTTTTCAGACTTTTGTCCAAATAGCGCTGGACCACACACGCTCCACACTTGGGTCCCTGGAGCCACACCTCAGGACTGTGCTTCCCTTTCAAGGGAATTCTTCCCATTCCATTGGCCACAACCTTGCAAATTAGGACAAACCTCCAAAGTCACCGAGGCCATCCCAATAGTGTAGGCTGCCCAGGACAAAAAGGGGTGATCTCAAACCAGCTGAGCAACTACCTCCACTCAGACAACAGATGTCCCCAGAGAAGAATATTGAACCGGATAGGCCCCTAGGCCCTAATCAGATTCATTGCTTTGGTTTCCAGGCCTCTCTCCTCAGAGGCCTCGTTTCCAATAACAGCATATGGTGGTTTCCTGAGGCACCAATAAGAACAAATCTCGTCTCCCCATGGAAAACTTGCTCATTGGAGCTTTGTCATAACCTCTGGTTAGGAGAATCCTTCAGGGCCCTGGTGCCACTGCCCCATACCAAGATCTCCATGGACTCAAACCAACATTAAGACCATCCTCAGGAAAGTCCATTTCAACTCAGCCCCCTCTGTTGCTACCCCCAGCCAGCAGATCAAACGTTTCTTGTTGCTAGGAGACAATTGGAATGTGAGGCTGGCTGCCCAGGCATCCATACTTAGAACCCTGTTCTGGAAAAGTACCTTATAAGACGTCCTGGAGCCATCCAACAAATCTTAATTGTCCCACAGAAGGAATCCTTGCGGTTTGGAGCATCTCACAACTCCAATAGTGGGAAAACCCCCATGGCCTCATAATGCCCCCCCTTCCTGAAGGGGCCAACATGGACAGGAACTCAAACCTGAGCCAAAGTCTGAACCTCGACCTGACTTCAGACGCATGAGATCTCAATTCAGCTCTGCAGAGTGTGCCTGCCATGTCCTTGCCCCGAAACATAAGCCTAGCTTGTGTTCTCAGACTTCCGTCCTCACTCTCCTGGCCCACAAGCCCTCCAGTTTGGGAATTCCGAAGCCACAATGCAGCACTCTGCCTGCCCTCCAGAAGAAAAACTTTGCCCTATGCTGCTAATAAGAAACCCCAAATGATTTTCTAATGCATGCCACTCGATTGTAAAGCAATTATACAGCCCACCCTGTATACTAATGCCCTGTCTGGCACAGCCTGAGACAAGACATCCCAAACGACACCCAGACACCTGGCCCCAACCTGGACACATAGGACCCGCTATGGCTGTAGGTCGTCATCTCTTCCCAACCTCGGTTTTCAGGCTTCAGAACCTAGACCTTATCTCCAATCACTGCCCAGGGGTGAACGTGATGCACAAATTAGAATTCCTCCTTCCCCATGGCCAGAAACCTTGTGGTTGGCATGTTGTCCAACGTTCAATGTGGGAAAACCTGCATTGTCCGAAAGGCCACGCCAGTGCTTGAGGGCCGCCTAGGGCACAGACATGCATTGTGACCTGCAGCGTGAGTCCCGTATTAAAGTAACGCCTCTCAGTGGCTTGACCAAGATCCTGCATATGGGGCTTGTCATATCCATAGGCCCCCAGGCTTAACCAGAGGGCGAGTATTCCAGTTGTCAGTACCCACTGCTATGCTCTAGAATCCCTCTACTGGGGGGACACATGAAGCAGAAAACAGGACACTTCCCTTCCCACAGAATGACCCCAAACTCTTGGGGGCTGGACAAACTACCAGAGAGGGAGACTTCTACGACCCGTGAGGCAACTCCTACATTAAACGGCCATTGTGGACAAAACATCCAGAGACAAAAGCCTGAGCGACTGCCTCCCTCTCACCCTTCTTTCATATCCAGAGGAGCTCCCCTCATGGACTGTAGATCAGGCCTGCCGTAACCTCGGCCCCAAACCTGAGCTGAGTTAGGGTTTTTGGATGTCTGTCTGCACAGCCATGGCCCACACAGCCTCCAGACTGGGGTCTCTGGAGCCACACCACAGAACTGTGCCTGCTCTCTCCTAAGAAACTGCCCATTCCATTGGCCACAACTCTACAAAATAGTAGAAACCTCAATGTCCCCAAGGACATCCCACTACCGCAAGCCGCACTGGACAAATAGGGGCATTATGACACAAGCTGAGCAACTACTACCTCCATGCAGACACACAGACAGATATCCGCAGAGACAGAAGATTGAACCAGACAGGCCCCTAGGTCCTATTATGAACTCTTGCTTTGGTGTCCAGGTATCACTCCTCAGAGGCCTGGGTTCGAAGACCAGCATACGGGGCTTTCCTGAGGCACCAGACAGAAGACCTCTCATCTCCACATGGGAAGCTTCATGTTGGAGTTGTGTCAAGCCCTTCGGTTTGGAGAATCCTGCAGAGTCCCTTAGCTACTGCCACATTCCAAGGTCTCCATGGCCACCAACCCACATTATGACTCATCCTCAGCAGAGTCCATTTAAACTCAGCCTTCTGCGCAGCTCACCCAAGAGCCCGCAAATTGAGCGTGCCTTTTCTCGACCAGGCAATGGGAAGGTGAGTTGGCGTTTCTCGGCATCCATGCTTAGGGCCCTGCTCTCGAGTCTTTCTGTATGGGGCATCCTGGAACCATCCAATAGTACTCGACTGACCTGAAGAAGGAAACCTTGAAGTTTGGAGCAGCTCACAACTCCCAGCGTAGGGAAACCTCCCTGGCCTCATGATGCCCCCACCCCCTACAGGAAGGGGCCGTCATGGACACAAACTCCAGCTTGAGGCAACATCTGATAATCGCCCTGACCTCACCTGCAGGAGATCTCGATTCCGCCTCTGCAGAGTGGGCCTGCCATGCTCTTTGCCCCAAAACTCGTGCTAGCTTGTGTTTTCAGACTTCCTTCCTCACAATCCTGGCCACACCCCTCCAGTTTGGCAATTCTGGAGACACAATGCAGCACTCTGCCTGCCCTCCAGAAGAAAAATGTTGCCCTATAGGGCTAACCAGAAACGCCAAATGAGTAACAACCTGCATGCCACTCGACCATACCCCAATTATACAGTCTAGCCTGTGCACTAAAGCCCTGTCTGACACAGCCTGAGGGCAGACCTCCAGTCCAACACCCAGACAGCTGGCCGTACACAGAGCATATCACACCCACAATGGCTTTAGGCCATCATCTCTACCCAACCTCAGTTTTCACCTTCAGAACCTAGACCTTATCTCCACTCACTGCTCAGGAGTGAACGTGATGGAAGAATCAGAACTTCTCCTTCGCCCTGGCAAGAAACCTAGTGGTTGGCATGTTGTCCAATGTTCCTTGTACTAGAAAGCAGCATGGACTATGAGGCCCCACCTATCCCTGAGGGCCATAATTTGCACAAACACACATTGTGACCCTCAGCGTGAGCCCTATCCTCATGTAAAGCCTCTTAGTGACTGGAACAACAGCCCACATATGGGGCTTGCCAGGCCCCTAGTCCCCCAATCTCAACCAGAATTCGAGATGTCTAGTCACCCCTACTCAGGGCTCTTCTCTGGAATCCCTCTTTGGTGGGACACCTGAGGTAAAAAAAAAAAAAAAATATATATATATATATATATATATATATATATACAGAAAAGACTCTTCCAATCCACAGAATGATCCCAACCACTTGGGATCAGGCCATATGACCAGAGAAAGAATTGTCCATGGCCCTTGAGGACATCCCGAAATTCCACGGCCACCGTTGACACAAAATCCAGAGACAAAACCCTGAGCAAGCGCCACATACTCGCCCTTTGTTCATAGCCCGGAAAATTCTCACGGTCTGTTGATCGAGCCTTCATACATACATACCCAAACATAAGCTGAGTTTGTGTTTTCAGAATCTGTCCCCACAGTCCTGGCCCACAGACCATCCAAGCTGGGGCCCCTGGAGCCACACCTCAGGACTGTGGCTTCCCTCTCCAGGGGAATTCTGCCATTTCCATTGGCAACAACCCTATAGATTAGGAGAATCCTCCAAACTCCCCCAGGCCATCCGAATTGTGTTGGCTGCCCAGGACAAACAGGGATGATCTTTCACAAGTTAGGAAACTACCACCACTCAGACCCAGAGACAGATATCCCCATAGAATTAGATTGAACTGGACAGGCACTTATGTCCTAATCAGATCCATTGCTTTTGATTCCAGTCATCTCCCCTCAGAGGCCTGGTTTCCAATACCAGCATATGGGAGATTCCTTAGGCACTCATCAAAACAATTCTCTTCTCTACATAGGAAACATACTCTTTAGAGCTCCATCAAAACCTCCGGTTATGAACATCCCTCAAGGCCCCGGATCAAGCACCCCATTCCAAGGTCTCCATGGACACAAATGCACATTATGACCCATCCTCAACTCACCCATTTCAAAACACCCGCCTCGGTTGCTCCCCTGATCCAGCAGATCGAATATGCCTTGGCTCTATGAGACACCTGGAATGGGAGGCAGGCTGCACAGGCATCCATCCTTAGAACCCTGCTCTGGATAATTTCCTTATGGGATGTCCTGGAGCCATCCAACAGGTCTCGACTGTTCCACAGAAGGAATCATTGCGGTTTGGAGCATCTCACAATTCCCATCGTGGGAAAACCTCCATGTCCTCGTTACACCCTCCCCTTCATGAAGGGGCCGACGTGGACAGAGACTCCGATCTAAGCCAACGTCTGATCCTAGCTCTGTCTTCAGGTATACGGGATCTCTAATCATCTCTGCAGAGGGTGCCTGCCGTCCCCTCACCCCGAAATCTAAGTCTGGCTTGTGTTCTCTGAATTTTTTCATCACACTCCTGGCCCACAAGCCTTCCAGTTTGGGAATTCTGGAGACACTATGTGGCACTGTGTCTTCCCTCCAGAAGAAAAACTTTGCCGTCTGGGGCTACCCAGTAACCACAAATGAGTACCATCCTGCACGAAACTCGACTGCACCCCAATGATACAGTCTAGCCTGGGCACTAATTCCCTGTCTGCCACAGCCTGAGCCTGCACCTCCCAACCCACACTCAACAGCTGGCCGAACACTGAGCACATCAGACACACCATGGCCTTAGGGCTTCATCTCTTCCCAACCTCAGTTTTCAGGCTTCAGAACCGAGACCTTAAATCCAATCACAGTCCAGGAGTGAAATTGTTGCAGAAATTAGAACTCCATCTTCCCCATTGCCAGAAAACTTGTGGTTCCCATACTGTGCAACGTTCAGTGTAGGAGAAACCAGCATGGTACATTAGGCCACGCCTTGACTTGAGGGGCTCCTTGGGCACAAAAACACATTGTGAAACTCAGTGTGAGACCTATCCTCAAGGAAGGCCTCTCAGTGTCTGGACCAAGAGCCCACATATGGGGCTTGCCATGATCTTAGGTCCCAATGTTAACCATAGTTATGGTTGTGCAGTTGCCCCCACCCACGACTCTGCTCTGGAATCCCTCTTTTGGTGGTCCACCTGAGGTAAAAACACAAAAAACAAAAACAAATAAAATAAACAAAAAAAAACAGACAGGCCTCCTCCCTTCCCACAGAATGACCCCAAACTCTTGGGTTCGGGTCAAATCCCCAGAAAGGGAGCCTCATCGATGGACCATGAGGACACCCCGACATTCCATGGCAATCGGTGACACATTTCCAGAAAAAAAAAAAAAAACATGAGCATGCACATCACATTCGCCCTTTGTTCATATCCCGAAGAGGTCTCCTCACTGTCTATAGATCGGGACGGCCATACCTACATCCTCCAACCTAAATGGAGTTTGTGTTTTCAGACATTTGTCCAAATAGCCCTGGACCACACACGCTCCACACTTGGGTCCCTGGAGCCACACCTCAGGACTGTGCTTCCCTTTCAAGGGAATTCTTCCCATTCCATTGGCCACAACCTTGCAAATGAGGAAAAACCTCCAAAGTCACCGAGGCCTTCCCAATAGTGTAGGCCGCCCATGACAAACAGGGGTGATCTCAAACCAGCTGAGCAACTACCTCCACTCAGACAACAGATGTCCCCAGAGAAGAATATTGAACCGGACAGGCCCCTAGGCCCTAATCAGATCTATTGCTTTGGTTTCCAGGCATCTCTCCTCAGAGGCCTCGTTTCCAATACCAGCATATGGTGGTTTCCTGAGGCACCAATAAGAACAAATCTCGTCTCCCCATGGAAACTTGCTCATTGGAGCTTTGTCATAACCTCTGGTTAGGAGAATCCTTCAGGGCCCTGGTGCCTCTACCCCATACTTAGGTCTCCATGGACTCAAACCAACATTAAGACCATCCTCAGGAAAGTCCATTTCTACTCAGCCCCCTCTGTTGCTACCCCAAGCCAGCAGATCAAACGTTTCTTGTTGCTAGGAGACAATTGGAATGTGAGGCTGGCTGCCCAGGCATCCATACTTAGAACCCTGTTCTGGAAAAATACCTTATAAGACGTCCTGGAGCCATCCAACAAATCTTAATTGTCCCACAGAAGGAATCCTTGCGGTTTGGAACATCTCACAACTCCAATAGTGGGAAAACCCCCATGGCCTCATAATGCCGCCCCTTCCTGATGGGGCCAACATGGACAGAAACTCAAACCTGAGCCAAAGTCTGAACATCGACCTGACTTCAGACGCATGAGATCTCAATTCAGCTCTGCAGAGTGTGCCTGCCATGTCCTTGCCCCAAAACCTAAGCCTAGCTTGTGTTCTCAGACTTCTGTCCTCACTCTCCTGGCCCACAAGCCCTCCAGTTTGGGAATTCCGAAGCCACAATGCAGCACTCTGCCTGCCCTCCAGAAGAAAAACTTTGCCCTATGCTGCTAATAAGAAACCCCAAATGATTTTCTAATGCATGCCACTCGATTGTAAAGCAATTATACAGCCCACCCTGTATACTAATGCCCTGTCTGGCACAGCCTGAGACAAGACATCCCAAACGACACCCAGACAGCTGGCCCCAACCTGGACACATAGGACCCGCTATGGCTGTAGGTCGTCATCTCTTCCCAACCTCGGTTTTCAGGCTTCTGAACCTAGACCTTATCTCCAATCACTGCCCAGGGGTGAACGTGATGCAGAAATTAGAATTCCTCCTTCCCCATGGCCAGAAACCTTGTGGTTGGCATGTTGTCCAACGTTCAATGTGGGAAAACCTGCATTGTCCGAAAGGCCACGCCAGTGCTTGAGGGCCGCCTAGGGCACAGACATGCATTGTGACCTGCAGCGTGAGTCCCGTATTAAAGTAACGCCTCTCAGTGGCTGGACCAAGATCCTGCATATGGGGCTTGTCATATCCATAGGCCCCCAGGCTTAACCAGAGGGCGAGTATTCCAGTTGTCAGTACCCACTGCTATGCTCTAGAATCCCTCTACTGGGGGGACACATGAAGCAGAAAACAGGACACTTCCCTTCCCACAGAATGACCCCAAACTCTTGGGGGCTGGACAAACTACCAGAGAGGGAGACTTCTACAACCCGAGAGGCAACTCCTACATTAAACGGCCATTGTGGACAAAACATCCAGAGACAAAAGCCTGAGCGACTGCCTCCCTATCACCCTTCTTTCATATCCAGAGGACCTCCCCTCATGGACTGTAGATCAGGCCTGCCATAACCTCGGCCCCAAACCTGAGCTGAGTTAGGGTTTTTGGATGTCTGTCTGTACAGCCATGGCCCATACAGCCTCCAGGCTGGGGTCTCTGGAGCCACACCACAGAACTGTGCCTGCTCTCTCCTAAGAAACTGCCCATTCCATTGGCCACAACTCTACAAAATAGTAGAAACCTCAAGGTCCCCAAGGAAATCCCACTACCGCAAGCCGCACTGGACAATTAGGGGCATTATGACACAAGCTGAGCAACTACTACCTCCATGCAGACACACAGACAGATATCCGCAGAGACAGAAGATTGAACCAGACAGGCCCCGAGGCCCTATTATGAACTCTTGCTTTGGTGTCCAGGTATCACTCCTCAGAGGCCTGGGTTCGAAGACCAGCATACGGGGCTTTCCTGAGGCACCAGACAGAAGACCTCTCATCTCCACATGGGAAGCTTCCTTGTTGGAGTTGTGTCAAGCCCTTCGGGTTAGAGAATCCTGCAGAGCTCCTTAGCTACTGCCATATTCCAAGGTCTCCATGGCCACCAACCCACATTATGACTCATCCTCAGGAGAGTCCATTTAAACTCAGCCTTCTGGGTAGCTCACCCAAGAGCCCGCAGATTGAGCGTGCCTTGTCTCGACCAGGCAATGGGAAGGTGAGTTGGCGTTTCTCGGCATCCATGCTTAGGCCCCTGCTCTCCAGTCTTTCTGTATGGGGCATCAAGGGACCATCCAATAGTACTCGACTGTCCTGAAGAAGGAAACTTTGAAGTTTGGAGCAGCTCACAACTCCCAGCGTAGGGAAACCTCCCTGGCCTCATGACGCCCCCACCCCCTTCATGTAAGGGCCGTCATGGACACAAACTGAAGCTTGAGGCAACATCTGATACTCGCCCTGACCTCACCTGCAGGAGATCTCGATTCAGCCTCTGCAGAGTGGGCCTGCCATGCTCTTGGCCCCAAAACTCGTGCTAGCTTGTGTTTTCAGATTTCCTTCCTCACAATCCTGGCCACACCCCTCCAGTTTGGCAATTCTGGAGACACAATGCAGCACTCTGCCTGCCCTCCAGAAGAAAAATGTTGCCCTATAGGGCTAACCAGAAACGCCAAATGAGTAACAACCTGCATGCCACTCGACCATACCCCAATTATACAGTCTAGCCTGTGCACTAAAGCCCTGTCTGACACAGCCTGAGGGCAGACCTCCAGTCCAACACCCAGACAGCTGGCCATACACAGAGCATATCACACCCACAATGGCTTTAGGCCATCATCTCTACCCAACCTCAGTTTTCACCTTCAGAACCTAGACCTTATCTCCACTCACTGTTCAGGAGTGAACGTGATGGAAGAATCAGAACTTCTCCTTCGCCTTGGCAAGAAACCTAGTGGTTGGCATGTTTTCCAACGTTCAGTGTAGTTGAAACCAGTGTGGCCCATGAGGCCCCGCCCATGTTTATGGGCCACATTGGTCACAAACACACATTGTGTCCCTCAGCCTGATCCCAGGCCTCAGGTAAGGCCTTTCAGTGGCTGGATGAAGAGACAGCATATTGGGCTTGCCATGCCCCTATGCCCCAAATTTTACCCATAGTTCGGTTTCTCCCTTCACTTTTCCCCAGGGCTCTTCTTTGGAATTACTCTTTTGGCGGGACACCTGAGGTAACAAACCTGAAAGGAGTCCTCCCATTCCACAGATTGATGAAAAACAATTGGGATCGGGCCAAATCCACAGAGTGGAAAATTCGTCCATGTCCCATGAGGCCTCCCCGACATTCCACGGCCATCTCTGATACAAAATCCAGAGACAAAAGCCTGAGCAAGCGCCTCAGACTCGCTCTCTCTTCATATCCGGAAGAGTTCTTCTCATGGTTTATAGATCGGGCCTGCCATACCTACGTCCCCAAACCTAAGCTGAGTTTGTGTTTTCAGACTTCTGTCCTCAAAGTCCTGGGCCACACACCCTCCAGGCTGGGGCCCCTGGAGTCACACATTAGGACTGTGCCAACCCAATCCATGGGATTTCTGCCGATGCCATTGTCCAAAACAGTAAAATTTGGAGAACCCTACAAATCCCTGAGGCCATCCAATAGTGCAGGTCGCCCGGGACAAACAAGGGCGGTCTGATACCTGCTGAGCTCTACCTCCACTCATACCATAAATGGATGTCCCCTGAGAAGAAGATTGAACCAGACTGGACCCTAGGCCATAATCGGATACATTGCTTTGGATTACAGGCATGTCTCCTCCAAAGCCTGGATTCCAATACCAGCATAGAAGTTTTCCTGAGGCAGCCATCATAACAAATCTCGTCTCCACAAGGAACCTTGTGCATCGAGCTATGTCAAAAGCTTAGGAGAATACTTCAGGGTCCCGGTGCCACCGCCCCTTTTTAAGGCCCTCATGGACACAAACACACATTAGGACCCATCCTCAGGAAAGTCCATATCAAGTCAGCCGCCCCGGTTGCTCCCGCAGAGCCATCAGATCTAAACTGTCTTGTTGCTGGGAGACATTTGGAATGCGAGGCCGGCTTCCCAGGCATCCATCCTCGAACAGTGCCCTGATGTCCTGAAGCTGCCCAACAGGTCTCAATTGTCCCGCAGAAGGAATCCTTGATGGGGGCATCCCACAACTCCCAACGTGGGAAAAACTCCATGGCCTTGAGATTCTGCTCCCTTCATATAGGGTCCGTCATGCACAGAAACTCCAACCTGAGCCAACGTCTGATCCTCGCCCTGACTTCAGATGCATGAGATATTGGTTCAGATCTACAGTGGTACCTGCCGTGTCCTCGCCCTGAAACCCAAGTCTAGCTTGTGTTCTCAGACTTCCGTCCTCACACTCCTCTACACGAAGCCCTCAAGTTTAGCAATTCCGGACTGACAATGAAGCACTCTGCCTGCCCTCTAGAAAAAAAAAATTGGCCTAATGAGCTGCCCAGACAACTTATATGAGGATAAATCTACATGGCACTCGACTGTACCCAAATTATATAGTCAAACCTGGGCACTAATGCACTGTCTGACACAACCTGAGCCCGGACCTCCTGACCAACACCCAGACAGCTGACCGCACACTGAGCACATCAGACCCGCCATGGCCTTAGGTCATCATCTCTTCCCTACCTCAGTTTTTAGGCTTCAGAACCTAGACCTTATCTCCAATCACTGCCCAGGGGTGCCTGTGATGCAGAAATCAGAACTCTTCCTTACCCATGGCAAGAAACCTTGTGGTTGGCATGTTGTCCAACGTTCAGTGTAGGAGAAACCAGGATTCACCATGAGGCCCTGCCCATTCTTGTTTGCGAAGTGGGCATAGACACGCATTGTGACCCTCAGCGTGAGTCCTGTCCTCTAGTAAGTCCTCTCAGTGGCTCGACTATTAGATGTCATAATGGGCTTGACATGTCCCTAGGCCACGATTTTTAACCAGATTTCTGGTTGTCCGTTCGGCCCTCCCCAGGGCTCTACTCTGGAATCCCTCATTTGGTGGGACACCTGAGTTTAAAAAACAAAACATGGCAAATCAACAACAACAACAAAACGGACTTCTTCCATCCCACAGAATGACCCCAAACTCTTTGGACGGGGCCAAACCCCCAGAGTGTAAGACTCGTCCATTTCCCATGAAGTCACCAGGGAATTTCACGACCATGAGTGACACGATATCCAGAGACAAAAACTTGAGCACGAGCCTCACACTCGCCCCTTATTCATATCCCGAAGAGTTCTCCTCATGGTCTGTAGATCAATCCTGCCATATCTATGACCTGAAACATAAGCTGCGTTTGTGTTTTCAGACGACTGTCCAAACAGCTCTGCCTACACACCCTACAGGCTCAGGCCCCTGGAGCCAAACCGGAGGAGTGTACTTGCCCTCTCCAAGGGAATTGTATGTGCCCATTCCAATGGCCACAACCCTACTAATAGGATAAACCTGCAAACTCCCTGAGGCCATCCCAATAGTGGTGGCTTCCCAGGACAAACTCGGGCAATCTGAGCCCATCTGAGCACCGACATGCACTCAGACGCATAGACTGCTGTTCCCAGAGGTAAAAAGGTATGAACAGGCCCCTAGGCACTATTCGGATTCATTGTTGTGGTATCCAGTCATCTCTCCTCAGAGGCTTGGATTTCAATACCAGCATATGGCTGTTTCCTGACTCATCCGGCATAAAAAATCTCATCTATATATGGGAAACTTGCACGTTGGAGCTGTGTCAAAGCCTCTGTTTGAAAAAACCCTTCAGGACCCCAGTGCCACCGCTTCATTCCAAGGTCTCCATAGACACAAAAATATATTAGGATCCATCCACAGGAGAATCCATTTCAACTCAGATCCAGATTGCTCGCCCAGATCCAGCAGATATAACCTGTCTTGTTGCTAGGACACAATTGGAATGCAAGGTGGGCTACCCAGGCATCCATCCTTAGAACCCTGCTCGGAATCGTTGGCCTGGAGCCAACCAACATGTCTCAATTGTCCTGCACAAGAATCTTTGCAGTTTGGAGCTTCTCACAACTAACATCGTGGGAAAACCCCCATGGCCTCTTGACCCCCCCGCCCCTTCATGAAGGGGCCATCAGGGACAGAAACACCAACCTGAGCGATCTTCTGATCCTCGCCCTGACTTCAGAAGCACGAGATCTCGATTCAGGTCTGTAGATTGTTCCTGCCTTGTCCTCACCCAGAAACCTAAGCCTAGCTTGTGTTCTCAGATTTCCGTCTTCAGACTACTGGCCCACAAGCCTCCAGTTTTCAAACCAGAACTATAATGCAGCACTCTTCCACCCTTCAGGAAGAAAAACATTGCCCTGTGGGGCTACCCAGAAACTCCAAATGAGGATCAACCTGCACGCCATTCGACTGTACCCCAAATATATAGGCTGACCTGGGCACTATTGCCCTTTCTACACAGCCTGAGCCTGGACTTCCTGGCCCCACCCAGAAAGCTGGTCGAACACTGAGCACGCCGGACGAGCCATGTCCTTAGGTCGTCATCTCTTCCCAACCTCGATTCTCAAGTTTCAGAACCTAGACCTTATCTCCAATCACTGCCCAGGCTTGTAAGTGATGCAGAAATCACAACTCCTTCCCCGTGGCTAGAAACCATGTGGTTGGCATGTTTTCAATGTTCATTGTAGTTGAAACCAGTGTGGCCCATGAGGCCCCGCCCATGTTTATGGGCCACATTGGTCACAAACACACATTGTGACCCTCAGCCTGTTCCCAGTCCTCAGGTAAGGCCTCTCAGTGGCTGGATGAAGAGACAGCATATTGGGCTTGCCATGCCCCTAGGCCCCAAATTTTACCCATAGTTCGGGTTGTCCCTTCGCTTTTCCACAGGGCTCTTCTTTGGAATTCCTCTTTTGGCGGGACATCTAAGGTAACCAACCTGAAAGGAGACCTCCCATTCCACAGATTGACGAAAAAGAATTGGGATCGGGCCAATTCCACAGAGAGGAAGATTCGTCAATGTCCCATGAGGTTTCCCAGACAATCCACGGCCATCACGGATACCGAATCTAGAGACAAAAGACTGAACAAGCACCTCAGACTCGCTCTTTCTTCATATCCTGAAGAGTTCTTCTCATGGTTTATAGATCGGGCCTGCCATACCTACGTCTCCAAACCTAAGCTGAGTTTATGTTTTCAGACTTCTGTCCTCAAAGTCCTGGGCCACACACCCTCCACGCTGCGGTCCCTGGAGCCACACATAAGGACTGTGCCTACCCAATCCATGGGAACTCTGCCCATTCCATTGTCCAAAACCGTAAAATTAGGAGAACCCTCCAAATCCCTGAGGCCATCCCAATAGTGCAGGTCGCCCGTGACAAAGAAGCGCGGTCTGATAGCAGCTGAGCATCAACCTCCACTCATACCATAGATGGATGTCTGCAGAGAAGAATATTGAACCAGACAGGACCCTGGCCATATCGGATCCATTGCTTTGGTTACAGGCATGTCTCCTCAAAAGCCTGGATTCCAATACCAGCATAGGGGTTTTCCTGAGGCAGCAATCAGAACAAATCTCGTCTCCACAAGGAAACATGTGCATCGAGCTATGTCAAAAGCTTAGGAGAATACTTCAGGGTCCTGGTGCCACGGCCCCATTCCAAGGCCCCATGGACACAAACACACATTAGGACCCATCCTCAGGAAAGTCCATATCAAGTCAGCCACCCCGGTTGCTCCTGCAGAGCCATCAGATCTAAACTGGCTTGTTGCTAGGAGACAATTGGAATGCGAGGCTGGCTTCCCAAGCATCCTCCCTCGAACGGTGCTCTGGAGTCATTCCATATGGGATGTCCTGGAGCTGCCCAAAGGTCTCAATTGTCCCGCAGAAGGAATTCTTGAAGGGGGCAACCCACAACTCCCACGTGGGAAAAACTCCATGGACACGAGATTCCAGCTCCCTTCATGAAGGGGCCGTCAGGCACAGAAACTCCAACCTAAGCCAAAGTCTAATTCTCTCCCTGACTTGAAATGGATGAGATATTGGTTCAGATCTGCAGGGGGTACCTGCCGTGCCCTTGCCCTGAGCCCAAGTATAGCTTTTGTTCTCAGAATTCCGACCTCACTCTCCTGGCCTCAAAGCCCTCATGATTGGTAAATCCGGTCCCACAATGCAGCACATGGCCTGCTTTCTGGAAAAAAAATATTGCCTAAAGAGCTGCCAAGGCACCTTATATGAAGATAAACCTACACGGTACTCGACTTTGCCCGAATTATATAGTCTAACCTGGGCACTAATGCACTGTCTGACACAACCTGAGCCCGGACTTCCTGACCAACACCCAGACAGCTGACCGCACACTGAGCACATCAGAACCGCCATGGCCTTAGGTCATCATCTCTTCCCTACCTCAGTTTTCAGGCCTCAGAAACTAGACTTTATCTCCAATCACTGCCCAGGGGTGAGTGTGATGCAGAAATCAGAACTTCTCCTTACACATGGCAAGAAACCTTGTGGTTGGCATGTTGTCCAACGTTCATTGTAGGAGAAACTAGCATTCACCCTGAGGCCCGCCTATTCTTGAGTGCGACGAGGGCATAAATATGCATTGTGACCCTCAGGGTGAGTCCTGTCCTCTAGTAAGTCCTCTCAGAGCCTGGATCACTAGATGTCATAATGGGCTTGACATAGCCCTAGGCCCCAATTTTTAACCAGATTTCTGGTTGTCCAGTCACCCCTCCCCAGAGCTCTACTCTGGAATTCCTCATTTGGTGGGACAACGGAGGTTAAAAAATGAAACAAAACAAAGCAACAACAACAAAAAAAAACGACTTCTTCCATCCCACAGAATGACCCCAACCTCTTTGGAAGGGGCCAAATCCCCAGAGAGTAAGACTCGTCCATTTCCCATGAAGTCACCCGGAAATTTCACGACCATGAGTGACATGATATGCAGAGACAAAACATGAGCAATAGCCTCACACTCGCTTTTTTTTCATATACCAAAATTATCTCCTCATGGTCTGTAGATCAGTCATGCCCTACCTATGACCCGAAACAGAAGTCGAGTTTGTGTTTTCAGACAACTGTCCAAACAGCCCTGGCTTACACACCCTATAGGCTTCAGGCCCCTGAAGCCAAACCTGAGGACTGTTCTTGCCCTCGCAAGGGAATTGTGTGAGCCCATTCCAATGGTGACAACGCAACTAAAAGTATAAACCTTTAAATTCCCTGATGCCATCCCATAGTGTTGGCTTCCAAGGACAAACACGGGCAATCTGAGTTCATCTGAGCACCTACCTGCACTCTGACCCATAGATAGATGTCGCCCGAGGTAAAAAGAAACCAACAGGCCCCTAGGCACTAATCGGATTCATTGCTTTGGTTTCCAGGCATCTCTCCTCAGAGGCCTGGATTTCAATACCAGAATATGGCTGTTTCTTGACTCACCCATCAGAACAAATCTCCTCTACACATCGGAAACTTGCATGGTGGAGCTGTGTCAAACCTCTGTTTAGGAGAAGCCTTCAGGGCCCTAGTGCCACCGCTTAATGCCACAGTCTCCATAGACACAAAAACATATTAGGACACATCCACAGGAGAGTCAATTTCAACTCAGCCTCCTCGGTTGCTCCCCGAGATCCAACAGATCTAGCCTATCTTGTAGCTAGGAGAATATTGGAATGCGAGGTGGGCTACCCAGCCATCCATCCTTAGAACCCTGCTCAGAATCGTTGGCCTGGAGCCAACCAACTGGTCTCAATTGTCCCACAGTAGAATCTTTGCAGTTTGGAGCTTCTCACAACTCCCATGGTGGGAAAACCCCCACGGCCTCGTGATTCCCCCCCTTTATGAAGGGGCCATCAGGGACAGAAAGTCAAACCTGAGGCATCGTCTGATGCTCAACCTGACTTCAGGTGCACGAGATCTCGATTCAGGTCTGTAGATTGTGCCTGCCATGTCCTCACCCATAAAACCTAAGCCTAGCTTGTGTTCTCAGACTTCCGTCCTCAGACTACCGGCCCACAAGCCCTCCAGTTTGGCAATCCAGAAGTACAATGCAGCACTCTGTGGGCCCTCCAAGAGAAACATTGCCCTCTGGGGCTACCTAGAAACCCCAAATGAAGATCAACCTGCACGCCATTTGGCTGTACACCAAATATATAGGCTGATCTGGGCATCATTGCCTTCTCTGACACAGCCTGAGCTGGACCTCCTGGCCCCACCCAGACAGCTGGCCGCACACTAGGCACATTGGAACCGCCATGGCCTTAGTTCGTCATCTCTTCCCAACCTCGGTTTTCAGGCTTCAGTACCTAGACCTTATCTCTAATCACTGCCCAGGTTTGAAAATGTTGCAGAAATCAGTACTCGTTCCCTTGGCAAGAAACCTCGTGGTTGGCATGTTGTCCAACGTTCAGTGTAGTTGAAACCAGTGTGGCACATGAGACCCAGCCCATGCTTGAGGGCCACATTGGTCTCAAACACACATTGTGACCCTCAGCCTGAGCCCGGTCCTCAGGCAAGGCCTCTCAGTGGCTGCATGAAGAAACAGCATATTGGGCTTGCCATGCCCCTAGACCCCAATTTTTAACCATAGTTCGGGTTGTCCCTTCGCTCTTGCCCAGGGCTCTGCTTTGGAATTCCTCTTTTGGTGGGACACCTCAGGTAACAAACCTGAAAGGAATCCTCCCATCCCACAGATTCACGAAAAAGAATTGTGATCGGACCAGATCCACAGAGATTAAGATTCGTCCATGGCCCAGGAGGCCTCCCCGACATTCCTCGGCCATCGCTGATACAAAATCCAGAGACAAAAGCCTGAGCAAGCGCCTCAGACTCGCTCTTTCTTCATATCCTGAAGAGTTCTTCTCCTGGTTTGTAGGTCGGGCTTGCCATACCTACGTTCCCAAACCTAAGATGAGTTTGTGTTTTTTGTTTTCTGTCCTCAAATTCCTGGGCCACATACCCTCCAGACTGAGCCCCTGGAGCCACACATTAGTACTGTGCCTACCCAATCCATGGGAATTCTGCCCATGCCATTGTCTCAAACCGTTCAAATTAGGAGAACCCTCCATAGTCCCTGAGGCCATCCCAATGGTGTAGGTTGTCCCGGACAAACAAGGGCCGTCTGACACCAGCTGAGCATCAACCTCCACTCATACCATAGATGGATGTCCCCAGAGAAGAAGATTGAACCAGGCAGGACCCTAGGACATAATGGGATCCATAGCTTTGGTTTACAGGCATGTCTCCTCAAAAGCCTGGATTCCAATACCAGCATAGGGCTTCTCTTGAGGCACCCATCAGAACAAATTTCGTCTCCACAAGGAAACTTGTGCATGGGAGCTATGTCAAAGGCTTAGGAGAATACTTCAGGGTGCCGGTGCCACCGCCCCATTCCAAGGCCCTCAGGGACACAAACAAACATTAGGACCCATCCTCCGGAAAGTCCATTTCAACTCAGCCACCCCGGTAACACCTGCTGAGCCATCAGATCTATACTGTCTTGTTGCTAGAAGAAAATTGGAATGCGAGGCGGGCTTCCCAGGCATTCATCCTCGAATGGTGCTCTCGAGTCATTCCATATGTGATGTCCTGGAGCTGTCCAACAGGTCTCAATTGTCCCGCAGAAGGAATCTTTGAAGGGCCATCTCACAACTTCCAACGTGGGAAAACCTCCATGGCCTAGAGATTCCACTCCCTTCATGAATGGACCGTCATGTACAGAAACTCCAACCAGAGCCAATGTCTGATCCTCGCCCTGAATTCAGATGCATGAGATATTGGTTCAGATCTGCCGAGGTACCTGCCGTGCCCTCGACCTGAAACCCAAGTCTAGCTTGTGTTCTCAGACTTCCGTCCTCACACTCCTGGCCCAGAAGACCTCAAGTTTGGCAATTCCGAACCCACTGTGCAGCACTCTGCCTGCCCTCTAGAAAAAAAATATTGCCTAATGAGCTGCCCAGGCACATCATATGAGGATAAACCTACACTCCACTTGACTGTACGTAAATTATATACTCTAAGCTGTGCACTAATGCACGGTCTGACACACCTGAGCCCGGTCCTCCTGACTAACACACAGACAGCTGACCACACACTGAGCACAACAGTCCAGCCATGGCCCTCGGACATCATCTCTTCCATACCTCAGTTTTCAGGCTTCAGAACCTACCTTTTCTCCAATCACTGCCCAGGGGTGATGGTATGTAGAAATCAGAACTCCTCCTTACCCATGGCAAGAAACCTTGTGGTTGGCATGTTGTCCAACGTTCAGTGTAGGAGAAACCAGCATTCACCCTGAGGCCCAGCCCATTCTCAAGTGCAACGAGGGCATAAACACACCAAACTCTTTGGATGAGGCCAACCTTCTAAAGAGTAAGACTCGTCCATTTTCCATGAAGTCACCCGGAAATTTCACGACCATGAGTCACACGATATCCAGAGATAAACTTGAGCAAGAGCCTCACACTCGCCCTTTTTTCATATCCCGAAGAGTTCTTCTCATGTTCTGTAGATCAGTCCTGCCTTACCTATGACCCGAAACATAAGCCGAGGTTGTGTTTTCAGACAACTGTCCAAACAGCCCTGGCCTACACACCCCAAAGGCTCAGGCCCTTGGAGCCAAACCTGAGGACTGTACTTGCCCTCTCCAAGGGAATTGTGTGTACCCATTCCAATGGCCACAATCCTACTAATAGGATAAACCTCCAAAGTTCCTGAGGCCATCCCAATAGTGGTGGCTTCCCAGGACAAACAGGAGCAATCTGAGCACATCAGAGCACCTACCCGCACTCAGACCCATAGACTGATGTCCCCAGAGGAAAAAAGGAATGAACAGACCACTAGGCACTAATCGGATCCATTGCTATGGTTTCCAGGTATGTCTCCTCAGAGGCCTGGATTTCAATACCAGCATATGGCTGTTTCTTGACTCACCCATCAGAACAAATCTCATCTACATATGGGAAACTTGCACGGTGGAGCTGTGTCAAAGTCTCTGTTTAGAAGAACCCATCAGGGACCCAGTGCCACCGCTTCATTCCAAGGTCTCCATAGACACAAAAACATATTAGGACACATCCACAGGAGAGTCAATTTCAACTCAGCCTCCTCAGTTGCTCCCCCAGATCCAGCAGATCTAACCTTTCTTGTAGCTAGGAGAAAATTGGAATGCCAGGTGGGGTACCCAGCCATCCATCCTCAGAACCATGCTTGGAATCCTTGGCCTGGCGCCAACTAACAGGTCTCAATTGTCCTGGAGAAGAATCTTTGTAGTTTGGAGCTTCTCACAACTCCCATCGTGCGAAAACCCCCATGGCCTCTTGATTCCCCCCCTTCATGAAGGGGCCATCAGGGACAGAATGTCCAACCTGAAGATCGTCTGATCCTCACCCTGACTTCAGATGCACGAGATCTCGATTCAGGTCTGTAGATTGTGCCTGCCATGTCCTCACGCATAAAAACTAAGCCTAGCTTGTGTTCTCAGACTTCAGTCCTCAGACTACTGGCCCACAAGCCCTCCAGTTTGGCAATCCAGAAGTACAATGCGGCACTCTGCCTGCTCCCTGGAAGAAGAACATTGCCCTCTGGGGCTACCCAGAAACCCCAAATGAGGATCAACCTGCACGCCATTTGGCTGTACACCAAATATATAGGCTGAAGTGGGCACAATTGCCCATTCTGACACAGCCTGATCCTGGAACTCCTGGCCCCACCCAGACAGCTGGCCGCACACTGAGCACATCGGACCCGCCATGGCCTTAGGTCGTCATCTCTACCCAACCTCGGTTTTCAGGCTTCAGAACCTTGACCTTATCTCCAATCACTGCCCAGGTTTGAAAATGTTGCAGAAATCCGAACTCGTTCCCTTGGCAAGAAACCTCGTGGTTGGCATGTTGTCCAACGTTCAGTGTAGTTGAAACCAGTGTGGCACATGAGACCCAGCCCATGCTTAAGGGCCACATTGGTCTCAAACACACATTGTGACCCTCAGCCTGAGCCCGGTCCTCAGGCAAGGCCTCTCAGTGGCTGCATGAAGAAACAGCATATTGGGCTTGCCATGCCCCTAGACCCTAATTTTTAACCATATTTCGGGTTGTCCCTTCACTCTTGCGCAGGGCTCTGCTTTGGAATTCCTCTTTTGGTGGGACACCTCAGGTAACAAACCTTAAAGGAGTCCTCCCATCCCACAGATTCACGAAAAAGAATTGGGATAGGGCCAAATCCACAGAGAGGAAGATTCGTCCATGGCCCATGAGGCCGCCTCGACATTCCACGGCCATCGCTGATACAAAATCCAGAGACAAAAGCCTAACTAAGCGCCTCAGACTCGCTCTTTCTTCATATCCTGAAGAGTTCTTCTCATGATTTGTAGTTCGGCCGTGCCATACCTACGTTCCCAAACCTAAGCTGAGTTTGTGTTTTTGAGTTCTGTCCTCAAAGTCCTGGGCCACACACCCTCCAGGCTGGGCCCCTGGAACCACACATTAAGACTGTGCCTAACCAATCCATGGGAATTCTGCCCATTCCATTATCCAAAACCGTACAAATTAGGAGAAACCTCCAAATTCCCTGAGGCCATACCAATGGTGTAGGTTGTCTGGGACAAAAAAGGGCCGTCTGACACCAGCTGAGCATCTACCTCCACTCATACCATAGATGGATGTCCCCAGAGAAGAAGATTGACCAGACAGGACCCCAGGCCATAATGGGATCCATAGCTTTGGTTTACAGGCATGTCTCCTCAAAAGCCTGGTTTCCAATACCAGCTGAGGGCTTCTCCTGAGGCACCCATCAGAACAAATCTCGTCTACACATGGGAAACTTGCAAGTTGGAGCTCTCTCAAAGCCTCTGGTTAGAAGGACATTTCAGGTTCCCGGTGCCAGCGCCTCATTCCAAGGTCTCCATGGAGACACACCCACATTAGGACCCATCCACAGGAGAGTCCATTTCAACTCAGCCCCCTCAGTTGCTCCCCCTGATCCAGCAGATCTAACCCGTCTTGTCGCTAGGAGATGATTGGAATGAGAGGCAGGCTTCCCAGACATCCATACTTAGAACCATTCGCAGAATTATGCTGTATGGGAAGTCCTGGAGCCAACCAACAGGTCTCAATAGTCCCGCAGAAGAATCTTTACTGTTTGGAGCATCTCACAACTCCCATCGTGGGCAAACCTCCATGGCCTCGTGATTTCGCCCCCTGTGCTTCATGAAGGGGCCATCAGGGACAGAAGCTCCAACCTGAGCGATCGTCTGATCCTCGCCCTAACTTCAGATGCAGGACATCTTGATTCAGCTCTGCAGAGTGTGTCTGCCGTGCCCTTGCCCAGAAATGAAAGTCTAATTTGTGTTCTCAACTTCCATTCTCACATTCCTGGCCCACAAGCCCTCCAGTTTGGCAATTCCAGAACTACAAGGCAGCACTCTGCCTGCTTTCCGGAAGAAAAACATTGCCCTCTGGGGCTACCCAGATTCCCCAAATGAGGATCAACCTGCATGCCACTTGACTGGATCCCAATTATACAGGCTGCCCTGGGCACTACTGCCCTTTCTGGCACAGCCTGAGACTGAACCTCCTGGCTCGCACCCACCCAGCTAGCCACACACTGAGCACATCAGACCCGCCATGGCCTTAGGTCATCATCTCTTTCCAACCTCGGTTTTCAGGCTTCAGAACCTAAACCTTATCTCCAGTCACCACCCAGGGTTGAACATGATGCAGGAATCAGAACTCCTTCCCCATGGCAAGAAACCTTGTGGTTGGCATGTTGTCCAACGTAAAATGTAGTTGAAACCAGTGTGGCCCATGAGGCCCTGCAGATGCTTGAGGACCAAGTCGTTAACAAACATGAATTCTGACCCTCAACGTGAGCCCAGTTCTCAAGTAAGGCCTCTCAGTGGCTGGACCAAAAGACAGCATATTGGGCTTGTCATGCCCCTAGGCCCCAATTTTTAACCAGATTTCTGGTTGTCCAGTCTCCCCTCCCCAGGGCTCGGCTTTGGAATCCCTCTTTTGGTGGGACACCTGAGGTAACAAAACTGAAAGGACTCCTCCCATCCCACAGTTTGACCCAAAACAATTGGAATCGGGCCAAATCCACTGAGCGGAAGACTCGTCCATGGCCCATGAGGCCTCCCGGACATTCCACGCCCATCGTTGACACAAAATCCAGAAACAAAAGCCTGAACAAGTGCCTCACAATCTCTCTTTCTTCATATCTGGAAGAATTCTCCTCACGGTCTGTAGATCGGGCCTGCCATACCTATGTCCCTAAACCTAAACTGAGTTTGTGTTTTAGACTTCTGTCTCCACAGTCCTGAGGCACACACCCTGCAGGCTGGGGCCCCTGGAGCCACATCAAAACTGTGCCTTCCCTCTCCACGGGAATTCTGCCCATTCCATTGTCCATAATCATAAAATTAGGAGAAACCTCCAAAGTCCCCAAGGCCTTCACAATAGTGTAGGCCGCCTGGGACAAAAAAGGGCCATCTGACACCAGCTGAGCATCTAACTCCACTAATACCTTAGATGGATGTACACAGAGAAGAAGATTCACCCGGACAGGCCCCTAGGCTCTAAATGGAGCCATTGCTTTGGTTTCCAGTTATCTCTCTTCAGAGGCCTATATTCCAATAACAGTATATGGGGGTTTCCTGAGGCACCAATCAGAACAAATCTCGTCTCCACATGGGAAACTTGTCCTTTGGAGATGTCTCAAAACCTCCGGTTAGGAGAATCCTTCAGGGCCCATGCACCAACGCCCCATTCCAAGGTCTCCATGGACACAAACCCACATTAGCATCCATCCTCAGGAGAGTCCATTTCAACTCAGCCCCCTTGGTTGCTCTGACAGAGCCAGCATATCAAACCTGTCTATTTGCTAGGAGACAACTGCAATGTGAGGAGGGCTTCCCATGCATCCATCCTAAGATCCCTGCTCTGGTGTCATTCTGTATGGTATGTACTGGAGTGATACAAAAGGTCTCAATTGTTGATCAGAAGGAATCCTTGTTGTTTGGAGCATCTCACAACTCCCATTGTGGGTAAACCTCCATGGACGGGAGATGCTGTCCCCTTCATAAAGTGGCCAGAATGGACATAAATTCAAACCTAAGCCTAGGTTTGAACCTTGCCCTGACTTCAGATTCATGATATCCCGATTCAGATCTGCAGAGGGTGCCTGCCGTGCCCTCGCCCAGAACCTACGCCTAACATGTGTTCTCAGACTTCCGTTCTCACACTCCCCGTCCACAAGGCATCCACTTTGGAAATTCCGGAGCCACAATGCAGCACTCTGCCTGTTCTCCAGAAGAAAAACATTGCCCTTGGGGCTACCCAGAAATGCCAAATAAAGATCAACCTGCACGGCACTCAGTTGTACCCCAATTATACAATCTACCCTGGGCACTAATGCCCTGTCTGACACAGCCCAAGCTTGGACCTCCCGACCAACACCCAGACAGCTGGCTCCACGCTGAGCATATCGGACCCGACATGGTCTGAGGTCGTCATCTCTTCCCAACCTCGGTTTTCAGACTTCACAACCTAGACCTTATCTCCAATCACTGCCCAGGGGTGAATGACATGCATAAATCAGAATTAATACTTCCCCATGGCAAGAACTCATGTGGTTGACATGTTGACTATCATTCAGTGTAGGAGAAACAAGCATGCACCATGAGTCCCCACCCATGCTTGAGTACCACAAGGGCATAAACACGCATTGTGACCCTCAGCATGAGTTCTGTCCTCAATGAAGGCCTCTCAGTGGCTGGACCATTAGAAGGCATATTGGGCTTGCCATGCCCCTAGGCCCGTATTTTTAGTTAGATTTCTTGTTGTCCAGGGCTCTGCTCTGGAATCCCTCTTTTGGTGGGACACCTTAGTTAACAAAACTGAATCCCACAGATTAACCCAAAACAATTGGGATCTGGCCAAATCCACAGAGAGAAAGACTCTTCCATGGCCCATGAGGACTCCTCGACATTCCACAGCCATCATTGACACAAAATCCAGGGGCAAAAGCCTGACAAGTGTCACACTTTCACCCTTTATTCATATCCCAAAAAGTTCTCCTCATAGTCTGTAAATCGGTCCTGCCATACCTACGTCCCAAAACCTAAGCTGAGTTTGTGTTTTCAGACATCTGTCCCCACAGTCCTTGCCCACACACCCTCAAGGCTGGGCCCTTGGAGCCACACATCAGGTCTGTGCCTGCCCACTCCACAGGAATTCTGCCCATGCCATTGTCCATAATCATACAATTTAGGAGAAACCTCCAAAGTCCCCGAGGCCATCCCTATAGTGTAGGCCGCCCGGACAAACAGGAGCGGTCTGACACCAGCTGAGCAACTACCTCCATTTCATAAAATAGACAGATGTCGACAGAGAAGAAGATTGAACCAGAGAGGCTCCTAGGACCTAATTGGATGCATTGCTGTGGTTTCTATGTATCTCTCCTCAGAGGCCTGCTTCTAATACCAGCATATGTGGGTTTCCTGAGGCACCAATTAGAACAAATCTTGTCTCCACATGGAAAACTTGCTCTTTCGAGTTGTTTCAAAATCTCCGGTTAGAATCCTTTAGAGCCCTGGGGCCACCACACCATTCCAACGTCCTCATGGACACAAACACACATTAAGACCCATCTTCAGGAGAGTCCATTTCAACTCAGCTCCCACGATTGCTCCTGCATAGCCATCAGATCGTACCTGTCTTGTGGCAGGGAGACAATTGGTGTAAGAGGCAGTCTGCTCAGGCATCCATCCTTAGAACCCGGCTCTGGAGTCATTCCATATGGGATGTCCTGGAGCCATCCAACAGGTCTCAATTTTCCCGCAGAAGGAATCCTTGCAGTTTGGAGCATCCCACAACTCCCAACGTGGGAAAACCTCCATGGCCTCGAGATTCCACCCCTTTGATGAAGAGGCCATCATGGACAGAAACTCCAACCTGCGCCTAAGTCTGATCCTCGTCCTGACTTCAGATGAATGAGATTTTGATTCAGATCTGCAGAGGGTGCCTGCCGTGCCCTCGCGCTGAAACTTAAGTCTAGCTTATGATCTCAGACTTACGTCCTCACACTCCTGGTCCCGACGCCCTTAAGTTTGGCAATTCTGGACCCACAATGCTGCACTCTGCCTGCCCACCAGAAGAAAAATGTTGCCCCAGTGAGCTTCCCTGACACAAGAAATGAGGATGAACCTACATGGAACTCAACTGTACCCAAATTATACAGTCTAACCTGGGCACTAATGCACTGTCTGACACAGCCTGAATCCATACCTCCTGAAGAACACCCAGAAAGCTGACCGCACACTGAGCACATCGGACCCTCCATGACCTTAGGTTATCATCTCATCCCAACCTCGATTTTCTGGATTCAGAACTTAGATCTTATCTCCAGTCACTGCCCAGGGGTGAACATGATGCAGAAATCAGAATTCCTCCTTCCCCATGGAAAGAAACCTTGTGGTTCGTATGTTGTCCAAAGTTCAGTGTAGGAGAATCAAGCATGGCCCATGAGTCCCCGCCCATGCTTGATGCCTACATTGGGCACAAACATGCATTGTGACCCTCAGTGTGAGCACTGTACTCAAGGAAGACCTCTCAGTGGCTGGACCAAGGTACCCCATATGGGGATTGCCATGCCCTTAGGCCCCCAATCTTATACAGAGTTCGGGTTGTCCAGTCGCCCCTTCCCAGGGTTCTGCTCTGGAATCCCTCTTTAGTGGCACACCTGAGGTAAAAAAAAAAAAAAAAAAAAAAAAAACAGAATGGACTCCTCCCATCCCACGGAATGACCCCAAAATATTGGGATCATCCAAATCCCCATAGAGGAACTCTCACCCATGGTCCATGAGGACGCCCCTACATTCCACGGCCATCAGTGACCCAAAATCCAGAGTCAAAAGCCTGAGCAAGTGCCTCACACTCACTCTTTGTTCATATCCTGAAGAGTTCTCCTCAAGGTCTGTAGATCGGGCCTCCCATACCTATGTCCCCAAACCTAAGACGAGTTTCTGTTTTCAGACTTCTGTCCCCACAGCTCTGACCCACACACCCTCCATGCTTGAGCCCCTAGAGCCACACCTCAGGATTGTGCCTTCCCTCCCCAAAGGAATTCTGCCCATTTCATTGGCCACAAACTTGCAAATTAGGAGAAACCTCCAAAGTCAAAGTGGCCATCCCAATAGTGTAGACTGCCCAGGACAAATAGGGGCAATCTGACACCAGCTGAGGAACTACCTCCACTCAATCCCATAGACAGATGAACCGAGAGAAGAAGATTAAACCAGACAGGCCCCAGGCCCTAATCAGATCCATTGCCTTGGTTTCCAGGCATCTCTCCTCAGAGTTCTGGTTTCCAATACCAGCATATTGGGGGTTACTGAAGCACCAATGAGAACAAATCTTGTTTCCCCATGGGAAAAATGCTTCTTGGAGCTGTGTCTAAACCTCTGGTTAGGAGCATCCTTCAGAGCCCTGGTGCCACTGCCCCATTCCAAGGTCTCCATGGACACAATCCCACATTATGACCGAACCTCAGGAGAATGCATTTCAACTCAGCCCCCTCGGCTGCTACATCATAGGCAGCAATCAAACGTGCCATTTCGCTAGGAGAAAATTGGAATGCAAGGCCGGATGCCCAGGCATCCATCCTTAGAACCCTGCTCTGCAATTGTTCCATATGGGATGCCCTGGAGCCATCCAACAGGTTTCAACTGACCCGCAGAAAATCCTTGTGGTTTGGAGCATTTCACTACTGCCATCATGGGAAAACACCAATGGCGGTGTGATGACCCCCCTTCATGAAGGGGCCATCATGGACAGAAACTCCAACCTGAGCCAACATATGAACCTCGCCCTGACCTCAGATGCATGAAATCTCAATTTAGCTCTGCAGAGTGTGCCTGCCATGTCCTCGCCCTGAAACCAAAGCAAAGCTTCAGTTCTCAGACTTACATCCTTGCATTCCTGGCCCCAAGGACTCCAGTTTGGCAGTTCCGGAGCCAGAATGCAGCACTCTGCCTGCCCTCCAGAAGAAAGACTTTGCCCTATGGGGCTACGGAGAAACCCCAAATAATTATCTTCTGCATGCCACTCAACTGTACCCCAATTATACAGCGTATCTGGGCACGAATGCCCTGTCTGGCACAGCCTGAGTGCAGACCTCCTGAACGACACCTAGAAAGCTGGCCCCAAACTGAACACATCGGACCCGCCATGGCCTTAGGTCGTCATCTCTTCCAAACCTCGGTTTTCAGGCTTCAGAAACTAGACCTTATCTCCAATTAGTGCCTAGAGGTGAACGTGATGCAGAAATCAAAACTCCTCCTTCCCCATGGCAAGAAACCCTGAGGTTGGCATGTCCAAGGTTCAGTGTAGGAGAAACCTGCAAGCTCAATGAAGTCCCGCCCAATATTGGGGACCACCTTGGGCACAAACACACATTGTGACCCTCAGCATGAGTCCACTATTCAAGTAACGTCTCTCAGTGGCTGGACCAAGAATCTGCATATGGGCTTGCCATGCCCATAGGACCCCAGGCCTAACCAGAGGGTGGGTATTTCAGTTGTATGTACCCAGTGCTCTGCTCTAGAATCCCTCTATTGTGGGAACACATGAGGCAGAAAACAGGACTCCTCCCTTCCCACAAAATGACCCCAATCTCTTGGGAGCCGGACAAATCACCAGAGAGGGAGACTTCCATGGCCCATGAGACCATGCTTACATTAAATGACCATCATGAATACAACATCCAGAGACATAAGCTTGAACGACAGCCTCTCACTCGCCTTACTTTCTAATCACAATTAACTCCCCTCACGGACTGTAGATCACTCCTGCCATAACCTCAGCCCCAAACCTCAGCCGAGTTTGTGTTTTTGGATGTCTGTCCCCACAGCCCTGGCCCACACAGCCGCCAGGCTGGGGCCTCTGGAGCCACACCACAGGACTGTCCTGCTCTCTCCAAGGAGACTATGCCCATTCCATTGCCCATAACCCCACAGAATAGGAGAAACCTCAAGGCCCCCGAGGACATCCCACTACTATAAGCCTCTCTGGACAAAGGCATCCTGACACTAGCTGAGCAACTACCTCCATGCAGAAACACAGACAGATGTCGGCAGAGACAGTAGATTGAACCAGACAGGCCCCTGGGCCCTAATCTGAACTCTTGCTTTGGTTTCCAGGTGTCACTCCTCAGAGGCCTGGGTTTGAAGACCAGCATCTGGGGCTTTCCTGAGACACCAAACAGAACAACTATCGTCTCCACATGGGAAGCTTCATTGTTGGAGCTGTGTCAAACCCTTCGGTTTGGAGAAACCTGCAGAGTCCCTGAGCCACCGCCACATTCCAAGGTCTCCATGGCCACCAACCCACATTATGACTCATCCTCAGGAGAGTCCATTTCAACTCAGCCCTCTGAGAAACCCGCCCAAGAGCCTGCAGATTGAGCCTGCCTTGCCCCAAGCAGCCAGTGGGAATGTGAGGTGGCATTTGCAGACATTCATGCTTAGACCCCTTCTCTCGAGTCTTTCTGTAGGGGTCATTCTAGAACCATCTCATAGTACTCGACTGTCCTACAGAGGAAACCTTGATGTTTGGGGCAGCTCATAACTCCCAGCGTTGGGAAACCTCCCTGGCCTCATGACGCCCCCACCCCCTTCAGGAAGGGGCCATAATGGACACAAACTCCAACCTGAGGCAACGTCTGATACTCGCCCTGACCTCAGATGCAGGAGATCTTGATTCAGTCTCTGCAGAGTGGGCCTGCCATGCCCTCGGCCCCAAACCTAACGCTAGCTTGTGTTTTCAGACTACCCTCTTCACAAACCTGGCAAACAAGCCCTCCAGACGGGAATTCCAGAACCACAACACAGTTTTCTGCCTGCCCACCAGAAGAAAAACGTTGCCCTATGGGGCTCTCCAGAAACCACAAATGAGAACCAACCTGCTCTGGCCTCAACCGCACCCTAACTGGAAAAGCTACCCTGGTCAGTAATGCTCTGTCTGACACAGCCTGACGTCCCGACAGACAAGGAAACAGCTGGCTGCACACTAAGCACATCAGACAGGCCATGGCCTTATGCTGTCATCTCTTCCCAACCTGGGTTTTCAGACATCTGACCCTAGATATTATATCAAATCCTGGCAAACGTGGGTAACTGAAGCACAAATCAGATCTTCTCCTTCCCCATGGCTGGAAAGCTTGCTGTTGGCATGGAGTCATACCTTCAGTGTAGGAGAAACCTTCATGGCCCCTGAGGCCAAGCCTAAACTTGAGTGCCTCCTTGGGTACAAACTCGCATTGGGACCATCAGCATGGGCCCCATTTCGAAGTAAGGTCTCTCAGGGCCTGGACCAAGAGCCCGCATATGGGGCTTGCCAAGCCCCTATGATCCCAATCTTCACAAGAGCTCGAGTATTCCATTTGCTCGAACCCAGGACTGTGATCTGGAGTCCCTCTCCTGGAAGAACACCTGAGCCAGACAGCAGGACTCCACCCTTCCCACAAAATGTCCCCAAAATCTTAAGAGCTGGACCAACTCCTCAGAGAGGGAGACTCTTCCATAGCCCCTGAGGTCACCCCTACATTCCACGGCTATGGGAGACAAAACATCCAAAGACAAAAGCTTGCGTGACTGCCTCCCATTTGCCCTTCTTTCATAAGCTGAGGATCTCCTCTCACGGTCTGTGGGTCCATCCTGCCATGCTCTCGGCTCCGCACCCAAGCCGAGTTTGTGTTTTCAGACTTCTGTGCCCACAGCCCGGACCCACACACCCTCCAGGCTAGGGCCTATGGAGACACACTGAAGGACTGTGCCAGTCCTCTCCAAGAAAACTGTACCCAATCCATTGGCCACAACCCTAGAGATTAGGAAAATCCAATAAGGTCTCCAAGGCCATGCCTCGGCCATGGACTAAGAGGGGCACTCTGACACCAGCTGAGCAACTATCTCCACTTAGATACTCAGACAGTGTCCCCAGAGACAGAAGATTGAAACGGACAGGCATCTAGGCTCTAATCTGAACCCTAGCTTTGGTTTCCAGGTGTCTCTACTCAGAGAACTGGTTTGAAGACCAGTATCTGGGGCTTTTCTGAGGCACCAAAGAGAACCTGTCTCATCTCCACATAGGGATCTCTTTTTAATTGGAGCAATATTACACCCTTCGGTTAGGCGAATACTTCATGGCCCCTGAGCTGCCAACATATTCCAAGGTCTCCATGCACACAAACCCACATTATGACCCATCCGCAGGAGAGTCCATTTCAATTCAGCACCCTAGTTAGCTCGCCCCAGAGCCAGTAGTTCAAACATGTCTTGTCACAAAGAGCCAATGGGAATGTGAGGTATGCTGTACAGGCATCCATCCTTCGAATCCTGCTCTCCAGTCTTTCCGTATGGGACATCCTGGAGCCATTCAACAGGACTCGACTGTCCAGCAGATGGAAAGCTTGTGGTATGGGTCAACGCACAAACTAGAGTTTGTGCTGGTGTCTAAGGTGCTGTGCAGGATTCTCCAATCTTGAGGGTTTGGCACAGGTCGAAGGGCATGGTTTCCTACTGGGGACAGGAGATATTCTATTGTGTGGCTCAGGGACCACATGTTGTATCCTAAGTTGGTATTTCAGAACAGGACCCTGAGGACAGATGCCTGAAAACCTAATCTAGTGTTCCAATGACGTCATAGGAGCATGTCAGGTACAATCTTCTGACCCAGGAACATTGAAATGGCTGTCTGCTTGGATGTAGGTGATCAGGGCGTTTCAGACTGGCATTTGTGTCCAGTGCTGCCGACAATATTGGGTCGGGCTCAGGGCTCTTGCGTGTTTCTCCTAAACTGGAAGGTTTGGGCAGGTTTGACGGGCACAGTTTCCTTGGGGATGGCAGGCCTAGTCATGTGTTGTGGATCCAGAGACCCTGTCCTGGAGGGCATATGAGCCATGGTTTTGGGAGAGAAGTCTGCAAACACAAATGTGGGTTATGGTTAGTGGAAAGGTGATCACAGGCCCAATGAGTAGATCTGGAGTGCAGCTTGTCAGGAGTTGTAATTAGGGTGACTGGAAGGCAGTAGCACAGGCTTTTCTCTCTATATTGTGTGTCCAGGATGGCCTCGGAATGCAGGTATAGTCTCATGGGTCCATGGGAAACTTTTCCTCTCTATGGATCTGTGCAGCTCATAGTTTGGTGGCTTTTTTGGGGAAGGGAAGAGTGTTGTTTTCCATCTTATGGGTGCCCCAAAACAGGGATTCCAGATACAGGCTCTTTTTCTGGGCATCTGGGACTTCCCACCAAGGGTTAGGATTTGCACCTAGGGGTGTATGAGGCCTGCAATGCGGGATCATGATGGTGCAACTGAGAGGGATTGTTTGAAAGCTTGCTCAGGCTGAGTCTCACAATGCCTGTTTGCTCCCATGGCGGCCCTCAGGAGTGGGAGTGGTCTCATTGGTCATATATCTGGCTCCCTCTTAGAGAGTTGGACACCCAACCCAACAGCCAAATGTCCTGCCATGAGGAAGGATGAGTTCTCTTCCGTCAGGTTCCTCTGTGCTTCAGGTTGCCCCATTGGCAGGGTTTCCAGCAAGGTCTCGAGATAGGTGCCTGAATACCAAGGATGGGTGGAGATGACGTACTTGGGCCATAGCAATCCCAAATGCTAGATATGAGGCCTAAAACTCGGTCGGGGCTCAGGCTCTGTCAGACACAGCGCTAGTGGCCATGGCAGCCTTTATATCAGAGTAGATTCGAGGGCGGAGCAGATTGATCCTCATGTGGAGTTTCTTGGGAAGATTCCCAGGCATTTGTTCATTCAATAGGAAAGGCAGAATGCTGTGTTGTGGCTCCAGATTTCCCAATCACGAGAGCTTGGGGACCAGTCAGTTTTGGGTGGAATTGTAAACAAAAGCTATGGTTCAATTCAGTGCCAAGCAGAAGGCAGTTCCAATTTGTAGCAGTTTACTCGAGACATCCAGCACTGGAATAAGGGTGGATGTCAGATGCTTGCTCACACTAGAGTTTTTGTCTATGATGACCGACAAGTGGAGGGGTGGTATAAAGAGGCCATGGAGGAGTTCACATGCTGAGGCCTGTGAACTGCTGCAAAAAGTAACATTTCTTTGTACAGAGTAGTTGAAGTCTGGTTTGTTTACTCTAGGTTTCCCCATGTGGAAAGTTTGTGAAGAAGAGCTCTCCGGCATGGATGCCAGGAAAGCACACCTCCATTGACAATTGCAGCTGAGGAACATGGCAGATTCGTTCTGGTGGCTCTGGGACAAAGTGCCAAGGCCTTGAGTTGACATGGGATCTCTTGCAGATGGGTCACAATGCTTGTTTGTTACCAGGGAGAACTTAGAATGTGCTGGTTGCTAAGGTGCCATGCAGGATTCTCCTACCCTGAGGGTTTGGCACAGGTCGAAGAGCATGGTATTCTTTTGGGGACAGGGGATGTTCTGTCGTGTGGCTCAGAGAAAACATGATGTGTCATAGATTGGTATTTTAGAACAGGCCCCTGAGGACAGATGCCTGAAAACCAAATGGGGTTCCATTGAGAGCCTAGGCGCATTTTAGGTTCAATCGTCTATCTCACGATCATTGACTTGGCTATTTCCCTGGATGTAGGTGATAAGGGTGTTTCAGACTGCGCATTTCCATCCCGACTGGCCGGCAATATTGGTGTGGGCTCAGGGGCCACACAGGTTTCTCCTAATCTGGAAGGTTTGGGCAAATCTGATATGCACAGTGTCCTTGGTGTTGGCAGCCGGGGTTCTGTGGTGTGGCTCCAGAGATCACATTCTGGTGGGCATGAGAGCCATGGTTTTGGGAGAGAAGTCTGCAAACACAAATACAAATTAGGGTGAGTGGCGAGGTGATCACAGGCCCAATGCGTAGACCTGGAGGGAAGCTCGTCATGAACTATAATTAGGGAGACTGGAAGGCAGTAGCACAGGCTTTTCTCTCTGGATTGTGTGTCCAGGATGGCCTTGGAATGCAGGTGTGGTCTCATGGGTCCATGGGAGTCTTTTCCTCTCTATGGATCCTGGTAGCTCTCCATAGTTTGGTGGCTTTTTCGGGGAAGGGGAGAGTGATGTTTTCCACCTTATGGGTGCCCCAAAACAGGGATTCCAGAGACGGGCTCTGGTTCATGGCATCTGGGACATCACAACAAGTGCTAGGATTTGGGCTTAGGGCATATTAGGCCTGCAATGCGGGTTCATGGTGGTGCAACAGAGAAGGATTGTTTGAAAGCATGCTCAGGCTGAGGGTCACAAGGCCTGTTTGCCTCCAGGGCATCCCTGAGGCGTTTGTGTGGTCTCACTGGACTTGTAAATGACTCCCCCTTTCAGGGTTGAACACCCATCCTAACAGCCAAGTTTCCTGATATGAAGAAGGAGGAGTTCTCTATTGTGCTTCAGGATGCCCCATTATCAGGGATTCCAGCAAAGGTCTGGGGACAGGTGCCTGAATACCAAGGATGGGTAGAGATGAAATACTTGAGCCATGGCATTCCCAAATACTAGATGTGGGGCTCAAACTCTGGTGACTGACACTAGGTCTGGGCTCAGGCTCTGTCAGACACAGCACTAGTGGCCAGGGCAACCTATAAATCAGGGTCCCTCCGATATAGGGCCGAGCAGATTGATCCTCATGTGGGGTTTCTGGCCAGACTCACCAGGCACTTGTTTCTATCGGGAAGGCAGAATGCTGTGTTGTGTCTCCATAATTCGCTATCAAGAAGGCTTGGGGACCAGTCGGGTGAGGAAGGAATTGTAAACACAAGCTACAGTTCAATTCACTGCCAAGCGGAAGGCAGTTCCTGTGTCCAGCAGCTTTTTCGAGATATCCAGCACCTTAGTAAGGGAGGACGTCGGATATTTGCTCACACTGGAGTTTGTGTCTATGATCACTGACAAATGTAGGGGTGGCGTCAAGAAGCCATGGAGGGATTTTCACGTTGAGACTCATGAGCTGCTCCAAATAGCAAGGTTTTGTTCTACTGGACAGGTGGAGTGTGGTTTATTTGCTCCAGGGTCCCCCATGTGGAAAGTTTGGGTAGCAGAGCTCTACCGCATGGATGCCTGGAATGTTCAACTTCATTGACCATTGCAACTGAAGAACATGGCAGCTTTATTCTGGTGTCTCTGTAGCAAAGTACCAAGTCCTTGATTTGACATGGAATCTCTTGAAGATGGGCCACACAGCTGGTTTGTTACCAGGTAGATCTTAGAATGTGCTGGTGGCTTAGTAGTTGTGCAGGAATCTACTACTCTGGGATTTTGCACAGATTGTAGGGCACGGTTTCCTTCTGGGGACAGGAGATGTTCTCTTGTGTGGCCCAGCCACCACATGTTGTATCATAATTTCGCATTCTAGAACAGGCCTCTGAGGACACATGTCTGAAAACCGAATCAATGGTTCCAATGACGTCCTAGGGGCATGTTAGGTTCATTATTCTGACTCAGGACCATTGACTTGGCTGTGTTCCTGGATGTAGGAGATCAGGGTATTTCAGACTGTGCATTTGGGTTCAGAGCGGCCGCCGAAATTGGGGTAGGCCCAGAGGCCTTATAGGTTTCTCCTAATCTAGACAGTTTGGGCAACTGTGATGGAAACAGTTTCCTTGTGGATGGCAGGGACAGTCCTGCAGTGTGGATCCAGAGACCCCATCCTGGAGGGCATGTGTGCCATGGTTTTGGTAGATAAGTCTGCAAACACAAATTCGAATTAGGGTGAGTGGCGAGGTGATCACAGGCCCAATGCATATACCTTGAGAGCAGCTCATCTGGAACTGTAATTAGGGTGAATGGAAGGCAGTAGCACAGGCTTTTCTCTCCGGATTGTGTGTCCAGGATGGCCTCGGAATGCAGGTGTGTTCTCATGGGTCCATGGGAGACATTGCCTCTCTATGGATCCTGGTGGCTCCTCATAATTTGGTGACATTTTTGGGGAAGGGATGAGTGCTGTTTTCCATCTGAAGGGTGCACCAAAACAAAAATTCCAGAGATGGTCTCTGGGTCTGGGCACCTCGAAAATCCCACCAAGTTTTATGATTTGAACCTACAGGCATACCAGGCCTGAAATGAGGGATCATTGTGGTGAATCTGAGAGGGATTTTTTGAAAGCATGCTCAGGGTGAGGGTCACAATGCCTGTTTGTGCCAAGGGTAGTCCTCAGGAGTGTGTGTGGTGTCATTGATGTTGTAACTGGCTCCCCCTTTGAGGGTAGAACACCCATCCCAAAAGCCAGGTTTATTGCCATGGGGAAAGAAGAGTTCTCTATTGTGCTTCAAGTTCCCTAATTGGCAGGGATCCCTGCCAAGGTCTGGGGACAGGTGCCTGAATATGAAGGATGGGTAGAGATGACATACTTTGGCCATGGCAATCCCAAATGCTAGATATGGGGCCTGCTCTTTAGTGGCTGAAACTCAGTCGAGCTCAGGCTCTGTCAGACACGGCACTAGTGGCCATGGCAGCCTATAAATCGGTGTTGACTCGAGGGCCGACCTGATTGATCCTCATGTGGGTTTTCAGGGCAGACTCACCAGGCATTTCTTCATTCGATGGGGAAGGCAGAATGCTGCGTTGTGGCCCCAGATTTCCCTATCAAGAGGGCTTAGGGACCAGTCAGGTGAGGATGGAATTGTAAACACAAGCTATGGTTCAATTCAGTGCCAAGTGGAAGGCAGTTCCAATGTACAGTGGTTTATTCAAGACATCCAGCACCGGGATAAGGGTGCATGTCAGATGTTTGCTTAGACTGGAGTTTGTGTCTATGATGACCGACCAATGGAGTGGTGGCATCAAGAGGCCATGGAGCAGTTTACACGCTGAGGCCTGTGAGTTGATCCAAACATAAGGTTTCCTTCTACTGGACAGGGGAGGTCTGGTTTGTTTACACCAGGTTCCCCCATGTGCAAAGTTTGGGTAGCATAGTACTCGCACGTGGATACTGGAAAGCACACCTACATTGACCATTGCACCTAAGGAACATGGCAGGTTCTTTCTGGTTGCTCTAGGGCAAAGTACCAAGGCCTGGATTCTAATAAAGTTGGGTCACAATGCAGTTTTGTTACCACGGAAATCTTACTATGTGCTGGTGGCTAAGGGGCCATGTATGATTAGTCTATCCTGATGGTTTGACACCGGTCGAAGAACATGGTTTCTTTCTGGGTATCGGAGATGTTCTGTTGTGGGGCTCACGGACCAAATGTTGTATCATAAGTTGGTATTCCAGAACAGGCCTCTGAGGACAGATGCCTAAAAACTTCATCTAGGGTTCCAATGAAGTCCAAGGGGAATTTCAGGTTGAATCATCAGACTCAGAAACATTGACTTCGGTGTCTGCCTATATGTAGGCAACCAGGGTGTTTCTGACTGTGCCTTTGTGTACAGAGTGGCCTCCAATATTGGGGTGGGCTCTGGGGCCTTGCAGGTTTCTCCTAATCTTGAAGGTTTAGGCAAATTTGTGGGCACGGTTTCCTTGGGGGTGGCAGGCACAGTCCTGTGGTGTGGCTCCAGAGACTCCATCGTGGAGGGCATGTAAGCCATGGTTTTGGGAGAGAAGTCTGCAATCACAAACTCGGATTAGGTTGAGTTGCGAGGTGATCGTAGGCCCAATGCATAGACCTGGAGGGCAGATCGTCAGGAACTGTAAATCACGTACCTCGAAGGCACTAGCACTGGCTTTTGTATCTGGATTGTGTGTCCATGATAGCCTTGGAATGCAGGTGTGTTCTAATGTTTCCATGAGAGTATTTTCCTCTCTACGGATCCTGGAAGCTCCCAATAGTATGGTGGCTTTCTCGTTTGAATGGAAGAGTGCTGTTTTCAATCTTAGATGTTCCCCAAAAAGGGATTCCAGAGAAGGGCTGTGAGTCTGGGTGCTTGGAAAATTACACCAGGATTAGGATTTGGGCCTAGGGGAGTACCAGGCCTACAATGTGTGACTTGGAGGTACAACTGAGAGCGTTTGTTTGAAAGCATGCTAGTCTGAGTGTCACAATGCCTGATGTGATTAGGACAGCCCTTATGAGTGGGAGTTGTCTCCTTGGCCATGCAGCTGGCTACCACTTTAATGTAGGACACCCATCCCAACTACCAGGATTCCTGCCATGGAAAAGGAAGAATTCTCTATTGTGCCTCAGGTTCCCCCATTAGCAGGTATTCTAGCAAATGTCTGGGGACAGATGCCTGAATACCAAGGATGGGTAGAGATGAGGGACCTGAGACATGGCCAGTCTCACATGCCCGACTCTCTGAGTAGCTGACATGAATTGAGCACTCAGGCTCTGTCAGAAACAGAACTAGTGGTCAGGGCTGAGTATGAATCAGGGATCCCTCAAGGGCTGAGCAGATTGATCCTCATGCAGAGTTTCTGGGCAGAATCACCATGCCCTTCTTCTTTCTAAGGGGAAGGCAAAAAGCTGCGTTGTGGCCCCAGAATTCCCTATCAAGCGGGCTTGGGGACCAGTAGGGTGAGGATGGAATTGTAAACTCAAGCTAAGGTTCAATTCAGTGCCAAGCAAAAGGCAGTTCCATTGTGTAGTGTCTGATTCCAGATATCCAGCACCTGAGTAAAGGTGAAAGTCAGACATTTCCTCATGCTGGAGTTTATGTCTATGATGACCGATGAATGGAGGGGTGGCGTCAAGAGACCATGGAGGATTTCACATGCTGGGGCTTGTGAGATGCTTCAAACAGCAAAGTTTCCTTCTACCACACAGGGGGAGTCTGGTTTATTTGCTCCAGGGTCCCCCATGTGGAAAGTTTGGGTAGCAGAGCACTCCCACGTGGATGCCTGAAAAGCACACCTCCATTAAAATTGCAGCTGAGAAACATGGCCAATTCGTTCTGGTGGCTCTTGGGCGAAGTACCAAGGCCTGGAGTTGACATGAAGTCTCATGAAGATGGGTCATAATGCAGGTTTGTTACCATGGAGACCTTAGAGTGTGCTGGTGGCTAAGGGACCATGTAGGATTCATCTACCCTGAGGGTTTGACACTGGTCAAAGGGCACGGTTTCCTTCTCGGACCAGAGATGTTCTGATGTGGGGCTAACGGACCAAATGTATCATAATTTGGTATTGCAGAACAGGCCTCTGAGGATAGATGCCTGAAAATTTAATCTAGGGTTCCAATAAAATCCTAACGGAATGTCAGGTTCAATCCTCTGACTCAGTATCATTGACTTCAAAGTCTGCCTAGATGTAGGTGATCAGGGTGTTCCAGACTGTGCATTTGTGTACAGAGTGGCAACCAGTATTGGGGTGGGCTCAGGGGCCTTGCAGGTTTCTCCTAATCTGGAAAGATAGGGCAATTTGATGGGCACAGTTTCCTTGGCAATGGTGGGCACAGTCCTGTGGTGTGGCTCCAAAGACCCCATGCTGGAGGGCATGAGAGCCATGGTTTTCGGAGGGATGTCTGCAAACACAAATGCGGGTTAGGTTTAGTGGCGAAGTGATTGTAGGCCCAATGCATACTCCTGGAGGGAAGCTCCGTGTGAAATGTAAATCGCATGCCTCAAAGGAGGTAGCACAGGCTTTTTTATCTGGATTGTGTATCCACGATGGACTAAGAATGCAGGTGTGGTCTCAGGTGTCCATGGGTGATATTTCCTCTCAAGTATCCTGGCGGCTCCTTATAATGTGGTGGCTTTCTCAGAGAGGAAAGAGTTCTGTTTTCCATATTAAGGGTGTCCCATAACAGGGATTGCAGAGAAGTGCTCTGGCTCTGGGCACCTGGAAATACCCACCAAGGGTTATGATTTGGGCATAGGGGCTTACCAGGCCTCCAATGCAAGTCCTGGAGATACAACTGAGAGCGTTTGTTTGAAAGCATGCTCAGGCTGAGGGTCACTATGCAAGCTTTTGCATAGGGTGGCCCTCAGGAATGGGGGTGGTCTCAATGGCCATTCAGTAGGCTAACACTCTGAGTGTTGGACACCCTTCCGAACTTACAGGAATCCTGCCATGGGGAATGAGGATTTACCTATTGTGATTCAGGTTCCCTCATTGGTAGGGATTCCAGGAAAGGTCTGGGGACACATGCCTGAATACCAAGGATGGGTAAAGATGACGGCTCTGTTCCATGGCCAGTCTAACATGCGGGATATGGGCCCCGCCTTCTAGGTGGCTGACACGAGGTCGGGGCTTAGGCTCTGTCAGACACAACACTAGGGGCCAGGGCTGTCTATAATTCAGGGTTCCCTCAAGGGACAAGTAGATTGATCATAATGTGGAGTTTCTGGGCAGACTCACCAGGCCCTTCTTCTTTCTATTGGGAAGGCAGAATGCTGTGTTGTGGCTGCAGAATTCCCTATCATGAGGGCTTGTGGACCAGTAGGGTGAGGATGGAATTGTAAACCCAAGCTATGAATAAATTCAGTGACAAGCGAATGGCATTTCCAGTGTGCAGCGGCTGATTCGAATATCCAGCACCTGAGTAAGCGCAGACGTCAGATGTTTGCTCAAGCTGGAGTTTGTGTCTATAATGACCGACAAATGGAGAGGAGTTGAAAAGAGGTCATAGAGGATTTCCCACACTTGAGCTTGTGAGATGCTCCAAACAGCCAGGTTTCCTTCTACAGGACAGGGCAGTCAGATTTGTTTGCTCGAGAGTCCCCCATGTGGAAAGTTTGGGTAGCAGAGCACTCCCACATGGATGCCTGGAAAGCACACTTCCACTGAACATTGCAGCTGAGGAACATGACAGGTTCTTTCTGAAGGCTCTGGGGTGAAGTACCAAGGCCTGTAGTTGACATGGAATCTCATGAAGATAGCTCACAATGCTGGCTTGTTACCAGTGAGATCTTAGAATCTGCTGGTGGCTACGGGCCAAGTAGGATTCATCTACCCTGAGGGTTTGACACAGTTCCAAGAGCACGGCTTCCATCTAGAGAAAGGAGATGTTCTGTTGTGGGGATCAGGGACCATATGTTGTATCTTAAGTTGGTACTCCAGAACAGGTCTCTGATTACAGATGCCTGAAAACCTAATCAGGGGTTACAATGAGGTCATAGGAGCATGTCAGGTTCAATCTTCTGACTGAGAAACACTGACTTGGGTATCTGCCTGGATTCAGGTGATCAGCGTATTTCAGACTGCACATTTGTGTCCAGAGGGGCCTCCAGTATTGGGGTGGGCTCAGGGGCCTTGCAGGTTTCTCCTTATCTCGAAGTTTTAGGCAAATGTGACGGACACATTTTCCTTGGGGATGGCAGGCACAGTCCTTTGGTGTGGCTCCAGAGACCCCATCCTGGAGGAAATATGAGCCATGGTTTCGGGATAGAAGTCTGTAAGCACAAACTCGGGTTAAGGTTAGCGGTGAGGTGATCGCAGGCCCAATGCATAGACCTGGAGGGCAGCTCGTCTGGAACTATAAATTAGTTGCCTTGAAGGTGGTAGCACAGGCTTGTGTATCTGGCTTTTGTGTCCAGGATGGCCTCGGAATACAGGTGTGGTCTCATGGATCCATGGGAGATTTTTCCTCTCAAGGATCCTAGCGGCTCCCTATACTATGGTGGCTTTCTTGGCGAAGGGGAGAGTGCTATTTTCCATCTTAGGAGTGTCCCAAAACAGGGATTCCAGAGACAGGCTGTGTTTCTGGGCCCCTGAAAAATCCCACCAGGTGTTAGGATTTGTGCTTAGGGGCATATCAGGCCTGCAAATTTGGATTCTGGAATGCAACTGAGAGTGTTTGTTTGAAAGCATGCTCATGTTGGGGGTCACAATGCCTGCTTGTGTCCAGGGCGGCCCTCATGAGTGGGCGGGTTATCATTGGCCATTCAGCTGGCTACCACTCTGAGGTCTGGAAACCCATCCCAAGAGCCATCATTCATGCCACGGGGAAGGAGGATTTCCCTATTGTGCTTCTGGTTCCCCCATTGGCAGGGATTTCAGCAAATGTCTGGGGACAGATGCCTGAATCAAGAATGGGTAGAGATGACAGCCCTGGGACATGGCTGGTCTCACTATAAATGGGGTTCACTCGAGGGTCGAGTAGATTTATCCTCATGTAGGGTTTCTGGGCAGTCTCTCCAGGCTGTTTTTTCTTGCTATGGGGAAGGCAGAATGCTGTGTTGTGGCTTCAGAATTCCCTATCAAGAGAGCTTACTGAACACCAGGGTGAGGATGGAATTGCAAACCCAAGCTACTTTTTTTTTTCAAGATTTTATTTATTTGTCAGAGAGCGAGCGAGAGCAAGCACAGGCAGACAGAGTGGAAGGCAGAGTCAGACGGAGAAGCAGGCTCCCTGCGGAGCAAGGAGCCTGATGTGGGACTCGATCCCAGGACGCTGGGATCATGACCTGAGCCGAAGGCAGCTGTTTAACCAACTGAGCCACCCAGGCGTCCCGCCAAGCTACTTTTAAATTCAGTGCCAAGCATAAGGCAATTCCAGTGTGTAGCAGCTGATTCAAATATCCAGCACTTGAGTAAGTGCAGATGTCAGTTGATTGCTCACGCTGGAGTTAGTGTCTATGATGACCAACAAATGGATGGGTGGCCTCAAGAGGCCATGGAGGATTACCCACCCTCAGGCTTGAGATACTCCATACAGCAAAGATTCCTTTTACCGTACAGGGGAGTCTGGTTTGTTTCCTCCAGGGTTCCCCATGTGGAAAGTTGGTATCAGAGCACTCCTGCTGGATGCCTGGAAAGTCCACCTACATTGACCATGGCAGCAGAGGAACATGGCAGTTTCATTCTGGTGGCTCTGGGCCGAAGTACCAAGGGCTGGAGTTGTCATGGAGTCTCATGAAGATGGGTCACAATGCTGGTATGTTGTCAGGGAGATCATAGAATGTGCGTCAGGGGGCCTTGAAGGATTCATCTACCCAGAGTGTTTGACACAGGTCCAGAGCACAGCTTTCTTCTAAGGACAGGAGATGTTCTTTTGTGTGGCTCAGTGACCATATTGTATCATACATTGATATTCAGAACAGCCTTCTGAGTACAGATACCTGAAAACCTATTCTAGTGTTCCAGTGAATCCTAGGAGCATGTCAGGTTCAATCTTCTGTCTGAGGACCATTGACTTGGATATCAGCCTGGATGTAGGTGATATGGTGTGTCAGACTGTGCATTTGCGTCCAGAGTGGCCTCCAATATTGGGCTGGGCTTAGGGGCCTTGCAGGTTTCTCCTAATCTAGAGGGTTTGTTTCATAGTGACAATCACAGTTTCCTTTGGGAAGACAGGTACAATCCCGTGGTGTGGCTCCAGTTATCACAAACTGGAGGGCATGTGAGCCATGGTTTTGGGAGGGAAGTCTGAAAACACAAACTTGGGTTAGGGTTAGTGGCAAGGTTATCACAGGCCCAATGCATAGACATGGATGGCAGCTCTTCAGGAACTGTTAATCGGGTGACTCAAAGGCAGAATCACAGGCTTTTTTCTCTGTATTGTGTGCAGGATGGCCTCAGAATGCAGTTGTGGCCTCATGGGTCCATGGGAGATTTTTCCTCTCTAAGGATCCTGGTGGCTCCCAATAGTTGGTGGCTTTTTCGGGGAAGGGAAGAGTGCTGTTTTTCATGTTAGGGGTGCCCCAAAATATGGATTCCAGAGACGGACTCTGGGTTTGGTCCCCTGGAAAATCCCACCAAGTGTTAGGATTGGGGCCTAGTGGCTTACCAGGCCTGCATGCAGGATCCTGGAGGTGCAACTGAGAGGTCTTGTTTGAAATCATTCTCAGGCTGAGGGTCACAATACTTGCTTATGCACAGGTGGCCCTCATGAGTGGGCGTGGTCACATAGGCCATGCAGCTGGCTCCCACTTTGAGGGTTGGAAAACCATCCCAACAGCCAGAATCCTGCCATGGGGAAAGAGGAGTTCTCTATAGTGCTTCAGGTTCCCCCATTAGCGGGGATTCCAGCAAAGGTCTGGGGACAGAGGACTGAATACCAAGGATGGGTAAAGATGATGGACATGGGCCATGGCCAGTATCAAATCGTGGATATTGGCCCCGATCACTGGGTGGCTGACACTAGGTCTTGGCTCAGGCTCTGTCAGACACAGCACTAGTGCCCAAGGCAGCCTATAAATTGGGGTTCCTCAAGTGCCGAGCAGATTGATCCTCATGTATGGTTTCTGGGCAGACTCACCAGGCCCTTCTTGTTTGTAAGGGGAAGGCAGAATGCTGCTTTGTGGCTCTAGAATTCACTATCAAGAGGGCTTGTGGACCAGGAGGCTGAGGATGGAATTGTAAACCTAAGCTATGGTTACATTCTGTATCAAGCAAAAGGAATTTCCAGTGTGCAATGTTTGAATCCAATATTCAGCACTTGAGTGAGGGTGGATGTCAGATATTTGCTCATGCTGGAGTTTGTGTCTATGATGACACAAAAATGGAGGGGTGGCGTCAAGAGGTTATGGAGGATTTCCCAATCTGGTGTTTTTGAGATGCTCCAAACAGCAAGGTTTCCTTCTACCAGACAGGGGCAGTCTGATTTGTTTCCTCCATGGTTCCCCATGTCGAAAGATCAGATAACATAGATCTCCCACATGGGTGAATGGAAAGCACACCTTCATTGACCATGACAGCGAAGGAACATGGCATCTGGTGGCTTTGAGGCGAAGAAATAAAGACTGGATTGGACATGGAACCTCATGAAGATGGGTCAAAATGTTGGTTTGTTACCAGGGAGATCTTAGAATGTGCTGGTGGTTAATGGGCCATGCAGGATTCATCTAGCCTGAGGATTTGACACAGGCCCAAGAGCCCGGATTGCTTCTGGGGGCAGGAGATATTCTGTTGTGGGGCTCAGCGTCCATATGTTGTATCATAAATTGGTAATCCAGAACAGGTCTCTGAGGACAGAAGCCTGAAAACCTAATAAAGGGTTTGAATGAGGCCCTAGGGGAATGTCATTCAATCTTCTGACTCAGGATCATTGACTCTGGTGTCTGACTGAATGCAGGTGATGAGGGTGTTTCAGACTGTGCATTTGTGTCCAGAGTGGCATCCAATACTAGGGTTGGCTCATGTTTCTTGCAGGTTTCTCCTTATATGGGGTTTTTGGACAACTGTGATGGGCAGTTTCCTTGGGGATTGCAGGAACTGTCCTGTGGTGTGACTCCAGAGACCCCATCCTGGAGGACATGTGCGCCATGATTTTGAGAGAGAAGTCTGCAAACACAAACTTAGGTTAGGGTTAGTGGCAAGGTGATCATAGTCCCAATCCATAGACCAGGAGGGCAGCAAGTCTGGAACTGTAAATCACGTAACTCAAAGGTGGTAGCACAGGTAATTGTATCTGGATTTAATTTCCAGAATGGCCTTTATTGCAGGTGTTGTCTCAAGGGTCCATGGGAGATTTCTCCTCTCAAGGATCCTGGCGGTTCTCAATAGTTTGTTGGATTTCTCTGGGAAGGGATGAGTACTGTTTTCCAGCTTAGGTGTGCCCCAAAACAGGCATTCCAGAGATGAGCTCTGGGTCTAAGTGCTTGGAAAATCCCACCAAGGGTTAATATTTAGGCCTAGGGCCATACCAGGCCTGCAATGCGGGATCCTGGAGGTGCAACTGAGAGCGTTTGTTTGAAAGTATGGTCAAGCTGAGGGTCCCAATGCCTGCTTGTGCCCCGGAGGCCATCAGGATTGGGCGATGTCTACTCAGCCATGCAGCCAGTTCCCATTCCTAGGGTTGGACACCCATCCAAAAGCCAGGATTCCTGCCATGGCGAAGGATGAATTCTCTATTGTGCTTCAGGTCCCCCCATTGGTAGGGATTCCAGCTAAGATCTAGGGGACAGATGCCTGAATACCAAGGATGGGTAGTAATGACAGCCCTGGGCCATGGCCGGTCTCACATGGTTAATGTGGGCCCCACCCTCTGGGTTGCTGACACGAGGTAGGGGCTCAGGCTCTGTCAGACACAGCACTAGTGGCTAGGGCAAACTATAAATAGGGGTTCCCTCCTGGGCTGAGTATATTGATCTTCATGTGCAGTTTATGGGCAGACTCACCAGGTCCTTCTATCTATGAAGAAGGCAGAATGTTGCGTTGTGGCTCCAGAATTCCCTATCAAGAGATATGGCAGACCAGTAGGGTGAGGATGAAATTGTAGTCTGAAGCTAGGCTTAAATTCATTGCAAAGCGAAAGGCAGTTCCAGTGTGCAGCAGCTGATTCCAATATCAGCGCCTGAATATGGGCGGATGTCAGATGTTTGCTCAGGCTGGAGTTTGTGTCTATGATGACCAACAAATGGAGAGGTGGCGTCAAGAGGCCATGGAGGATTTCCCACCCTGGGGCTCAGGGGCCATAATTTGTATCATAAGTTGGTATTCCAGAAGAGGCCTCTGAGGACAGGTGCCTGAAAAGTTAATCCCTCTTCCAATGAGGTCCTAGGGCCATGTCAGGTTCAATTATCTGACTCAGGACCATTGATTTGGGTGTCTGCCTGGATGGAGGTGATCAGGGTGTTTCAGACTGTGCATTTGCATCCAGAGCAGCCTCCAATATTGGGATGTGCTCAGGAGCCTTCCAGGTTTCTCCTAATCAGGAGGGTTTGGGCAACTGTGATGGGCCCAGTTTCCTTGGGGATGGCAAGCACAGTCTTGTGGTGTGACTCTAGGGGCCCCATCCTGGAGGACATGTGAGCAATGGTTTTTAGAGAGAGATCTGCAAACACAAACTCGGGATAAGGTTAATGGAGAGGTGTTCACAGCCCCAATCCAAAGATCTGGAGGGCAGCACGTCAGGAACTGTAAATCAGGTGACTCGAAGCCAGTAGCACAGTCTCTTGTATCTGGATAGCATATCCACGCTGGCCTCGGAATACAGGTGTGGACTCATGGGACCATGGGAGATTCTTCTTCTCAAGGATCCTGGGGGATCCCATTAGTTTGGTGGCTTTCTCAGGGAAGTGAAGAGTGCTGTTGTCCATCTTAGGGGTGCCTCAAAACAGGGATTCCAGTGACGGGCTCTGGGTATGTGCACATGGAACATCCCACGATGTGTTAGGATTTGGGCTTAAGGGCATATCAGGCCTGCAATGAAGGATCCTGGAGGTGCAACTAAGAGCATTTTTTTGAAGGCTTGATCAAGCTGAGGGTTACAATGGCTACTTGTGCCCAGGGCAGCCCTCATGAGTGGGCATTGTCTCCTTGGCCATGCAGCTGGCTCCCACTTTGAGGTTTGGACACCCATATCAACAGCCAGGATTCCTACCATGGGGAAGGAGGAGTTCTCTATTGTGCTTTAGGTTACCCCATTGGTAGGGATTACATAAAAGGTCTGGGGACAGGTGCCTGAATACCAAGGATGGGTAGAGATGATGTAATTGGGCCCTGGCCAATCTCACATGCTGGATATGGGCTCATATCTCTGGGTGCCTGAAACTAGGTCTTGGCTCAGGCTCTGTCAGAGACAGTACTAGTACTAGTACTAGTACTAGTGCCCAGGACAGCCTATAAATCAAGGTTCCATCGAGTGCCAAGTAGATTGAACCTCATGTGGAGTTTCTGGGAAGATTCACCAGGCCCTATTTCTTTCTAGTGGGAATGCAGAATGTTGCCTTGTGGCTCCAAATTCCCTCTCTAGAGGGCTTGCAGACCAGGAGGCTGAGGATGGAATTCTAAACCCAAGCTATTGTTAAATTCAGTGTCAAGTGAAACGCAGTTCCAGTGTGCAGTAGTGGAAAAGAAAATGCAGAATCTAAATAACGGCAGATTTCAGATGTTTTCTCATGCTGGAGTTTTTGTCTATGATGACTGACAAATGGAGGGGTTGTGTCAAGGGCCATGAAGGATTTCTCCTGCTGGTGCTTCTGAGATGCTCCAAACAGAGGGTTCCCTTCTACTGGTCAGTGGCAGTCTGGTTTGTTTGCTCCAGGGTCCCACATGTGGAAAGAATAAGTAGAAGAGCACTCCCGCATGGATGCCTGGAAAGCACACCTCCACTGACCATATCAGGTGAGGAACATGGCAGGTTCATTCTGGTGGCTCTGGGGCGAATTACCAAGGACTTGAAGTGACATGGAATCTCATGAAGATGGATCACAATGCTGTTTGTTTGTTACCAGAGAGATCTTAGAATGTGCTGGGGGCTAAGGGGCTGTGCATAATTCATATACCCCGACCCTTGACACAAGTTGAAGAGCACGAATTCCATCTGGGGACAGGAGATATTCTATTGTGGGGTTCAGGGACCAATATTCTGACTCAGGACCATTGACTTGGGTGTCTTCCTGGATGGAGGTGATCAGGGTGTTGTACACTGTGCATTTGTGTCCAGAGTGGCCTCCAATATTGGACTGGGCTCAGGGGACTTGCAGGTCTCTCCTAATCTGGAGGGTTTGGGCAACTGTGATGGACACAGTTTCATTGGGGATAGCAGGATCTTTCCTGTGGTGTGGCTACAGAGACCCATCATAGAGGGCATGTGAGCCATGGTTTTGGGAAAGAAGTCTGCAAACACAAACTTGGGGTAGGGTTAATGGCGAGGTGATCACAGGCCCAATGCGTAGATCTGTAGGGCAGCTCGTCTGGAACTGTAAACCAGGTGATTCGAAGGTGGTAGCACAGTCTCTTGTATCTGGATTGTGTGTCCTGGATGGCCTCGGAATGAAGGTGTGGTCTTATGGAGCCCTGGGAGATTTTTCCTCTCTACGCATCCTGGCAGCTCCTAATAGTTTTCTCAGGGGAGGGAAGAGTGCTGTTTTCCATCATAGGGGTGCTTCAAAACAGAGATTCCAGAGACGGGCTCTGGTTATGTTGGCATGGAAAATCCCACGAAGTGTTAGGATTTGGTCCTAAGGGCATACCAGGCCTGCGATGCGGGACCCTGCAGAAACAACTGAGAGCATTTGTTTGAATGCATGCTAAGGTTGAGGGACACAATGCCTGCTTTGGCCCAGGCGGCCCTTATGATTGGGCGTTGTCTCATTGGCCATGCACCTGGTTCTAATTCTGAGGGTTGGGCACCCATAGCAACAGCCAGGCTTCCTGCCATGGGGAAGGAGGAGTTCTCAATTGTGCTTCAGGTTCCCCCACTGGTAGGGATTCCAGCAAAGGTCTGGGATAGTTGCCGGAATACCAAGGATGGGTAGAGATGACTGGGCCATGGCCAGTCCCACATGCTGGATAAGGGCCCCACACTCTGGGTGGCTGACACGAGGTTGGGGCTCAGGCTCTCTCAGACACAGCGCTAGTGGCCAGCGCAAAGTATAAATCGGGGTTCCCTCGAGGGCCAAGTAGATTGATCTTCATGGGGAGTTTCTGGGCAGACTCACCAGGCCCTTCTTCTTTCTATGGGGAAGGCAGAATGTTGCGTTTTGTCTCCCTAATTCCCTCTCAAGAGGACTTGCAGTCCAGTAGGGTGAGGATGGAATTGTAAAACCAAACTATGCAAGAATACAGTGTCAAGTGAAAGGTATTTCCAGTGTGCGTGACTGATTCGAATATCCAGCACCTGAGTAAGAGCAGATGTCAGATGTTTGCTCATGCTGGAATTTGTGTCTATGATGACTAACAAATGGAGGGTTGGCATCAAGAGAATGTGGAGGACTTCCCAGGCTGGGGCTTGTGAGATGCTCCAAACAACCAAGGTTTCCTTCAACCTGACAGGAGCAGTCTTATTTGTTTGCTCTAGGGTTCCCTATGTGGAATTTTTGTGTAGCAGAGAACTACCTCTTGGATGCCTAGAAAGCACACGTCCATTGACCTTTGTACCTGAGGAACATGGCAGATTCGTTTCATGGCTCTTGGGCGAAGTACCAACACCTTGAGTTGGCATCAAGTCTCAGGAAGTTGGGTCACAATGCTGGTTTGTTACCAGGGAGATCATAGAAGGTGCTGGGGCTAATGGGTCATGCAGGATCCATCTACCCTGAAAGTTGGACGTAGATCCAAGAGCACATTTTCCTTCTGGAGACAGGAGATGTTCTGTTGTGGGAATCAGGGACCACATGTTGTATCATAACTTGGTATTCCAGAACAGGACTCTGAGAACAGATGTCTGAAGACCCAATCTAGGGTTCCAGTGAAGTCCTAGGGGCATGTCAGGTTCAATCATCTGACTCAGAACCATTGACTTGGCTTTCTGCCTCGATGGAGGTGCTCAGGGTGTTTCAGACTGCACGTTTGCATCCAGAGCAACCTCCAATATTGGGGTGGGTTCAGGGGCCTGGCAGGTTTCTCCTAATCTGGAGGGTTTGGACAACCTGATGGGCACAGTCTTCTTGGGGATGGCAGGAACTTTCCTGTGATGTGGCTTGAGGGACCACATCTTGGTGGGCATGTAAGCCATGGTTTTGGGAGAGAAGTCGGCAAACACAAACTGGGGTTAGGGTTAGTGTCGAGATGATCACAGGCCCAATGCATAGACATGGAGGGCAGCTCGTCAGGAAATGTAAATAGGATGACTCGAAGGCGGTAGCAAAGACTTTTCTCTCTGGATTGTGTGGACAGGATGGCCTCGGAATGCAGGTTTGTTTTCATGGGTCCATGGGAGATTTTTTCTCTCTAAGGATCCTGGCGGCTCCCAATAGTTTGGTGCCTTTCTCAGGGAAGGGAAGAGTGCTGTTTTCCATCTTAATGGTGCCCCAAACAGGGATTCTGAGACGGACTCTGGGTCTGGGCACCTGGAAAATCCCACCAAGGGTTAGGATTTGGGCCTAGGGGCATACCAGGCCTGCAATGCTGGTACTGGAGGAGCTACTGAGAGTGTTTGTTGGAAAACATGCTCAGGCTGAGGATCACCATGCCTGCCTGTGCCCATGTCGGCCCTCAGGAGTGGGCATGGTCTCCTTGGCCATGCAGCTGGCTCCCACGCTGAGGGTTGGACAACCAATATTCCTGCCATGGGGAAGGAGGTGTTCTCTATTGTGTTTCAGGTTCGCCATTGGCAGGAATTCCAGCAAAGTTTGGGGGACAGATGACTGGATACCAAGGATGGGTACAGATGATGGCCCAGGGCCATGGCCGATCTCTCATGCTAAATATGGGCCCTCAACTCTGGGTGGCTGACACGAGGTCGGGGCTTAGACTCTGTCAGACACAGCACTAGTGGTCAGGGAAATCTATTAATCAGGGTTGCCTCGTGGTCTGAGTAGATTGATCCTCATGTGAGGTTTCTGGGCAGACTCAACAGGTCCTTCTTCTTTCTATGTGGAAGGCAGAATACTGCGTTGTGGCTCCAGAATTCCCTATCAAGAGATATTGTGGACCAGTGCGGTGAGGATAGAATAGTAATACAAAGCTATGGTTAAGTTCAGTGAAAAGCAAAAGGCAGTTCCAGTGTGCAGCTGCCGTTTCGAATATCCAGCACCTGAGTAAGGGTGGATGTCAGATGTTTGCTCACACTGGAGTTTGTGTCTGTGATTACCCACAAATGGAAGGGTGGCGTCAAGAGGCCATGGAGGATTTCCCATGCTGGGGCTTGTGAGATGCTCCAAATAGCAAAGTTTCTTTCTACCGGACAGGAGAAGTCTGGTTTGTTTTCTCTGGTTTCTCCATGTGGAAAGTTTTGTAGCAGAGAACCCCACAGGGATGCCTGGAAATCACCCCTCAATTGACCATTGCACCTGAGGAACATGGCAGGTGCATTCTGGTGGCTCTGGGGCAATATATCGAGACCTTAAGTTGACATGGAGTCTCATGAAGATGGGGCACAATGATGGTTTGTTACCAGGAATATCAGAATGTGCTGGTTGCTAAGGGGCCATTCAGGATCCAAATACCCTAAGGGTATGACACAATTCCAGGAGCATGGCTTCCTTTTTGGGGAGGATATATTCTGTTCTGTGGCTCAGGGACTATATATTTTATCATAAGTTGATATTCCAGAGCAGGCCTCTGATGACAGATACCTGTAAACCTAATCTAGTGTGCCAATGAAGTCCTCGGGGCATGTCAGGTTCAATCTTCTGACTCACGAGCATTGACTTGGGTGTCTGCCTGTATGGAGGTGATCAGGGTGTCTCAGACTGTGCATTTGTGCCCAGAGCGGCCTCCATTATTTGGCTGCGCTCAGGGGCCTTGCAGGTTTCTCCTAATCTAAAGGTATCGGGCAAAAGTGATGGGCACAGTTTCCTTGAGGATCTCATGCACAGTCTTGTGGTGTGGCTTCAGATGCCAGAACCTGGAGGTCATGTGAGCCATGGTTTTAGGAAGGAAGTCTGCAAACACAAACTCAGTTTAGGTTAATGGCAAGGTGATTGCAGGCCCAATGCATAGACCTGGAAGGCAGCTCGTCAGGAACTGTAAATCCGATGACTCAAAGGTGATAGCACATGATATGTATCTGGATTGTATGTCCAGGATGGCCTCGGAATGCAGGTGTGTTCTCATGGGTCTATGGCAGATTTTTCCAATCAAGGATCCTGGTGGCTACCAAGAGTTTGGTGACTATCTCGGGGAAGGGAAGAGTGCTGTTTTCCATCTTAAGGGTCCCCCAAAATAGGGATTCCAGAGATGGGCTCTGTGTCTGGGCCCCTGTAAAATCCCACCAGGGTTAGGATTTGGGCCTAGGTGTGTACTAGGCCTGCAATTCGGGGTCCCAGAGATGCAATTGAGAGCGTTTGGTTGAAAGCATGCTCAGGCTGAGGTCACAATGCCTGCTTGTGCCCGGGGAAGCCATCATGAGTGCACATGGTCTCCTTGGCCATGGAGCTGCCTTCCACTTTGAGGGTTGAGCAACTATCCCAACTGTCAGAATACCTTCCATGGGGAAGGAGGAGTTCTCTATTGTGCTTCAGGTTCCCCCAATGGCAAGGATTTCAGCAAAGGTGTGGGTACAGATGCCTGAATACCAAGAATAGAAGAGAAGACAGACTTGGGCCATAGCTGGTCTCACATGCTGTATATGGGCCCTGATCTCTCAGTGGCTGACACTAGGTCCTGGCTCCGGCTATGTCAGACACAGCACTAGTGCCCAGGGCAGCCTATGAATCAGGGTTCCGTCTAGCACCGAGAAGATTGACCATCATATGGAGTTTCTGGGCAGACTCTCCAGGCCCTTTTTCTTTCTATGGGGAAGGCAGAATATTGTGTTGTAGCTCCAGAATTCCCTCACAATAGGGCTTGTGGACCAGTAGGCTGAGGATGGAATTGTAAACCCAAGCTATGGCTTAATTCAGTCAAACTAAAGGCAGTTCCAGTGTGCAGCGATCGAATTGAAATCCAGCACCTGAGTAAGGGCAGATGTCAGATGTTTGCTCATGCTGGAGTTTGTGTCTATGATTACTGACAAATGGAGTGGTGGCTTCAAGAGGAAATGGAGGATTTCCCACGCTGGGGCTTGTGAGATGCTCCAAACAGAAGGTTTCCTTCTACCGGACAGGGGCATTCTGTTTTTTTGTCTCAAGGGTCCCCGCCAATTGCAAAGTTCGTGTAGCAGAGCACCCCCGTATGGTTGCCTGGAAACCACACCTCCACTGACCATTGCAGCTTAGGAACATGGCAAGTTCATTCTGGTGGCTCTGGGGCGAAGTACTAAGGGCTTATTTTTACATGGAATGTCATGAATATGGGTAACAATGCTGTTTTGTTACCTGGGAATTCTTAGCCTGTCATCTGTACACATCCTTGGTATTAAGGCAACTTTCCACAGACCTTTCCTGTAACCCTGCCAATGGGGGAACCTGAAGCACAATAGAGAACTCCTCTTTCCATTGCAGGAAGCCTGGCTGTTGCAATGGGTGTCCAACCCTCAAATTGCGATCCAGCTATATGGCCAATGAGACTACGCCCTCTCCTGAGGGCCCCCCTGGGCACAAAGAGGCATGATGACCCTCAGCCTGAGCATGCTTTCAAACAAGCCCTCTCTGTTACACCATTAGGATCCTGCATTGCAGGCCTGGAATGCCCCTAGGCCCAAATCCTAACACTTGGTGGGATATCCGGGCACCCAGACCCAGAGCCCGTCTCTGGAATCCCTGTTTTGGCATAAGCCTAAGTTGGAAAACAGCATTCTTCCCTGTTTTGGAGCACCCCTAAGATGGAAAAGAGCACTCTTTTCTTCTCTGAAAAACCACCAATCTATGGAGATCCACCAGGATCCTTAGAGAGGAAAAGTCTCCCATTGAACCATGAGACCACGTCTACATTCAGAGCCCATCCTGGACACACAATCCAGATAGAAAAGCCTGTGCTACCAGCTTTCAGTCACCCTAATTACAGTTCCTGACGTGATGCCTTCTAGGTCTAGGCATTGGACCTGCCATCACCTTGCCACTATCCCTGACCCAAATTTGTGTTTGCAGACTTCCCTCCCAAAACCATGGCTCTCATATCCTCAAGGAGGTGGTCTCTGAAGCCTTACGACAGGACTGGGCCTGCCATCCCCAAGGAAACTGTGCCCATCACAGTTCCCCAAAGCCTCCAAGTTAGGAGAAACCTGCAAGGCCCCTGAGCCCACCCCAATAGTGGAAGTGGCTCTGGATGCAAATGCACAGTCTGAAACACCCTGATCACCTACATCCAGTCAGACAACCATATCAATGGTCCTTAGTAAGTAAATGGAACCTGATGGGCACCAAGGACATCATTGGATCTCTAGATTAGGTTGCCAGCATCAATCCTCAGAGGCCTGTTCTTGAATACCAAGTCAGGATACAACATATGTACCCTGAGCCACAAAACAGAACATCTCCTCTCCCAAGATGGAAACTGTGCACATCGACCTGTGCCAAACCCTCAGCGTGGCCCATAGCCACCAATACATTCTATGACCTCCCTTGTAACAAACCAGTTTTGGGACACATCTGTAAGAGATTCCAAGTCAACTCAAGGCCTTGGTACTTGGCACCAGAACCACCAAAACGAACCTGTCATGTTCCTCAGCTGCAATGGTCATTGGACGTGTGCTTTCCAGTCATCCATGCGGGAGGGCTCTGCTACGCAAACTTCCACTTGAGGGACCCTGGAGGAAAAAAAAAACAGACTCCTCCTGTCCATTAGAAGGAAACCTTGTTGTTTGGAGCATCTCACAATCTTAAGCGTGGGTAATCCTCCATTGCCTCCTGAAGCCACCCCTCCATTAGTCGTCATCCTAGACACAAACTCCAGTGTGAGCAAATATCTGACATCTGCCCTTACTCAGGTGCTGGATATCTCGTATAAGCTGCTGCACATTGAAACTGACTTCCGCTTGGCACTCAATTTAAGCATAGCTGGTGTTTACAATTGCATTCTCACCCTATTTGTCCCCAAACCCTCTTGATAGGGAATTCTGGATCCATAAGGCAGCATTCTGCCTGCCCCACAGAAAGAAGTGCTTCGTGAGTCTGGCCAGAAACCCTACATGAGGATCAATTTACTCGGCCCTGGAGAGAACCCCAATATATAGACTTCTCTGGCCACTAGTGCTGTGTCTGACACAGCCTGAGCCCAGACCTCGTGTCAGCCACCCAGAGAGCGGGGCCCATATCCAGCATGTGAGAACGGCCATGGCCCAAATCTGTCATCTCTATGCATCCTTGGTATTCAGGCATCTGTCCCCAGACCTTTGCTGTAATCCCTGCCTATGGGGGAACATGAAGCACAATAAATATTTCCTCCTTCCCCATGGCTGGAAACCTGGGCATTGGAATGTGTGTCCATCCCTCAGTGTGGGAGCCAGAAAATGGACAATGGGACCACGCCCACTCCTGAGGGCCACCCTGGGCACAAACAGGCATTGTAATGCTCAGCCTGAGCATGTTTCCAAACAAGCCCTCTCAGTTGCACCACCAAGATCCTGCATTGCAGGCCTGGTCTGCCCATAAGCCCAAATCCCAACCCTTGGTGGGATTTTCCAGGCGCCTAGACCCAGAGCCCATCTCTGGAATCTCTGTTTTGGGGCACACCTAAGATCGAAAATAGCAGTCTTCCCATACCAAAAAGTCATCAAAATATTGGGAGCCGCCTGTATCCTTAGAGGAAAAATCTCCCATGGACCCATGAGGCCACAGCTACATTCTGACGTCACCCTAGACACACAATCCAGATATAAAAGCCTGTGCTTCTGCCTTCGGGTCATTCCAGTTACTGTTCCTGATGAGTAGCCTTCCAGGTCTACACATTGCCCTGTGATAACCTAGCCACTAAACCTAACCCAAGTTTGTGTTTGCAGACTTCCCTCCCAGAACCATGGCTCACATGCCCTCCAGGGTGGAGTCTCTGGAGCCACACAACAGGACTGTGCTTGCCATCCCCATGGAAATTGTGCATGTCAGTTAACCAAACCCTCCAGAGTTGGTTGAAACATTCAAGGCCCCTGTGGCCACCCCAATATTGGAGGTTACTCTGGACATAAGTGCACAGTCTAAACTCCCTGATCACCTACATCCTGGCAGACACCCAAGTCAACTGTCCTAAGTCTGAAGATTGAACCTCTCATGCCCCTGGGACTCATTGGAACCCTAGATTAGGTTGTCGGGCATCTGTCTTCAGAGGCCTGTTCTTGAATAGGAACTTATGATACGGCATGTGGTCCCTGAGCCACAAAACACTACATCTCCTGTCCCCAGAAGGTAACCGTGCTCTTCGACCTGTGTTAAACCCTCAGGGTAGGAGAATCCTGCAGGCACCTTAGCCACCAACACATTCTAAGATCTACCTGGTAAAAAAAAACCAGCATTGTAACCCATCTTCAAGAGATTCCATGTCAACTCAAGACCTTGGTGCTTCGCCCCAGAAGCACCGTAAAGAACCTGCATGTTCCTCAGCTGCATTGGTCAATGGAGGTGTGCTTTCCAGGCATCCATGTGGAAGGGCTCTGCTACCCATACTTTTCACATGGGGGGCCCTGCAGAAAACATACCAGACTCTAACTGTCCAGTAGAAAAAACAACCTTGCTGTTTGGAGCATCTCACATGCATCAGCCTCTTGATGCCACTCCTCCATTCGGTCATCAGAGACACAAACTCCAGTGCGCGTAAACATCTGAAATCCACCTTTACTCAGGTGCTGGATATTTCATTTGTTGGCCACGATAGATACAAACTCTATCATGAGCAGACATCTGACCCTTGCCTGTACTCAGATGCTGGAGATCTCGAAAAAAACCACTGCACATTGGAACGGCCATGTTCTCGGCACTGAGATTAAGCATAGATTGTGTTTTCTGCCTTCTGTTCTCACACTCCTCGCCTTCAAGTCCCCCATATTGGGAATTTGGGAGCCACAATGCAGCCTTCTGCCTGCCCACCAGAAAAAAGAGGTGCCCTATGGGTCTGCATGAAACTCCATATAAGGTTCCACCAGCACAGCCCTCTATAGCACCACAATATCATAGGCCACCTTGTGAACTAATGCTCTGTCTGACACAGCTCGAGCCCCGACCTCCTGGTAGCCACCTAGATAGCGGGACCCATATCTGGCAGGTGTGACCTGCCTTGACCTGAGTCCTTCATCTCAAACCAACCTGGTTATTCACGTACCAGTCCCAGAACATAGCTCAAATTACTGTGCATGGGGGAATCTGAAGCACAAAAGAGTACTCCTCCTTCCTCATAGAAGGAAAATTAAATGTTGATATGGTGGTCCAACCCTCATATTGGGATCCAGGTGCATGGAACAAGAGCCAATGCCCACTCAGGATGGGCATCTGGGCAAAAACAGGCATTGTGACCCTTACCCTGAGACCCATTTCCAACAAGTCTCCATGGGAGCTGAACCAAAGCCCCACAGAGCCAGGAAGTCAAGCCTCTAGGCCCAAATACTAAGCCTTTGTAGGGTTATCCAGGCACAGGGACCTATAACCCATCTCTGGAATCCCTGTGTTGACGGGAACCGTGAAACAGTAAACCACGCTCTCTCCTTCTCAGTGAGACACCAAACTCTTGGGTGCTGGGCAGAATCCCCAGAGAGGTAGAATATTCCATGGACACATGAGGACACACCACCATTCCAAGGCCATCCTAGACACAATCCAGACAGAAAAGCCTTTGCTCCTGCCTCCCAGCCACACGAATTTCAAATCCTGAGGAGCTGCCCTTAGCGTCTGCAGATCGGGGCTGCCATCACCTCCCTCCTAATTGATACACAATTTTGTGTCTGAAGACTTTGGTCCCAGAGCCCTTAACCACATTCCCTGCAGGATCGGGCTGACAGAACCACACTACATCACTGGGCCTGATCTCTGGATGAAATTCTGCCGTCTCAGTTGCACAAACCCTCCAGATTAGGAAAAGCCTGCAAGGCCCCTGAGCCCACCCCAATTTCATAGGCCACTCTGGAAAAAATGCACAGTCTGACACAGCCGGAGCATCTACCTCCAGGAAGACTCACAGGTCAAAGTCCCTAAGTCCGAAGGTTGAGGATGACATGCCCCTACAACCTCATAAGAACCCTAGCCTAGATATTCAGGCCTCTGTGCCCAGAGGCCTGGTCTTGAAATCCAACATATGATTCGACATGTGGTCCCTGAGCCATACAAGAGAACCCCTCCTGTCCCGAGAAGGGAACCTGGCTCCTGGGAACTGGGTCTAACCCTCAGGTAGGAGAATCCTGCATGGCCACAGACCCACAACCACATTCTTTTTTTTTATATAGATTTTATTTATTTATTTGACAGAGAGAGATCACAAGTAGGCATAAAGGAAGGCAGAGAGAGAGAGAGGAAGAAGCAGGCTCCCTGCTGAGCAGAGAGCCCGATGCGGGACTCAATCCCAGGACCCTGAGATCATGACCTGAGCCGAAGGCAGCGGCTTAGCCCATTGAGCCACCCAGGCACCCTCACCACCACATTTTAAGGTCTCCCTGGACACCAAGCAGCATTGTGACTCATTAGACTGAGAACATCCGTCAACTTAGATCACTTGGAAATTTGAACAAAAACCAGCAGATCAAGCCTGCAATGTTCCTCAGCTGCAATGGTCATGCAAGGAAGAATTCCCAGGCCCCCATTCAGAGACCTCTGCTGTCGAATCTTTCTATATGGGGGACCCTGGAGCCTTGTAAGCGGACTTCCCCTGTCCCACAGTAGGACACCTTGCTGTTTGGAGCAGCTCACAAGGTCCTGCTTGGGAAAATCTCCAAGAATTCTTGAGGCCACCCCACAATTCGTTGACCATCATGGATGCAAACCCAGCGTGAGCAGACATCTGACCCTCGCCCATACTCAGGTGCTGGAAATCTCGAAACAACCACTGCACAATGGAATGGTCCTGTGGTCGGCACTGAGCTTATCCGTGGCTTGTGTTTTCAGACTTCTGTCTTCACACTCCTCGCCTACAAGCCCTCCATATTGGGAATTCTGAAGCCACAGTGCAGCTTTCTGCCTGCCCACCAGAAAGAAGAAGTGCCCTATGGGTCTTCGCAGAAACCCACATGAGGATCCTCCTGCACGGCCCTCAATGGCACCCCAATATAATAGACCGACCTCTGCATAAATTGTCTGTCTGACATCGCCTGATCACCGACCTCCTGTCAGCCACCCAGATAGTGGGCCCCATATCCTCCAGGTGGGTCCAACCTGGATATTCAGGTACCTGTCCCAGACTTAGCTCAAATACCTGCCCATAGGGTACTCGGAAGCACAAAAGAGTGCTCCTCCTTCCCCATGGCCAGAAAACTGAATGTTGAGATGGCTGTACAACCCTGAGTGGGAACCAGGTGCATGGTCCATGAGACCACGCCTACACAGGATGGGCAGCTGGGCACAAACAGGCATTGTGACCCTCAGAATGAGACCCCTTTCCAAAGATCCCCCTTGGGATCTGGACCAGGAACCCAAATCGAAGCTTTGGTTAAGTTTTCCCAGTGTCTGGACCCAGAAACCATCTCTGGAATCCCTGTTTGGACAGGATCCCAGAGATGGAATACAGTCTTTTCCTCTTCCCCAGAAAGAAATCAAACTCTTGGGTGCCAAGCAGAATCACCAGAGTGGAAGAATATCCCATGGACACATGAGGTCACCCCTCCATTTAGTGGCCATCCTAGACACACAATCCAGACAGAAAAGCCTGTGCTCCTCCCTCCCAGCCACCTGAATTTCAAATCCCGAGGAGCTTCCCTCAGGGACTTCAGATTCGGACTGCCATCACCTCACTCCTATCTCTTATCCGAGGTTGTGTCTAAAGTCTTTGGTCCCAAAGTCCTGACACACATGACCTCCAGGATGGGGCCTCGAGAAACACATGACATCACTGGCCCTGCTCTCCTGAGGAAACCCTGCCCATCTCAGTTTCCCAAAATGTCCAGATTAGGAGAAAACTGCAAGGCCCCTGACTGCACCCCAATATCATAGGCCACTCTGGAAAAAGTGCACAGCCTGACACAGCCTCAGCACCTACCTCCAGGATGACATGCAGGCCAATGGCACTTAGTCCGAAGATTGAAACTTCCATGGCCCTAAAACCTCATCAGAACCCTAGCTTATATTTTGAGGTCTCTCTTCCTAGAGGTCTGTTCTGGAAATTCAAGCATATGGTCCAACCTGTGGTCCGTGAGCCATACAAGAGCACACCTCCTGTCCCAAGAAGGAAACCTGGCTCCTGGGTACTGGGTCTAATCCTAAGGATAGAGAATCCTCAATGGTCAGAGAGCCGCCACCACATTCTAAGGTCTCCCTGGACACCAAGCAGCATTGGGACCTGTTAGACTGAGAACTTCCATCAACGAAAATCACTTGGAACTTGGAATCAGTGTCATTGGTTCAAGCTTACCCTGTTCCTCAGCTGCAATGGTAACACGAGATTGGCTTCCCAGGCCTCCATTCAGAGAGCATTGCTATCGAATCTTCCATATGGGGGACCCTGGAGCCCTGTAAGAAGACTTCTGCTGTCCCTTAGTAGGACACCTTGATGTTTGGAGAAGCTCACAAGCTCCAGCTTGGAAAAACCTCCAAGAATTCTTGAGGCCTCCCCACCATTTGTTGGCCATCATGGGTACAAACTCCAGCGTGAGCAGACATCTTCCCCTCGCCCAGGTGCTGAAGATCTCGAAACAACTGCTGTACATTGGAATAGACATGTGCTCGGCACTGAGCGTAACCGTAGCTTATGTTTTCATACTTCTGTCCTCACACTCCTCGCCTGCAAACCCTCCAACTTGGATATTCTGGAGCCGTAATGCAGCCATCTGCCTGCTCACCAGATAGAAGAAGTGAAGAAAGGGTCTGTGCAAAAATCCCCCATGAGGATCCAGTTGCACAGCTCTCAAAAGCACCCCAATATCATAGGCCGAACTCTCCACGAATGTTCTGTCTGACACAGCTCGAGCCCGAGCTCCTGACAGCCACCCAGAAAGCAGGCCTCATTTTCTGCAGGTGGGTCCTGCCTTGGCCCGAGGACCTCATCTCAAAGTGAACTGGGTATTCAGGCCCCTGTCCCAGAACTTAGCTCAAATTCCTGCCCATGGGGGAACCTGAAGCATAAAAAAGTACCCCTCCTTCCCCATGGCAGGAAAACTGAATGTTGAGATGGCAGTCCAACCCTCAGAGTGGGAGCCAAGTGCATAGCCCATGAGGTCACACCCACTCAGCATGGGCATCTGGGCAAAAACAGGCATTGTGACCCTCAGATTGAGACCCATTTCCAACAAGAACACTCGGGAGCTGTACCAGGAAAACATAGAGCAGGACCCTAGGCCCAAATCCTAAGCCTTGTTGCGGTGATCCAGGCTCCAGAACCCAGGACCCATCTCTGGAAAGGCTGTTTGGACGGGATCCCTGACTCATAAAACTGCGCTCCTCCCATCCCCCAGAAATACACCAAACTCTTGGGTGCCGAGCAGATTTCCCAGAGAGGTAGAATCTCACATGGACCCATGAGGCCACCCCTCCATTTCGTGGCCATCATAGACAAAAAAGTCAGACAGAAAAGACTGTGCTCCTGCCTCACAGCCGTCCGAATTTCATATCTGGAGATGCTTCGCTCAGGGTCTGAAGATTGGGTCTGCTATCACCTCGAGCTTAACTCTTACCCGAGTTTGTGTCTGAAGACTTTGGACCCAGAGTCCTGACCCATATGCCCTCCAGGATGGGGCCTCCAGGAACACACAACAGCACTGGGCCAGCTCTCCCAAGGAATGTCAGCCTGTCTCAGTTTCCCAACCCACCAGATTAAGAGAAAATTGCAAGGCCCCTAATACCACCCCAATTCCATAGGAAGCTCCAGAAAAAATGCATAGTCTGACACAGCCTCAGAATATACCTCCAGGAAGACACCCAGGTCAATGGGAAGGGATGAAATGGCCTAACCCATGGCAGGTTCGATGTTCTGGGTGTGAAGCCAACTGTCTCAATGTCTCTCACAAGGTCTGGGCTCAGGCTATGTAAGACAGAGCACAGTGTTTAGGGTAGCCTATGCAATTGGGGTGTTGCCGAGGGCTGAGCAGGTTGATTTTCATTTGGGGTTTCTGAGCAATGCCATAGACAATGTTTTTCTTTGGGGGGCAGGCAGAGTGCTTCGTTCTGGAACCAGAATTCCCAATCATGAGGGTTTGGGCCAGGAGTGCTAGGGTAGAGTCTGAAAACAAAACATAGGGTGAGGTGGGGAGCAGGCCCACTCTGCAAAGGCTGAAAGGATATCTCATGCATCTGAAGTCAGGCTGAGGATCAGACATTGGCTGAGGTTGGATTGTGCCCTTGATGGCACCTTCATGAAGCAGGTGCCTCATGAGGCCAACGAAGTTTTCCCACGCTGAGTTTGGAGGTTGCCACAAACCACAAGGTTTCCTTCTGCGAAACAGTCGAGTCCTCTTGAATGGCTCCAGTACATACCATACGGAAGGACTGAAGAGGAGGGTTCAAAGGATGGATCCCTTAACAACATGCCTCGCATTCCCTTTGGCCATTAACGACAAGATATGTTTGTTCTCCTGGCTCTGGGGCAAGCTAACCAGTGGGCTGAGTTGAAATGGCCTCTCCTGAGGATGCGTCATAATGTGGGTTTCTGTCCATGGAGACCTTGGAATGTGATGGTTGTACTGTGGCCCTGCAGAATTCTCCGACCAGAAGGGTTTGATACAGATCCAGTAAGAAAGCACTCCATGTGGAGACGAGAGAGGTTTGGTTTGGAGCCTCAGAAAAACCTAATATGCTGGTATAAGAAACCAGTCCTCTGAGGACAGACACATGAAAACTAAAGCTAAGGTTCATATTAAAGCCCAAGGGCCTGTCCATTTCAATCTTCTGTCTCTGGGGACACTGTCTGAAAGTCTAAGTGGTGATAATGGCTCAGCTGGAGTCAGAGTGCCCCTTTTAGTCCAGGGCAGCCTACACTATCAGGATGGCCTCAGGGGCCTTGGAACTTTTCCCTAACCTGTAGGGTTGTGGTCAATGGATTGGGCACACTTTCCTTGGAGATGGCAGGCACAATCTTTCACTGTGGCTCCAGATGCCCTAGCCTGGAGGGTGTGTGGGTCCAGGCTGTGGGCACATAAGTCTGAAAACAAAAACTCAGCTTATGAGTGGCACCAAGGGTATGGCAGGCCGGATGTACAGATAAAGAGTGAGCTCCTTGGCTTGTGAATCAAGGGCGAGATTCCTTCAGGCTTTTGTGTCTGGATGCGTCCAGGATAGCCGTGGATTGTAGGGAGTGGCCTCAGTGACTGTGGACGAGTAACCTCTCTGGGGATTTGTCCCAGCTAACAGGAGTTTGGGGTCATTTTGTGGGAAGGGTGGAGTCCTGTTGTCTGGCTCATGTGTCTCTCCAAGAAAGTGATTCCAGAGCAGAGCCCCAGGAACAGGGGGGAGACTGGAAAACTCAAACACTGGTGAGGATTGGGTGTATAGGGGCTTGGCACGCCCCATATGAGGGCTCTTGGTCAAGGCCCTGACAGGCCTTTCTTTGATATTGGGCTCATGCTGAGGGTCACAGAGTGAATTTGTGCCCAAGGCAGCACTCAAGTTTGGGCGTGGTTTCAGGGGAAATGAAGGTTTCTCCCACCCTGAAGGTGTGACTCCATGCCAAGAGCAAGCCTTACAGCCATTGGGAAGAAGGAGTTCTGATTTGTGCTTCAGATGCCCAACTGTGTGGGGAATTGATATAATATCTGGGTTTAGATATCGGAAAACCAAGGTTAGGAAGAGATAACGGCATAAGACCATGGCGTGTCAGAAGTGCTAGGTGTGTGGCCAGCTGTCTCCTTGCCTGTCTGGACGTCTGGCATCAGGCTGTGAAAGGCAGAGCATTAGTGCCCAGAGCAGCCTATCAAATCTGAGTGCCGTCGAGGCAAGAGCAGGTTGATCCTCATCTGGGTTTTATGGAAAGCCCCACAAGGAAACGTTTTCTACGGGTGTGCAGTAACTGGGCAGGCTTGTGGTTCTGCAAATCCTACTCTGGAGGGATTGTTTGCCAGGAGTGTGAGGAAGGAAGTCTGAAAACACAAGCTAGCACGAGTTTTGGGACCGAGGGCACGGCAGGCCACTCTGGAGAGGCTGAATCAAGATCTCCTGCATTGCGGTCATGTCTACTATGAGACGTGCTTCAAGCTAGAGTTTTTGACCATGATGGCCTCTCCCTGAAGGATATGGGGGCTTCATAAGGCCCGGCAGGTTTGCCTTTTTCTCCTACACTTAAGGTTTGACTCACTGCGAGCAGCAAGGTTTCTTGCCATGGGGAAGGAGGGGTTTTGACTTATGCATCAGGTTCCCCCCTGTGCAGGGATTGGAGATAAGGTCTAGGTTCCGATGACTGAAAACCCAGGTTGGGAATGGATGGTGGCCTAAGGCAGTGGCGGGTCCAATGTGCTGGGTGTGCAGCCAGCTGTGTCGGTGTCTGTTGGAAGGTCTGGGCTCAGGCTTTTTCGAAAGAGCATCAGTGTTTAAGGTAGCCTATGCAATTGGGGTGTTGCCGAGGGCCAAGCAGTTTGATCCTCATTTGGGGTTTCTGTGCAGCACCATAGACAATGTTTTTCTCCTGGGAGGCAGGAAGAGTGCTTCAGTGTGGCCCCAGAATTCCCAGTAGGGAGGGTTTGTGGGCCAGGAGTGTGAGGACGGAAGTCTGAAAACACAAGCTAGTGTGAGGATTGGAGCCAAGGGCAGAGCAGGCCCACTCTGCAGAGGCTGAATCAAAATCTCCTGCATCTGAAGTCAGGCTGAGGATCAGACGTTGGCTGAGGCTGGAGTATGTGTCCATGATGGCACCTTCATGAAGCGGGGGCCTCATGAGACCAAGGAAGTTTTCCCACATTGAGTTTGGAGGTTGCCCCAAACCACAAGGTTTCCTTCTGCGGGACATTCGAGTCCTGTTGCATGGCTCCAGGACATACCATACGGAAGGACTGGAGAGCAGGGTTCGAAGGATGGATCACTGTACAGCATGCCTCGCATTCCCCTTGGCCAAAAGCGACAAAATATGTTTGATCTGCTGCCTCTGGGGCACGCTACCCAGGGGGCTGTGTTGAAAAAGCCTCTCCTGAGGATGCGTCATAATGTGCGTTTGGAGTCCATGGAGACCTTGGAATGTGCTGGTTGTTCAGTGGCCCTGCGGAACTCTCCTACCTGAAGGGCTTGATACATCCCCAGTAAGAAAGCACCCATGTGGAGACGAGAGAGGTTTGGTTTGGTGCCTCAGAAAAGCCCCGTGTGCTGGTCTACGAAAACAGTCCTCTGAGGACGGACACATGGAAACCAAAGAAAGGTTCAGATTAGGGCCTGGGGGCCTGTCCATTTAAACCTTCTGTCTCTGGGGACACTGTCTGAGAGTCTAAGTGGAGATAGTTGATCCGCTGGTGTCAGAGAGCCCCTCTTAGTCCAGGGTGGCCTCCAATATTGATGGCCTCAGGGGCTTGGAGCTTTTCCCTAACTTGTGGTCATGGATTGGGCACACTTTCCTTGGAGAGGGCAGGCACAATTTTTCGCTGTGGCTCCAGAGGCCCTCGCCTGGGGGTTGTGTGTGTCCAGGCTGTGGGCACAGAAGTCTGAAAACACAAACTCAGCTTAAGAGTGGCGCCTAGGGTATGGCAGGCCTGATGTACAGCCCGAGAGGGAGCTCCGGGGCCTCTGAAACAAGGGCGAGTGGGAGGCATTCCTTCAGGCTTTTGTCTCTGGATGTTGTGTCCGGGATAGCCGTGGATTGGAGGGGGGCCTTAGGATCTGTGGAGGGGTATCCCTCTCTTGGGATTTGTCCCAGTTCCCAAGAGTTTGGGGTCATTTTGTGGGAAGGGTTGAGTCGTGTTGTCTGGCTCATGGGTCTCTCCAAGAAAGGGATTCAAGGGCAGAGCCCCAGGTACAGGTGGGGCGACTGGAAAACTCAAAACCTGGTGAGGATTGGGTCATAGGGGCTTGGCAAGACCCATATGGGGGCTCTTGTTCTAGGCCCTCACAGGCCTTTCTTTGACATGGGGCTCATGCTGAGGGTCACAGTGTGAATTTGTGCCCAAGCAGCACTCAAGTTTGGGCGTGGAATCAGGGGCCATGAAGGATTCTCCCACCCTGAAGCTGTGATTCCATGCCAAGAGCAAGCTTTACAGCCATGGGGAAGGAGGAGTTCTGTTTTGTGCTTGCGATACCCAGCTGTGTGGAGAATAGATATAATGTCTAGGTTCAGATATCTGAAAACCAAGGTTAGGAAGAGGTGACGGCATAAGGCCATGGCGTGTCCGAAGTGCTGGGTGTGCGGCCAGCTGTCTCCTTGCCTGTTTGGACGTCTGGCTTCAGGCTGTGTCAGACAGAGCATGAGTGCCCTGAGCAGCCTATCTAGATCGGGTACCATCGAGGCTCGAGCAGGTTGATCCTCATCTGGGTTTTCTGGAGAGCCCCACAGGGAAACGTTTTTCTTCCGTTGGGCAGACACTGGGCTGGGTTGTGGTTCTGGAGTTCCTAGTCCGGAGGGCTTGTTTGCCAGGAGTGTGAGGAAGGAAGTCTCAAAACACAAGCTACCATGAGGTTGGGACCGAGGGCACGGCAGGCTCACTCTGCAGAGGCTGAATCGAGATCTCCTGCACTGAGGTCATGTCAACCATGAGACGTGCTTCAGGCTAGAGTTTTTGTCCAGCATGGCCTCTTCCTGAAGGGTGTGGGGGCTACATGAGGCCAGGGAGGTTTGCCTACTATGGGATTTGTGAACTGCTCCAAACCTCAAGGTTTTTCCTTCTGCACGACAGTCGAGTCCTATTGGATGGTTCCAAGAGGCCCCTTATGGAAAGACTCGAGAGCAGGTGTCTAAGCATGGATGCCTGGGAACGCCACCTCATATTCCCACTCTTTAGTCAGGACAAGGCAGGCTCAATCTGCGGGCTCCTGGTTGAGCTACCCAGAGGGGAAAGTTGGAATGGACTCTCCTGAAGATGAGTCCTACTGTGGCTTGGTGGCCTGGGAGACCTTGGAATGTGGAGGTGGCTCAGGGACTCTGCAGGATTCTCCAACATGAGGTGTTTGACACGGCTCCAACAAGGAAACTTCCCATGTGGAGACGAGAGGAGTTCTGTTCCATGCCTCAGGAAAGCCCCATACCCTGTTCTTCGAACCAAAGCCTCTGAGGAGTGACACCTGGGAACCACGCAAGAGTTGAGTTTAGGGCCTAAGGGCCTGTCCTGCTCAACCTTCTATCTCTGTTGACATCTGTGTTCATGCCTTCGTGGAGGTAGCTGCTCAGCTTGTGTCCGAATGCCCCTGTGTGTCCAGTGACTCTCCCAGTAGTGGGATGTCCTCGGGGGCCTTGAGGTTTCTCATATTCTGAAAGTGTTTGGCCAAAGGAATGGACACAGTTTCCCAGGAGACAGGAGGCATAGTCCTGTGGAATGGCTCCAGAGGACCCAGCCAAGAGGCTGTGTTTGCCAGGGCTGTGGGGTCAGATGGCTGAAAAAGCAAACTTGGCTCAGCTAGGGGCCAAGGTAATGGCAGGCCTGATCTCCAACCCGTGAGGGGAGATGCTCTGGATATCAAAGGAGAGCAAGTGAGAGGCAGTCGCTCAGGCTTTTGTATCTGGGTGTTGCGTTCACAGTGGCCCTTCATGGTTGGGGTTGCTTCAGGGGCCGAGGAACAGCCTTCCTCTCGGGGAATTGTCCAAGCTCCCAAGTGTTTGGGTTCATTCTGTGGGAATGAAGAGTACTGTTTTCTGCCACAGGGGACCCCCCAGGAGAGGGACTCTAGAGCACAGCAGTGGGTTCCCTCAACTGGAATACACACCATCTAGTTAGTCCTGGGTGCCTATGGGCATGGCAAGCCACATATGCGGGCTCTTGGTCCAGTCACTGAGAGGCGTTACTTGAATTAGGTACTCACGCTGAGGGTCACAATGTGTGTTTGTGCCCAAGGTGGCCCTCACGCTTGGGCGTGGCCTCATGGGCCATGCCGTTTTCTCCTACACTGGAGGTTTGACTCACTGCCAGCAGCAAGGTTTCTTGCCATGGGGAAGGAGGGGTTCTGACTTGTGCATCAGGTTCCCCCCTGTGCAGGGATTGGAGATAAGGTCTAGGTTCCGATGACTGAAAACCCAGGTTGGGAATGGATGGTGGCCTAAGGCAGTGGCGGGTCCAATGTGCTGGGTGTGCAGCCAGCTGTGTCGGTGTCTGTTGGAATGTCTGGGCTCAGGCTATTTGCGACAGAGCATCACTGTTTAAGGTAGCCTATGCAATTGGGGTGTTGCCGAGGGCCAAGCAGTTTGATCCTCATTTGGGGTTTCTGGGCAGCTCCATAGACAATGTTTTTCTCCTGGGAGGCAGGCACAGTGCTTCATTGTGGCCCCAGAATTCCCAGTAGGGAGGGTTTGTGGGCCAGGAGTGTGAGGACGGAAGTCTAAAAACACAAGCTAGTGTGAGGATTGGAGCCAAGGGCAGAGCAGGCCCACTCTGCAGAGGCTGAATCAAAATCTCCTGCATCTGAAGTCAGGCTGAGGATCAGACGTTGGCTGAGGCTGGAGTATGTGTCCATGATGGCACCTTCATGAAGTGGGGGCCTCATGAGGCCAAGGAAATTTTCCCACGCTGAGTTTGGAGGTTGCCCCAAACCACAAGGTTTCCTTCTGCGGGACATTCGAGTCCTGTTGCATGGCTCCAGGACATACCATATGGAAGGACTGGAGAGCAGGGTTTGAAGGATGGATCCTTGTACAGCATGCCTCGCATTCCCATTGGCTATTAGCGACAAGATATGTTTGATCTGCTGCCTCTGGAACACGCGACCCAGGGGGCTGAGTTGAAATGGCCTCTCCTGAGGTGCGTCATAATGTGCGTTTGGGTCCATGGAGACCTTGGAATGTGCTGGTTGTTCAGAGGCCCTGCGGAACTCTCCTACCTGAAGTGTTTGATACATCCCAGTAAGAAAGCTGCCCATGTGGAGATGAGAGATGTTTGGTTTGGTGCCTCAGCAAAGCCCCATGTGCTGGTCTATGAAAACAGTCCTCTGAGAACGGAAACATGGAAACCAAAGCTAAGGTTCAGATTAGGGCCTGGGGGCCTGTTCATTTCAACCTTCTGTATCTGGGGACACTGTCTGAGAGTCTAAGTGGAGATAGTTGCTCCGCTGGTGTCAGAGAGCCCCTCTTAGTCCAGGGTGGCCTATACTATTGATGGCCTCAGGGACCTTGAAGCTTTTCCCTAACCTGTAGGGTTGTGGTCAATGGATTGGGCACACTTTGCTTGGAGAGGGCAGGCACAATCTTTCGCTGTTTGGTCCAGAGGCCCTAGCCTGGATGTTGTGTGGGTCCAGGCTGTGGGCACAGAAGTCTGAATACACAAACTCAGCTTATGAGTGGCGCCTAGGGTATGGCAGGCCGGATGTACAGCCCGAGAGGGAGCTCCTGGGCCTCTGAAACAAGGGCGAGTGGGAGGCGTTCCTTCAGGCTTTTGTCTCTGGATGTTGTGTCCGGGATAGCCGTGGATTGGAGCGGTGGCCTCATGTACTGTGGACGAGTATCCCTCTCTGGGGATTTGTCCCAGCTCCCAAGAGTTTGGGGTCATTTTGTGGGAAGGGTGGAGTCGTGTTGTCGGGCTCGTGGGTCTCTCCAAGAAAGGGATTCCAGAGCAGAGCTCCAGGTACGGGCGGGGCGACTGGAAAATTCAAACCGTGGTGAGGATTGGGTGCATAGGGGCTTGGCAAGCCCCATATGTGGGCTCTTGGTCCAGGCCCTGACAGGCCTTTCTTTGACATGGGGCTCATGCTGAGGGTCACAGTGTGAATTTGTGCCCAAGCAGCACTCAAGTTTGGGCATGGCATCAGGGGCCATGAAGGTTTCTCCCACCCTGAAGGTGTGACTCCATGCCAAGAGCAAGCTTGACAGCCATGGGGAAGGAGGAGTTCTGTTTTGTGCTTGCTATACCCAGCTGTGTGGAGAATTGATATAATGTCTAGGTTCAGATATCTGAAAACCAAGGTTAGGATGAGGTGACGGCATAAGACCATGGCGTGTCCGAAGTGCTGGGTGTGCGGCCAGCTGTCTCCTTGTCTGTCTGGACGTCTGGCTTCAGGCTGTGTCAGGCAGAGCATGAGTGCCCAGAGCAGCCTATCCAGTTCGGGTACCGTCGAGGCCCGAGCAGGTTGATCCTCATCTGGGTTTTCTGGAGAGCCCCACAGGGAAACGTTTTTCTTCCGTTGGGCAGACACTGGGCTGGGTTTTGGTTCTGGAGTTCCTAGTCCAGAGGGCTTGTTTGCCAGGAGTGTGAGGAAGGAAGTCTGAAAACACAAGCTAGCGTGAGGTTTGGGACCGAGGGCACGGCAGGCCCACTCTGCAGAGGCTGAATCGAGATCTCCTGCACTGAGGTCATGTCAACTATGAGACGTGCCTCAGGCTAGAGTTCTTTTCCAGCATGGCCTCTTCCTGAAGGGTGTGGGGGCTTCATGAGGCCAGAAAGTTTTGCCTACGATGGGATTTGTGAACTGCTCCAAAACTGAAGGTTACCTTCTGCACGACAGTCGAGTCCTATTGGATGGTTCCAAGAGGCCCCTTATGGAAAGACTCGAGAGCAGGTGTCTAAGCATGGATGCCTGGGAATGCCACCTCATATTCCCACTCTTTAGTCAGGACAAGGCAGGCTCAATCTGCGGGCTCCTGGGTGAGCTACCCAGAGGGGAGAGTTGAAATGGACTCTCCTGAAGATGAGTCCTACTGTGGCTTGGTGGCCTGGGAGACCTTGGAATGTGGAGGTGGCTCAGGGACTCTGCAGGATTCTCCAACATGAGGTGTTTCACACGGCTCCAACAAGGCAACTTCCCATGTGGAGACGAGAGGAGTTCTGTTCCGTGCCTCAGGAAAGCCCCATACCCTGTTCTTCGAACCAAAGCCTCTGAGGAGTGACACCTGGAAACCAAAGCAAGAGTTGAGACTACGGCCTAAAGGCCTGTCCGGCTCAACCTTCTATCTCTGTTGACATCTGTGTGCATGCATTCATGGATGTAGCTGCTCAGCTTGTGTCCGAATGCCCTTGTGAGTCCAGTGAGGCTCCCAGTAGTGGGATGTCCTCGGAGGCCTTGAGGTTTCTCATATTCTGGATGTGTGTGGACAAAGGAATGGACACAGTTTCCCAGGAGAGAGCAGGCACGGTCCTGTGCTATGGCTCCAGAGGACCCAGCCTAGAGGCTGTGTTTGCCAGGGCTGTGGGGACAGATGTCTGAAAAAGCAAACTTGGCTCAGCTAGGGGCCAATGTAATGGCAGGCCTGATCTCTAGTCCGTGAGGGGAGATCCTCTGGAAATCAAAGTAGGGCAAGTGGGAGGCAGTCACTCAGGATTTTGTCTCTGGGTGTTGCGTTTACAGTGTCCGGTCAGGGTAGGGGTTGTCTCAGAGGCCGAGAAAGAGCCTTCCTCTCGGGGGATTGTCCAATCTCCCAAGTGTTTGTGTTCATTCTGTGGGAATGAAAAGTACTGTTTTCTGCCACAGGGGACCCCCCAGGAGAGGGACTCTAGAGCACAGCAGTGGGTTCCCTCAAATGGAATACACACCATCTAGTTAGTCCTGGGTGCCTATGGGCATGGCAAGCCACATATGAGGGCTCTTGTTCCAGTCACTGAGAGGCGTTACTTGAATAAGGTACTCACGCTGAGGGTCACAATGTGTGTTTGTGCCCAAGGCGGCCCTCACGCTTGGGCGTGGCCTCATGGGCCATGCCATTTTCTCCTACACCGAAGGTTTGACTCACTGCCAGCAGCAAGGTTTCTTGCCATGGGGAAGGAGGGGTTCTGAATGTGCATCAGGTTCCCCCCTGTGCAGGGATTGGAGATAAGGTCTAGGTTCCGATGACTGAAAACCCAGGTTGGGAATGGATGGTGGCCTAAGGCAGTGGCGAGTCCAATGTGCTGGGTGTGCAGCCAGCTGTGTCGGTGTCTGTTGGAAGGTCTGGGCTCATGCTATTTGCGACAGAGCATCACTGCTTAAGGTAGCCTATGCAATTGGGGTGTTGCCGAAAGCCAAGCAGTTTGATCCTCATTTGGGGTTTCTGGGCAAGGCCATAGACAATGTTTTTCTCCTGGGAGTCAGGCACAGTGCTTCATTGTGGGCCCAGAATTCCCAGTAAGGAGGGTTTGTGGGCCAGGAGTGTGAGGACGGAAGTCTGAAAACACAAGCTAGTGTGAGGAATGGAGCCAAGGGCAGAGCAGGCCCACTCTGCAGAGGCTGAATCAAAATCTCCTGCATCTGAAGTCAGGCTGAGGATCAGACGTTGGCTGAGGCTGCAGTATGTGTCCATGATGGCACCTTCATGAAGTGGGGGCCTCATGAGGCCAAGGAAGTTTTCCCACGATGAGTTTGGAGGTTGCCCCAAACCACAAGGTTTCCTTCTGCGGGACATTCGAGTCCTGTTGCATGGCTCCAGGACATACCATATGGAAGGACTGGAGAGCAGGGTTCGAAGGATGGATCCCTGAACAGCATGCCTCGCATTCCCATTGGCTATTAGCGACAAGATATGTTTGATCTGCTGCCTCTGGAACACGCGACCCAGCGGGCTGAGTTGAAATGGCCTCTCCTGAGGAAGCGTCATAATGTGCGTTTGGGTCCATGGAGACCTTGGAATGTGCTGGTTGTTCAGTGGCCCAGCGGAACTCTCCTAACTGAAGTGTTTGATACATCCCAGTAAGAAAGCTGCCCATGTGGAGATGAGAGATGTTTGGTTTGGTGCCTCAGAAAAGCCCCATGTGCTGGTCTATGAAAACAGTCCTCTGAGAACGGAAACATGGAAACCAAAGCTAAGGTTCAGATTAGGGCCTGGGGGCCTGTCCATTTCAACCTTCTGTCTCTGGGGACACTGTCTGAGAGTCTAAGTGGAGATAGTTGCTCCACTGGTGTCAGAGAGCCCCTCTTAGTCCAGGGTGGCCTATACTATTGATGGCCTCAGGGACCTTGGAGATTTTCCCTAACCTGTAGGGTAGTGGTCAATGGATTGGGCACACTTTCCTTGGAGAGGGCAGGCACAATCTTTCGCTGTTTGGTCCAGAGGCCCTAGCCTGGATGTTGTGTGGGTCCAGGCTGTGGGCACAGAAGTCTGAATACACAAACTCAGCTTATGAGTGGCGCCTAGGGTATGGCAGGCCGGATGTACAGCCCGAGAGGGAGCTCCTGGGTCTCTGAAACAAGGGCGAGTGGGAGGCGTTCCTTCAGGCTTTTGTCTCTGGATGTTGTGTCCGGGATAGCCGTGGATTGGAGCGGTGGCCTCAGGCACTGTGGACGAGTATCCCTCTCTGGGGATTTGTCCCAGCTCCCAAGAGTTTGGGGTCATTTTGTGGGAAGGTTGGAGTCGTGTTGTCTGGCTCATGGGTCTCTCCAAGAAAGGGATTCCAGAGCAGAGCTCCAGGTACGGGCGGGGCGAGTGGAAATTTCAAACCGTGGTGAGGATTGGGTGCATAGGGGCTTGGCAAGCCCCATATGTGGGCTCTTGGTCCAGGCCCTGACAGGCCTTTCTTTGACATGGGGCTCATGCTGAGGGTCACAGTGTGAATTTGTGCCCAAGCAGCACTCAAGTTTGGGCGTGGCATCAGGGGCCATGAAGGTTTCTCCCACTTTGAAGGTGTGACTGCATGCCAAGAGCAAGCTTGACAGCCATGGAGAAGGAGGAGTTCTGTTTTGTGCTTGCTATACCCAGCTGTGTGGAGAATTGATATAATGTCTAGGTTCAGATATCTGAAAACCAAGGTTAGGATGAGGTGACGGCATAAGACCATGGTGTGTACGAAGTGCTGGGTGTGCGGCCAGCTGTCTCCTTGTCTGTCTGGACGTCTGGCTTCAGGCTGTGTCAGGCAGAGCATGAGTGCCCCGAGCAGCCTATCCAGTTCGGGTACCGTCGAGGCCCGAGCAGGTTGATCCTCATCTGGGTTTTCTTGAGAGCCCCACAGGGAAACGTTTTTCTTCCGTTGGGCAGACACTGGGCTGGGTTTTGGTTCTAGAGTTCCTAGTCCGGAGGGCTTGTTTGCCAGGAGTGGGAGGAAGGAAGTCTGAAAACACAAGCTAGCGTGAGGTTTGGGACCGAGGGCACGGCAGGCCCACTCTGCAGAGGCTGAATCGAGATCTCCTGCACTGAGGTCATGTCAACTATGAGACGTGCCTCAGGCTAGAGTTCTTTTCCAGCATGGCCTCTTCCTGAAGGGTGTGGGGGCTTCATGAGGCCAGAAAGTTTTGCCTATGATGGGATTTGTGAACTGCTCCAAAACTGAAGGTTACCTTCTGCACGACAGTCGAGTCCTATTGGATGGTTCCAAGAGGCCCCTTATGGAAAGACTCGAGAGCAGGTGTCTAAGCATGGATGCCTGGGAATGCCACCTCATATTCCCACTCTTTAGTCAGGACAAGGCAGGCTCAATCTGCGGGCACCTGGGTGAGCTACCCAGAGGGGAGAGTTGAAATGGACTCTCCTGAAGATGAGTCCTACTGTGGCTTGGTGGCCTGGGAGACCTTGGAATGTGGAGGTGGCTCAGGGACTCTGCAGGATTCTCCAACATGAGGTGTTTGACACGGCTCCAACAAGGAAACTTCCCATGTGGAGATGAGAGGAGTTCTGTTCCGTGCCTCAGGAAAGCCCCATACCCTGTTCTTCGAACCAAAGCCTCTGAGGAGTGACACCTGGAAACCAAAGCAAGAGTTGAGACTACGGCCTAAAGGCCTGTCCGGCTCAACCTTCTATCTCTGTTAACATCTGTGTGCATGCATTCATGGATGTAGCTGCTCAGCTTGTGTCCGAATGCCCCTGTGAGTCCAGTGAGGCTCCCAGTAGTGGGATGTCCTCGGAGGCCTTGAGGTTTCTCATATTCTGGAGGTGTGTGGCCAAAGGAATGGACACAGTTTCCCAGGAGAGAGCAGGCACGGTCCTGTGCTATGGCTCCAGAGGACCCAGCCTAGAGGCTGTGTTTGCCAGGGCTGTGGGGACAGATGTCTGAAAAAGCAAACTTGGCTCAGCTAGGGGCCAATGTAATGGCAGGCCTGATCTCTAGTCCGTGAGGGGAGATCCTCTGGAATTCAAAGTAGGGCAAGTGGGAGGCAGTCACTCAGGCTTTTGTCTCTGGGTGTTGCGTTTACAGTGTCCGGTCAGGGTAGGGGTTGTCTCAGAGGCCGAGGAAGAGCCTTCCTCTCGGGGGATTGTCCAAGCTCCCAAGTGTTTGTGTTCATTCTGTGGGAATGAAGAGTACTGTTTTCTGCCACAGGGGACCCCCCAGGAGAGGGACTCTAGAGCACAGCAGTGGGTTCCCTCAAATGGAATACACACCATCTAGTTAGTCCTGGGTGCCTATGGGCATGGCAAGCCACATATGCGGACTCTTGGTCCAGTCAATGAGAGGCGTTACTTGAATAAGGTACTCACGGTGAGGGTCACAATGTGTGTTTGTGCCCAAGGCGGCCCTCACGCTTGGGCGTGACCTCATGGGCCATGCCGTTTTCTCCTACACTGGAGGTTTGACTCACTGCCAGCAGCAAGGTTTCTTGCCATGGGGAAGGAGGGGTTCTGACTTGTGCATCAGGTTCCCCCCTGTGCAGGAATTGGAGATAAGGTCTAGGTTCCGATGACTGAAAACCCAGGTTGGGAATGGATGGTGGCCTAAGGCAGTGGCGGGTCCAATGTGCTGGGTGTGCAGCCAGCTGTGTCGGTGTCTGTTGGAAGGTCTGGGCTCAGGCTATTTGCGACAGAGCATCACTGTTTAAGGTAGCCTATGCAATTGGGGTGTTGCCGAGGGCCAAGCAGTTTGATCCTCATTTGGGGTTTCTGGGCAGCGCCATAGACAAGGTTTTTCTCCTGGGAGGCAGGCACAGTGCTTCATTGTGGCCCCAGAATTCCCAGTAGGAAGGGTTTGTGGGCCAGGAGTGTGAGGACGGAAGTCTGAAAACACAAGCTAGTGTGAGGTTTGGAGCCAAGGGCAGAGCAGGCCCACTCTGCAGAGGCTGAATCAAAATCTCCTGCATCTGAAGTCAGGCTGAGGATCAGACGTTGGCTGAGGCTGCAGTATGTGTCCATGATGGCACCTTCATGAAGTGGGGGCCTCATGAGGCCAAGGAAGTTTTCCCACGCTGAGTTTGGAGGTTGCCCCAAACCACAAGGTTTCCTTCTGCGGGACATTCGAGTCCTGTTGCATGGCTCCAGGACATATCATATGGAAGGACTGGAGAGCAGGGTTCGAAGGATGGATCCCTGTACTGCATGCCTCGCATTCCCATTGGCTATTAGCGACAAGATATGTTTGATCTGCTGCCTCTGGAACACGCGACCCAGCGGGCTGAGTTGAAATGGCCTCTCCTGAGGATGCGTCATAATGTGCGTTTGGGTCCATGGAGACCTTGGAATGTGCTGGTTGTTCAGTGGCCCTGCGGAATTCTCCTACCTGAAGTGTTTGATACATCCCAGTAAGAAGGCTGCCCATGTGGAGATGAGAGATGTTTGGTTTGGTGCCTCAGAAAAGCCCCATGTGCTGGTCTACGAAAACAGTCCTCTGAGAACGGAAACATGGAAACCAAAGCTAAGGTTCAGATTAGGGCCTGGGGGCCTGTCCATTTCAACCTTCTGTCTCTGGGGACACTGTCTGAGAGTCTAAGTGGAGATAGTTGCTCCGCTGGTGTCAGAGAACCCCTCTTAGTCCAGGGTGGCCTATACTATTGATGGCCTCAGGGACCTTGGAGCTTTTCCCTAACCTGTAGGGTTGTGGTCAATGGATTGGGCACACTTTCCTTGGAGAGGGCAGGCACAATCTTTCGCTGTTTGGTCCAGAGGCCCTAGCCTGGATGTTGTGTGGGTCCAGGCTGTGGGCACAGAAGTCTGAATACACAAACTCAGCTTATGAGTGGCGCCTAGGGTATGGCCGGCCGGATGTACAGCCCGAGAGGGAGCTCCTGGGCCTCTGAAACAAGGGCGAGTGGGAGGCGTTCCTTCAGGCTTTTGTCTCTGGATGTTGTGTCCGGGATAGCCGTGGATTGGAGCGGTGGCCTCAGGTACTGTGGACGAGTATCCCTCTCTGGGGATTTGTCCCAGCTCCCAAGAGTTTGGGGTCATTTTGTGGGAAGGGTGGAGTCGTGTTGTCTGACTCATGGGTCTCTCCAAGAAAGGGATTCCAGAGCAGAGTTCCAGGTATGGGCGGGGCGACTGGAAAATTCAAACCGTGGTGAGGATTGGGTGCATAGGGGCTTGGCAAGCCCCATATGAGGGCTCTTGATCCAGGGCCTGACAGGTCTTTCTTTGACATGGGGCTCATGCTGAGGGTCACAGTGTGAATTTGTGCCCAAGCAGCACTCAAGTTTGGGCGTGGCTTCAGGGGCCATGAAGGTTTCTCCCACCCTGAAGGTGTGACTCCATGCCAAGAGCAAGCTTGACAGCCATGGGGAAGGAGGAGTTCTGTTTTGTGCTTGCTATACCCAGCTGTGTGGAGAATTGATATAATGTCTAGGTTCAGATATCTGAAAACCAAGGTTAGGATGAGGTGACGGCATAAGACCATGGCGTGTCCGAAGTGCTGGGTGTGCGGCCAGCTGTCTCCTTGTCTGTCTGGACGTCTGGCTTCAGGCTGTGTCAGGCAGAGCATGAGTGCCCAGAGCAGCCTATCCAGTTCGGGTACCATCGAGGACCGAGCAGGTTGATCCTCATTGGGTTTTCTGGAGAGCCCCACAGGGAAACGTTTTTCTTCCGTTGGGCAGACACTGGGCTGGGTTTTGGTTCCGGAGTTCCTAGTCCAGAGGGCTTGTTTGCCAGGAGTGGGAGGAAGGAAGTCTGAAAACACAAGCTAGCGTGAGGTTTGGGACCGAGGGCACGGCAGGCCCACTCTGCAGAGGCTGAATCGAGATCTCCTGCACTGAGGTCATGTCAACTATGAGACGTGCCTCAGGCTAGAGTTCTTGTCCAGCATGGCCTCTTCCTGAAGAGTGTTGGGGCTTCATGAGGCCAGAAAGTTTTGCCTACGATTGGATTTGTGAACTGCTCCAAAACTGAAGGTTACCTTCTGCACGACAGTCGAGTCCTATTGGATGGTTCCAAGAGGCCCCATATGGAAAGACTCGAGAGCAGGTGTCTAAGCATGGATGCCTGGGAACGCCACCTCATATTCCCACTCTTTAGTCAGGACAAGGCAGGCTCAATCTGCGGGCTCCTGGGTGAGCTACCCAGAGGGGAGAGTTGAAATGGACTCTCCTGAAGATGAGTCCTACTGTGGCTTGGTGGCCTGGGAGACCTTGGAATGTGGAGGTGGCTCAGGGACTCTGCAGGATTCTCCAACATGAGGTGTTTGACACGGCTCCAACAAGGAAACTTCCCATGTGGAGACGAGAGGAGTTCTGTTCCGTGCCTCAGGAAAGCCCCATACCCTGTTCTTCGAACCAAAGCCTCTGAGGATTGACACCTGGAAACCAAAGCAAGAGTTGAGACTACGGCCTAAAGGCCTGTCCGGCTCAACCTTCTATCTCTGTTGACATCTGTGTGCATGCATTCATGGATGTAGCTGCTCAGCTTGTGTCCGAATGCCCCTGTGAGTCCAGTGAGGCTCCCAGTAGTGGGATGTCCTCAGAGGCCTTGAGGTTTCTCATATTCTGGAGGTGTGTGGCCAAAGGAATGGACACAGTTTCCCAGGAGAGAGCAGGCACGGTCCTGTGCTATGGCTCCAGAGGACCCAGCCTAGAGGCTGTGTTTGCCAGGGCTGTGGGGACAGATGTCTGAAAAAGCAAACTTGGCTCAGCTAGGGGCCAATGTAATGGCAGGCCTGATCTCTAGTCCGTGAGGGGAGATCCTCTGGAAATCAAAGTAGGGCAAGTGGGAGGCAGTCACTCAGGCTTTTGTCTCTGGGTGTTGCGTTTACAGTGTCCGGTCAGGGTAGGGGTTGTCTCAGAGGCCGAGGAAGAGCCTTCCTCTCGGGGGATTGTCCAAGCTCCCAAGTGTTTGTGTTCATTCTGTGGGAATGAAGAGTACTGTTTTCTGCCACAGGGGACCCCCCAGGAGAGGGACTCTAGAGCACAGCAGTGGGTTCCCTCAAATGGAATACACACCATCTAGTTAGTCCTGGGTGCCTATGGGCATGGCAAGCCACATATGCGGACTCTTGGTCCAGTCAATGAGAGGCGTTACTTGAATAAGGTACTCACGGTGAGGGTCACAATGTGTGTTTGTGCCCAAGGCGGCCCTCACGCTTGGGCGTGACCTCATGGGCCATGCCGTTTTCTCCTACACTGGAGGTTTGACTCACTGCCAGCAGCAAGGTTTCTTGCCATGGGGAAGGAGGGGTTCTGACTTGTGCATCAGGTTCCCCCCTGTGCAGGAATTGGAGATAAGGTCTAGGTTCCGATGACTGAAAACCCAGGTTGGGAATGGATGGTGGCCTAAGGCAGTGGCGGGTCCAATGTGCTGGGTGTGCAGCCAGCTCTGTCGGTGTCTGTTGGAAGGTCTGGGCTCAGGCTATTTGCGACAGAGCATCACTGTTTAAGGTAGCCTATGCAATTGGGGTGTTGCCGAGGGCCAAGCAGTTTGATCCTCATTTGGGGTTTCTGGGCAGCGCCATAGACAAGGTTTTTCTCCTGGGAGGCAGGCACAGTGCTTCATTGTGGCCCCAGAATTCCCAGTAGGAAGGGTTTGTGGGCCAGGAGTGTGAGGACGGAAGTCTGAAAACACAAGCTAGTGTGAGGTTTGGAGCCAAGGGCAGAGCAGGCCCACTCTGCAGAGGCTGAATCAAAATCTCCTGCATCTGAAGTCAGGCTGAGGATCAGACGTTGGCTGAGGCTGCAGTATGTGTTCATGATGGCACCTTCAAGAAGTGGGGGCCTCATGAGGCCAAGGAAGTTTTCCCACGCTGAGTTTGGAGGTTGCCCCAAACCACAAGGTTTCCTTCTGCGGGACATTCGAGTCCTGTTGCATGGCTCCAGGACATATCATATGGAAGGACTGGAGAGCAGGGTTCGAAGGATGGATCCCTGTACTGCATGCCTCGCATTCCCATTGGCTATTAGCGACAAGATATGTTTGATCTGCTGCCTCTGGAACACGCGACCCAGCGGGCTGAGTTGAAATGGCCTCTCCTGAGGATGCGTCATAATGTGCGTTTGGGTCCATGGAGACCTTGGAATGTGCTGGTTGTTCAGTGGCCCTGCGGAATTCTCCTACCTGAAGTGTTTGATACATCCCAGTAAGAAGGCTGCCCATGTGGAGATGAGAGATGTTTGGTTTGGTGCCTCAGAAAAGCCCCATGTGCTGGTCTACGAAAACAGTCCTCTGAGAACGGAAACATGGAAACCAAAGCTAAGGTTCAGATTAGGGCCTGGGGGCCTGTCCATTTCAACCTTCTGTCTCTGGGGACACTGTCTGAGAGTCTAAGTGGAGATAGTTGCTCCGCTGGTGTCAGAGAACCCCTCTTAGTCCAGGGTGGCCTATACTATTGATGGCCTCAGGGACCTTGGAGCTTTTCCCTAACCTGTAGGGTTGTGGTCAATGGATTGGGCACACTTTCCTTGGAGAGGGCAGGCACAATCTTTCGCTGTTTGGTCCAGAGGCCCTAGCCTGGATGTTGTGTGGGTCCAGGCTGTGGGCACAGAAGTCTGAATACACAAACTCAGCTTATGAGTGGCGCCTAGGGTATGGCCGGCCGGATGTACAGCCCGAGAGGGAGCTCCTGGGCCTCTGAAACAAGGGCGAGTGGGAGGCGTTCCTTCAGGCTTTTGTCTCTGGATGTTGTGTCCGGGATAGCCGTGGATTGGAGCGGTGGCCTCAGGTACTGTGGACGAGTATCCCTCTCTGGGGATTTGTCCCAGCTCCCAAGAGTTTGGGGTCATTTTGTGGGAAGGGTGGAGTCGTGTTGTCTGACTCATGGGTCTCTCCAAGAAAGGGATTCCAGAGCAGAGTTCCAGGTATGGGCGGGGCGACTGGAAAATTCAAACCGTGGTGAGGATTGGGTGCATAGGGGCTTGGCAAGCCCCATATGAGGGCTCTTGATCCAGGGCCTGACAGGTCTTTCTTTGACATGGGGCTCATGCTGAGGGTCACAGTGTGAATTTGTGCCCAAGCAGCACTCAAGTTTGGGCGTGGCTTCAGGGGCCATGAAGGTTTCTCCCACCCTGAAGGTGTGACTCCATGCCAAGAGCAAGCTTGACAGCCATGGGGAAGGAGGAGTTCTGTTTTGTGCTTGCTATACCCAGCTGTGTGGAGAATTGATATAATGTCTAGGTTCAGATATCTGAAAACCAAGGTTAGGATGAGGTGACGGCATAAGACCATGGCGTGTCCGAAGTGCTGGGTGTGCGGCCAGCTGTCTCCTTGTCTGTCTGGACGTCTGGCTTCAGGCTGTGTCAGGCAGAGCATGAGTGCCCAGAGCAGCCTATCCAGTTCGGGTACCATCGAGGACCGAGCAGGTTGATCCTCATTGGGTTTTCTGGAGAGCCCCACAGGGAAACGTTTTTCTTCCGTTGGGCAGACACTGGGCTGGGTTTTGGTTCCGGAGTTCCTAGTCCAGAGGGCTTGTTTGCCAGGAGTGGGAGGAAGGAAGTCTGAAAACACAAGCTAGCGTGAGGTTTGGGACCGAGGGCACGGCAGGCCCACTCTGCAGAGGCTGAATCAAGATCTCCTGCACTGAGGTCATGTCAACTATGAGACGTGCCTCAGGCTAGAGTTCTTGTCCAGCATGGCCTCTTCCTGAAGGGTGTGGGGGCTTCATGAGGCCAGAAAGTTTTGCCTACGATGGGATTTGTGAACTGCTCCAAAACTGAAGTTTACCTTCTGCACGACAGTCGAGTCCTATTGGATGGTTCCAAGAGGCCCCATATGGAAAGACTTGAGAGCAGGTGTCTAAGCATGGATGCCTGGGAACGCCACCTCATATTCCCACTCTTTAGTCAGGACAAGGCAGGCGCAATCTGCGGGCTCCTGGGTGAGCTACCCAGAGGGGAGAGTTGAAATGGACTCTCCTGAAGATGAGTCCTACTGTGGCTTGGTGGCCTGGGAGACCTTGGAATGTGGAGGTGGCTCAGGGACTCTGCAGGATTCTCCAACATGAGGTGTTTGACACGGCTCCAACAAGGCAACTTCCCATGTGGAGACGAGAGGAGTTCTGTTCCGTGCCTCAGGAAAGCCCCATACCCTGTTCTTCGAACCAAAGCCTCTGAGGAGTGACACCTGGAAACCAAAGCAAGAGTTGAGACTACGGCCTAAAGGCCTGTCCGGCTCAACCTTCTATCTCTGTTGACATCTGTGTGCATGCATTCATGGATGTAGCTGCTCAGCTTGTGTCCGAATGCCCCTGTGAGTCCAGTGAGGCTCCCAGTAGTGGGATGTCCTCGGAGGCCTTGAGGTTTCTCATATTCTGGAGGTGTGTGGCCAAAGGAATGGACACAGTTTCCCAGGAGAGAGCAGGCACGGTCCTGTGCTATGGCTCCAGAGGACCCAGCCTAGAAGCTGTGTTTGCCAGGGCTGTGGGGACAGATGTCTGAAAAAGCAAACTTGGCTCAGCTAGGGGCCAATGTAATGGCAGGCCTGATCTCTAGTCCGTGAGGGGAGATCCTCTGGAAATCAAAGGAGGGCAAGAGGGAGGCAGTCACTTAGGCTTTTGTCTCTGGGTGTTGCGTTTACAGTGTCCGGTCAGGGTAGGGGTTGTCTCAGAGGCCGAGGAAGAGCCTTCCTCTCGGGGGATTGTCCAAGCTCCCAAGTGTTTGTGTTCATTCTGTGGGAATGAAGAGTACTGTTTTCTGCCACAGGGGACCCCCCAAAAGAGGGACTCTAGAGCACAGCAGTGGGTTCCCTCAACTGGAATACACACCATCTAGTTAGTCCTGGTGGGCTAACTATGCGGGCTCTAGGTCCAGTCACTGAGAGGCGCTACTTGAATAAGGTACTCACGCTGAGGGTCACAATGTGTGTTTGTGCCCAAGGCGGCCCTCACGCTTGGGCGTGGCCTCATGGGCCATGCCGTTTTCTCCTACACTGGAGGTTTGACTCACTGCCAGCAGCAAGGTTTCTTGCCATGGGGAAGGAGGGGTTCTGAATGTGCATCAGGTTCCCCCCTGTGCAGGGATTGGAGATAAGGTCTAGGTTCCGATGACTGAAAACCCAGGTTGGGAATGGATGGTGGCCTAAGGCAGTGGCGGGTCCAATGTGCTGGGTGTGCAGCCAGCTGTGTCGGTGTCTGTTGGAAGGTCTGGGCTCAGGCTATTTGCGACAGAGCATCACTGTTTAAGGTAGCCTATGCAATTGGGGTGTTGCCAAGGGCCAAGCAGTTTGATCCTCATTTGGGGTTTCTGGGCAGCGCCATAGACAATGTTTTTCTCCTGGGAGGCAGGCACAGTGCTTCATTGTGGCCCCAGAATTCCCAGTAGGGAGGGTTTGTGGGCCAGGAGTGTGAGGACGGAAGTCTGAAAACACAAGCTAGTGTGAGGATTGGAGCCAAGGGCAGAGCAGGCCCACTCTGCAGAGGCTGAATCAAAATCTCCTGCATCTGAAGTCAGGCTGAGGATCAGACGTTGGCTGAGGCTGGAGTATGTGTCCATGATGGCACCTTCATGAAGTGGGGGCCTCATGAGGCCAAGGAAGTTTTCCCACGCTGAGTTTGGAGGTTGCCCCAAACCACAAGGTTTCCTTCTGCGGGACATTCGAGTCCTGTTGCATGGCTCCAGGACATACCATATGGAAGGACTGGAGAGCAGGGTTCGAAGGATGGAACCCTGTACAGCATGCCTCGCATTCCCATTGGCTATTAGCGACAAGATATGTTTGATCTCCTGCCTCTGGAACACGCGACCCAGCGGGCTGAGTTGAAATGGCCTCTCCTGAGGATGCGTCATAATGTGCGTTTGGGTCCATGGAGACCTTGGAATGTGCTGGTTGTTCAGTGGCCCTGCGGAACTCTCCTACCTGAAGTGTTTGATACATCCCAGTAAGAAAGCTGCCCATGTGGTGATGAGAGAGGTTTGTTTTGGTGCCTCAGAAAAGCCCCATGTGCTGGTCTACGAAAACAGTCCTCTGAGAATGGAAACATGGAAACCAAAGCTAAGGTTCAGATTAGGGCCTGGGGGCCTGTCCATTTCAACCTTCTGTCTCTGGGGACACTGTCTGAGAGTCTAAGTGGAGATAGTTGCTCCGCTGGTGTCAGAGAGCCCCTCTTAGTCCAGGGGGGCCTACACTATTGATGGCCTCAGGGGCCTTGGAGCTTTTCCCTAACCTGTAGGGTTGTCGTCAATGGATTGGGCACACTTTCCTTGGATAGGACAGGCACAATCTTTCGCTGTGGCCCTAGAGGCCCTAGCCTGGAGGTGTGTGGATCCTGGCTGTGGGCACAGAAGTCTGAATACACAAACTCAGCTTATGAGTGGCGCCTAGGGTATGGCAGGCCGGAGGTACAGCCTGAGAGGGAGCTCCTGGGCCTCTGAAACAAGAGCGAGTGAGAGGCGTTCCAACAGGCTTTTGTCTCTGGATGTTGTGTCCGGGATATCCGTGGATTTGAGGGGTGGCCTCAGGGACAGTGGACGAGTATCCCTCTCTGGGGATTTGTCCCAGCTCCCAAGATTGGGGTCGTTTTGTGGAAGGGTGGAGTCGTGTTGTCTGGCTCATGGGTCTCTCCAAGAAAGGGATTCCAGAGCAGAGCCCCAGGTACGGGCATGGCGACTGGAAAATTCAAAACGTGGTGAGGATTGGGTGCATAGGGGCTTGGCAAGCCCCATATGCGCGCTCTTTGTCCAAGCCCTGAGAGGCCTTTCTTTGACATGGGGCTCATGCTGAGGGTCACAGTGTGAATTTGTTCCCAAGCAGCACTCACGTTTTGCGTGGCATCAGGGGCCATGAAGGTTTCTCCCACCCTGAAGGTGTTACTCCATGCCAAGAGCAAGCTTTACAGCCATGGGGAAGCAGGACTTCTGTTTTGTGCTTGCGATACCCAGCTGTGTGGAGAATTGATATGATGTCTAGGTTCAGATATCTGAAAACCAAGGTTAGGAAGAGGTGACGGCATAAGACCATGGCGTGTCCGAAGTGTGGGTGTGCGGCCAGCTGTCTCCTTGTCTGTCTGGACGTCTGGCTTCAGGCTGTGTCAGACAAAGCATGAGTGCCCAGAGCAGCCTATCCAGTTCGGGTACCGTCGAGGCCCGAGCAGGTTGATCCTCATCTGGGTTTTCTGGAGAGCCCCACAGGGAAACGTTTTTCTTCCGTTGGGCAGACACTGGGCTGGGTTTTGGTTCTGGAGTTCCTAGTCCGGAGGTCTTGTTTTCCAGGAGTGTGAGGAAGGAAGTCTGAAAACACAAGCTAGCGTGAGGTTTGGGACCGAGGGCACGGCAGGCTCACTCTGCAGAGGCTGAATCGAGATCTCCTGCACTGAGGTCATGTCAACTATGAGACGTGCCTCAGGCTAGAGTTCTTTTCCAGCATGGCCTCTTCCTGAAGGGTGTGGGGGCTTCATGAAGCCAGGGAGGTTTGCCTACGATGGGATTTGTGAACTACTCCAAACCTCAAGATTTCCTTCTTCTCGACAGTCGAGTCCTATTGGATGGTTCCAGGAGGCCCCATACGGAAAGACTCGAGAGCAGGTGTCAAAGCATGGATGCCTGGGAACGTCACTTCATATTCCCACTGTTTAGTCAGGACAAGTCAGGCTCAATCTGCAGGCTCCTGGGTGAGCTACCTAGAGGGGAGAGTTGAAATGGACTCTCCTGAAGATGAGTTCTACTGTTGCTTGGTGGCCTGGGAGACCTTGGAATGTGGAGGTGGCTCGGGGGCTCTGCAGGGTTTTCCAAACTGAGGCGTTTGGCACAGCTACAACAAGGAAGCTTCCCATGTGGAGATGAGAGGAGTTCTGTTCAGTGCCTCAGTAAAGCCCCATATCCTGTTCTTCGAACCAAAGCCTCTGAGGAGTAACACCTGGAACCCAAAGCAAGAGTTGAGATTAGGGCCTAAGGGCCTGTCCGGCTCAACCTTCTATCTCTGTTGACATCTGTGTGCATGCATTCATGGATGTAGCTGCTCAGATTGTGTCCTAATGCCCCTGTGTGTCCAGGGAGGCTCCCAGTAGTGGGATGACCTCGGGGGCCTTGAGGTTTCTCATATTCTGGAGGTGTGTGGCCAAAGGAATGGACACAGTTTCCCAGGAGAGAGCAGGCACAGTCCTGTGCTATGGCTCCAGAGGACCCAGCCTAGAGGCTGTGTTTTCCAGGGCTCTGGGGACTGATGTCTGAAAGAGAAAACTTGGCTCAGCTAGGGGCCAAGGTAATGGCAGGCCTGATCTCCAGTCCGTGAGGGGAGATCCTCTGGATATCAAAGGAGGGCAAGTGGGAGGCAGTCGCTCAGGCTTTTGTCTCTGGGTGTTGCGTTCACAGTGTCCGGTCAGGGTAGGGGTTGCCTCAGGGTCCGAGGAAGAGCCTTCCTCTCGGGGGATTGTCCAAGGTCCCAAGTGTTTGGGTTCATTCTGTGGGAAGTGAAGAGTACTGTTTTCTGCCACAAAGGACCTCCCAGGAGAGGGACTCTAGAGCACAGCAGTGGGTTCCCTCAACTGGAATACACACCATCTAGTTAGTCCTGGGTGACTATGTGCATGGCAAGGACTAAATGCAGGATCTTCGTCCCGAACCTGACAAGCCTTTCTTTGTCATGGGGCTCATGCTAGGGTCACAGTGTGAATTTGTGCCCAAGCAGCACTCATGTTTGGGCGTGGCTTCAGGGGCCATGAAGTGTTCCCCACGTGAAGGTGTGACTCCATGCGAAGAACAAGCATTACAGCCATGTGGAAGGCAGAGTTCTGATTGTGATTCCGATACTCAAACTCAGCTTTCTTTGGGGACTTCGGTATGGCAGGCCCAACCTACAAACCATGAGAAGAACTCATGAAGATTTGAATATAGAGTGAGTCTGAGGCGCTTGCTCAGGCATTTGTCTCTGGAATTTGTATCAGCGATCTCCGTGGAATGTCGGGGATGCCTCATGGGCCATGGACGAATCTTCCTCTCTGAGGATTTGGCCCGATTCCAAATTGCTTTTCGTCAATCTGTGGGATGGGAGGTCTCCTTTCAGGTTTGTTACCTCAGGTGTCCCACCAAAAGAGGAATTCCAAAGCAAAGCCGTGGGGAAGACTGAAGGGACAACCTGAACTATGGTTAAAAATTGGGGCCTACGGGCATGGCAAGCACAATATGCTATCTCTTCATCCAGCCACTGAGTGGCCTTACTTGAGGACTGGGCTCAGCCTGAGAGTCACAATGTGTGCTTGTGAACAATGTGGCCCGCGAGCATGGGTGGGGCCTCATGGGCCACACTGGTTTCAACTACACTGAACGTTGGACAACATGCCAACCACAAGGTTTTTTGCCATGGGGAAGGAGTTCTGATTTCTGCATCATCTTCAACCCTGGACAGTGATTGGAGATAAGGTCTAGGTTATGAAACCTGAAAACTGAGGTTGGGAAGAGATGACGACCTAAGGCCATGGCGGCTCGATGTGCTCAGTGTGCGGACAGCTGTCTGGCAGGGGCCAGGGGGTCCAGGATCAGGCTGTATCAGAAAGGGCATTAGTGACCTGGTCAGCCTATGTATTTGGGGTACAGACAAGGTCGGTGCAGGTTGATCCTCATTTGGGATGACTGGGTAGCCCCAGAGGACAAAGTTTTTCTTCTGGAGGGCCGGCAGAGTGCTGCATTGTAGTTCTGGATTGCCAAACTGGAGGGCTTGTGGGCCAGTAGTCTGACGACAAAAGTCTGAGAACACAAGCTAGGCTTAGGTTTCTGGGTGAGACCATGGCAGGCACAATCTACAGACCTGAATCGAGATCTCGTGCATCTGAAGTCAGGGCGAGGATCAGACGATCGCTCAGGTAGGAGTTTCTGTCCCTATGGCCCGTTCATAAAAAGGGGGTCATCACGAGGCCATGGGGCTTTCCAACGATGGGAGTTGTGAGAAGCTCCAAACTGCAGAGAGTCTTCTGCAGGACAATTGAGACCTGTTGTTTGGCTCCAGGCCAATGATTCTGAGCAGGGTTCTAAGGATGGATGGCTGGGTAGCCCACCTCGCATTCCAATTGTCTCCTAGCAACAAGACAGGTTAGATCTCCTGGATCTGTGAGGAGCAACCGAGGATGCTGAGTTGAAATGGACACCCCTGGGGATGGGTCCTAACGTGCTTTTGTGTCTATGGAGACCTTGGAATGAAGCGGTGGCACTGGGGCCCTAAAGGGTTCTCCTAAACAGAGGCTTTGACACAGCTCCAACGTGCAAGTTTCCCATGTGTAGATGAGATGTTTTCTGATGGGTGAGTCAAGAAACAGCTATATGCTGCTTTTGAAATCCAGGCCTCTGAGGAGAGATGCCTGGAAACCAAAGCAATGGATCTGATTAGTGCCTAGGGGCCTGTTCTTTTCTTTTTACCTCTGGGGATATCTGCTATGGGTCTGAGTGCAGGTAGGTGCTCAGTTGGGCTCAGATTGCCCCTGTTTTTCCTGGGAAGCCACCACTATTGACATGGATCAGGGACTTTGGAGGTTTATCCTATTAGAAGGGTTGTGGCCATTGGAATGGGCACACACAATTCCCTTGGAGAGGGCAAGTACAGTCCTCAGTTTTGTGTCCAGGGGCCTGAGCCTGTAGGTTGTGTAGGCCAGGGCTGTTTGGTCAGTTCTCTGAAAACACAAACTAGGCTTATGTTTCGGGTCATAGTTATGGTAGGACTGATCTACAGACCATGAGGAGAACTCTTCGGGATTTGAAAGAAGGGCTAGTGTGAGGCTCCTGCTCAAGTTTTTGTCTCTGGATATCATGTCACTCATGGTCGTGGAATTTCTGAGTGACTTCATGGGAAATGGACGAGTCTTACTCTCTGGTGGTTTGGCCCCGTCCAAAGAGTTTGGGGTCATTCTTTGGGCTGGAAGAAGTCAGTTTTTTTTTGTTGTTGTTGTTTTTCTTTTTTAACCTCCGGTGTCCCACCAAATGAGGGATTCCAGAGTAGAGCCCTGGGGAGGGGCGACTGGACAATCAGAAATCTGGTTAAAAATTGGGGCCTAGGGACATGTCAAGCCCATTATGACATCTAATGGTCCAGCCACTGAGAGGACTTACTAGACTACAGAACTCAAGCTGAGGGTCACAATGTTTGTGTATGACCTCGTCGCACTCAAGAATGGGCGGGGCCTCAGGGTGAATGTTGGTTTCTTCTACTCTGAACGTTGGACAACGTGCCAACCACAAGGGTTCTTGCCATGGGTAAAGAGGAGTTCTGATTTCTACATCACACTCACCCCTTGGCAGTGATTGGAGATAAGGTCTCAGTTCTGAAGCCTGAAAACTGAGGTAAGGAAGAGATGATGACCTAAGGCCATGGCGGGTTTTTTGTGCTCAGTGTGCGGTCAGCTTTCTGGGTGTTGGTCAGGAGGTCCGGGCTCAGGTTGTGTTCGACAGTGCATTAGTGCCCAGGTTAGACTATATAATTTGGGTAAAGTTGAGGGCTGTGTAGGTTTACCCTCATTTAAGGTGCCTGGGCAGCTCATGAGGCAATAATTTTTTTTTCTAGAGGGCAGGCATAGTGCCTCATTGTGGGTCCGGAATTGCCAAACTTGAGGGCTTCGGAACCAGGAGTATGAGGACGGAAGTCTGAGAAGACAAGCTAGACTTGGGTTTCAGGGCGAGGGCACGGCATGTACCCCATGCAGATCTGAAAAAATATCTCATGCATCTGAAGTCAGGGCAAGTATCAGACTATGGCTCAGGTTGGAGAATCTGAGCATGACGGCCGCTTCTTGAAGGCAGCGGAATCTCGAGGTCATTGAGGTTTTCCCACGTTGGGAGTTGTGGGATGCCCCCTTCAAGGATTCCTTCTGCGGGACAATTAAGACTTGTTGGACAGCTCCAGGACATCCCATATGGAATGACTCCAGAGCACCGTTCGCGGATGGATGCCTGGGAAGCCCGCCTCGCATACCAATTGTCTCCTAGCAACAAGACAGTTTAGATCTGATGGCTCTGCGGGAGCATCCGGTGTGGCTGAGTTGAAATGGACTTTCCTGAGGATGGGTCCTAATGTGCTTTTGTGTCCATGAGGCCTTGGAATGGGGCGGTGGTACCGGGGCCCTGAAGTACTCTCCTAAGCTTTGGACATGGCTCCCATGCACAGGTTTCCTTGTGGAGAAGAGATGAGTTCTGATGGGTGCCTCAGGAAAACACATATGCTCGTATTGGAATCAGGCTTTTGAGGACACATGCCTGTATCCCAAAGCAATGGATCCTATTATGGCCTAGGGTCCTGTCTGGTTCAATCTTCTTCTCTGGGGACAACCATCTCTGTTATGAGTATAGGTCGATTATCAGCTGGTGTCAGACAGCCCTTGTTTGTTCTGGGCGACCTACACTATTGGGATGGCCTCAGGGACTTTGGAGGTTTCTCCTAATTTGTACGATTTTGGACCATGGAATGGGCAGAATTCCCATGGATTGGTAGGCACAGTCCGAATGTGTGGCTCCAGGGTCCCAGCCTGGAGGGTGGGTGGCCCACGACTTTGAGGACAGAAGTCTGAAAACACAAACTCAGCTTAGGTTTGGGGACGTAGGTATGGCAGGCCCGATCTACAAACCATGAGAAGAACTCTTCAGGATATGAAGAAAGTGCGAGTCTGAGGCGCTTGCTCAGGCTTTTGTCTCTGGATTTTGTATCAGCGATGGCCGTGGAATGTCGGGGAGGACTCATGGGCCACGGACGAATCTTCCTCTCTGAGGATTTGGCCCGATTCCCAATTGCTTTTCGTCAATCTGTGGGATGGGAGGACTCATTTCAGTTTTGTTACCTCAGGTGTCCCACCAAAAGAGGAATTCCAAAGCCAAGCTGTGGGGAAGACTGAAGGGACAACCCGAACTATGGTTAAAAATTGGGGCCTAGGGGCATGGCAAGCCCAATATGCTATCTCTTCATCCAGCCACTTAGTGGCCTTACTTGAGGACTGGGCTAAGCCTGAGCGTCACAATGTGTGTTTGTGACCAATGTGGCCCACGAGCATGGGCAGGGCCTCATGGGCCACACTGGTTTCTACTACACTGAACGTTGGACAACATGCCAACCACAAGGTTTCTTGCCATGGGGAAGGAGTTCTGATTTCTGCATCACCTTCAACCCTGGGCAGTGATTGGATATAAGGTCTAGGTTCTGAAACCTGAAAATTGATGTTGGGAAGAGATGACGACCTAAGGCCATGGCGGCTCGATGTGCTCAGTTTGCGGCCAGCTGTCTGGGAGGGGCCAGGGGGTCCAGGCTCAGGCTGTACCAGAAAGGGCATTAGAGCCCTGGTCAGCCTGTGTATTTGGGGTACAGCCAAGGTTGGTGCAGGTTGATCCTCATTTGGGGTTACTGGCTAGCCCCAGAGGACAATGTTTTTCTTCTGGAGGGCCGGCAGAGTGCTGTGTTGTAGTTCTGGATTGCCAAACTGGAGGGCTTGTGGGCCAGTAGTCTGATGACAAAAGTCTGAGAACACAAGCTAGGCTTAGGTTTCTGGGTGAGGCCATGGCACGCACAATCTACAGACCTGAATCGAGATCTCGTGCATCTGAAGTCAGGGCGAGGATCAGACGATCGCTCAGGTTGGAGTTTCTGACAATGATGGCCCCTTCATGAATGGGGCGGGCATCACGAGGCCATGGGTGTTTTCCCACGATGAGAGTTGTGAGAAGCTCCAAACTGCAGAGAGTCTTCTGCAGGACAATTGAGACCAGTTGTTTGGCTCCAGGCCAATGATTCTGAGCAGGGTTCTAAGGATGGATGGCTGGGTAGCCCACCTCGCATTCCAATTGTCTCCTAGCAACGAGACAGGTTAGATCTCCTGGATCTGTGGGGAGCAACCGAGGATGCTGAGTTGAAATGGACACCCCTGGGGATGGGTCCTAACGTGATTTTGTGTCTATGGAGACCTTGGAATGAAGCGGTGGCACTGGGGCCCTAAAGGGTTCTCCTAAACAGAGGCTTTGACACAGCTCCAACGTGCAAGTTTCCCATGTGTAGATGAGATGTTTTCTGATGGGTGAGTCAAGAAACAGCTATATGCTGCTTTTGAAATCCAGGCCTCTGAGGAGAGATGCCTGGAAACCAAAGCAATGGATCTGATTAGTGCCTAGGGGCCTGTTCTTTCCTTTTTACCTCTGGGGACATCTGTCTATGGGTCTGAGTGCAGGTAGGTGCTCAGCTGGGCTCAGATTGCCCCTGTTTTACCTGGGAAGCCACCACTATTGAGATGGATCAGGGACTTTGGAGGTTTATCCTATTAGAAGGGTTGTGGCCATTGGAATGGGCACACACAATTCCCTTGGAGAGGGCAAGTACAGTCCTCAGGTTTGGCTCCAGGGGCCTGAGCCTGTAGGTTGTGTAGGCCAGGGCTGTTTGGACAGTTGTCTGAAAACCCAAACTCGGCTTATGTTTCGGGTCATGGGTATGGCAGAACTGATCTACAGACCATGAGGATAACTCTTCGGGATTTGAAAGAAGGGCGAGTGTGAGGCTCCTGCTCAAGTTTTTGTCTCTGGATATCGTGTCACTCATGGTCGTAGAATTTCTGGGTGACTTCATAGGAAATGGACGAGTCTTACTCTCTGGTGGTTTGGCCCCGTCCAAAGAGTTTGGGGTCATTCTGTGGGCTGGAAGAAGTCCGTTGTTTTTTATTGTTGATTTTTTCTTTTTTAACCTCAGGTGTCCCACCAAATGAGGGATTCCAGAGTAGAGCCCTGGGGAGGGGCGACTGGACCATCAGAAATCTGGTTAAAAATTGGGGCCTAGGGACATGTCAAGCCCATTATGACATCTAATGGTCCAGCCACTGAGAGGACTTACTATAGTACAGGACTCATGATTAGGGTCACAGTGCGTGTGTATGCCCTCGTCGCACTCAAGAATGGGCGGGGCCTCAGGGTGAATGCTGGTTTCTCCTACACTGAACGTTGGACAACGTGCCAACCACAGGGTTCTTGCCATGGGTAAGGAGGAGTTCTGATTGCTGCATCACACACACCCCTGGGCAGTGATTGGAGATAAGGTCTCAGTCTGAAGCCTGAAAACTGAGGTAGGGAAGAGATGATGACCTAAGGCCATGGCGGGTTTTATGTGCTCAGTGTGCGGTCATCATTCTGGGTGTTGGTCAGGAGGTCCGGGCTCGGGTTGTGTTCGACAGTGCATTAGTGCCCAGGTTAGACTTTATAATTTGGGTAAAGTCGAGTGCTGTGTAGGTTTACCCTCATTTAAGGTGCCTGGGCAGCTCATGAGGCAATAATTTTTTTTCTAGAGGGCAGGCAGAGTGCTGCATTGTGGGTCCGGAATTGCCAAACTTGAGGGCTTCGGGGCCAGGAGTGTGAGGACGGAAGTCTGAGAAGACAAGCTAGACTTGGGTTTCAGGGCGAGGGCACGGCAGGTACCCCCTGCAGATCTGAACCAATATCTCATGCATCTGAAGTCAGGGCGAGGATCAGACGTTAGCTCAGGTTGGAGTTTCTGAGCATGACGGCCGCTTCATGAAGGGAGCGGAATCTCGAGGCCATTGAGGTTTTCCCACGTTGGGAGTTGTGGGATGCCCCCTTCAAGGATTCCTTCTGCGGGACAATTGAGACCTGTTGGACAGCTCCAGGACATCCCATATAGAATGACTACAGAGCACCGTTCGCGGATGGATGCCTGGGAAGCCCGCCTCGCATTCCAATTGTCTCCTAGCAACAAGACAGTTCAGATCTGATGGCTCTGCGGCAGCAACCAGGGTGGCTGAGTTCAAATGGACTTTCCTGAGGATGGGTCCTAATGTGTTTTTGTGTCCATTAGGGCCTTGGAATGGGGCGGTGGCACCGGGATCCTGAAGTACTCTCCTAAGCTTTGGACATGGCTCCCATGCACAGATTTCCTTGTGGAGATGAGATGAGTTCTGATGGGTGCCTCAGGAAAACACATATGCTCGTATTGGAATCAGGCTTTTGAGGACACATGCCTGTAACCCAAAGCAATGGATCCTATTATGGCCTAGTGTCCTGTCTGGTTCAATCTTCTTCTCTGGGGACATCCATCTATGGTATGAGTGGAGGTCGATTATCAGCTGGTGTCAGACAGCCCTTGTTTGTTTCGGGCGACCTACACTATTGGGATGGCCTCAGGGACTTTGGAGGTTTCTCCTAATTTGTACGATTTTGGACCATGGAATGGGCAGAATTCCCATGGATTGGTAGGCACAGTCCCAATGTGTGGCTCCAGGGGCCCAGCCTGGAGGGTGGGTGGCCCAAGACTTTGAGGACAGAAGTCTGAAAACACAAACTCAGCTTAGGTTTGAGGACGTAGGTATGTCAGGCCCGATCGACAAACCATGAGAAGAACTCTTCAGGATATGAAGAAAGTGCGAGTCTGAGGCGCTTGCTCAGGCTTTTGTCTCTGGATTTTGTATCAGCGATGGCCGTGGAATGTCGGGGAGGCCTCATGGGCCATGGACGAATCTTCCTCTCTGAGGATTTGGCCCGATTCCCAATTGCTTTTCATCAATCTGTGGGATGGGAGGACTCATTTCAGTTTTGTTACCTCAGGTGTCCCACCAAAAGAGGAATTCCAAAGCCAAGCCGTGGGGAAGACTGAAGTGACAACCCGAACTATGGTTAAAAATTGGGGCCTAGGGGCATGGCAAGCCCAATATGCTATCTCTTCATCCAGCCACTGAGTGGCCTTACTTGAGGACTGGGCTCAGCCTGAGCGTAACAATGTGTGTTTGTGACCAATGTGGCCCACGAGCATGGGCGGGGCCTCATGGGCCACACTGGTTTCAACTACAATGAACGTTGGACAACATGCCAACCACAAGGTTTCTTGCCATGGGGAAGGAGTTCTGATTTCTGCATCACCATCAACCCTGGGCAGTGATTGGATATAAGGTCTAGGTTCTGAAACCTGAAAATTGATGTTGGGAAGAGATGACGACCTAAGGCCATGGCGGCTCGATGTGCTCAGTTTGCGGCCAGCTGTCTGGGAGGGGCCAGGGGGTCCAGGCTCAGGCTGTACCAGAAAGGGCATTCGAGCCCTGGTCAGCCTGTGTATTTGGGGTACAGCCAAGGTTGGTGCAGGTTGATCCTCATTTGGGGTTACTGGGTAGCCCCAGAGGACAATGTTTTTCCTCTGGAGGGCCGGCAGAGTGCTGTGTTGTAGTTCTGGATTGCCAAACTGGAGGGCTTGTGGGCCAGTAGTCTGACGACAAAAGTCTGAGAACACAAGCTAGGCTTAGGTTTCTGGGTGAGGCCATGGCACGCACAATCAACAGACCTGAATCGAGATCTCGTGCATCTGAAGTCAGGGCGAGGATCAGACGATCGCTCAGGTTGCAGTTTCTGACAATGATGGCCCCTTCATGAATGGGGCGGGCATCACGAGGCCATGGGTGTTTTCCCACGATGAGAGTTGTGAGAAGCTCCAAACTGCAGAGAGTCTTCTGCAGGACAATTGAGACCAGTTGTTTGGCTCCAGGCCAATGATTCTGAGCAGGGTTCTAAGGATGGATGGCTGGGTAGCCCACCTCGCATTCCAATTGTCTCCTAGCAACAAGACAGGTTAGATCTCCTGGATCTGTGGGGAACAACCGAGGATGCTGAGTTGAAATGGACACCCCTGGGGATGGGTCCTAACGTGCTTTTGTGTCTATGGAGACCATGGAATGAAGCGGTGGCACTGGGGCCCTAAAGGGTTCTCCTAAACAGAGGCTTTGACACAGCTCCAACGTGCAAGTTTCCCATGTGTAGATGAGATGTTTTCTGATGGGTGAGTCAAGAAACAGCTATATGCTGCTTTTGAAATCCAGGCCTCTGAGGAGAGATGCCTGGAAACCAAAGCAATAGATCTGATTAGTGCCTAGGGGCCTGTTCTTTCCTTTTTACCTCTGGGGACATCTGTCTATGGGTCTGAGTGCGGGTAGGTGCTCAGTTGGGCTCAGATTGCCCCTGTTTTTCCTGGGAAGCCACCACTATTGAGATGGATCAGGGACTTTGGAGGTTTATCCTATTAGAAGGGTTGTGGCCATTGGAATGGGCACACACAATTCCCTTGGAGAGGGCAAGTACAGTCCTCAGGTTTGGCTCCAGGGGCCTGAGCCTGTAGGTTGTGTAGGCCAGGGCTGTTTGGACAGTTGTCTGAAAACCCAAACTCGGCTTATGTTTCGGGTCATGGGTATGGCAGGACTGATCTACAGACCATGAGGATAACTCTTCGGGATTTGAAAGAAGGGCGAGTGTGAGGCTCCTGCTCAAGTTTTTGTCTCTGGATATCGTGTCACTCATGGTCGTAGAATTTCTGGGTGACTTCATAGGAAATGGACGAGTCTTACTCTCTGGTGGTTTGGCCCCGTCCAAAGAGTTTGGGGTCATTCTGTGGGCTGGAAGAAGTCCGTTGTTTTTTATTGTTGATTTTTTCTTTTTTAACCTCAGGTGTCCCACCAAATGAGGGATTCCAGAGTAGAGCCCTGGGGAGGGGCGACTGGACCATCAGAAATCTGGTTAAAAATTGGGGCCTAGGGACATGTCAAGCCCATTATGACATCTAATGGTCCAGCCACTGAGAGGACTTACTATAGGACAGGACTCATGATTAGGGTCACAGTGCGTGTGTATGCCCTCGTCGCACTCAAGAATGGGCGGGGCCTCAGGGTGAATGCTGGTTTCTCCTACACTGAACGTTGGACAACGTGCCAACCACAGGGTTCTTGCCATGGGTAAGGAGGAGTTCTGATTTCTGCATCACACTCACCCCTGGGCAGTGATTGGAGATAAGGTCTCGGTCTGAAGCCTGAAAACTGAGGTAGGGAAGACATGATGACCTAAGGCCATGGCGGGTTTTATGTGCTCAGTGTGCTGTCAGCTTTCTGGGTGTTGGTCAGGAGGTCCGGGCTCAGGTTGTGTTCGACAGTGCATTAGTGCCCAGGTTAGACTTTGTAATTTGGGTAAAGTCGAGTGCTGTGTAGGTTTACCCTCATTTAAGGTGCCTGGGCAGCTCATGAGGCAATAATTTTTTTTCTAGAGGGCAGGCAGAGTGCTGCATTGTGGGTCCGGAATTGCCAAACTTGAGGGCTTCGGGGCCAGGAGTGTGAGGACGGAAGTCTGAGAAGACAAGCTAGACTTGGGTTTCAGGGCGAGGGCACGGCAGGTACCCCCTGCAGATCTGAACCAATATCTCATGCATCTGAAGTCAGGGCGAGGATCAGACGTTGGCTCAGGTTGGAGTTTCTGAGCATGACGGCCGCTTCATGAAGGGAGCGGAATCTCGAGGCCATTGAGGTTTCCCACGTTGGGAGTTGTGGGATGCCCCCTTCAAGGATTCCTTCTGCGGGACAATTGAGACCTGGTGGATAGCTCCAGGACATCCCATATGGAATGACTCCAGAGCACCGTTCGCGGATGGATGCCTGGGAAGCCCGCCTCGCATTCCAATTGTCTCCTAGCAACAAGACAGTTTAGATCTGATGGCTCTGCGGGAGCAACCGGGGTGGCTGAGTTGAAATGGACTTTCCTGAGGATGGGTCCTAATGTGCTTTTGTGTCCATAAGGGCCTTGGAATGGGGCGGTGGTACCGGGGCCCTGAAGTACTCTCCTAAGCTTTGGACATGACTCCCATGCACAGGTTTCCTTGTGGAGAAGAGATGAGTTCTGATGGGTGCCTCAGGAAAACACATATGCTCGTATTGGAATCAGGCATTTGAGGACACATGCCTGTATCCCAAATCAATGGATCCTATTATGGCCTAGGGTCCTGTCTGGTTCAATATTCTTCTCTGGGGACAACCATCTCTGTTATGAGTATAGGTCGATTATCAGCTGGTGTCAGACAGCCCTTGTTTGTTCTGGGCGACCTACACTATTGGGATGGCCTCAGGGACTTTGGAGGTTTCTCCTAATTTGTACGATTTTGGACCATGGAATGGGCAGAATTCCCATGGATTGGTAGGCACAGTCCGAATGTGTGGCTCCAGGGTCCCAGCCTGGAGGGTGGGTGGCCCAAGACTTTGAGGACAGAAGTCTGAAAACACAAACTCAGCTTAGGTTTGGGGACGTAGGTATGGCAGGCCCGATCTACAAACCATGAGAAGAACTCTTCAGGATATGAAGAAAGTGCGAGTCTGAGGCGCTTGCTCAGGCTTTTGTCTCTGGATTTTGTATCAGCGATGGCCGTGGAATGTCGGGGAGGCCTCATGGGCCACGGACGAATCTTCCTCTCTGAGGATTTGGCCCGATTCCCAATTGCTTTTCGTCAATCTGTGGGATGGGAGGACTCATTTCAGTTTTGTTACCTCAGGTGTCCCACCAAAAGAGGAATTCCAAAGCCAAGCCGTGGGGAAGACTGAAGGGACAACCCGAACTATGGTTAAAAATTGGGGCCTAGGGGCATGGCAAGCCCAATATGCTATCTCTTCATCCAGCCACTTAGTGGCCTTACTTGAGGACTGGGCTCAGCCTGAGCGTCACAATGTGTGTTTGTGACCAATGTGGCCCACGAGCATGGGCAGGGCCTCATGGGCCACACTGGTTTCAACTACACTGAACGTTGGACAACATGCCAACCACAAGGTTTCTTGCCATGGGGAAGGAGTTCTGATTTCTGCATCACCTTCAACCCTGGGCAGTTATTGGATATAAGGTCTAGGTTCTGAAACCTGAAAATTGATGTTGGGAAGAGATTACGACCTAAGGCCATGGCGGCTCGATGTGCTCAGTTTGCGGCCAGCTGTCTGAGAGGGGCCAGGGGGTCCAGGCTCAGGCTGTACCAGAAAGGGCATTAGAGCCCTGGTCAGCCTGTGTATTTGGGGTACAGCCAAGGTTGGTGCAGGTTGATCCTCATTTGGGGTTACTGGGTAGCCCCAGAGGACAATGTTTTTCTTCTGGAGGGCCGGCAGAGTTCTTTGTTGTAGATCTGGATTGCCAAACTGGAGGGCTTGTGGGCCAGTAGTCTGACGACAAAAGTCTGAGAACACAAGCTAGGCTTAGGTTTCTGGGTGAGGCCATGGCACGCACAATCAACAGACCTGAATCGAGATCTCGTGCATCTGAAGTCAGGGCGAGGATCAGACGATCGCTCAGGTTGGAGTTTCTGACCATGATGGCCCCTTCATGAATGGGGCGGGCATCACGAGGCCATGGGTGTTTTCCCACGATGAGAGTTGTGAGAAGCTCCAAACTGCAGAGAGTCTTCTGCAGGACAATTGAGACCAGTTGTTTGGCTCCAGGCCAATGATTCTGAGCAGGGTTCTAAGGATGGATGGCTGGGTAGCCCACCTCGCATTCCAATTGTCTCCTAGCAACAAGACAGGTTAGATCTCCTGGATCTGTGGGGAGCAACCGAGGATGCTGAGTTGAAATGGACACCCCTGGGGATGGGTCCTAACGTGCTTTTGTGTCTATGGAGACCATGGAATGAAGCGGTGGCACTGGGGCCCTAAAGGGTTCTCCTAAACAAAGGCTTTGACACAGCTCCAACGTGCAAGTTTCCCATGTGTAGATGAGATGTTTTCTGATGGGTGAGTCAAGAAACAGCTATATGCTGCTTTTGAAATCCAGGCCTCTGAGGAGAGATGCCTGGAAACCAAAGCAATGGATCTGATTAGTGCCTAGGGGCCTGTTCTTTCCTTTTTACCTCTGGGGACATCTGTCTATGGGTCTGAGTGCAGGTAGGTGCTCAGTTGGGCTCAGATTGCCCCTGTTTTACCTGGGAAGCCACCACTATTGAGATGGATCAGTGACTTTGGAGGTTTATCCTATTAGAAGGGTTTTGGCCATTGGAATGGGCACACACAATTCCCTTGGAGAGGACAAGTACAGTCCTCAGGTTTGGCTCCAGGGGCCTGAGCCTGTAGGTTGTGTAGGCCAGGGCTATTTGGACAGTTGTCTGAAAACCCAAACTCGGCTTATGTTTCGGGTCATGGGTATGGCAGAACTGATCTATAGACCATGAGGATAACTCTTCGGGATTTGAAAGAAGGGCGAGTGTGAGGCTCCTGCTCAAGTTTTTGTCTCTGGATATCGTGTCACTCATGGTCGTAGAATTTCTGGGTGACTTCATAGGAAATGGACGTGTCTTACTCTCTGGTGGTTTGGCCCCGTTCAAAGAGTTTGGGGTCATTCTGTGGGCTGGAAGAAGTCCGTTTTTTTTTTTTTTATTGTTGATTTTTTCTTTTTTAACCTCAGGTGTCCCACCAAATGAGGGATTCCAGAGTAGAGCCCTGGGGAGGGGCGACTGGACCATCAGAAATCTGGTTAAAAATTGGGGCCTAGGGACATGTCAAGCCCATTATGACATCTAACGGTCCAGCCACTGAGAGGACTTACTATAGGACAGGACTCATGATTAGGGTCACAGTGCGTGTGTATGCCCTCGTCGCACTCAAGAATGGGCGGGGCCTCAGGGTGAATGCTGGTTTCTCCTACACTGAACGTTGGACAACGTGCCAACCACAGGGTTCTTGCCATGGGTAAGGAGGAGTTCTGATTGCTGCATCACACTCACCCCTGGGCAGTGATTGGAGATAAGGTCTCAGTCTGAAGCCTGAAAACTGAGGTAGGGAAGAGATGATGACCTAAGGCCATGGCGGGTTTTATGTGCTCAGTGTGCGGTCATCATTCTGGGTGTTGGTCAGGAGGTCAGGGCTCAGGTTGTGTTCGACAGTGCATTAGTGCCCAGGTTAGACTATATAATTTGGGTAAAGTCGAGTGCTGTGTAGGTTTACCCTCATTTAAGGTGCCTGGGCAGCTCATGAGGCAATAATTTTTTTTCTAGAGGGCAGGCAGAGTGCTGCATTGTGGGTCCGGAATTGCCAAACTTGAGGGCTTCGGGGCCAGGAGTGTGAGGACGGAAGTCTGAGAAGACAAGCTAGACTTGGGTTTCAGGGCGAGGGAACGGCAGGTACCCCCTGCAGATCTGAACCAATATCTCATGCATCTGAAGTCAGGGCGAGGATCAGACGTTAGCTCAGGTTGGAGTTTCTGAGCATGACGGCCGCTTCATGAAGGGAGCGGAATCTCGGGGCCATTGAGGTTTTCCCACGTTGGGAGTTGTGGCATGCCCCCTTCAAGGATTCCTTCTGCGGGACAATTGAGACCTGTTGGACAGCTCCAGGTCATCTCATATAGAATGACTCCAGAGCACCGTTCGCGGATGGATGCCTGGGAAGCCCGCCTCGCATTCCAATTGTCTCCTAGCAACAAGACAGTTCAGATCTGATGGCTCTGCGGGAGCAACCAGGGTGGCTGAGTTGAAATGGACTTTCGTGAGGATGGGTCCTAATGTGTTTTTGTGTCCATTAGGGCCTTGGAATGGGTCGGTGACACCGGGATCCTGAAGTACTCTCCTAAGCTTTGGACATGGCTCCCATGCACAGATTTCCTTGTGGAGATGAGATGAGTTCTGATGGGTGCCTCAGGAAAACACATATGCTCGTATTGGAATCAGGCTTTTGAGGACACATGCCTGTAACCCAAAGCAATGGATCCTATTATGGCCTAGTGTCCTGTCTGGTTCAATCTTCTTCTCTGGGGACATCCATCTATGGTATGAGTGGAGGTCGATTATCAGCTGGTGTCAGACAGCCCTTTTTTGTTTCGGGCGACCTACACTATTGGGATGGCCTCAGGGACTTTGGAGGTTTCTCCTAATTTGTACGATTTTGGACCATGGAATGGGCAGAATTCCCATGGATTGGTAGGCACAGTCCGAATGTGTGGCTCCAGGGGCCCAGCCTGGAGGGTGGGTGGCCCAAGACTTTGAGGACAGAAGTCTGAAAACACAAACTCAGCTTAGGTTTGAGGACGTAGGTATGTCAGGCCCGATCGACAAACCATGAGAAGAACTCTTCAGGATATGAAGCGAGTCTGAGGCGCTTGCTCAGGCTTTTGTCTCTGGATTTTGTATCAGCGATGGCCGTGGAATGTCGGGGAGGCCTCATGGGCCATGGACGAATCTTCCTCTCTGAGCATTTGGCCCGATTCCCAATTGCTTTTCGTCAATCTGTGGGATGGGAGGACTCATTTCAGTTTTGTTACCTCAGGTGTCCCTCCAAAAGAGGAATTCCAAAGCCAAGCCGTGGGGAAGACTGAAGTGACAACCCGAACTATGGTTAAAAATTGGGGCCTAGGGGCATGGCAAGCCCAATATGCTATCTCTTCATCCAGCCACTTAGTGGCCTTACTTGAGGACTGGGCTCAGCCTGAGCGTAACAATGTGTGTTTGTGACCAATGTGGCCCACGAGCATGGGCGGGGCCTCATGGGCCACACTGGTTTCAACTACACTGAACGTTGGACAACATGCCAACCACAAGGTTTCTTGCCATGGGGAAGGAGTTCTGATTTCTGCATCACCATCAACCCTGGGCAGTGATTGGATATAAGGTCTAGGTTCTGAAACCTGAAAATTGATGTTGGGAAGAGATGACGACCTAAGGCCATGGCGGCTCGATGTGCTCAGTTTGCGGCCAGCTGTCTGGGAGGGGCAGGGGGTCCAGGCTCAGGCTGTACCAGAAAGGGCATTAGAGCCCTGGTCAGCCTGTGTATTTGGGGTACAGCCAAGGTTGGTGCAGGTTGATCCTCATTTGGGGTTACTGGGTAGCCCCAGAGGACAATGTTTTTCTTCTGGAGGGCCGGCAGAGTTCTTTGTTGTAGATCTGGATTGCCAAACTGGAGGGCTTGTGGGCCAGTAGTCTGACGACAAAAGTCTGAGAACACAAGCTAGGCTTAGGTTTCTGGGTGAGGCCATGGCACGCACAATCAACAGACCTGAATCGAGATCTCGTGCATCTGAAGTCAGGGCGAGGATCAGACGATCGCTCAGGTTGGAGTTTCTGACCATGATGGCCCCTTCATGAATGGGGCGGGCATCACGAGGCCATGGGTGTTTTCCCACGATGAGAGTTGTGAGAAGCTCCAAACTGCAGAGAGTCTTCTGCAGGACAATTGAGACCAGTAGTTTGGCTCCAGGCCAATGATTCTGAGCAGGGTTCTAAGGATGGATGGCTGGGTAGCCCACCTCGCATTCCAATTGTCTCCTAGCAACAAGACAGGTTAGATCTCCTGGATCTGTGGGGAGCAACCGAGGATGCTGAGTTGAAATGGACACCCCTGGGGATGGGTCCTAACGTGCTTTTGTGTCTATGGAGACCATGGAATGAAGCGGTGGCACTGGGGCCCTAAAGGGTTCTCCTAAACAAAGGCTTTGACACAGCTCCAACGTGCAAGTTTCCCATGTGTAGATGAGATGTTTTCTGATGGGTGAGTCAAGAAACAGCTATATGCTGCTTTTGAAATCCAGGCCTCTGAGGAGAGATGCCTGGAAACCAAAGCAATGGATCTGATTAGTGCCTAGGGGCCTGTTCTTTCCTTTTTACCTCTGGGGACATCTGTCTATGGGTCTGAGTGCAGGTAGGTGCTCAGTTGGGCTCAGATTGCCCCTGTTTTACCTGGGAAGCCACCACTATTGAGATGGATCAGGGACTTTGGAGGTTTATCCTATTAGAAGGGTTTTGGCCATTGGAATGGGCACACACAATTCCCTTGGAGAGGACAAGTACAGTCCTCAGGTTTGGCTCCAGGGGCCTGAGCCTGTAGGTTGTGTAGGCCAGGGCTATTTGGACAGTTGTCTGAAAACCCAAACTCGGCTTATGTTTCGGGTCATGGGTATGGCAGAACTGATCTATAGACCATGAGGATAACTCTTCGGGATTTGAAAGAAGGGCGAGTGTGAGGCTCCTGCTCAAGTTTTTGTCTCTGGATATCGTGTCACTCATGGTCGTAGAATTTCTGGGTGACTTCATAGGAAATGGACGTGTCTTACTCTCTGGTGGTTTGGCCCCGTTCAAAGAGTTTGGGGTCATTCTGTGGGCTGGAAGAAGTCCGTTTTTTTTTTTTTATTGTTGATTTTTTCTTTTTTAACCTCAGGTGTCCCACCAAATGAGGGATTCCAGAGTAGAGCCCTGGGGAGGGGCGACTGGACCATCAGAAATCTGGTTAAAAATTGGGGCCTAGGGACATGTCAAGCCCATTATGACATCTAACGGTCCAGCCACTGAGAGGACTTACTATAGGACAGGACTCATGATTAGGGTCACAGTGCGTGTGTATGCCCTCGTCGCACTCAAGAATGGGCGGGGCCTCAGGGTGAATGCTGGTTTCTCCTACACTGAACGTTGGACAACGTGCCAACCACAGGGTTCTTGCCATGGGTAAGGAGGAGTTCTGATTGCTGCATCACACTCACCCCTGGGCAGTGATTGGAGATAAGGTCTCAGTCTGAAGCCTGAAAACTGAGGTAGGGAAGAGATGATGACCTAAGGCCATGGCGGGTTTTATGTGCTCAGTGTGCGGTCATCATTCTGGGTGTTGGTCAGGAGGTCAGGGCTCAGGTTGTGTTCGACAGTGCATTAGTGCCCAGGTTAGACTATATAATTTGGGTAAAGTCGAGTGCTGTGTAGGTTTACCCTCATTTAAGGTGCCTGGGCAGCTCATGAGGCAATAATTTTTTTTCTAGAGGGCAGGCAGAGTGCTGCATTGTGGGTCCGGAATTGCCAAACTTGAGGGCTTCGGGGCCAGGAGTGTGAGGACGGAAGTCTGAGAAGACAAGCTAGACTTGGGTTTCAGGGCGAGGGAACGGCAGGTACCCCCTGCAGATCTGAACCAATATCTCATGCATCTGAAGTCAGGGCGAGGATCAGACGTTAGCTCAGGTTGGAGTTTCTGAGCATGACGGCCGCTTCATGAAGGGAGCGGAATCTCGGGGCCATTGAGGTTTTCCCACGTTGGGAGTTGTGGCATGCCCCCTTCAAGGATTCCTTCTGCGGGACAATTGAGACCTGTTGGACAGCTCCAGGTCATCTCATATAGAATGACTCCAGAGCACCGTTCGCGGATGGATGCCTGGGAAGCCCGCCTCGCATTCCAATTGTCTCCTAGCAACAAGACAGTTCAGATCTGATGGCTCTGCGGGAGCAACCAGGGTGGCTGAGTTGAAATGGACTTTCGTGAGGATGGGTCCTAATGTGTTTTTGTGTCCATTAGGGCCTTGGAATGGGTCGGTGACACCGGGATCCTGAAGTACTCTCCTAAGCTTTGGACATGGCTCCCATGCACAGATTTCCTTGTGGAGATGAGATGAGTTCTGATGGGTGCCTCAGGAAAACACATATGCTCGTATTGGAATCAGGCTTTTGAGGACACATGCCTGTAACCCAAAGCAATGGATCCTATTATGGCCTAGTGTCCTGTCTGGTTCAATCTTCTTCTCTGGGGACATCCATCTATGGTATGAGTGGAGGTCGATTATCAGCTGGTGTCAGACAGCCCTTTTTTGTTTCGGGCGACCTACACTATTGGGATGGCCTCAGGGACTTTGGAGGTTTCTCCTAATTTGTACGATTTTGGACCATGGAATGGGCAGAATTCCCATGGATTGGTAGGCACAGTCCGAATGTGTGGCTCCAGGGGCCCAGCCTGGAGGGTGGGTGGCCCAAGACTTTGAGGACAGAAGTCTGAAAACACAAACTCAGCTTAGGTTTGAGGACGTAGGTATGTCAGGCCCGATCGACAAACCATGAGAAGAACTCTTCAGGATATGAAGAAAGTGCGAGTCTGAGGCGCTTGCTCAGGCTTTTGTCTCTGGATTTTGTATCAGCGATGGCCGTGGAATGTCGGGGAGGCCTCATGGGCCATGGACGAATCTTCCTCTCTGAGCATTTGGCCCGATTCCCAATTGCTTTTCGTCAATCTGTGGGATGGGAGGACTCATTTCAGTTTTGTTACCTCAGGTGTCCCTCCAAAAGAGGAATTCCAAAGCCAAGCCGTGGGGAAGACTGAAGTGACAACCCGAACTATGGTTAAAAATTGGGGCCTAGGGGCATGGCAAGCCCAATATGCTATCTCTTCATCCAGCCACTTAGTGGCCTTACTTGAGGACTGGGCTCAGCCTGAGCGTAACAATGTGTGTTTGTGACCAATGTGGCCCACGAGCATGGGCGGGGCCTCATGGGCCACACTGGTTTCAACTACACTGAACGTTGGACAACATGCCAACCACAAGGTTTCTTGCCATGGGGAAGGAGTTCTGATTTCTGCATCACCATCAACCCTGGGCAGTGATTGGATATAAGGTCTAGGTTCTGAAACCTGAAAATTGATGTTGGGAAGAGATGACGACCTAAGGCCATGGCGGCTCGATGTGCTCAGTTTGCGGCCAGCTGTCTGGGAGGGGCAGGGGGTCCAGGCTCAGGCTGTACCAGAAAGGGCATTAGAGCCCTGGTCAGCCTGTGTATTTGGGGTACAGCCAAGGTTGGTGCAGGTTGATCCTCATTTGGGGTTACTGGGTAGCCCCAGAGGACAATGTTTTTCTTCTGGAGGGCCGGCAGAGTGCTGTGTTGTAGTTCTGGATTGCCAAACTGGAGGGCTTGTGGGCCAGTAGTCTGATGACAAAAGTCTGAGAACACAAGCTAGGCTTGGGTTTCTGGGTGAGTCCATGGCACGCACAATCTACAGACCTGAATCGAGATCTCGTGCATCTGAAGTCAGGGCGAGGATCAGACGATCGCTCAGGTTGGAGTTTCTGACAATGATGGCCCCTTCATGAATGGGGCGGGCATCACGAGGCCATGGGGGTTTTCCCACGATGAGAGTTGTGAGAAGCTCCAAACTGCAGAGAGTCTTCTGCAGGACAATTGAGACCAGTTGTTTGGCTCCAGGCCAATGATTCTGAGCAGGGTTCTAAGGATGGATGGCTGGGTAGCCCACCTCGCATTCCAATTGTCTCCTAGCAACAAGACAGGTTAGATCTCCTGGATCTGTGGGGAGCAACCGAGGATGCTGGGTTGAAATGGACACCCCTGGGGATGGGTCCTAACGTGCTTTTGTGTCTATGGAGACCATGGAATGAAGCGGTGGCACTGGGGCCCTAAAGGGTTCTCCTAAACAGAGGCTTTGACACAGCTCCAACCTGCAAGTTTCCCATGTGTAGATGAGATGTTTTCTGATGGGTGAGTCAAGAAACAGCTATATGCTGCTTTTGAAATCCAGGCCTCTGAGGAGAGATGCCTGGAAATCAAAGCAATGGATCTGATTAGTGCCTAGGGGCCTGTTCTTTCCTTTTTACCTCTGGGGACATCTGTCTATGGGTCTGAGTGCAGGTAGGTGCTCAGTTGGGCTCAGATTGCCCCTGTTTTTCCTGGGAAGCCACCACTATTGAGATGGATCAGGGACTTTGGAGGTTTATCCTATTAGAAGGGTTGTGGCCATTGGAATGGGCACACACAATTCCCTTGGAGAGGGCAAGTACAGTCCTCAGGTTTGGCTCCAGGGGCCTGAGCCTGTAGGTTGTGTAGGCCAGGGCTCTTTGGACAGTTGTCTTAAAACCCAAACTCGGCTTATGTTTCGGGTCATGGGTATGGCAGGACTGATCTACAGACCATGAGGATAACTCTTCGGGATTTGAAAGAAGGGAGAGTGTGAGGCTCCTGCTCAAGTTTTTGTCTCTGGATAACGTGTCACTCATGGTCGTAGAATTTCTGGGTGACTTCATAGGAAATGGACGAGTCTTACTCTCTGGTGGTTTGGCCCCGTCCAAAGAGTTTGGGGTCATTCTGTGGGCTGTAAGAAGTCCGTTGTTTTTTATTGTTGATTTTTTCTTTTTTAACCTCAGGTGTCCCACCAAATGAGGGATTCCAGAGTAGAGCCCTGGGGAGGGGCGACTGGACCATCAGAAATCTGGTTAAAAATTGGGGCCTAGGGACATGTCAAGCCCATTATGACATCTAATGGTCCAGCCACTGAGAGGACTTACTATAGGACAGCACTCATGATTAGGGTCACAGTGCGTTTGTATGCCCTCGTCGCACTCAAGAATGGGCGGGGCCTCAGGGTGAATGCTGGTTTCTCCTACACTGAACGTTGGACAACGTGCCAACAACAGGGTTCTTGCCATGGGTAAGGAGGAGTTCTGATTTCTGCATCACACTCACCCCTGGGCAGTGATTGGAGATAAGGTCTCGGTTCTGAAGCCTGAAACTGAGGTAGGGAAGAGATGATGACCTAAGGCCATGGCGGGTTTTATGTGCTCAGTGTGTGGTCAGCTCTCTGGGTGTTGGTCAGGAGGTCCGGGCTCAGGTTGTGTTCAACAGTGCATTAGTGCCCAGGTTAGACTATATAATTTGGGTAAAGTCGAGTGCTGTGTAGGTTTACCCTCATTTAAGGTGCCTGGGCAGCTCATGAGGCAATCATTTTTTTTCTAGAGGGCAGGCAGAGTGCTGCATTGTGGGTCCGGAATTGCCAAACTTGAGGGCTTCGGGGCCAGGAGTGTGAGGACGGAAGTCTGAGAAGACAAGCTAGACTTGGGTTTCAGGGCGAGGGCACGGCAGGTACCCCCTGCAGATCTGAACCAATATCTCATGCATCTGAAGTCAGGGCGAGGATCAGACGTTGGCTCAGGTTGGAGTTTCTGAGCATGACGGCCGCTTCATGAAGGGAGCGGAATCTCGAGGCCATTGAGGTTTTCCCACGTTGGGAGTTGTGGGATGCCCCCTTCATGGATTCCTTCTGCGGGACAATTGAGATCTGTTGGACAGCTCCAGGACATCCCATATGGAATGACTCCAGAGCACCGTTCGCGGATGGATGCCTGGGAAGCCCGCCTCGCATTCCAATTGTCTCCTAGCAACAAGACAGTTTAGATCTGATGGCTCTGCGGGAGCAACCGGGGTGGCTGAGTTGAAATGGACTTTCCTGAGGATGGGTCCTAATGTGTTTTTGTGTCCATGAGGGCCTTGGAATGGGGCGGTGGCACCGGGACCCTGAAGTACTCTCCTAAGCTTTGGACATGGCTCCCATGCACAGGTTTACTTGTGGAGACGAGATGAGTTCTGATGGGTGCCTCAGGAAAACCCCGATGCTCGTATTGGAATCAGGCTTTTGAGGACACATGCCTGTAACCCAAAGCAATGGATCCTATTATGGCCTAGGGTCCTGTCTGGTTCAATCTTCTTCTCTGGGGACATCCATCTATGGTATGAGTGGAGGTCGATTATCAGCTGGTGTCAGACAGCCCATGTTTGTTCCGGGCGACCTACACTATTGGGATGGCCTCAGGGACTTTGTAGATTTCTCCTAATTTGTACGATTTTGTACCATGGAATGGGCAGAACTCCCATGGATTGGTAGGCACAGTCCTAATGTGTGGCTCCAGGGGCCCAGCCTGGAGGGTGTGTGGCCCAAGACTTTGAGGACAGAAGTCTGAAAACACAAACTCAGCTTAGGTTTGGGGACGTTGGTATGGCAGGCCCGATCTACAAACCATGAGAAGAACTCTTCAGGATATGAAGAAAGTGCGAGTCTGAGGCTCTTGCTCAGGCTTTTGTCTCTGGATTTTGTATCAGCGATGGCGGTGGAATGTCGGGGACGCCTCATGGGCCATGGACGAATCTTCCTCTCTGAGGATTTGGCCCGATTCCCAATTGCTTTTCGTCAATCTGTGGGATGGGAGGACTCATTTCAGGTTTGTTACCTCAGGTGTCCCACCAAAAGAGGAATTCCAAAGCCAAGCCGTGGGGAAGACTGAAGGGACAACCCGAACTATGGTTAAAATTTGGGGCCTAGGGGCATGGCAAGCCCAATATGATATCTCTTCATCCAGCCACTGAGTGGCCTTACTTGAGGACTGGGCTCAGCCTGAGCGTCACAATGTGTTGTTGTGACCAATGTGGCCCACGAGCATGGGCGGGGCCTCATGGGCCACACTGGTTTCAACTACACTGAACGTTGGACAACATGCCAACCACAAGGTTTCTTGCCATGGGGAAGGAGTTCTGATTTCTGCATCACCTTCAACCCTGGGCAGTGATTGGAGATAAGGTCTAGGTTCTGAAACCTGAAAACTGATGTTGGGAAGAGATGACGACCTAAGGCCATGGCGGCTCGATGTGCTCAGTGTGCGGCCAGCTGTCTGGGAGGGGCCAGGGGGTCCAGGCTCAGGCTGTGTCAGAAAGGGCATTAGTGCCCTGGTCAGCCTATGTATTTGGGGTACAGCCAAGGTCGGTGCAGGTTGATCCTCATTTGGGATTACTGGGTAGCACCAGAGGACAATGTTTTTCTTCTGGAGGGCCGGCAGAGTGCTGCATTGTAGTTCTGGATTGCCAAACTGGAGGGCTTGTGGGCCAGTAGTCTGACGACAAAAGTCTGAGAACACAAGCTAGGTTAGGTTTCTGGGTGAGTCCATGGCACGCACAATCTACAGACCTGAATCGAGATCTCGTGCATCTGAAGTCAGGGCGAGGATCAGACGATCGCTCAGGTTGGAGTTTCTGTCCCTGATGGCCCCTTCATGAATGGGCGGGGGCATCACGAGGCCATGGGGGTTTTCCCACGATGGGAGTTGTGAGAAGCTCCAAACTGCAGAGAGTCTTCTGCAGGACAATTGAGACCTGTTTTTGGCTCCAGGCCAATGATTCTGAGCAGGGTTCTAAGGATGGATGGCGGGGTAGCCCACCTCGCATTCCAATTGTCTCCTAGCAACAAGACAGGTTAGATCTCCTGGATCTGTGGGGAGCAACCGAGGACGCTGAGTTGAAATGGACACCCCTGGGGATGGGTCCTAACGTGCTTTTGTGTCTATGGAGACCTTGGAATGAAGCGGTGGCACTGGGGCCTTAAAGGGTTCTCCTAAACAGAGGCTTTGACACAGCTCCAACGTGCAAGTTTCCCATGTGTAGATGAGATGTTTTCTGATGGGTGAGTCAAGAAACAGCTATATGCTGCTTTTGAAATCCAGGCCACTGAGGAGAGATGCCTGGAAACCAAAGCAATGGATCTGATTAGTGCCTAGGGGCCTGTTCTTTCCTTTTTACCTCTGGGGACATCTGTCTATGGGTCTGAGTGCAGGTAGGTGCTCAGTTGGGCTCAGATTGCCCCTGTTGTTCCTGGGAAGCCACCACTATTGAGATGGATCAGGGACTTTGGAGGTTTATCCTATTAGAAGGGTAGTGGCCATTGGAATGGGCACACACAATTCCCTTGGAGAGGGCAAGTACAGTCCTCAGGTTTGGCTCCAGTGGCCTGAGCCTGTAGGTTGTGTAGGCTAGGGCTGTTTGGACAGTTGTCTGAAAACACAAACTCGGCTTATGTTTCGGGTCATAGGTATGGCAGGACTGATCTACAGACCTGAGGAGAACACTTCGGGATTTGAAAGAAGGGCGAGTGTGAGGCTCCTGCTCAAGTTTTTGTCTCTGGATATCGTGTCACTCATGGTCGTGGAATTTCTGGGTGACTTCATGGGAAATGGACGAGTCTTACTCTCTGGTGGTTTGGCCCCGTCCAAAGAGTTTGGGGTCATTCTGTGGGCTGGAAGAAGTCCGTTTTTTTTTTTTATTCTTGTTTTTTTCTTTTTTATCCTCAGGTGTCCCACCAAATGAGGGATTCCAGAGTAGAGCCCTGGGGAGGGGCGACTGGACCATCAGAAATTTCGTTAAAAATTGGGGCCTAGGGGCATGTTCAAGCCCATTATGATATCTAATGGTCCAGCCACTGAGAGGACTTACTAGAGGACAGGACTCATGCTGAGGGTCACAATTCATGTGTATGCCCTCGTCGCACTCAAGAATGGGCGGGGCCTCAGGGTGAATGCTGGTTTCTCCTACACTGAACGTTGGACAACGTGCCAACCACATGGTTCTTGCCATGGGCAAGGAGGAGTTCTGATTTCTGCATCACACTCACCCCTGGGAAGTGATTGGAGATAAGGTCTCGGTTCTGAAGCCTGAAAACTGCGGTAGGGAAGAGATGATGACCTAAGGCCAATGCAGGTTTTATGTGCTCAGTGTTTGGTCAGCATTCTGGATGTTGGTCAGGAGGTCCAGGCTCAGGTTGTGTTCGACAGTGCATTAGTGCCCAGGTTAGACTATATAATTTGGGTAAAGTCGAGTGCTGTGTAGGTTTACCCTCATTTAAGGTGCCTGGGCAGCTCATGAGGCAATAATTTTTTTTCTAGAGGGCAGGCAGAGTGCTGCATTGTGGGTCCGGAATTGCCAAACTTGAGGGCTTCGGGGCCAGGAGTGTGAGGACGGAAGTCTGAGAAGACAAGCTAGACTTGGGTTTCAGGGCGAGGGCACGGCAGGTACCCCCTGCAGATCTGAACCAATATCTCATGCATCTGAAGTCAGGGCGAGGATCAGACGTTGGCTCAGGTTGGAGTTTCTGAGCATGACTGTCGCTTCATGAAGGGAGCGGAAACTCGAAGCCATTGAGGTTTTCCCACGTTGGGAGTTGTGGGATGCCCCCTTCATGGATTCCTTCTGCGGGACAATTGAGACCTGTTGGACAGCTCCAGGACATCCCATATGGAATGACTCCAGAGCACCGTTCGCGGATGGATGCCTGGGAAGCCCGCCTCGCATTCCAATTGTCTCCTAGCAACAAGACAGTTTAGATCTGATGGCTCTGCGGGAGCAACCGGGGTGGCTGAGTTGAAATGGACTTTCCTGAGGATGGGTCCTAATGTGTTTTTGTGTCCATGAGGTCCTTGGAATGGGGCGGTGGCACCGGGACCCTGAAGTACTCTCCTAAGCTTTGGACATGGCTCCCATGCACAGGTTTCCTTGTGGAGACGAGATGAGTTCTGATGGGTGCCTCAGGAAAACCCTTATGCTCGTATTGGAATCAGGCTTTTGAGGACACATGCCTGTAACCCAAAGCAATGGATCCTATTATGGCCTAGGGTCCTGTCTGGTTCAATCTTCTTCTCTGGGGACATCCATCTATGGTATGAGTGGAGGTCGATTATCAGCTGGTGTCAGACAGCCCATGTTTGTTCCGGGCGACCTACACTATTGGGATGGCCTCAGGGACTTTGGAGATTTCTCCTAATTTGTACGATTTTGTACCATGGAATGGGCAGAATTCCCATGGATTGGTAGGCACAGTCCTAATGTGTGGCTCCAGGGGCCCAGCCTGGAGGGTGTGTGGCCCAAGACTTTGAGGACAGAAGTCTGAAAACACAAACTCAGCTTAGGTTTGGGGACGTAGGTATGGCCGGCCCGATCTACAAACCATGAGAAGAACTCTTCAGGATATGAAGAAAGTGCGAGTCTGAGGCTCTTGCTCAGGCTTTTGTCTCTGGATTTTGTATCAGCGATGGCCGTGGAATGTCGGGGACGCCTCATGGGCCATGGACGAATCTTCCTCTCTGAGGATTTGGCCCGATTCCCAATTGCTTTTCGTCAATCTGTGGGATGGGAGGACTCATTTCAGGTTTGTTACCTCAGGTGTCCCACCAAAAGAGGAATTCCAAAGCCAAGCCGTGGGGAAGACTGAAGGGACAACCCGAACTATGGTTAAAAATTGGGGCCTAGGGGCATGGCAAGCCCAATATGATATCTCTTCATCCAGCCACTGAGTGGCCTTACTTGAGGACTGGGCTCAGCCTGAGCGTCACAATGTGTGTTTGTGACCAATGTGGCCCGCGAGCATGGGCGGGGCCTCATGGGCCACACTGGTTTCAACTACACTGAACGTTGGACAACATGCCAACCACAAGGTTTCTTGCCATGGGGAAGGAGTTCTGATTTCTGCGTCACCTTCAACCCTGGGCAGTGATTGGAGATAAGGTCTAGGTTCTGAAACCTGAAAACTGATGTTGGGAAGAGATGACGACCTAAGGCCATGGCGGCTCGATGTGCTCAGTGTGCGGCCAGCTGTCTGGGAGGGGCCAGGGGGTCCAGGCTCAGGCTGTGTCAGAAAGGGCATTAGTGCCCTGGTCAGCCTATGTATTTGGGGTACAGCCAAGGTCGGTGCAGGTTGATCCTCATTTGGGATTACTGGGTAGCACCAGAGGACAATGTTTTTCTTCTGGAGGGCCGGCAGAGTGCTGCATTGTAGTTCTGGATTGCCAAACTGGAGGGCTTGTGGGCCAGTAGTCTGACGACAAAAGTCTGAGAACACAAGCTAGGTTAGGTTTCTGGGTGAGTCCATGGCACGCACAATCTACAGACCTGAATCGAGATCTCGTGCATCTGAAGTCAGGGCGAGGATCAGACGATCGCTCAGGTTGGAGTTTCTGTCCCTGATGGCCCCTTCATGAATGGGCGGGGGCATCACGAGGCCATGGGGGTTTTCCCACGATGGGAGTTGTGAGAAGCTCCAAACTGCAGAGAGTCTTCTGCAGGACAATTGAGACCTGTTTTTGGCTCCAGGCCAATGATTCTGAGCAGGGTTCTAAGGATGGATGGCGGGGTAGCCCACCTCGCATTCCAATTGTCTCCTAGCAACAAGACAGGTTAGATCTCCTGGATCTGTGGGGAGCAACCGAGGACGCTGAGTTGAAATGGACACCCCTGGGGATGGGTCCTAACGTGCTTTTGTGTCTATGGAGACCTTGGAATGAAGCGGTGGCACTGGGGCCTTAAAGGGTTCTCCTAAACAGAGGCTTTGACACAGCTCCAACGTGCAAGTTTCCCATGTGTAGATGAGATGTTTTCTGATGGGTGAGTCAAGAAACAGCTATATGCTGCTTTTGAAATCCAGGCCTCTGAGGCGAGATGCCTGGAAACCAAAGCAATGGATCTGATTAGTGCCTAGGGGCCTGTTCTTTCCTTTTTACCTCTGGGGACATCTGTCTATGGGTCTGAGTGCAGGTAGGTGCTCAGTTGGGCTCAGATTGCCCCTGTTGTTCCTGGGAAGCCACCACTATTGAGATGGATCAGGGACTTTGGAGGTTTATCCTATTAGAAGGGTAGTGGCCATTGGAATGGGCACACACAATTCCCTTGGAGAGGGCAAGTACAGTCCTCAGGTTTGGCTCCAGTGGCCTGAGCCTGTAGGTTGTGTAGGCTAGGGCTGTTTGGACAGTTGTCTGAAAACACAAACTCGGCTTATGTTTCGGGTCATAGGTATGGCAGGACTGATCTACAGACCTGAGGAGAACACTTCGGGATTTGAAAGAAGGGCGAGTGTGAGGCTCCTGCTCAAGTTTTTGTCTCTGGATATCGTGTCACTCATGGTCGTGGAATTTCTGGGTGACTTCATGGGAAATGGACGAGTCTTACTCTCTGGTGGTTTGGCCCCGTCCAAAGAGTTTGGGGTCATTCTGTGGGCTGGAAGAAGTCCGTTTTTTTTTTTTTTATTCTTGTTTTTTTCTTTTTTATCCTCAGGTGTCCCACCAAATGAGGGATTCCAGAGTAGAGCCCTGGGGAGGGGCGACTGGACCATCAGAAATTTGGTTAAAAATTGGGGCCTAGGGACATGTCAAGCCCATTATGACATCTAATGGTCCAGCAACTGAGAGGACTTACTAGAGGACGGGACTCATGCTGAGGGTCACAATGCGTGTGTATGCCCTCGTCGCACTCATGAATGGGCGGGGCCTCAGGGTGAATGCTGGTTTCTCCTACACTGAACGTTGGACAACGTGCCAACCACAGGGTTCTTGCCATGGGTAAGGAGGAGTTATGATTTCTGCATCACACTCACCCCTGGGAAGTGATTGGAGATAAGGTCTCGGTTCTGAAGCCTGAAAACTGAGGTAGGGAAGAGATGATGACCTAAGGCCATGGCGGGTTTTATGTGCTCAGTGTGTGGTCAGCTCTCTGGGTGTTGGTCAGGAGGTCCGGGCTCAGGTTGTGTTCAACAGTGCATTAGTGCCCAGGTTAGACTATATAATTTGGGTAAAGTCGAGTGCTGTGTAGTTTTACCCTCATTAAAGGTGCCTGGGCAGCTCATGAGGCAATCATTTTTTTTCTAGAGGGCAGGCAGAGTGCTGCATTGTGGGTCCGGAATTGCCAAACTTGAGGGCTTCGGGGCCAGGAGTGTGAGGACGGAAGTCTGAGAAGACAAGCTAGACTTGGGTTTCAGGGCGAGGGCACGGCAGGTACCCCCTGCAGATCTGAACCAATATCTCATGCATCTGAAGTCAGGGCGAGGATCAGACGTTGGCTCTGGTTGGAGTTTCTGAGCATGACGGCCGCTTCATGAAGGGAGCGGAATCTCGAGGCCATTGAGGTTTTCCCACGTTGGGAGTTGTGGGATGCCCCCTTCATGGATTCCTTCTGCGGGACAATTGAGACCTGTTGGACAGCTCCAGGACATCCCATATGGAATGACTCCAGAGCACCGTTCGCGGATGGATGCCTGGGAAGCCCGCCTCGCATTCCAATTGTCTCCTAGCAACAAGACAGTTTAGATCTGATGGCTCTGCGGGAGCAACCGGGGTGGCTGAGTTGAAATGGACTTTCCTGAGGATGGGTCCTAATGTGTTTTTGTGTCCATGAGGGCCTTGGAATGGGGCGGTGGCACCTGGACCCTGAAGTACTCTCCTAAGCTTTGGACATGGCTCCCATGCACAGGTTTCCTTGTGGAGACGAGATGAGTTCTGATGGGTGCCTCAGGAAAACCCCTATGCTCGTATTGGAATCAGGCTTTTGAGGACACATGCCTGTAACCCAAAGCAATGGATCCTATTATGGCCTAGGGTCCTGTCTGGTTCAATCTTCTTCTCTGGGGACATCCATCTATGGTATGAGTGTAGGTCGATTATCAGCTGGTGTCAGACAGCCCATGTTTGTTCCGGGCGACCTACACTATTGGGATGGCCTCAGGGACTTTGGAGATTTCTCCTAATTTGTACGATTTTGTACCATGGAATGGGCAGAATTCCCATGGATTGGTAGGCACAGTCCTAATGTGTGGCTCCAGCGGCCCAGCCTGGAGGGTGTGTGGCCCAAGACTTTGAGGACAGAAGTCTGAAAACACAAACTCAGCTTAGGTTTGGGGACGTAGGTATGGCCGGCCCGATCTACAAACCATGAGAAGAACTCTTCAGGATATGAAGAAAGTGCGAGTCTGAGGCTCTTGCTCAGGCTTTTGTCTCTGGATTTTGTATCAGCGATGGCCGTGGAATGTCGGGGACGCCTCATGGGCCATGGACGAATCTTCCTCTCTGAGGATTTGGCCCGATTCCCAATTGCTTTTCGTCAATCTGTGGGATGGGAGGACTCATTTCAGGTTTGTTACCTCAGGTGTCCCACCAAAAGAGGAATTCCAAAGCCAAGCCGTGGGGAAGACTGAAGGGACAACCCGAACTATGGTTAAAAATTGGGGCCTAGGGGCATGGCAAGCCCAATATGATATCTCTTCATCCAGCCACTGAGTGGCCTTACTTGAGGACTGGGCTCAGCCTGAGCGTCACAATGTGTGTTTGTGACCAATGTGGCCCGCGAGCATGGGCGGGGCCTCATGGGCCACACTGGTTTCAACTACACTGAACGTTGGACAACATGCCAACCACAAGGTTTCTTGCCATGGGGAAGGAGTTCTGATTTCTGCGTCACCTTCAACCCTGGGCAGTGATTGGAGATAAGGTCTAGGTTCTGAAACCTGAAAACTGATGTTGGGAAGAGATGACAACCTAAGGCCATGGCGGCTCGATGTGCTCAGTGTGCGGCCAGCTGTCTGGGAGGGGCCACGGGGTCCAGGCTCAGGCTGTGTCAGAAAGGGCATTAGTGCCCTGGTCAGCCTATGTATTTGGGGTACAGCCAAGGTCGGTGCAGGTTGATCCTCATTTGGGATTACTGGGTAGCACCAGAGGACAAAGTTTTTCTTCTGGAGGGCCGGCAGAGTGCTGCATTGTAGTTCTGGATTGCCAAACTGGAGGGCTTGTGGGCCAGTAGTCTGACGACAAAAGTCTGAGAACACAAGCTAGGCTTAGGTTTCTGGGTGAGTCCATGGCACGCACAATCTACAGACCTGAATCGAGATCTCGTGCATCTGAAGTCAGGGCGAGGATCAGACGATCGCTCAGGTTGGAGTTTCTGTCCCTGATGGCCCCTTCATGAATGGGCGGGGGCATCACGAGGCCATGGGGGTTTTCCCACGATGGGAGTTGTGAGAAGCTCCAAACTGCAGAGAGTCTTCTGCAGGACAATTGAGACCTGTTGTTTGGCTCCAGGCCAATGATTCTGAGCAGGGTTGTAAGGATGGATGGCTGGGTAGCACACCTCGCATTCCAATTGTCTCCTAGCAACAAGACAGGTTAGATCTCCTGGATCTGTGGGGAGCAACCGAGGACGCTGAGTTGAAATGGACACCCCTGGGGATGGGTCCTAACGTGCTTTTGTGTCTATGGTGACCTTGGAATGAAGCGGTGGCACTGGGGCCCTAAAGGGTTCTCCTAAACAGAGGCTTTGACACAGCTCCAACGTGCAAGTTTCCCATGTGTAGATGAGATGTTTTCTGATGGGTGAGTCAAGAAACAGCTATATGCTGCTTTTGAAATTCAGGCCTCTGAGGCGAGATGCCTGGAAACCAAAGCAATGGATCTGATTAGTGCTTAGGGGCCTGTTCTTTCCTTTTTACCTCTGGGGACATCTTTCTATGGGACTGAGTGCAGGTAGGTGCTCCGTTGGGCTCAGATTGCCCCTGTTGTTCATGGGAAGCCACCACTATTGAGATGGATCAGGGACTTTGGAGGTTTATCCTATTAGAAGGTTAGTGGCCATTGGAATGGGCACACACAATTCCCTTGGAGAGGGCAAGTACAGTCCTCAGGTTTGGCTCCAGGGGCCTGAGCCTGTAGGTTGTGTAGGCCAGGGCTGTTTGGACAGTTGTCTGAAAACACAAACTCGGCTTATGTTTCGGGTCATAGGTATGGCAGGACTGATCTACAGACCATGAGGAGAACACTTCGGGATTTGAAAGAAGGGCGAGTGTGAGGCTCCTGCTCAAGTTTTTGTCTCTGGATATCGTGTCACTCATGTTCGTTGAATTTCTGGGTGACTTCATGGGAAATGGACGAGTCTTACTCTCTGGTGGTTTGGCCCCGTCCAAAGAGTTTGGGGTCATTCTGTGGGCTTGAAGAAGTCCGTTTTTTTTTTTTTTATTCTTGTTTTTTTCTTTTTTATCCTCAGGTGTCCCACCAAATGAGGGATTCCAGAGTAGAGCCCTGGGGAGGGGCGACTGGACCATCAGAAATTTGGTTAAAAATTGGGGCCTAGGGACATGTCAAGCCCATTATGACATCTAATGGTCCAGCAACTGAGAGGACTTACTAGAGGACAGGACTCATGCTGAGGGTCACAATGCGTGTGTATGCCCTCGTCGCACTCATGAATGGGCGGGGCCTCAGGGTGAATGCTGGTTTCTCCTACACTGAACGTTGGACAACGTGCCAACCACAGGGTTCTTGCCATGGGTAAGGAGGAGTTATGATTTCTGCATCACACTCACCCCTGGGAAGTGATTGGAGATAAGGTCTCGGTTCTGAAGCCTGAAAACTGAGGTAGGGAAGAGATGATGACCTAAGGCCATGGCGGGTTTTATGTGCTCAGTGTGTGGTCAGCTCTCTGGGTGTTGGTCAGGAGGTCCGGGCTCAGGTTGTGTTCAACAGTGCATTAGTGCCCAGGTTAGACTATATAATTTGGGTAAAGTCGAGTGCTGTGTAGGTTTACCCTCATTTAAGGTGCCTGGGCAGCTCATGAGGCAATCATTTTTTTTCTAGAGGGCAGGCAGAGTGCTGCATTGTGGGTCCGGAATTGCCAAACTTGAGGGCTTCGGGGCCAGGAGTGTGAGGACGGAAGTCTGAGAAGACAAGCTAGACTTGGGTTTCAGGGCGAGGGCACGGCAGGTACCCCCTGCAGATCTGAACCAATATCTCATGCATCTGAAGTCAGGGCGAGGATCAGACGTTGGCTCAGGTTGGAGTTTCTGAGCATGACGGCCGCTTCATGAAGGGAGCGGAATCTCGAGGCCATTGAGGTTTTCCCACGTTGGGAGTTGTGGGATGCCCCCTTCATGGATTCCTTCTGCGGGACAATTGAGACCTGTTGGACAGCTCCAGGACATCCCATATGGAATGACTCCAGAGCACCGTTCGCGGATGGATGCCTGGGAAGCCCGCCTCGCATTCCAATTGTCTCCTAGCAACAAGAGAGTTTAGATCTGATGGCTCTGCGGGAGCAACCGGGGTGGCTGAGTTGAAATGGACTTTCCTGAGGATGGGTCCTAATGTGTTTTTGTGTCCATGAGGGCCTTGGAATGGGGCGGTGGCACCGGGACCCTGAAGTACTCTCCTAAGCTTTGGACATGGCTCCCATGCACAGGTTTCCTTGTGGAGACGAGATGAGTTCTGATGGGTGCCTCAAAAAAACCCCTATGCTCGTATTGGAATCAGGCTTTTGAGGACACATGCCTGTAACCCAAAGCAATGGATCCTATTATGGCCTAGGGTCCTGTCTGGTTCAATCTTCTTCTCTGGGGACATCCATCTATGGTATGAGTGGAGGTCGATTATCAGCTGGTGTCAGACAGCCCATGTTTGTTCCGGGCGACCTACACTATTGGGATGGCCTCAGGGACTTTGGAGATTTCTCCTAATTTGTACGATTTTGTACCATGGAATGGGCAGAATTCCCATGGATTGGTAGGCACAGTCCTAATGTGTGGCTCCAGCGGCCCAGCCTGGAGGGTGTGTGGCCCAAGACTTTGAGGACAGAAGTCTGAAAACACAAACTCAGCTTAGGTTTGGGGACGTAGGTATGGCCGGCCCGATCTACAAACCATGAGAAGAACTCTTCAGGATATGAAGAAAGTGCGAGTCTGAGGCTCTTGCTCAGGCTTTTGTCTCTGGATTTTGTATCAGCGATGGCCGTGGAATGTCGGGGACGCCTCATGGGCCATGGACGAATCTTCCTCTCTGAGGATTTGGCCCGATTCCCAATTGCTTTTCGTCAATCTGTGGGATGGGAGGACTCATTTCAGGTTTGTTACCTCAGGTGTCCCACCAAAAGAGGAATTCCAAAGCCAAGCCGTGGGGAAGACTGAAGGGACAACCCGAACTATGGTTAAAAATTGGGGCCTAGGGGCATGGCAAGCCCAATATGATATCTCTTCATCCAGCCACTGAGTGGCCTTACTTGAGGACTGGGCTCAGCCTGAGCGTCACAATGTGTGTTTGTGACCAATGTGGCCCGCGAGCATGGGCGGGGCCTCATGGGCCACACTGGTTTCAACTACAGTGAACGTTGGACAACATGCCAACCACAAGGTTTCTTGCCATGGGGAAGGAGTTCTGATTTCTGCGTCACCTTCAACCCTGGGCAGTGATTGGAGATAAGGTCTAGGTTCTGAAACCTGAAAACTGATGTTGGGAAGAGATGACGACCTAAGGCCATGGCGGCTCAATGTGCTCAGTGTGCGGCCAGCTGTCTGGGAGGGGCCAGGGTGTCCAGGCTCAGGCTGTGTCAGAAAGGGCATTAGTGCCCTGGTCAGCCTATGTATTTGGGGTACAGCCAAGGTCGGTGCAGGTTGATCCTCATTTGGGATTACTGGGTAGCACCAGAGGACAAAGTTTTTCTTCTGGAGGGCCGGCAGAGTGCTGCATTGTAGTTCTGGATTGCCAAACTGGAGGGCTTGTGGGCCAGTAGTCTGACGACAAAAGTCTGAGAACACAAGCTAGGCTTAGGTTTCTGGGTGAGGCCATGGCACGCACAATCTACAGACCTGAATCGAGATCTCGTGCATCTGAAGTCAGGGCGAGGATCAGACGATCACTCAGGTTGGAGTTTCTGTCCCTCATGGCCCCTTCATGAATGGGCGGGGGCATCACGAGGCCATGGGGGTTTTCCCACATTGGGAGTTGTGAGAAGCTCCAAACTGCAGAGAGTCTTCTGCAGGACAATTGAGACCTGTTGTTTGGCTCCAGGCCAATGATTCTGAGCAGGGTTCTAAGGATGGATGGCTGGGTAGCCCACCTCGCATTCCAATTGTCTCCTAGCAACAAGACAGGTTAGATCTCCTGGATCTGTGGGGAGCAACCGAGGACGCTGAGTTGAAATGGACACCCCTGGGGATGGGTCCTAACGTGCTTTTGTGTCTATGGTGACCTTGGAATGAAGCGGTGGCACTGGGGCCCTAAAGGTTTCTCCTAAACAGAGGCTTTGACACAGCTCCAACGTGCAAGTTTCCCATGTGTAGATGAGATGTTTTCTGATGGGTGAGTCAAGAAACAGCTATATGCTGCTTTTGAAATTCAGGCCTCTGAGGCGAGATGCCTGGAAACCAAAGCAATGGATCTGATTAGTGCTTAGGGGCCTGTTCTTTCCTTTTTACCTCTGGGGACATCTTTCTATGGGACTGAGTGCAGGTAGGTGCTCCGTTGGGCTCAGATTGCCCCTGTTGTTCCTGGGAAGCCACCACTATTGAGATGGATCAGGGACTTTGGAGGTTTTTCCTATTAGAAGGGTAGTGGCCATTGGAATGGGCACACACAATTCCCTTGGAGAGGGCAAGTACAGTCCTCAGGTTTGGCTCCAGGGGCCTGAGCCTGTAGGTTGTGTAGGCCAGGGCTGTTTGGACAGTTGTCTGAAAACACAAACTCGGCTTATGTTTCGGGTCATAGGTATGGCAGGACTGATCTACAGACCATGAGGAGAACACTTTGGGATTTGAAAGAAGGGCGAGTGTGAGGCTCCTGCTCAAGTTTTTGTCTCTGGATATCGTGTCACTCATGTTCGTTGAATTTCTGGGTGACTTCATGGGAAATGGACGTGTCTTACTCTCTGGTGGTTTGGCCCCGTCCAAAGAGTTTGGGGTCATTCTGTGGGCTTGAAGAAGTCCGTTTTTTTTTTTTTTATTCTTGTTTTTTTCTTTTTTATCCTCAGGTGTCCCACCAAATGAGGGATTCCAGAGTAGAGCCCTGGGGAGGGGCGACTGGACCATCAGAAATTTGGTTAAAAATTGGGGCCTAGGGACATGTCAAGCCCATTATGACATCTAATGGTCCAGCAACTGAGAGGACTTACTAGAGGACAGGACTCATGCTGAGGGTCACAATGCGTGTGTATGCCCTCGTCGCACTCATGAATGGGCGGGGCCTCAGGGTGAATGCTGGTTTCTCCTACACTGAACGTTGGACAACGTGCCAACCACAGGGTTCTTGCCATGGGTAAGGAGGAGTTATGATTTCTGCATCACACTCACCCCTGGGAAGTGATTGGAGATAAGGTCTCGGTTCTGAAGCCTGAAAACTGAGGTAGGGAAGAGATGATGACCTAAGGCCATGGCGGGTTTTATGTGCTCAGTGTGTGGTCAGCTCTCTGGGTGTTGGTCAGGAGGTCCGGGCTCAGGTTGTGTTCAACAGTGCATTAGTGCCCAGGTTAGACTATATAATTTGGGTAAAGTCGAGTGCTGTGTAGGTTTACCCTCATTAAAGGTGCCTGGGCAGCTCATGAGGCAAACATTTTTTTTCTAGAGGGCAGGCAGAGTGCTGCATTGTGGGTCCGGAATTGCCAAACTTGAGGGCTTCGGGGCCAGGAGTGTGAGGACGGAAGTCTGAGAAGACAAGCTAGACTTGGGTTTCAGGGCGAGGGCACGGCAGGTACCCCCTGCAGATCTGAACCAATATCTCATGCATCTGAAGTCAGGGCGAGGATCAGACGTTGGCTCAGGTTGGAGTTTCTGAGCATGACGGCCGCTTCATGAAGGGAGCGGAAACTCGAGGCCATTGAGGTTTTCCCACGTTGGGAGTTGTGGGATGCCCCCTTCATGGATTCCTTCTGCGGGACAATTGAGACCTGTTGGACAGCTCCAGGACATCCCATATGGAATGACTCCAGAGCACCGTTCGCGGATGGATGCCTGGGAAGCCCGCCTCGCATTCCAATTGTCTCCTAGCAACAAGACAGTTTAGATCTGATGGCTCTGCGGGAGCAACCGGGGTGGCTGAGTTGAAATGGACTTTCCTGAGGATGGGTCCTAATGTGTTTTTGTGTCCATGAGGGCCTTGGAATGGGGCGGTGGCACCGGGACCCTGAAGTACTCTCCTAAGCTTTGGACATGGCTCCCATGCACAGGTTTCCTTGTGGAGACGAGATGAGTTCTGATGGGTGCCTCAGGAAAACCCCTATGCTCGTATTGGAATCAGGCTTTTGAGGACACATGCCTGTAACCCAAAGCAATGGATCCTATTATGGCCTAGGGTCCGGTCTGGTTCAATCTTCTTCTCTGGGGACATCCATCTATGGTATGAGTGGAGGTCGATTATCAGCTGGTGTCACACAGCCCATGTTTTTTCCAGGCGACCTACACTATTGGGATGGCCTCAGGGACTTTGGAGATTTCTCCTAATTTGTACGATTTTGTACCATGGAATGGGCAGAATTCCCATGGATTGGTAGGCACAGTCCTAATGTGTGGCTCCAGGGGCCCAGCCTGGAGGGTGTGTGGCCCAAGACTTTGAGGACAGAAGTCTGAAAACACAAACACAGCTTAGGTTTGGGGACGTAGGTATGGCTGGCCCGATCTACAAACCATGAGAAGAACTCTTCAGGATATGAAGAAAGTGCGAGTCTGAGGCTCTTGCTCAGGCTTTTGTCTCTGGATTTTGTATCAGCGATGGCCGTGGAATGTCGGGGACGCCTCATGGGCCATGGACGAATCTTCCTCTCTGAGGATTTGGCCCGATTCCCAATTGCTTTTCGTCAATCTGTGGGATGGGAGGACTCATTTCAGGTTTGTTACCTCAGGTGTCCCACCAAAAGAGGAATTCCAAAGCCAAGCCGTGGGGAAGACTGAAGGGACAACCCGAACTATGGTTAAAAATTGGGGCCTAGGGGCATGGCAAGCCCAATATGATATCTCTTCATCCAGCCACTGAGTGGCCTTACTTGAGGACTGGGCTCAGCCTGAGCGTCACAATGTGTGTTTGTGACCAATGTGGCCCGCGAGCATGGGCGGGGCCTCATGGGCCACACTGGTTTCAACTACACTGAACGTTGGACAACATGCCAACCACAAGGTTTCTTGCCATGGGGAAGGAGTTCTGATTTCTGCGTCACCTTCAACCCTGGGCAGTGATTGGAGATAAGGTCTAGGTTCTGAAACCTGAAAACTGATGTTGGGAAGAGATGACGACCTAAGGCCATGGCGGCTCGATGTGCTCAGTGTGCGGCCAGCTGTCTGGGAGGGGCCAGGGGGTCCAGGCTCAGGCTGTGTCAGAAAGGGCATTAGTGCCCTGGTCAGACTATGTATTTGGGGTACAGCCAAGGTCGGTGCAGGTTGATCCTCATTTGGGATTACTGGGTAGCACCAGAGGACAATGTTTTTCTTCTGGAGGGCCGGCAGAGTGCTGCATTGTAGTTCTGGATTGCCAAACTGGAGGGCTTGTGGGCCAGTAGTCTGACGACAAAAGTCTGAGAACACAAGCTAGGTTAGGTTTCTGGGTGAGTCCATGGCACGCACAATCTACAGACCTGAATCGAGATCTCGTGCATCTGAAGTCAGGGCGAGGATCAGACGATCGCTCAGGTTGGAGTTTCTGTCCCTGATGGCCCCTTCATGAATGGGCGGGAGCATCACGAGGCCATGGGGGTTTTCCCACGATGGGAGTTGTGAGAACCTCCAAACTGCAGAGAGTCTTCTGCAGGACAATTGAGACCTGTTGTTTGGCTCCAGGCCAATGATTCTGAGCAGGGTTCTAAGGATGGATGGCGGGGTAGCCCACCTCACATTCCAATTGTCTCCTAGCAACAAGACAGGTTAGATCTCCTGGATCTGTGGGGAGCAACCGAGGACGCTGAGTTGAAATGGACACCCCTGGGGATGGGTCCTAACGTGCTTTTGTGTCTATGGAGACCTTGGATTGAAGCGGTGGCACTGGGGCCCTAAAGGGTTCTCCTAAACAGAGGCTTTGACACAGCTCCAACGTGCAAGTTTCCCATGTGTAGATGAGATGTTTTCTGATGGGTGAGTCAAGAAACAGCTCTATGCTGCTTTTGAAATCCAGGCCTCTGAGGCGAGATGCCTGAAACCAAAGCAATGGATCTGATTAGTGCCTAGGGGCCTGTTCTTTCCTTTTTACCTCTGGGGACATCTGTCTATGGGACTGAGTGCAGGTAGGTGCTCAGTTGGGCTCAGATTGCCCCTGTTGTTCCTGGGAAGCCACCACTATTGAGATGGATCAGGGACTTTGGAGGTTTATCCTATTAGAAGGGTAGTGGCCATTGGAATGGGCACACACAATTCCCTTGGAGAGGGCAAGTACAGTCCTCAGGTTTGGCTCCAGGGGCCTGAGCCTGTAGGTTGTGTAGGCTAGGGCTGTTTGGACAGTTGTCTGAAAACACAAACTCGGCTTATGTTTCGGGTCATAGGTATGGCAGGACTGATCTACAGACCATGAGGAGAACACTTCGGGATTTGAAAGAAGGGCGAGTGTGAGGCTCCTGCTCAAGTTTTTGTCTCTGGATATCGTGTCACTCATGGTCGTTGAATTTCTGGGTGACTTCATGGGAAATGGACGAGTCTTACTCTCTGGTGGTTTGGCCCCGTCCAAAGAGTTTGGGGTCATTCTGTGGGCTGGAAGAAGTCCGTTTTTTTTTTTTTATTCTTGTTTTTTTCTTTTTTATCCTCAGGTGTCCCACCAAATGAGGGATTCCAGAGTAGAGCCCTGGGGAGGGGCGACTGGACCATCAGAAATCTGGTTAAAAATTGGGGCCTAGGGACATGTCAAGCCCATTATGACATCTAATGGTCCAGCCACTGAGAGGACTTACTAGAGGACAGGACTCATGGTGAGGGTCACAATGCGTGTGTATGCCCTCGTCGCACTCAAGAATGGGTAGGGCCTCAGGGTGAATGCTGGTTTCTCCTACACTGAACGTTGGACAACGTGCCAACCACAGGGTTCTTGCCATGGGTAAGGAGGAGTTATGATTTCTGCATCACACTCACCCCTAGGAAGTGATTGGAGATAAGGTCTCGGTTCTGAAGCCTGAAAACTGAGGTAGGGAAGAGATGATGACCTAAGGCCATGGCGGGTTTTATGTGCTCAGTGTGTGGTCAGCTCTCTGGGTGTTGGTCAGGAGGTCCGGGCACAGGTTGTGTTCAACAGTGCATTAGTGCCCAGGTTAGACTATATAATTTGGGTTAAGTCGAGTGCTGTGTAGGTTTACCCTCATTTAAGGTGCCTGGGCAGCTCATGAGGCAATCATTTTTTTTCTAGAGGGCAGGCAGAGTGCTGCATTGTGGGTCCGGAATTGCCAAACTTGAGGGCTTCGGGGCCAGGAGTGTGAGGACGGAAGTCTGAGAAGACAAGCTAGACTTGGGTTTCAGGGCGAGGGCACGGCAGGTACCCCCTGCAGATCTGAACCAATATCTCATGCATCTGAAGTCAGGGCGAGGATCAGACGTTGGCTCAGGTTGGAGTTTGTGAGCATGACGGCCGCTTCATGAAGGGAGTGGAAACTCGAGGCCATTGAGGTTTTCCCACGTTGGGAGTTGTGGGATGCCCCCTTCATGGATTCCTTCTGCGGGACAATTGAGACCTGTTGGACAGCTCCAGGACATCCCATATGGAATGACTCCAGAGCACCGTTCGCGGATGGATGCCTGGGAAGCCCGCCTCGCATTCCAATTGTCTCCTAGCAACAAGACAGTTTAGATCTGATGGCTCTGCGGGAGCAACCGGGGTGGCTGAGTTGAAATGGACTTTCCTGAGGATGGGTCCTAATGTGTTTTTGTGTCCAAGAGGGCCTTGGAATGGGGCGGTGGCACCGGGACCCTGAAGTACTCTCCTAAGCTTTGGACATGGCTCCCATGCACAGGTTTCCTTGTGGAGACGAGATGAGTTCTGATGGGTGCCTCAGGAAAACCCCTATGCTCGTATTGGAATCAGGCTTTTGAGGACACATGCCTGTAACCCAAAGCAATGGATCCTATTATGGCCTAGGGTCCTGTCTGGTTCAATCTTCTTCTCTGGGGACATCCATCTATGGTATGAGTGGAGGTCGATTATCAGCTGGTGTCAGACAGCCCATGTTTGTTCCGGGCGACCTACACTATTGGGATGGCCTCAGGGACTTTGGAGATTTCTCCTAATTTGTACGATTTTGTACCATGGAATGGGCAGAATTCCCATGGATTGGTAGGCACAGTCCTAATGTGTGGCTCCAGGGGCCCAGCCTGGAGGGTGTGTGGCCCAAGACTTTGAGGACAGAAGTCTGAAAACACAAACTCAGCTTAGGTTTGGGGACGTAGGTATGGCCGGCCCGATCTACAAACCATGAGAAGAACTCTACAGGATATGAAGAAAGTACGAGTCTGAGGCTCTTGCTCAGGCTTTTGTCTCTGGATTTTGTATCAGCGATGGCCGTGGAATGTCGGGGACGCCTCATGGGCCATGGACGAATCTTCCTCTCTGAGCATTTGGCCCGATTCCCAATTGCTTTTCGTCAATCTGTGGGATGGGAGGACTCATTTCAGGTTTGTTACCTCAGGTGTCCCACCAAAAGAGGAATTCCAAAGCCAAGCCGTGGGGAAGACTGAAGGGACAACCCGAACTATGGTTAAAAATTGGGGCCTAGGGGCATGGCAAGCCCAATATGATATCTCTTCATCCAGCCACTGAGTGGCCTTACTTGAGGACTGGGCTCAGCCTGAGCGTCACAATGTGTGTTTGTGACCAATGTGGCCCGCGAGCATGGGCGGGGCCTCATGGGCCACACTGGTTTCAACTACACTGAACGTTGGACAACATGCCAACCACAAGGTTTCTTGCCATGGGGAAGGAGTTCTGATTTCTGCGTCACCTTCAACCCTGGGCAGTGATTGGAGATAAGGTCTAGGTTCTGAAACCTGAAAACTGATGTTGGGAAGAGATGACGACCTAAGGCCATGGCGGCTCGATGTGCTCAGTGTGCGGCCAGCTGTCTGGGAGGGGCCAGGGTGTCCAGGCTCAGGCTGTGTCAGAAAGGGCATTAGTGCCCTGGTCAGCCTATGTATTTGGGGTACAGCCAAGGTCGGTGCAGGTTGATCCTCATTTGGAATTACTGGGTAGCACCAGAGGACAATGTTTTTCTTCTGGAGGGCCGGCAGAGTGCTGCATTGTAGTTCTGGATTGCCAAACTGGAGGGCTTGTGGGCCAGTAGTCTGACGACAAAAGTCTGAGAACACAAGCTAGGCTTAGGTTTCTGGGTGAGGCCATGGCACGCACAATCTACAGACCTGAATCGAGATCTCGTGCATCTGAAGTCAGGGCGAGGATCAGACGATCGCTCAGGTTGGAGTTTCTGTCCCTGATGGCCCCTTCATGAATGGGCGGGGGCATCACGAGGCCATGGGTGTTTTCCCACGATGGGAGTTGTGAGAAGCTCCAAACTGCAGAGAGTCTTCTGCAGGACAATTGAGACCTGTTGTTTGGCTCCAGGCCAATGATTCTGAGCAGGGTTCTAAGGATGGATGGCGGGGTAGCCCACCTCGCATTCCAATTGTCTCCTAGCAACAAGACAGGTTAGATCTCCTGGATCTGTGGGGAGCAACCGAGGACGCTGAGTTGAAATGGACACCCCTGGGGATGGGTCCTAACGTGCTTTTGTGTCTATGGAGACCTTGGATTGAAGCGGTGGCACTGGGGCCCTAAAGGGTTCTCCTAAACAGAGGCTTTGACACAGCTCCAACGTGCAAGTTTCCCATGTGTAGATGAGATGTTTTCTGATGGGTGAGTCAAGAAACAGCTCTATGCTGCTTTTGAAATCCAGGCCTCTGAGGCGAGATGCCTGAAACCAAAGCAATGGATCTGATTAGTGCCTAGGGGCCTGTTCTTTCCTTTTTACCTCTGGGGACATCTGTCTATGGGACTGAGTGCAGGTAGGTGCTCAGTTGGGCTCAGATTGCCCCTGTTGTTCCTGGGAAGCCACCACTATTGAGATGGATCAGGGACTTTGGAGGTTTATCCTATTAGAAGGGTAGTGGCCATTGGAATGGGCACACACAATTCCCTTGGAGAGGGCAAGTACAGTCCTCAGGTTTGGCTCCAGGGGCCTGAGCCTGTAGGTTGTGTAGGCTAGGGCTGTTTGGACAGTTGTCTGAAAACACAAACTCGGCTTATGTTTCGGGTCATAGGTATGGCAGGACTGATCTACAGACCATGAGGAGAACACTTCGGGATTTGAAAGAAGGACGAGTGTGAGGCTCCTGCTCAAGTTTTGGTCTCTGGATATCGTGTCACTCATGGTCGTTGAATTTCTGGGTGACTTCATGGGAAATGGACGAGTCTTACTCTCTGGTGGTTTGGCCCCGTCCAAAGAGTTTGGGGTCATTCTGTGGGCTGGAAGAAGTCCGTTTTTTTTTTTTTATTCTTGTTTTTTTCTTTTTTATCCTCAGGTGTCCCACCAAATGAGGGATTCCAGAGTAGAGCCCTGGGGAGGGGCGACTGGACCATCAGAAATTTGGTTAAAAATTGGGGCCTAGGGACATGTCAAGCCCATTATGACATCTAATGGTCCAGCCACTGAGAGGACTTACTAGAGGACAGGACTCATGCTGAGGGTCACAATGCGTGTGTATGCCCTCGTCGCACTCAAGAATGGGTGGGGCCTCAGGGTGAATGCTGGTTTCTCCTACACTGAACGTTGGACAACGTGCCAACCACAGGGTTCTTGCCATGGGTAAGGAGGAGTTCTGATTTCTGCATCACACTCACCCCTGGGAAGTGATTGGAGATAAGGTCTCGGTTCTGAAGCCTGAAAACTGAGGTAGGGAAGAGATGATGACCTAAGGCCATGGCGGGTTTTATGTGCTCAGTGTGTGGTCAGCTCTCTGGGTGTTGGTCAGGAGGTCCGGGCACAGGTTGTGTTCAACAGTGCATTAGTGCCCAGGTTAGACTATATAATTTGGGTAAAGTCGAGTGCTGTGTAGGTTTACCCTCATTTAAGGTGCCTGGGCAGCTCATGAGGCAATCATTTTTTTTCTAGAGGGCAGGCAGAGTGCTGCATTGTGGGTCCGGAATTGCCAAACTTGAGGGCTTCGGGGCCAGGAGTGTGAGGACGGAAGTCTGAGAAGACAAGCTAGACTTGGGTTTCAGGGCGAGGGCATGGCAGGTACCCCCTGCAGATCTGAACCAATATCTCATGCATCTGAAGTCAGGGCGAGGTTCAGACGTTGGCTCAGGTTGGAGTTTCTGAGCATGACGGCCGCTTCATGAAGGGAGTGGAAACTCGAGGCCATTGAGGTTTTCCCACGTTGGGAGTTGTGGGATGCCCCCTTCATGGATTCCTTCTGCGGGACAATTGAGACCTGTTGGACATCTCCAGGACATCCCATATGGAATGACTCCTGAGCACCGTTCGCGGATGGATGCCTGGGAAGCCCGCCTCGCATTCCAATTGTCTCCTAGCAACAAGACAGTTTAGATCTGATGGCTCTGCGGGAGCAACCGGGGTGGCTGAGTTGAAATGGACTTTCCTGAGGATGGGTCCTAATGTGTTTTTGTGTCCAAGAGGGCCTTGGAATGGGGCGGTGGCACCGGGACCCTGAAGTACTCTCCTAAGCTTTGGACATGGCTCCCATGCACAGGTTTCCTTGTGGAGACGAGATGAGTTCTGATGGGTGCCTCAGGAAAACCCCTATGCTCGTATTGGAATCAGGCTTTTGAGGACACATGCCTGTAACCCAAAGCAATGGATCCTATTATGGCCTAGGGTCCTGTCTGGTTCAATCTTCTTCTCTGGGGACATCCATCTATGGTATGAGTGGAGGTCGATTATCAGCTGGTGTCAGACAGCCCATGTTTGTTCCGGGCGACCTACACTATTGGGATGGCCTCAGGGACTTTGGAGATTTCTCCTAATTTGTACGATTTTGTACCATGGAATGGGCAGAATTCCCATGGATTGGTAGGCACAGTCCTAATGTGTGGCTCCAGCGGCCCAGCCTGGAGGGTGTGTGGCCCAAGACTTTGAGGACAGAAGTATGAAAACACAAACTCAGCTTAGGTTTGGGGACGTAGGTATGGCCGGCCCGATCTACAAACCATGAGAAGAACTCTACAGGATATGAAGAAAGTGCGAGTCTGAGGCTCTTGCTCAGGCTTTTGTCTCTGGATTTTGTATCAGCGATGGCCGTGGAATGTCGGGGACGCCTCATGGGCCATGGACGAATCTTCCTCTCTGAGGTTTTGGCCCGATTCCCAATTGCTTTTCGTCAATCTGTGGGATGGGAGGACTCATTTCAGGTTTGTTACCTCAGGTGTCCCACCAAAAGAGGAATTCCAAAGCCAAGCCGTGGGGAAGACTGAAGGGACAACCCGAACTATGGTTAAAAATTGGGGCCTAGGGGCATGGCAAGCCCAATATGATATCTCTTCATCCAGCCACTGAGTGGCCTTACTTGAGGACTGGGCTCAGCCTGAGCGTCACAATGTGTGTTTGTGACCAATGTGGCCCGCGAGCATGGGCGGGGCCTCATGGGCCACACTGGTTTCAACTACACTGAACGTTGGACAACATGCCAACCACAAGGTTTCTTGCCATGGGGAAGGAGTTCTGATTTCTGCGTCACCTTCAACCCTGGGCAGTGAGTGGAGATAAGGTCTAGATTCTGAAACCTGAAAACTGATGTTGGGAAGAGATGACGACCTAAGGCCATGGCGGCTCGATGTGCTCAGTGTGCGGCCAGCTGTCTGGGAGGGGCCAGGGTGTCCAGGCTCAGGCTGTGTCAGAAAGGGCATTAGTGCCCTGGTCAGCCTATGTATTTGGGGTACAGCCAAGGTCGGTGCAGGTTGATCCTCATTTGGGATTACTGGGGAGCACCAGAGGACAATGTTTTTCTTCTGGAGGGCCAGCAGAGTGCTGCATTGTAGTTCTGGATTGCCAAACTGGAGGGCTTGTGGGCCAGTAGTCTGACGACAAAAGTCTGAGAACACAAGCTAGGCTTAGGTTTCTGGGTGAGGCCATGGCACGCACAATCTACAGACCTGAATCGAGATCTCGTGCATCTGAAGTCAGGGCGAGGATCAGACGATCGCTCAGGTTGGAGTTTCTGTCCCTGATGGCCCCTTCATGAATGGGCAGGGGCATCACGAGGCCATGGGTGTTTTCCCACGATGGGAGTTGTGAGAAGCTCCAAACTGCAGAGAGTCTTCTGCAGGACAATTGAGACCTGTTGTTTGGCTCCAGGCCAATGATTCTGAGCAGGGTTCTAAGGATGGATGGCGGGGTAGCCCACCTCGCATTCCAATTGTCTCCTAGCAACAAGACAGGTTAGATCTCCTGGATCTGTGGGGAGCAACCGAGGATGCAGAGTTGAAATGGACACCCCTGGGGATGGGTCCTAACGGGCTTTTGTGTCTATGGAGACCTTGGAATGAAGCGGTGGCACTGGGGCCCTAAAGGGTTCTCCTAAACAGAGGCTTTGACACAGCTCCAACGTGCAAGTTTCCCATGTGTAGATGAGATGTTTTCTGATGGGTGAGTCAAGAAACAGCTCTATGCTGCTTTTGAAATCCAGGCCTCTGAGGCGAGATGCCTGAAACCAAAGCAATGGATCTGATTAGTGCCTAGGGGCCTGTTCTTTCCTTTTTACCTCTGGGGACATCTGTCTATGGGACTGAGTGCAGGTAGGTGCTCAGTTGGGCTCAGATTGCCCCTGTTGTTCCTGGGAAGCCACCACTATTGAGATGGATCAGGGACTTTGGAGGTTTATCCTATTAGAAGGGTAGTGGCCATTGGAATGGGCACACACAATTCCCTTGGAGAGGGCAAGTACAGTCCTCAGGTTTGGCTCCAGGGGCCTGAGCCTGTAGGTTGTGTAGGCTAGGGCTGTTTGGACAGTTGTCTGAAAACACAAACTCGGCTTATGTTTCGGGTCATAGGTATGGCAGGACTGATCTACAGACCATGAGGAGAACACTTCGGGATTTGAAAGAAGGGCGAGTGTGAGGCTCCTGCTCAAGTTTTGGTCTCTGGATATCGTGTCACTCATGGTCGTTGAATTTCTGGGTGACTTCATGGGAAATGGACGAGTCTTACTCTCTGGTGGTTTGGCCCCGTCCAAAGAGTTTGGGGTCATTCTGTGGGCTGGAAGAAGTCCGTTTTTTTTTTTTTATTCTTGTTTTTTTCTTTTTCATCCTCAGGTGTCCCACCAAATGAGGGATTCCAGAGTAGAGCCCTGGGGAGGGGCGACTGGACCATCAGAAATTTGGTTAAAAATTGGGGCCTAGGGACATGTCAAGCCCATTATGACATCTAATGGTCCAGCCACTGAGAGGACTTACTAGAGGACAGGACTCATGCTGAGGGTCACAATTCATGTGTATGCCCTCGTCGCACTCAAGAATGGGTGGGGCCTCAGGGTGAATGCTGGTTTCTCCTACACTGAACGTTGGACAACGTGCCAACCACAGGGTTCTTGCCATGGGTAAGGAGGAGTTATGATTTCTGCATCACACTCACCCCTGGGAAGTGATTGGAGATAAGGTCTCGGTTCTGAAGCCTGAAAACTGAGGTAGGGAAGAGATGATGACCTAAGGCCATGGCGGGTTTTATGTGCTCAGTGTGTGGTCAGCTCTCTGGGTGTTGGTCAGGAGGTCCGGGCTCAGGTTGTGCTCGACAGTGCATTAGTGCCCAGGTTAGACTATATAATTTGGGTAAAGTCGAGTGCTGTGTAGGTTTACCCTCATTTAAGGTGCCTGGGCAGCTCATGAGGCAATCATTTTTTTTCTAGAGGGCAGGCAGAGTGCTGCATTGTGGGTCCGGAATTGCCAAACTTGAGGGCTTCGGGGCCAGGAGTGTGAGGACGGAAGTCTGAGAAGACAAGCTAGACTTGGGTTTCAGGGCGAGGGCACGGCAGGTACCCCCTGCAGATCTGAACCAATATCTCATGCATCTGAAGTCAGGGCGAGGATCAGACGTTGGCTCAGGTTGGAGTTTCTGAGCATGACGGCCGCTTCATGAAGGGAGTGGAAACTCGAGGCCATTGAGGTTTTCCCACGTTGGGAGTTGTGGGATGCCCCCTTCATGGATTCCTTCTGCGGGACAATTGAGACCTGTTGGACAGCTCCAGGACATCCCATATGGAATGACTCCAGAGCACCGTTCGCGAATGGATGCCTGGGAAGCCGGCCTCGCTTTCTAATTGTCTCCTAGCAACAAGACAGTTTAGATCTGATGGCTCTGCGGGAGCAACCGGGGTGGCTGTGTTGAAATGGACTTTCCTGAGGATGGGTCCTAATGTGTTTTTGTGTCCATGAGGGCCTTGGAATGGGGCGGTGGCACCGGGACCCTGAAGTACTCTCCTAAGCTTTGGACATTGCTCCCATGCACAGGTTTCCTTGTGGAGACGAGATGAGTTCTGATGGGTGCCTCAGGAAAACCCCGATGCTCGTATTGGAATCAGCCTTTTGAGGACACATGCCTGTAACCCAACGCAATGGATCCTATTATGGCCTAGGGTCCTGTCTGGTTCAATCTTCTTCTCTGTGGACATCCATCTATGGTATGAGTGGAGGTCGATTATCAGCTGGTGTCAGACAGCCCATGTTTGTTCCGGGCGACCTACACTATTGGGATGGCCTCAGGGAATTTGGAGATTTCTCCTAATTTGTACTATTTTGGACCATGGAATGGGCAGAATTCCCATGGATTGGTAGGCACAGTCCTAATGTGTGGCTCCAGGGCCCAGCCTGGAGGGTGTGAGGCCCAACACTTTGAGGACAGAAGTCTGAAAACACAAACTCAGCTTAGGTTTGGGGACGTAGGTATGGCAGGCCCGATCTACAAGCCATGAGAAGAACTCTTCACCATATGAAGAATGTGTGAGTCTGAGGCTCTTGCTCAGGCTTTTGTCTCTGGATTTTGTATCAGCGATGGCCGTGGAATGTCGGGGACGCCTCATGGGCCATAGACGAATCTTCCTCTCTGAGGATTTGGCCCGATTCCCAATTGCTTTTCGTCAATCTGTGGGATGGGAGGACTCATTTCAATTTTGTTACCTCAGGTGTCCCTCCAAAAGAGGAATTCCAAAGCCAAGCCGTGGGGAAGACTGAAGGGACAACCCGAACTATGGTTAAAAATTGGGGCCTAGGGGAATGGCAAGCCCAATATGATATCTCTTCATCCAGCCACTGAGTGGCCTTACTTGAGGACTGGGCTCAGCCTGAGCGTCACAATGTGTGTTTGTGACCAATGTGGCCCGCGAGCATGGGCGGGGCCTCATGGGCCACACTGGTTTCAACTACACTGAACGTTGGACAACATGCCAACCACAAGGTTTCTTGCCATGGGGAAGGAGTTCTGATTTCTGCATCACCTTCAACCCTGGGCAGTGATTTGAGATAAGGTCTAGGTTCTGAAACCTGAAAACTGATGTTGGGAAGAGATGACGACCTAAGGCCATGGCGGCTCGATGTGCTCAGTGTGCGGCCAGCTGTCTGGGAGGGGCCAGGGTGTCCAGGCTCAGGCTGTGTCAGAAAGGGCATTAGTGCCCTGGTCAGCCTATGTATTTGGGGTACAGCCAAGGTCGGTGCAGGTTGATCCTCATTTGGGATTACTGGGTAGCACCAGAGGACAATGTTTTTCTTCTGGAGGGCCGGCAGAGTGCTGCATTGTAGTTCTGGATTGCCAAACTGGAGGGCTTGTGGGCCAGTAGTCTGACGACAAAAGTCTGAGAACACAAGCTAGGCTTAGGTTTCTGGGTGAGGCCATGGCACGCACAATCTACAGACCTGAATCGAGATCTCGTGCAACTGAAGTCAGGGCGAGGATCAGACGATCGCTCAGGTTGGAGTTTCTGTCCCTGATGGCCCCTTCATGAATGGGCGGGGGCATCACGAGGCCATGGGGGTTTTCCCATGATGGGAGTTGTGAGAAGCTCCAAACTGCAGAGAGTCTTCTGCAGGACAATTGAGACCTGTTGTTTGGCTCCAGGCCAATGACTCTGAGCAGGGTTCTAAGGATGGATGGCGGGGTAGCCCACCTCGCATTCCAATTGTCTCCTAGCAACAAGACAGGTTAGATCTCCTGGATCTGTGGGGAGCAACCGAGGACGCTGAGTTGAAATGGACACCCCTGGGGATGGGTCCTAACGTGCTTTTGTGTCTATGGTGACCTTGGAATGAAGCGGTGGCACTGGGGCCCTAAAGGGTTCTCCTAAACAGAGGCTTTGACACAGCTCCAACGTGCAAGTTTCCCATGTGTAGATGAGATGTTTTCTGATGGGTGAGTCAAGAAACAGCTATATGCTGCTTTTGAAATCCAGGCCTCTGAGGAGAGATGCCTGGAAACCAAAGCAATGGATCTGATTAGTGCCTAGGGGCCTGTTCTTTCCTTTTTACCTCTGGGGACATCTGTCTATGGGTCTGAGTGCAGGTAGGTGCTCAGTTGGGCTCAGATTGCCCCTGTTGTTCCTGGGAAGCCACCACTATTGAGATGGATCAGGGACTTGGAGGTTTATCCTATTAGAAGGGTAGTGGCCATTGGAATGGGCACACACAATTCCCTTGGAGAGGGCAAGTACAGTCCTCTGGTTTGGCTCCAGGGGCCTGAGCCTGTAGGTTGTGTAGGCTAGGGCTGTTTGGACAGTTGTCTGAAAACACAAACTCGGCTTGTGTTTCGGGTCATAGGTATGGCAGGACTGATCTACAGACCTGAGGAGAACACTTCGGGATTTGAAAGAAGGGCGAGTGTGAGGCTCCTGCTCAAGTTTTTGTCTCTGGATATCGTGTCACTCATGGTCGTGGAATTTCTGGGTGACATCATGGGAAATGGACGAGTCTTACTCTCTATTGGTTTGGCCCCGTCCAAAGAGTTTGGGGTCATTCTGTGGGCTGGAAGAAGTCCGTTTTTTTTTTTTTTTATTCTTGTTTTTTTCTTTTTTATCCTCAGGTGTCCCACCAAATGAGGGATTCCAGAGTAGAGCCCTGGGGAGGGGCGACTGGACCATCAGAAATTTGGTTAAAAATTGGGGCCTAGGGGCATGTTCAAGCCCATTATGACATCTAATGGTCCAGCCACTGAGAAGACTTACTAGAGGACAGGACTCATGCTGAGGGTCACAATGCATGTGTATGCCCTCGTCGCACTCAAGAATGGGCGGGGCCTCAGGGTGAATGCTGGATTCTACTACACTGAACGTTGGACAACGTGCCAACCACAGGGTTCTTTTCATGGGTAAGGAGGAGTTCTGATTTCTGCATCACACTCACCCCTTGGAAGTGATTGGAGATAAGGTCTCAGATCTGAAGCCTGAAAACTGAGGTAGGGAAGAGATGATGACCTAAGGCCAATGCGGGTTTTATGTGCTCAGTGTTTGGTCAGCATTCTGGATGTCGGTCAGGAGGTCCAGGCTCAGGTTGTGTTCGACAGTGCATTAGTGCCCTGGTTAGACTATATAATTTGGGTAAAGTCGAGTGCTGTGTATGTTTACCCTCATTTAAGGTGCCTGGGCAGCTCATGAGGCAATCATTTTTTTTCTAGAGGGCAGGCAGAGTGCTGCATTGTGGGTCCGGAATTGCCAAACTTGAGGGCTTCGGGGTCAGGAGTGTGAGGACGGAAGTCTGAGAAGACAAGCTAGACTTGGGTTTCAGGGCGAGGGCACGGCAGGTACCCCCTGCAGGTACCCCTCATGCATCTGAAGTCAGGGCGAGGATCAGACGTTGGCTCAGGTTGGAGTTTCTGAGCATGACGGCCGCTTCATGAAGGGAGCGGAATCTCGAGGCCATTGAGGTTTTCCCACGTTGGGAGTTGTGGGATGCCCCCTTCACGGATTCCTTCTGCGGGACAATTGAGACCTGTTGGACAGCTCCAGGACATCCCATATGGAATGACTCCAGAGCACCGTTCGCGGATGGATGCCTGGGAAGCCCGCCTCGCATTCCAATTGTCTCCTAGCAACAAGACAGTTTAGATCTGATGGCTCTGCGGGAGCAACCGGGGTGACTGAGTTGAAATGGACTTTCCTGAGGATGGGTCTTAATGTGTTTATGTGTCCATGAGGGCCTTGGAATGGGGCGGTGGCACCTGGACCCTGAAGTACTCTCCTAAGCTTTGGACATGGCTCCCATGCACAGGTTTCCTTGTGGAGACGAGATGAGTTCTGATGGGTGCCTCAGGAAAACCCCTATGCTCGTATTGGAATCAGGCTTTTGAGGACACATGCCTGTAACCCAAAGCAATGGATCCTATTATGGCCTAGGGTCCTGTCTGGTTCAATCTTCTTCTCTGGGGACATCCATCTATGGTATGAGTGGAGGTCGATTATCAGCTGGTGTCAGACAGCCCATGTTTGTTCCGGGCGACCTACACTATTGGGATGGCCTCAGGGACTTTGGAGGTTTCTCCTAATTTGTACGATTTTGTACCATGGAAGGGGCAGAATTCCCATGGATTGGTAGGCACAGTCCTAATGTGTGGCTCCAGGGGCCCAGCCTGGAGGGTGTGTGGCCCAAGACTTTGAGGACAGAAGTCTGAAAACACAAACTCAGCTTAGGTTTGGGGACGTAGGTATGGCAGGCACGATCTACAAACCATGAGAAGAACTCTTCAGGATATGAAGAAAGTGCGAGTCTGAGGCTCTTGCTCAGGCTTTTGTCTCTGGATTTTGTATCAGCGATGGCCGTGGAATGTCGGGGACGCCTCATGGGCCATGGAAGAATCTTCCTCACTGAGGATTTGGCCCGATTCCCAATTGCTTTTCGTCAATCTGTGGGATGGGAGGACTCATTTCAGTTTTGTTACCTCAGGTGTCCCACCAAAAGAGGAATTCCAAAGCCAAGCTGTGGGGAAGAATGAAGGGACAACCCGAACTATGGTTAAAAATTGGGGCCTAGGGGCATGGCAAGCCCAATATGATATCTCTTCATCCAGCCACTGGGTGGCCTTACTTGAGGACTGGGCTCAGCCTGAGCGTCACAATGTGTGTTTGTGACCAATGTGGCCCGCGAGCATGGGCGGGGCCTCATGGGCCACACTGGTTTCAACTACACTGAACGTTGGTCAACATGCCAACCACAAGGTTTCTTGCCATGGGGAAGGAGTTCTGATTTCTGCATCACCTTCAACCCTGGGCAGTGATTGGAGATAAGGTCTAGGTTCTGAATCCTGAAAACTGATGTTGGGAAGAGATGACGACCTAAGGCCATGGCGGCTCGATGTGCTCAGTGTGCGGCCAGCTGTCTGGGAGGGGCCAGGGGTTCCAGGCTCAGGCTGTGTCAGAAAGGGCATTAGTGCCCTGGTCAGCCTATGTATTTGGGGTACAGCCATGGTCGGTGCAGGTTGATCCTCATTTGGGATTACTGGGTAGCACCAGAGGACAATGTTTTTCTTCTGGAGGGCCGGCAGAGTGCTGCATTGTAGTTCTGGATTGCCAAACTGGAGGGCTTGTGGGCCAGTAGTCTGACGACAAAAGTCTGAGAACACAAGCTAGGCTTAGGTTTCTGGGTGAGGCCATGGCACGCACAATCTACAGACCTGAATCGAGATCTCGTGCATCTGAAGTCAGGGCGAGGATCAGACGATCGCTCAGGTTGGAGTTTCTGTCCCTCATGGCCCCTTCATGAATGGGCGGGGGCATCACGAGGCCATGGGGGTTTTCCCACGATGGGAGTTGTGAGAAGCTCCAAACTGCAGAGAGTCTTCTGCAGGACAATTGAGACCTGTTGTTTGGCTCCAGGCCAATGATTCTGAGCAGGGTTCTAAGGATGGATGGCTGGGTAGCCCACCTCGCATTCCAATTGTCTCCTAGCAACAAGACAGGTTAGATCTCCTGGATCTGTGGGGAGCAACCGAGGACGCTGAGTTGAAATGGACACCCCTGGGGATGGGTCCTAACGTGCTTTTGTGTCTATGGAGACCTTGGAATGAAGCGGTGGCACTGGGGCTCTAAAGGGTTCTCCTAAACAGAGGCTTTGACACAGCTCCAACGTGCAAGTTTCCCATGTGTAGATGAGATGTTTTCTGATGGGTGAGTCAAGAAACAGCTATATGCTGCTTTTGAAATCCAGGCCTCTGAGGAGAGATGCCTGGAAACCAAAGCAATGGATCTGATTAGTGCCTAGGGGCCTGTTCTTTCCTTTAAACCTCTGGGGACATCTGTCTATGGGTCTGAGTGCAGGTAGGTGCTCAGTTGGGCTCAGATTGCCCCTGTTGTTCCTGGGAAGCCACCACTATTGAGATGGATCAGGGACTTTGGAGGTTTATCCTATGAGAAGGGTTGTGGCCATTGGAATGGGCACACACAATTCCCTTGGAGAGGGCAAGTACAGTCCTCAGGTTTGGCTCCAGGGGCCTGAGCCTGTAGGGTGTGTAGGCCAGGGCTGTTTGGACAGTTGTCTGAAAACACAAACTCGGCTTATGTTTCGAGTCATAGGTATGGCAGGACTGATCTACAGACCATGAGGAGAACTCTTCGGGATTTGAAAGAAGGGCGAGTGTGAGGCTCCTGCTCAAGTTTTTGTCTCTGGATATCGTGTCACTCATGGTCGTGGACTTTCTGGGTGACTTCATGGGAAATGGACGAGTCTTACTCTCTGGTGGTTTGGCCCCGTCCAAAGAGTTTGGGGTCATTCTGTGGGCTGGAAGAAGTCCGTTTTTTTTTTTGTTTTGTTTTATCCTTGTTTTTTTCTTTTTTATCCTCAGGTGTCCCACCAAATGAGCGATTCCAGAGTAGAGCCCTGGGGAGGGGCGACTGGACCATCAGAAATTTGGTTAAAAATTGGGGCCTAGGGACATGTCAAGCCCATTATGACATCTAATGGTCCAGCAACTGAGAGGACTTACTAGAGGACAGGACTCATGCTGAGGGTCACAATGCGTGTGTATGCCCTCGTCGCACTCAAGAATGGGCGGGGCCTCAGTGTGAATGCTGGTTTCTCCTACACTGAACGTTGGACAACGTGCCAACCACAGGGTTCTTGCCATGGGTAAGGAGGAGTTATTATTTCTGCATCACACTCACCCCTGGGAAGTGATTGGAGATAAGGTCTCGGTTCTGAAGCCTGAAAACTGAGGTAGGGAAGAGATGATGACCTAAGGCCATGGCGGGTTTTATGTGCTCAGTGTGCGGTCAGCTTTCTGGGTGTTGGTCAGGAGGTCCGGGCTCAGGTTGTGTTCGACAGTGCATTAGTGCCCAGGTTAGACTATATAATTTGGGTAAAGTCCAGTGCTGTGTAGGTTTACCCTCATTTAAGGTGCCTGGGCAGCTCATGAGGCAATAATTTTTTTTCAGAGGGCAGGCAGAGTGCTGCATTGTGGGTCCCAAATTGCCAAACTTGAGGGCTTCGGGGCCAGGAGTGTGAGGACGGAAGTCTGAGAAGACAAGCTAGACTTGGGTTTCAGGGCGAGGGCACGGCAGGTACCCCCTGCAGGTACCCCTCATGCATCTGAAGTCAGGGCGAGGATCAGACGTTGGCTCAGGTTGGAGTTTCTGAGCATGACGGCCGCTTCATGAAGGGAGCGGAATCTCGAGGCCATTGAGGTTTTCCCACGTTGGGAGTTGTGGGATGCCCCCTTCACGGATTCCTTCTGCGGGACAATTGAGACCTGTTGGACAGCTCCAGGACATCCCATATGGAATGACTCCAGAGCACCGTTCGCGGATGGATGCCTGGGAAGCCCGCCTCGCATTCCAATTGTCTCCTAGCAACAAGACAGTTTAGATCTGATGGCTCTGCGGGAGCAACCGGGGTGACTGAGTTGAAATGGACTTTCCTGAGGATGGGTCCTAATGTGTTTATGTGTCCATGAGGGCCTTGGAATGGGGCGGTGGCACCTGGACCCTGAAGTACTCTCCTAAGCTTTGGACATGGCTCCCATGCACAGGTTTCCTTGTGGAGACGAGATGAGTTCTGATGGGTGCCTCAGGAAAACCCCTATGCTCGTATTGGAATCAGGCTTTTGAGGACACATGCCTGTAACCCAAAGCAATGGATCCTATTATGGCCTAGGGTCCTGTCTGGTTCAATCTTCTTCTCTGGGGACATCCATCTATGGTATGAGTGGAGGTCGATTATCAGCTGGTGTCAGACAGCCCTTGTTTGTTCCGGGCGACCTACACTATTGGGATGGCCTCAGGGACTTTGGAGATTTCTCCTAATTTGTACGATTTTGGACCATGGAATGGGCAGAATTCCCATGGATTGGTAGGCACAGTCCTAATGTGTGGCTCCAGGGGCCCAGCCTGGAGGGTGTGTGGCCCAAGACTTTGAGGACAGAAGTCTGAAAACACAAACTCAGCTTAGGTTTGGGGACGTAGGTATGGCCGGCCCGATCTACAAACCATGAGAAGAACTCTTCAGGATATGAAGAAAGTGCGAGTCTGAGGCTCTTGCTCAGGCTTTTGTCTCTGGATTTTGTATCAGCGATGGCCGTGGAATGTCGGGGACGCCTCATGGGCCATAGACGAATCTTCCTCTCTGAGGATTTGGCCCGATTCCCAATTGCTTTTCGTCAATCTGTGGGATGGGAGGACTCATTTCAGGTTTGTTACCTCAGGTGTCCCACCAAAAGAGGAATTCCAAAGCCAAGCCGTGGGGAAGACTGAAGGGACAACCCGAACTATGGTTAAAAATTGGGGCCTAGGGGCATGGCAAGCCCAATATGATATCTCTTCATCCAGCCACTGAGTGGCCTTACTTGAGGACTGGGCTCAGCCTGAGCGTCACAATGTGTGTTTGTGACCAATGTGGCCAGCGAGCATGGGCGGGGCCTCATGGGCCACACTGGTTTCAACTACACTGAACGTTGGACAACATGCCAACCACAAGGTTTCTTGCCATGGGGAAGGAGTTCTGATTTCTGCATCACCTTCAACCCTGGGCAGTGATTGGAGATATGGTCTAGGTTCTGAAACCTGAAAACTGATGTTGGGAAGAGATGACGACCTAAGGCCATGGCGGCTCGATGTGCTCAGTGTGCGGCCAGCTGTCTGGGAGGGGCCAGGGTGTCCAGGCTCAGGCTGTGTCAGAAAGGGCATTAGTGCCCTGGTCAGCCTATGTATTTGGGGTACAGCCAAGGTCGGTGCAGGTTGATCCTCATTTGGGATTACTGGGTAGCACCAGAGGACAATGTTTTTCTTCTGGAGGGCCGGCAGAGTGCTGCATTGTAGTTCTGGATTGCCAAACTGGAGGGCTTGTGGGCCAGTAGTCTGACGACAAAAGTCTGAGAACACAAGCTAGGCTTAGGCTTCTGGGTGAGGCCATGGCACGCACAATCTACAGACCTGAATTGAGATCTCGTGCATCTGAAGTCAGGGCGAGGATCAGACGATCGCTCAGGTTGGAGTTTCTGTCCCTGATGGCCCCTTCATGAATGGGCGGGGGCATCACGAGGCCATGGGTGTTTTCCCACGATGGGAGTTGTGAGAAGCTCCAAACTGCAGAGAGTCTTCTGTAGGACAATTGAGACCTGTTGTTTGGCTCCAGGCCAATGATTCTGAGCAGGGTTCTAAGGATGGATGGCTGGGTAGCCCACCTCGCATTCCAATTGTCTCCCAGCAACAAGACAGGTTAGATCTCCTGGATCTGTGGGGAGCAACCGAGGACGCTGAGTTGAAATGGACACCCCTGGGGATGGGTCCTAACGTGCTTTTGTGTCTATGGAGACCTTGGAATGAAGCGGAGGCACTGGGGCCCTAAATGGTTCTCCTAAACAGAGGCTTTGACACAGCCCCAACGTGCAAGTTTCCCATGTGTAGATGAGATGTTTTCTGATGTGTCTGTCAAGAAACAGCTATATGCTGCTTTTGAAATCCAGGCCTCTGAGGGGAGATGCCTGAAAACCAAAGCAATGGATCTGATTAGTGCCTAGGGGCCTGTTCTTTCCTTTTTACCTCTGGGGACATCTGTCTATGGGTCTGAGTGCAGGTAGGTGCTCAGTTGGGCTCAGATTGCCCCTGTTTTTCCTGGGAAGTCACCACTATTGAGTTGAATCAGGGACATTGGAGGTTTATCCTATTAGAAGGGTTGTGGCCATTGGAATGGGCACACACAATTCCCTTGGAGAGGGCAAGTACAGTCCTCAGGTTTGGCTCCAGGGGCCTGATCCTGTAGGTTGTGTAGGCCTGGGCTGTTTGGACAGTTGTCTGAAAACACACACCCTCCAGGGTAGGGCCCCTGGAACCACACCTCAGGATTGTTCCTGCCCTCTCAAAGGGAATTCTTCATATTCCATTGGCCACAACCATATAAATCAGGAGAAATCTCCAATGTCCCTGGGACCATACCAATATTGTAGGCCGCTTGGAACAAACAGGGGTGATCTGACACTAGCTGAGCAACTAGCTCCACACCAACTTGGAGACAGATGTCCCCAGAGAAGAACATTGAACTGGACAGGCCCCTAGGCCCTAATCAGATCCATTGCTTTGGTTTCCAGGCATCTCTTCTCAGAGGCCTGGTTTCCAATACCAGCCTATGGGGTTTCCAGAGGCCCCTTCAGAGCAAGTCTTTTCTGCACATTGGAAACTTGCTCGTGGAGCTATGTCAGAACCTCAGAGGCCTGGTTTTCAATACCACCATATGGGGGTTTCCTGAGTCATCAGTCAGAACAAATGTCTTCTCCACATGGGAAACGTGCTCTTTCAAGCTGTGTCAAAACCTCCGGCTAGGAAAATCCTTCAGGGCCCCGGTGCCACCACCTCATTCCAAGGTCTCCATGGACACAATCCCACATTAGGACCCATCTGCAGGAGAGTCTATTTCAACTCAGTGCCCTTGGGTGCTCCCCTAGAGCCAGCAGATCGAACCTATCTTGTCACTAGGAGACAATTGGAATGTGAGGCGGGCTGGCTAGGCATCCATCTGTAGAAAACTACTCTGAAGTAATTCCATATGGGACGTCCTGGAGCCATCCAACAGGTCACAGCTGTCCTGCAGAAGGAATCCTTGCGCTTTGGAGCACCTCACCACTCCCATCATGGGAAAAGCTCTGTGGCCTCGTGGTGCACCGTCCCCTTCATGAAAGAGCCATCTTGGACAGAAACTCCAACCTGAGCCAACGTCTAATCCTCGCCCTGACTTCAGATGCACGATACTTGATTCAACTCTGCAGAGTGTGCCTGCCGAAACCCCGCCCCGAAGCAAAACCTAGCTATTGTTCTCAGACTTCGTCCTCACACTCCGAGCCCACCAGCCCTCCAGTTAGGGAATTCTGGAGAGACACAATGCAGCACTCTGACTGCCCTCCAGAAGAGAAACGTTGTCCTATGGGGCTAACCAGAAACACCAAATGAGGATCAACCTGCATGCCACTTGCCTCTACCCCAATTATACAGTTTCGCTTGGGCGTTAATGCCCTGTCTTGCACAGCCTGAGGTCTGAATTCCCAACCGACACCCAGACAGCTGGCTGTACACTGAGCACATCAGACCCGCCATGGCTTTAGGTCATCATCTCTTCCCAACCTTGGTTTTCAGGCTTCAGAACCTAGACCTTATATATACTCACTACCCAGGGGTGAACGTGATGCAGAAATGAAACTCCTTCTTCCTCAAGGCAAGAAACCTTGTGGTTGGCATGTTTTCCAACGTTCAGTGTAGGAGAATCCAGTGTAGCCCATGAGTCCCTGCCCATGCTTGAGAACCGCAATGGGCACAAACACATTGGGACCCTCAGTGTGAGCCCTGTCCTCAAGTAAAGCCTCTCAGGGGCTGGACCAAGAACCCGCATTGCCATCCCAAGTCCACCAATATTGATGAGAGGTTGAGAGGTCTAGTCACCCCTATTCAGGTCTCTGCTCTGGAACCCCTGAGGAAAAAAATATCGAAGGGTCTCACCATCCCCTGAATGAGCCCCAAAATTTGGGATCTAACCAAATCTTAAAAGAGAAAGAATCATCCATGGCCAAAGAGGCCATCCCGTCATTCCATGGCCACCATTGACACAAAATCTAGAGACAAAAGCCTGGATATATGCCTCACACTTGCCCTTTGTTCATAGCCTGAAAAATTCTCCTCACGGTCTATAGATCAGGCCTGTCATACCTACGTCCCCAAACCTAAGCTGAGTTTGGGTTTTCAGATTTCTGTCCCCACTGTCCTGGCCCACACACCCTCCAGGCTGGGGCCCCTGGAGCCATGCCTCAGGACTGTGCCTGCCTTCTCCAAGCAAATTCTGCCCATTCCATTGGCCACAACCCTAAAGATTAGGAGAACACTCCAACGTCCCTGAGGCCATCCCAATAGTGTTGGCCACTCAGGGCAAACAGGGTGATCTGTCCCAAGATGAGCAACTACCTCAACTCAGACCCATAGACAGATAACCCCAGAGAAGAAGATTGAACCGGACAGGCACCTAGGACCTAATCAGATCCATTGCTTTTGATTCCAGGCATCTCTCCTCAGAGGCCTGGTTTCCAATACCAGCATATGTGTTCTTCTGGAGGTACCAGTCTGAACAAATCTCATTTCCACATGGGAAACATGCATTTTGGAGCTGTGTCACAACCTCCAGTTAAGGGAAACCTTCAGGTCCCAGCAGCCAACACCCCATTCCAAGGTCTCCATGGACACAAACCCACATTATGACCCATCCGCAGGCGAGTCCATTTCAACACATCCCCTTTGGTTGCTCCCCAAAAGAAGCAGATCGAACCTGCCTTGTCACTAGGAGACAATAGGAATGTGAGGCGGGCACTCCAGGAATCCATCCTTAGAACCCTGCACTGCCGTGGTTCCGCATGGGACATCCTGGAGCAATCTGACCGGTCTCGACTGTCCCGTAGAAGGAATCCTTGCCGATTGGAGCAACATACAATGCCAATCGTGGGAAAGTCTCCATAGCCCCATGATGCCCCCCACCATCATGAAGGGGCCATCCTGAACAGAAACTTCAACCTGAGCCTACGTCTGATCCTCGCCCTGACTTCAGATGCATGAGATTTAGATTTAGCTCTACAGAGTGTGCCTGCCATGATCTTGACCCAAAACCTAAGCCTAGCTTGTGTTCTCACAATTCCTTCCTCACAATTCTGGCCCACAAGCCCTCCAGTGTGAGAATTCCGTCGCCACAATGCAGCACTCTTCCTTCCCTCCAGAAGAAAAACGTTGCCCCTGGGGCTACCCAGAAACGCCAAATGAGGATCAACCTGCATGCCACTCAACTTTACTCCAATTATACAGTCTAAGCTTGGCACTAATGCCCTGTCTGACACAGCCTGAGCCTGGACCTCCTGGATGACACCCAGAAAGGTGGTGTCACACCTAAGGACTGTGCCAGTGCTCTCCAAGGGAACTCTGCCCGTTTCATTTGCCACAACCTTACAGATTAGGAGAAACCTCCAATTCCCAAGACCAGTCCAATAGTGTTGGCCTCCCCCAACAAACATGGGTGATCTGACACAAGCTGAGCAGTGACCTCCATTCTGAATCTTAGACAGAGACACTCAGAGGAGAATATTGAAAAGGACAGGCCCCTAGACCGTAATCAGATCCATTGCTTTGGATTCCAGGCATTGTTCCCCAGATGCTTGGTTTCCAATACCAGGTTGTGGGGGTTTCAGAACAAATCTCGTCTCTACATGGGAAACTTGCTCTTTGGAGCTGCATCAAAACCTCAGGTTAGGAGAATTCTTCAGGGCAACAGAGCCACTGCCCCATTCCAAGGGATCCATGGACACAAATCCACATCGACTGATCCTCATGAGATTCCATTTCAATTCAGCCCCCTCGGTTGTTCCCCCAGTGACAGCAGATCGAATCCTCCTTTTCACTAGGACACAACTGGAATGCAAGTTGGACTGCCCAGGCATCCATCATTAGAACTGTGCTTTGGAGCATTTCTTATGGGACGTCCTTGATCCATCCAAAATGTCGTGACTGTCCCGCTGACGGAATCCTTGTGGTTTGGAGCATCACACACTCACAAAGTTGGAAATCTTCCATGGTTTCCTGATGCCCCCCCCACCTTCATGAAGGGGACATCATGTACAGAAACTCCAACCTAAGCCAACATCTGATCCTCGCCCTGACTTCAGATGCACGAGATCTCATTTCAGGTCTGTAGAGTGTGCCTGCCATGTCACCGCTGCGAATTCAAAGCTGAACTTGTGTTCTCAGACTTCTGTCCTAAAACACCTGGCCCACAAGCCCTGAAGTTGGCAATTCTGGAGCCAGAATGCAGCACTCTGCCTGCCCTCCAGAAGAAAATCTTTGCCCTATGGGGCCAACCAGAAACCCCAAATGAGGACCAACCTTCACATCACTCGACTGTACCCCAATTATACAGTCTAGCCTGGGGACTAATGCCCTGCCTGACACAGCCTGAGCCCAGACCTCATGATGGACACAGACATCTGGCCGCACACTAAGTGCATCGGACCCACCATGGCCTTAGGTTGTCATCTCTTACCAACCTCGGTTTTCAGGCTTCAGAATCTAGACCTTATCTCTACTCACTGCCATGCCGTGTACATGATGCAGAAATCAGAACTCCTCCTTCCCCATGACCAGAAACCCTGTGGTTGGCATGTTGTCCAACGTGCAATGTAGGAGAAACCAGCATGGCCCATGAGGCCTCAGACATGCTTGAGGGCTGTGATGGGCACAAACACACATTAGGATCCTAAGCATGATCCCTGGCCTCAAGTAAAGCCTCTCCGGGGCTGGACCAAGAGCCCACATATGGAGGTTACCATGCCCCTACTCCCCAAGCCTTAACCAGTTCTTGAGAAGTCTAGTCACCCCTACTCAGATCTCTTCTCTAGAATCCCTCCTTGGTGGGACACATGAGGTTAAAAAAAAATAGAGAAAGGACTCCTACCGTCCAAAGAATGACCGCAAACACTTGGAATTGGGCCAAATTCACAGAGAGAAATACTCGTCCATGGCTGATGAGGCCATCCTGACATTCCACGGCCACCATTGACACAAAATCCGGAGACAAAAGCCTGAAAAAGCGCCACACACTCGCCCTTTGTTCAAAGCCTGAAAAATTCTCACGGTCTGTAGATCGGGCCTGCCATACCTATGTCCCCAAACCTAAGCCAAGTTTGTGTTTTCAGACTTCTGTCTCCATTGTCCTGGCCCACACACCCTCAAGGCTTGGCCCCATGGAGCCACACCTCAGGACTGTGCCTGCCCTCTCCATGGGAATTCTGCTCATTCGTTTGGCACAACCTGACAGATTAGGAGAAACATCCGAAGTCCCCGAGGCCACCCCAATATTGCAGAATGTCCGGGACAAACAGGGACCATCTGCCACAAGCTGAGCCACTACCTCCAATCAGACCTGTAGATAGATATCCATAGAAAAGAAGATTGAACAGGACAGGCACCTAGGCCCTAAACGGATCCATTGCTTTTGTTTTCACGTATCTCTCCTCAGAAGCCTGGATTCCAATACCAGCACATGGGGGTTTCTGGAGCTACCAATCAGAACAAATCGCATGCCACATGGGAATCATGCTATATGGAACTGTGTCAAAACATCCAGTTAGGAGAAAATTTCACGTCACTGAAGCCACCGCCCCATTCCAATGTCTCAATGGACACAATCCCACATTATGACCCATCCTCAGGAGAGTCCATTTCAACTCAAACCTGGCGGTTGCTCACCCAGTGCCAGCAGATCAAACCTGCTTTGTCACTAGGAGACAATTGGAATGCGAGTTCGTTGCCCAGGTATCCGTTGTTAGAACTCTGCTCTGGAGAAATTCCTAATGGGGTGTCCTTGATCCATTCAACAGGTCTCAACTGTCCTGCAGAAGGAATCCTTGTGGTTTGCAGCATCACACACTCGCACCGTGGGAAAACCTCCATGGCCTCGTGATGCCTCCACCTTCAGGTAGAGGACATCATGGACAGAAACTCCCGTCTGATCCTCGCCCTGACTTCAGATGCATGAGATCTCAATTCAGCTCTGCAGAGTGTGCCTGCCTTTCCCTCGCTCCAAAACCTAAGCCAGCTCACGTTCTCAGACTTCCGTCCTCACACTCCTGGCACACAAGCCTTCCACTTTGGGAATTCTGGAGACAAAATGCAGCACTCTGCCTGCCCTCCAGAAGAGAGACTTTGCCCTAGGGGTGTACCCAGAAACATCAAATGAGGATCAACCTGCAATTCTCTAGACTGTACCCCAATTATACAGTCTAGCCTGGGCACTAATGCCCTGTCTGACACAGCCTGATCCCAGACCTCGTGACCGACACCCAGACACCTGGCCTCACACTGAACACATCGAACATGCCATGGCCTTAGGTCATCATCTCTTCCCAACCTTGGTCTTCAGGCTTCAGAACCTAGACATTATCTCCACTCACAACTAAGTGACGTACGTGATGCAGAAATCAGAACTTCACCTTCCCCATGACCAGAAACCTTGTGGTTGGCATGTTGTCCAACGTTCAGTATATGAGAACCCAGCATGGCCCATGAGGCCTCAGACATGCTTGAGGGCTGCGATGGGAACAAACACACATTAGGACCCTAAGCATGAACCCTGGCCTCAAGTAAAGCCTCTCCGGGGCTGGACCAAGAGCCTGCATATGGGACTTGCCATGCCCCTACTCCCCCAATCCTAGCCAGAGCTTGAGAAGTCTAGTCAACCTTATTCAGAGCTCTTTTCTGGAATCCCTCTTTGGTGGGACACATAAGGTAAAAAAAAAAAAAAAAACAAAAAACAAAAAAAAAACAAAAAAAAAACAAGATAGAGAAAAAAAAAAAGTAAGGACTCCTACCATCCAAAGAATGACCCCAAACACTTGGAATTTGGCCAAATCCACAGAGAGAAATACTCGTCCATGGTCGATGAGGCCAGCCTGACATTCCACGGCCACCATTGACACAAAATCCGGAGACAAAAACCTGAAAAAGCGCCACACACTTGCCCTTTGTTCAGAGCCCCCAAAATTCTCAAGGTCTGTAGATCGGGCCTGCCATACCTATGTCCCCAAACCTAAGCCGAGTTTGTGTTTTCAGACTTCTGTCTCCATTGTCCTCACCCACACACCCTAAAGGCTGGGCCCCATGGAGCCACACCTCAGGACTGTGCCTGCTCTATCCAAGGGAATTCTGCTCATTCATTTGGCACAACCTGACAGATTAGGAGAATCATCCAAAATCTCTGAGGCTATCCCAATAGTGTAGAATGTCCTGGACATACAGGGACCCTCTGGCACAAGCTGAGCCACTACCTCCAATCAGAACCTTAGACAGATATCCATAGAAAAGAATATTGAACAAGACAGGCACCTAGGCCCTAATTGGATCCATTGCTTTTGTTTTCAGGCATCTCTCCTCAGAGTCCTGGATTCCAATACCAGCATAAGGGGGTTTCCAGAGCTACCTATCAGAAAAAATCTCGTCTCCACATGGGAATCTTGCTCTATGGAGCTGTGTCATAACCTCCAGTTAGGAGAAAACTTCAGGTCACTGGAGCCACTGCCCCATTTGAATATCTCCATGGACACAATCCCAAATTATGACCCATCCTCAGGAGAGTCCATTTCAACTAAACCCCCTCGGTTGCTACCCCAGAGCCAGCAGATTGAACCTGCCTTGTCGCTAGGAGACAATTGAAATGCGAGTTGGGCTCTTCAGGCATCCATCCTTAGAACCCTGCTCTTGCGTCGTTCCTTATGGGACATCCTTGAGCCATCCAACAGGTCTCGACTGTCCCACAGGAGTCCTTGTGCATGGACCACCTAACAACTCATATCATGGAAAGCTTCCAAGGTCACATGATGCCCCCAATCTTCATGAAGGCAGATCATGGAAAGAAACTCCAACCTGAGCCAACAGCTGATCTTTGCCTTGACTTCAGATGCACGAGATCTTGATTCAGCTCTTCAGAGTGTACCTGTTGTGCCCTCACCCCAAACCTAAGCGTAGCTAGTGTTCTCCGACTTCCGTCCTCACTCTCCTGGACCACACACCCTCTATTTTGGGATTTCCGATGACACAGTGCTGCACTCTGCCTGCCCTCTAGAAGAAAAATATTGCCCTATGGGTCTACCCAGAAACCTCAAATGAGGATAAACCTGCACGTCACTCAACTGTACACCAATTATATAGTCTAGCCTGTGCACTAATGCCCTGTCTGACAGAACCTGAGGCCTGAATTCCCAACCGACACCCAGACAGCTTGCAGTACACTGAGAACATCTGAACCACCATGGCCTTAGGTCGCCATCTCTTTCCAACTTCGGTTTTCAGGCTACAGAATCCTAGACCTTATCTCTACTCACTTCCCATGGGTGAAAGTGATGCAGAAATCAGAACTTCTCCTTCCCTCTCGCCAGAATCTTGTGGTTGGCATCTTGTCCAACGTTCAGTGTAGGACCCCTGTAGGGCCTACAGGGGTAGTAGTAGGGCCCCTGAGGGTAGTGTAGGGTCCCTGAGGCCCTGCCTATGCTTAAGAGCTGCGGTGGGCTCAAACACACATTGGGACCCTCAGTTTGAGCCCTGTCCTCAAGTAAAGCCTCTCAGTGGCTGGACCATGAGCCCGCATATGGGGCCTGCCATGCGCCAAGTCACCCAATCTTAACCAGAGGTAGAGACATCTAGTCATCCCTACTCAGGGCTCTGCTCTGGAATCCCTCTTTGGTGGGACATTTGAGGTAAATAAACACAGAAAGGACTCCTCCCACTCACAGAATGACCCCAATCACTTGGGATTGGGCCATCCCAAGTGATTGGGGTCCAGAGAGAAAGACTCGTCCATGGCCCATGAGGCCAGCCCGACATTCCACGGCCACTATTAACACAAAATCCAGAGACATAAGCTTCAGCAAGCGTTCACACTCACCCTTAGGTCATAGCCCAAAAAATTCTCCTCATAGTCTGTAGATTGGGCCTGCCATACCTACGTCCCCAAACCTAAGCCGAGTTTGTGTTTTCAGACTTCTATCCTGACATCCCTGTCCCACACACCCTCCAGACTGAGGCCCCTGGAGCCACACCTCAGGACTGTGCCTGCCCTCTCCTAGGAAATTCTTCCCATTCCATTGGCCACAACCCTACAGATAAGGAGAAACCTCCAAAGTCCCAGAGGCCATTCCAATAGTGTAGGCCACCCAGGACAAAGAGGGGCGATCTCTCACAAGCTGAGCAACGACGTCAACTCACCCATAGACAGATAACCCAAGAGAAGAAGATTAAACTGGACTGGCCCCTAGAATGTAATTGGTTCTATTGCTTTTTTTTCTAAGCATCTCTCCTCAGAGGCCTGTTTTCCAATACCAGCATATGGGGGATTCCAGAGATACCAATCAGAACAAATCTTGTCTTCACATGGGAAACTTATCCTTTGGAGCTCTGTAAAAGCCTCCAGTTAGGAGAAACCTTCAGGTAGCCGGAGCAACCGCCCTATTCCAAGGTCTCCATGGACACATACCCGCATTATGACCATTCGGCAGGAGAGTACATTTCAACTCAGCCCCGTCGATTACTCCCCCAGAGGCAGAATATCAAACCTGCCTTGTCGCTAGGAGACAACTGGAATGCAAAGCAGACTCTCTAGGCATCCATCCTTGGAATCCTGCTCTGGCGCCGTTCCATATGGGATGTCCTGGAGCCTTCCAACAGGTCTTGACTGTCCCACAGAAGGAATCCTTGCAGATTGGAGCATCTCACAACTCCTATCGTGGGAAAACCTACATGGCCTCATGATATGCTCCCCTTTATAAAGGGGCCATCATGGACAGAAACTCCAACCTGAGCCAACTTCTGATGCATTGCTTTGGTTTCTAGGTATCTCTCCTCAGAGGCCTGGTTTCCAATATCAGAATATGGGGGTTTCCTAAGGAAACAATCAGAACAGATCTCATCTCCACATGGGAAACTTGCTCTTTGGAGCTGTGTCAATACCTCAGGTTAGGAGGATCCTTCAGGGCGCTGGCACCATGGCCCAATCCCAAGGTCTCCAAGGACACAAACTTACATTATGAACCATTCTCAGGAGAGTCCATTTCAAATCAGCCCCCTCGGCTGCTCACCCAGAGCCAGCAGATCAAACCTTCCTTGTCACTCGGAGACAGTTAGAATGGGAGGCGGGCTGCCCAGGCATCCATCCTTAGAACCCTGCTCTGGAGAACTTCTTTATGGCACGTCTTGAATCCAACCAACCTGTCTTGACTGTCTCGCAGAATGAATCCTTGTGGTTTGAAGCATTACACAATAAAACTGTGAGAAAACATCCATTTCCTCATGATGCACCACACCTTCATAAATGGGCCATCATGGACAGAAACTCCATCCTAACCCAAAGTCTGATCCTCGCCCTGAATTCAGAAGCATGAGATCTCGATTCAGCACTTGAGAGTGTGCCTGCTGGGCCCTCGCCTTGAAACCTAAGCCTATCTTGTGTTCTCAGACTTCCGTCCTCAGAATCCTGGCCAACCCCTCCAGTTTGGAAATTCTGGAGACACAATGCAGCACTCTGCCTGGCCTCCAGAAGAAAAATGTTGCCCTATAGGGCTAACCAGAAACGCCAAATGAGTAACAACCTGCATGCCACTCGACCATACCCCAATTATACAGTCTAGCCTGTGCACTAAAGCCCTGTCTGACACAGCCTGAGGGCAGACCTCCAGTCCAACACCCAGAAAGCTGGCCGTACACAGAACATATCACACCCACAATGGCTTTAGGCCATCATCTCTACCCAACCTCAATTTTCACCTTCAGAACCTAGACCTTATCTACACTCACTGCTCAGGAGTGAACGTGATGCAAGAATCAGGACTTCTCCTTCACCATGGCAAGAAACCTTGTGGTTGGCATGTTGTCCAACGTTCATTGTAGGAGAAAGCAGCGTGGACTATGAGGTCCCACCTATCCCTGAGGGCCACAATTTGCACAAACACATATTGTGACCCTCAGCGTGAGCCTTATTTTCTTGTGAAGCCTCTTAGTGACTGGAACAACAGCCCACATATGGGGCTTGCCAAGCCCCTAGTCACCCAATCTCAACCAGAGTTCGAGATGTCTAGTCACCCGACTCAGGGCTCTGCTCTGGAATCCCTCTTTGGTGGGACACCTGAGGTAAAAAAAAAAAAAAATACAGAAAGGACTTTTCCCATCCACAGAATGATCCCAACCCCTTGGGATCAGGCCAAATCACCAGAGAAAGAATTGTCCATGGCCCTTGAGGACACCCCGACATTCCACGGCCACCGTTGACACAAAATCCAGGGACAAAAGCCTGAGCAAGTGCCACATACTCGCCCTTTGTTCATAGCCCGGAAAATTCTCACGGTCTGTAGATCGAGCCTTCATACATCCATCCCCAAACATAAGCTGAGTTTGTGTTTTCAAACTTCTGTCCCCACAGTCCTGGTCCACACACCATCCAAGCTGGGGCCCCTGGAGCCACACCTCAGGTGTGTGGCTTCCCTCTCCAGGGGAATTCTGCCATTTCCATTGGCCACAACCTTATAGATTAGGAGAAACCTCCAAACTCCCCGAGGCCATCTGAATAGTGTTGGCTGCCCAGGACAAACAGGGATGATCTTTCACAAGTTAGGAAACTACCTCCACTCAGACCCAGAGACAGATATCCCCATAGAATAAGATTGAACTGGACAGGCACTTAGGCCCTAATCAGATCCATTGCTTTTGTTTCCAGGCATCTCTCCTCAGAGGCCTGGTTTCCAATACCAGCATAAGGGGATTACTGAGGCACTCATCAGAAAAATCTCGTCTCCACATAGGAAATGTACTCTTTGGAGCTCTATAAAAACCTCTGTTTAGGAGAATCTTTCAGGGCCCCGGATCAAGCGCCCCATTCCAAGGTCTCCATGGACTTAAACCCACATTATGATCTATCCTCGGGAGCGTCCATGTCAACTCAACCCCCTTGGTTTCTCCCCCAGGGCCTGCAGATCAAACCTGCCTTGTCGCTAGGAGACAACTAGAATGGGAGGTGGGCTGCCTAGGCATCAATCCTTAGAACCCTACTCTGGAGTCATTCCATATGGGACATCCTAGAGCCATCCAACAGGTCTCAAGTGTTCCACAGAAGGAATCTTTGCAGTCTGGAGCATCTCAGAACTCCCATTGTGGGAAAATCTACATGGCCTCTTGAGACGCTCCACTTTATAAAGTGGCCATCATGGACAGAAACTCCAACCTGAGCAAACGTCTGATATTCGCCCTGACTTCAGGTGCATGAGATCATGATTCAGCTCTGCAGAGTGTGCCTTCTGTGCCCTCACTTCAAAAACGAAGCCTAGCTTGTGTTCTCAGACTACAGTCCTCACACCCCTGGCCCAAAAGCCCTACAGTTTGGCAATACTGGGGCCACAATGCAGCACTCTGCCTGCCCTCCCAGAGAAAAAACGTTGCCTTATGGAACTACCTAGAGACCCGAATGAGGATCAATTGAACGCCACTCGACTGCACCCCAAATATACAGTCTACCCTGTCTAATGCCTTGTCTAACACAGCATGAGCCCACACCTCCAGACCTACGCTGAACAGCTGGCCGCACACTGAGCTCATTGGACCCAACAGGTCCTTAGGTCTTCATCTCTTCCCAACCTCGGTTTTCGGGTTTCAGAACCTAGACCTAAACTCCAATCACTGTCCAGGGGTTAACGTGATGCAGAAGTCACAACTCTTCCTTCGCCATGGCCAGAAACCTTGTGGTTGGCATATTCTCCAACGTTCAGTGTCGGAGAATCCAGCGTGGCCCATGAGGCCCTTCCCATGCTTGAGGGCCTTGTTGGCACAAATAGGCATTGTGACCCTCAGCATGAGCCCTGTCCTCAAGGAAGGCCTCTCAGTGTCTGAATCAAGAGCCCACATATTGGACTTGCCATGCCCCTAGGCCCCCAAACTAAAACAGAGGTGGGGTTGTCCAGTTGTCCCTCCCGAGGACTCTGCTCTGTAATCCCTCCTTTATTGGGACACATGAGGTACAAAAAATAAAATAAAATAAAATAAAAAACAGAAAGGACTCCTCCCATCCCACAGAACATACCCAAACTCTTGGGATTGGGTCAAATCCTCAGAGAAGGAAAGCCGTCCACAACCCATGAGTCCACGCCAGCATTCCACCCACATTGTTGACACAAATCCAGAGACAAAATCTGAGCAAGCACCTCAAACTCACACTTTTTCATATCCTGAAGTGTTATCACGGTCTGTAGATTGGGCGTGCCATAACTATGTCCCCAATTCTAAGCGGAGTTTGTGTTTTCAGATTTTTGCTCAACAGGCCTGGCCCACACACCCACAAGGTTGGGCCCCTAGAGCCAAACTCAGAACTTTGCCTGCCCTCTCCAGGGGATTTCTGCCCATTCCATTGACCACAACCCTATAGATTAGGAGAAACTCCAAAGTCCCGAGGCCATTCCAATATTATAGGTCGCCCAGGACAAACAGGGGCGATCTGACACAATCTGAGCAACTACCTCACCTCAGATACTTAGACACGTATCCCCAGCAAAGAGATTGAACCGGACAGGCACCTAGGCTCTAATCATATCCATTGCTTTTGTTTCCAGTCATCTCTCCTCAGAGACCTGGTTTCCAATACCAGCATATGGGAGATTCCTTAGGCACTCATCAAAACAATTCTCTTCTCTACATAGGAAACGTACTCTTTAGAGCTCCATCAAAACCTCCGGTTATGAACATCCCTCAAGGACCCGGATCAAGACCCCATTCCAAGGTCTCCATGGACACAAATGCACATTATGACCCATCCTCAACTCACCCATTTCAACACACCCGCCTCGGTTGCTCCACTAGATCAGGCAGATCGAACTTGCCTTGGCTCTATGAGACACCTGGAATGGGAGGCAGGCTGCCCAGGCATCCATCCTTAGAACCCTGCTCTGGATAACTTCCTTATGGGATGTCCTGGAGCCATCCACCGGTCTCACCTGTCCCACAGAAGGAATCATTGCGGTTTGGAGCATCTCAAAATTCAAATCGTGGGAAAACCTCCATGTCCTCGTGACACCCTCCCATTTATTAAGGGGCCGTCATGGACAGAAACTCCGACCTAAGCCAACGTCTGATCCTAGCTCTGTCTTCAGGCATACAGGATCTCGATCATCTCTTCAGAGGGTGCCTGCCGTCCCTTCACCCCGAAATATAAGTCTGGCTTGTGTTCTCAGAATTTTTTCCTCACACTCCTGGCCCACAAGCCTTCAAGTTTGGGAATTCTGGAGCTAGTATGTGACACTGTGTCTTCCCTCCAGAAGAAAAACGTTGCCCTCTGGGGCTACCCTGTAACCACAAATGAGTACCATCCTGCACGAAACTCGACTGCACCCCAATGATAGAGTCTAGCCTGGGCACTAATTCGCTGTCTGCCACAGCCTGAGCCTGCACCTCCAAACCCACACTCAACAGCTGGCCGAACACTGAGCACATCAGACACACCATGGCCTTAGGGCTTCATCTCTTCCCAACCTCAGTTTTCAGGCTTCAGAACCTAGACCTTAAATCCAATCACAGTCCAGGAGTGAAAGTGTTGCAGAAATTACAACTCCTTCTTCCCCATGGCCAGAAAACTTGTGGTTGCCATATTGTGCAACGTTCTCTGTAGGAGAAACCAGCATGGTATATTAGGCCACGCCCTGACTTGAGGGGCTCCTTGGGCACAAAAACACATTGTGAAACTCAGTGTGAGACCATTCCTCAAGGAAGGCCTCTCAGTGTCTGGACCAAGAGCCCACATATGGGGCTTGCCATGTTCTTAGGTCCCAATGTTAACCAGAGGTCTGGTTGTCCAGTTGCCCCCACCCACGACTCTGCTCTGGAATGCCTCTTTTGGTGGTCCACCTGAGGTTAAAAAAAAATAATAAAAAAATAAACAAAAAAAAAACCAGAAAGTCCTCCTCCCTTCCGACAGAATGACCCCAAACTCTTGGGATCGGGTCAAATCCCCAGAAAGGGAGCCTCATCGATGGCCCATGAGGACACCCCGACATTCCATGGCAATCGGTGACACATTTCCAGAAAAAAAAAAAAAAAGCATGAGCAAGCACCTCACATTCGCCCTTTGTTCATATCCCGAAGAGTTCTCCTCACGGTCTATAAATCGGGCCGGCCATACCTACATCCTCCAACCTAAGTGGAGTTTGTGTTTTCAGACTTTTGTCCAAATAGCCCTGGACTACACATGCTCCACACTTGGGTCCCTGGAGCCACACCTCAGGACTGTGCTTCCCTTTCAAGGGAATTCTTCCCATTCCATTGGCCACAACCTTGCCAATTAGAAAAAACCTAAAAAGTCACCGAGGCCATCCCAATAGTTTAGGCCGCCCAGTACAAACAGGGGTGATCTCAAACCAGCTGAGCAACTACCTCCACTCAGACAACAGATGTCCCCAGAGAAAAATATGGATCCGGACAGGCCCCTAGGCCCTAATCAGATCCATTGCTTTGGTTTCCAGGCATTGCTCCTCAGAGGCCTCGTTTCCAATACCAGCATATGGTGGTTTCCTGAGCCACCAATAAGAACAAATCTCGTCTCCCCATGGAAAACTTGCTCATTGGAGCTTTGTCATAACCTCTGGTTAGGAGAAACTTTCAGGGCCCTGGTGCCACTGCCCCATACCAAGGTCTCCATGGACTCAAACCAACATTAAGACCATCCTCAGGAAAGTCCATTCAACTCAGCCCCCTCTGTTGCTACCCCAAGCCAGCAGATCAAACGTTTCTTGTTGCTAGGAGACAATTGGAATGTGAGGCTGCTGCCCAGGCATCCATACGTAGAACCCTGTTCTGAAAAAATACCTTATAAGACGTCCTGGAGCCATCCAACAAATCTTAATTGTCCCACAGAAGGAATCCTTGCGGTTTGGAGCATCTCACAACTCCAATAGAGGGAAAACCCCCATGGGCTCATAATGTCCCCCCTTCATGAAGGGGCCAACATGGACAGAAACTCAACCCTGAGCCAAAGTCTGATCCTCGACCTGACTTCAGACGCATGAGATGTCAATTCAGCTCTGCAGAGTGTGCCTGCCATGTCCTTGCCCCGAAACCTAAGCCTAGCTTGTGTTCTCAGAATTCCGTCCTCACTCTCCTGGCACACAAGCCCTCCAGTTTGGGAATTCCGAAGCCACAATGCCACACTCTGCCTGCCCTCCAGAAGAAAAACTTTCCCTATGCTGCTAATAAGAAACCCCAAATGATTTTCTAATGCATGCCACTCGATTGTAAAGCAATTATACAGCCCACCCTGTATTCTAATGCCCTGTCTGGCACAGCCTGAGACAAGACATCCCAAATGACACCCAGACAGCTGGCCCCAACATGGACACATAGGACCCGCTATGGCTGTAGGTCGTCATCTCTTCCCAACCTCGGTTTTCAGGCTTCAGAACCTAGACCTTATCTCCAATCACTGCCCAGGGGTGAACGTGATGCAGAAATTAGAATTCCTCCTTCCCCATGGCCAGAAACGTTGTGGTTGGCATATTGTCCAGCGTTCAATGTGGGAAAACCTGCATTGTCCGAAAGGCCACGCCAGTGCTTGAGGGCCACCTAGGGCACAGACATGCATTGTGACCTGCAGCGTGAGTCCCGTATTAAAGTAACGCCTCTCAGTGGCTGGACCAAGATCCTTCATATGGGGCTTGTCATATCCATAGGCCCCGAGGCTTAACCAGAGGGCGAGTATTCCAATTGTCAGTACCCACTGCTATGCTCAAGAATCCCTCTACTGGGGGGACACATGAGGCAGAAAACAGGACACTTCCCTTCCCACAGAATGACCCCAAACACTTGGTGGCTGGACAAACTACCAGAGAGGGAGACTTCTACGACCCATGAGGCAACTCCTACATTAAACGGCCATTGTGGACAAAACATCCAGAGACAAAAGCCTGAGCGACTGCCTCCCTCTCACCCTTCTTTCATATCCAGAGGAGCTCCCCTCATGGACTGTAGATCAAGCCTGCCGTAACCTCGGCCCCAAACCTGAGATGAGTTAGGGTTTTTGGATGTCTGTCTGCACATCCATGGCCCACACAGCCTCCAGGCTGGGGTCTCTGGAGCCACACCACAGAACTGTGCCTGCTCTCTCCTAAGAAACTGCCCATTCCATTGGCCACAACTCTACAAAATAGTAGAAACATCAAGGTCCCCAAGGACATCCCACTACTGCAAGCCGCACTGGACAAATAGGGGCATTATGACACAAGCTGAGCAACTACTACCTCCATGCAGACACACAGACAGATATCCGCAGAGACAGAAGATTGAACCAGACAGGCCCCTAGGCCCTATTATGAACTCTTGCTTTGGTGTCCAGGTATCACTCCTCCGAGGCCTGGGTTCGAAGACCAGCATACGGGGCTTTCCTGAGGCACCAGACAGAAGACCTCTCATCTGCACATGGGAAGCTTCCTTGTTGGAGTTGTGTCAAGCCCTTCGGGTTGGAGAATCCTGCAGAGTCCCTTAGCTACTGCCTCATTCCAAGGTCTCCATGGCCACCAACCCACATTATGACTCATCCTCAGGAGAGTCCATTTAAACTCAGCCTTCTGGGTAGCTCACCCAAGAGCCCGCAGATTGAGCATGCCTTGTCTCGACCAGGCAATGGGAAAGTGAGTTGGCGTTTCTCGGCATCGATGCTTAGGCCCCTGCTCTCGAGTCTTTCTGTATGGGGCATCCTGGAACCATCCAATAGTACTCGACTGTCCTGAAGAAGGAATCTTTGAAGTTTGGAGCAGCTCACAACTCCCAGCGTAGGGAAACCTCCCTGGCCTCATGACGCCCCCACCACCTTCAGGAAGGGGCCGTCATGGACACAAACTCCAGCTTGAGGCAACATCTGATACTCGCCCTGACCTCACCTGCAGGAGATCTCGATTCAGCCTCTGCAGAGTGGGCCTGCCAAGCTCTTGGCCCCAAAACTCGTGCTAGCTTGTGTTTTCAGACTTCCTTCCTCACAATCCTGGCCACACCCCTCCAGTTTGGCAATTCTGGAGACACAATGCAGCACTCTGCCTGCCCTCCAGAAGAAAAATGTTGCCCTATAGGGCTAACCGGAAATGCCAAATGAGTAACAACCTGCATGCCACTCGACCATACCCTAATTTTAAGTCTAGCCTGTGCACTAAAGCCCTGTCTGACACAGCCTGAGGGCAGACCTCCAGTTCAACACCCAGACAGCTGGCCGTACACAGAGCATATCACACCCACAATGGCTTTAGGCCATCATCTCTACCCAACCTCAGTTTTCACCTTCAGAACTTAGGCCTTATCTCCACTCACTGCTCAGGAGTGAACGTGATGCAAGAATCAGAACTTCTCCTTCGCCTTGGCAAGAAACCTAGTGGTTGGCATGTTGTCCAATGTTCATTGTAGGAGAAAGCAGCATGGACTATGAGGCCCCACCTATCCCTGAGGGCCACAATGTGCACAAACACACATTGTGACCCTCAGCGTGAGCCCTATCCTCATGTAAAGCCTCTTAGTGACTGGAACAACAGCCCACATATGGGGCTTGCCAAGCCCCTAGTCCCCCAATCTCAACCAGAGTTCGAGATGTCTAGTCACCCCTACTCAGGGCTCTACTCTGGAATCCCTCTTTGGTGGAACACCTGAGGTAAAAAAAAAAATACAGAAAGGACTCTTCCCATCCACAGAATGATCCCAACCCCTTGGGATCAGGCCAAATCACCAGAGAAAGAATTGTCCATGGCCCTTGAGGACACCCCGACATTCCACGGCCACCATTGACACAAAATCCAGAGACAAAAGCTTGAGCAAGCGCCACATACTCGCCCTTTGTTCATAGCCCGGGAAATTCTTACTGTCTGTAGATCGAGCCTTCATACATACCAAACCTAAGCTGAGTTTGTGTTTTCAGACTTCGGTCCCCACAGTCCTGGCCCACACACCATCCAAGCTGGGGCCCCTGGAGACACACCTCAGGACTGTGGCTTCCCTCTCCACTGGAATTCTGCCATTTCCATTGGCCACAACCCTATAGATTAGGAGAATCCTCCAAACTCCCCGAGGCCATCCCAATAGTGTTGGCTGCCCAGGACAAACAGGGATGATCTTTCACAAGTTAGGAAACTACTTCCACTCAGACCCAGAGACAGATATCCCCATAGAATAAGATTGAATTGGACAGGCACTTAGGCTCTAATCAGATCCATTGCTTTTGTTTCCAGGCATCTCTCCTCAGAGGCCTGGTTTCCAATACCAGAATACGGGGGATTACTGAGGCACTCATCAGAAAAATCTCATCTCCACATAGGAAATGTACTCTTTGGAGCTCTATAAAAACCTCTGTTTAGGAGAATCTTTCAGGGCCCCGGATCAAGCGCCCCATTCCAAGGTCTCCATGGACTTAAACCCACATTATGATCTATTGTCGGGAGAGTCCATGTCAACTCAACCCCTTTGGTTTCTCCCCCAGGGCCTGCAGATCAAACCTGCCTTGTTGCTAGGAGACAACTAGAATGGGAGGCGGGCTGCCCAGGCATCCATCCTTAGAACCCTACTCTGGAGTCGTTCCACATGGGACATCCTAGAGCCATCCTACAGGTCTCAAGTGTCCCACAGAAGGAATCTTTGCAGTCTGGAGCATCTCACAACTCCCATTGTGGGAAAATCTACATGGCCTCTTGAGATGCTCCACTTTATAAAGGGGCCATCATGGACAGAAACTCCAACCTGAGCAAACGTCTGATATTCGCCCTGACTTCAGGTGCATGAGATCTTGATTCAGCTCTGCAGAGTGTGCCTTCTGTGCACTCACCCCCAAAACTAAGCCTAGCTTGTGTTCTCAGACTACCGTCCTCACACCGCTGCCCCAAAAGCCCTACAGATTGGCAATACTGGGGCCACAATGCAGCACACTGCCTGCCCTCCAGAAGAAAAACGTTGCCTTATGGAGCTACCTAGAAACCCGAATAAGGATCAACTGAACACCACTCGAGTGCACCCCAAATATGCAGTCTACCCTGTCTAATGCCTTGTCTGACACAGCATGAGCCCACACCTCCAGACCTACGCTCAAGAGCTGGCCGCACACTGAGCTCATTGGACCCATCAGGTCCTTAGGTCTTCATCTCTTCCCAACCTCAGTTTTCGGGTTTCAGAACCTAGACCTAAACTCCAATCACTGTCCAGGGGTGAACGTGATGCAGAAACCACAACTCTTCCTTCTCCATGGCTGGAAACCTTGTGGTTGGCATATTCTCCAATGTTCAGTGTAGGAGAATCCAGCGTGGCCCATGAGGCACTTCCCATGCTTGAGGGCATTGTTGGCACAAATAGGCATTGTGACCCTCAGCATGAGCCCTGTCCTCAAGGAAGGCCTCTCAGTGTCTGAATCAAGAGCCCGCCTATTGGACTTGCCATGCCCCTAGGCCCCCAAACTTAAACAGAGGGGGGGATATCCAGTTGACCCTCCCAAGGACTCTGCTCTGGAATCCCTCTTTTATTGGGACACTTGAGGTACATAAAATAAAATATAAAGTAAAATAAAATAAAAAACAGAAAAGACTCCACCCATCCCACAGAATGTACCCAAACTCTTGGGATTGGGTCAAATCCTCAGAGAAGGAAAGCCATCTACAACCCATGAGGCCACGCCAGCATTCCACCCACATTGTTGACACAAATCCAGAGACAAAACCTGAGCAAGCACCTCAAACTCACCCTTTTTCATATCCCTAAGTGTTATCATGGTCTGTAGATTGGGCGTGCCATACCTATGTCCCCAATCCTAAGCGGAGTTTGTGTTTTCAGACTTTTGTCCCCACAGGCCTGGCCCACACAGCCTCAAGGCTGGGCCCCTAGAGCCAAACTCAGAACTGTGCTTGCCCTCTCCAGGGGATTTCTGCCCATTCCATTGGCCACAACCCTATAGATTAGGAGAAACTCCAAAGTCCTGAGGCCATCCCAATATTATAGGCTGCCCAGGACAAACAGGGGCGATCTGACACAAGCTGAGCAACTACATCCCCTCAGATCCTTAGACACGTATCCTCAGGAAAGAGATTGAACCGGACAGGCACCTAGGGCCTAATCATCTCGATTGCTTTTGTTTCCAGTCATCTCTCCTCAGAGGCCTGGTTTCCCATACCAGCATATGGGAGATTCCTTAGGCACTCATCAAAACAATTCTCTTCTCTACATAGGAAACGTACTCTTTAGAGGCCATAAAAACCTCCGGTTATGAACATCCCTCAAGGCCCCGGATCAAGCACCCCATTCCAAGGTCTACATCGACACAAATGCACATTATGACCCATCCTCAACTCACCCATTTCAACACACACGCCTCGGTTGCTCCCCTAGATCCAGCAGGCGAACTTGCCTTGGCGCTATGAGACACCTGGAATGGGAGGCAGGCTGCCCAGGCATCCATCCTTAGAACCCTGCTCTGGATAACTTCCTTATGGGATGTCCTGGAGCCATCCAACAGGTCTCGACTGTCCCACAGAAGGAATCATTGCGGTTTGGAGCATCTCACAATTCCCATCATGGGAAAACCTCCATGTCCTCGCGACACCGTCCCCTTCATGAAGGGGCCGTCATGGACAGAAACTCCGACGTAAGCCAACGTCTGATTCTAGCTCTGTCTTCAGGCATACGGGATCTCGAATCATCTCTGCAGAGGGTGCCTGCCGTCCCCTCACCCCGAAATCTAAGTCTGGCTTGTGTTCTCAGAATTTGTTTCTCACACTCCTGGCCCACAAGCCTTCCAGTTTGGGAATTCTGGAGCCACTATGTGGCACTGTGTCTTCCCTCCAGAAGAAAAACGCTGCCCTCTGGGGCTACCCAGTAACCACAAATGAGTACCATCCTGCACGAAACTCGACTGCACCCCAATGATGAAGTCTAGCCTGGGCACTAATTCCCTGTCTGCCACAGCCTGAGCCTGCACCTCCCAATCCACACTCAACAGCTGGCCGAACACTGAGCACATCAGCCACACCCTGGCCTTAGGTCTTCATCTCTTCCCAACCTCAGTTTTCAGGCTTCAGAACCTAGACCTTAAATCCAATCACAGTACAGGAGTGAAAGTGTTGCAGAAATTAGAACTCCTTCTTCCCCATGGCCAGAAAACTTGTGGTTGCCATATTGTCCAATGTTCCGTGTAGGAGAAACCAGCATGGTAAATTAGGCCACGCCCTGACTTGAGGGGCTCCTTGGGCACAAAAACACATTGTGAAACTCAGTGTGAGACCTATCCTCAAGGAAGGCCTCTCAGTGTCTGGACCAAGAGCCCACATATGGGGCTTGCCATGTTCTTAGGTCCCAATGTTAACCAGAGGTATGGTTGTCCAGTCGCCCCTCCCCAGTTCTCTGCTCTGGAATCCCTCTTTTGGTGGTCTACCTTAGGTAAAAAAATAATAATAATAATAAAAAAGTAAACAAAAAAACAAGAAAGGCCTCCTCCCTTCCCACAGAATGACCCCAAACTCTTGGGATCAGGTCAAATCCCAAGAAAAGGAGCCTCATCGATGGCCCATGAGGACACCCCGACATTCCATGGCAATCGGTGACAGATTTCCAGAAAAAAAAAAAAAAAGCATGAGCCAGCACCTCACATTCGCCCTTTGTTCATATCCCGATGAGTTCTCCTCACGGTCTATAGATCGGGCCGGCCATACCTACATCCCCCAACCTAAGTGGAGTTTGTGTTTTCAGACTTTTGTCCAAATATCCCTGGACCACACACGCTCCACACTTGTGTCCCTGGAGCCACACCTCAGGACTGTTCTTCCCTTTCAATGGAATTCTTCCCATTCCATTGGCCACAACCTTGCAAATGAGGAAAAACCTCCAAAGTCACCGAGGCCATCCCAATAGTGTAGGCCGCCCAGGACAAACAGGGGTGATCTCAAATCAGCTGAGCAACTACCTCCACTCAGACAACAGATGTCCCCAGAGAAGAATATTGAACCGGACAGGCCCCTAGGCCCTAGTCAGATCCATTGCTTTGGTTTTTAGGCATCTCTCCTCAGAGGCCTCGTTTCCAATACCAGCATATGGTGGTTTCCTGAGGCACCAATAAGAACAAATCTCGTCTCCCCATGGAAAACTTGCTCATTGGAGCTTTGTCATAACCTCTGGTTAGGAGAATCCTTCAGGGCCCTGGTGCCACTGCCCCATACCAAGGTCTCCATGGACTCAAACCAACATTAAGACCATCCTCAGGAAAGTCCATTCAACTCAGCCCCCTCTGTTGCTACCCCAAGCCAGCAGATCAAACGTTTCTTGTTGCTAGGAGACAATTGGAATGTGAGGCTGCTGCCCAGGCATCCATACGTAGAACCCTGTTCTGAAAAAATACCTTATAAGACGTCCTGGAGCCATCCAACAAATCTTAATTGTCCCACAGAAGGAATCCTTGCGGTTTGGAGCATCTCACAACTCCAATAGAGGGAAAACCCCCATGGGCTCATAATGTCCCCCCTTCATGAAGGGGCCAACATGGACAGAAACTCAACCCTGAGCCAAAGTCTGATCCTCGACCTGACTTCAGACGCATGAGATGTCAATTCAGCTCTGCAGAGTGTGCCTGCCATGTCCTTGCCCCGAAACCTAAGCCTAGCTTGTGTTCTCAGAATTCCGTCCTCACTCTCCTGGCACACAAGCCCTCCAGTTTGGGAATTCCAAGCCACAATGCAGCACTCTGCCTGCCCTCCAGAAGAAAAATTTTGCCCTATGCTGCTAATAAGAAACCCCAAATGATTTTCTAATGCATGCCACTCGATTGTAAAGCAATTATACAGCCTACCCTGTATATTAATGCCCTGTCTGGCAGAGCCTGAGACAAGACATCCCAAACGATACCCAGACAGCTGGCCCCAACATGGTCACATAGGACCCGCTATGGCTGTAGGTCGTCATCTCTTCCCAACCTTGGTTTTCAGGCTTCAGAACCTAGACCTTATCTCCAATCACTGCCCAGGGGTGAACGTGATGCAGAAATTAGAATTCCTCCTTTCCCATGGCCAGAAACCTTGTGGTTGGCATGTTGTCCAACGTTCAATGTGGGAAATTCTGCATTGTCCGAAAGGCCACGCCAGTGCTTGAGGGCCGCCTAGGGCACAGACATGCATTGTGACCTGCAGCGTGAGTCCCGTATTAAAGTAACGCCTCTCAGTGGCTGGACCAAGATCTTGCATATGGGGCTTGTCATATCCATAGGCCCCCAGGCTTAACCAGAGGGCGAGTATTCCAATTGTCAGTACCCACTGCTATGCTCTAGATTCCCTCTACAGGGGGGACACATGAAGCAGAAAACAGGACACTTCCCTTCCCACAGAATGACCCCAAACTCTTGGGGGCTGGACAAACTACCAGAGAGGGAGACTTCTACGACCCATGAGGCAACTCCTACATTAAACGGCCATTGTGGACAAAACATCCAGAGACAAAAGCCTGAGCGACTGCCTCCCTCTCACCCTTCTTTCATATCCAGAGGAGCTCCCCTCATGGACTGTAGATCAAGCCTGCCGTAACCTCGGCCCCAAACCTGAGCTGAGTTAGGGTTTTTGGATGTCTGTCTGCACAGCCATGGCCCACACGGCCTCCAGGCTGGGGTCTCTGGAGCCACACCACAGAACTGTGCCTGCTCTCTCCTAAGAAACTGCCCATTCCATTGGCCACAACTCTACAAAATAGTAGAAACCTCAAGGTCCCCAAGGACATCCCACTACCGCAAGCCGCACTGGACAAATAGGGGCATTATGACACAAGCTGAGCAACTACTACCTCCATGCAGACACACAGACAGATATCCGCAGAGACAGAAGATTGAACCAGACAGGCCCCTAGGCCCTATTATGAACTCTTGCTTTGGTGTCCAGGTATCACTCCTCCGAGGCCTGGGTTCGAAGACCAGCATACGGGGCTTTCCTGAGGCACCAGACAGAAGACCTCTCATCTCCACATGGGAAGCTTCCTTGTTGGAGTTGTGTCAAGCCCTTCGGGTTGGAGAATCCTGCAGAGTCCCTTAGCTACTGCCACATTCCAAGGTCTCCATGGCCACTAAACCACATTATGACTCATCCTCAGGAGAGTCCATTTAAACTCAGCCTTCTGGGTATCTCACCCAAGAGCCCGCAGATTGAGCGTGCCTTGTCTCGACCAGGCAATGGGAAGGTGAGTTGGCGTTTCTCGGCATCCATGCTTAGGCCCCTGCTCTCGAGTCTTTCTGTATGGGGCATCAAGGGACCATCCAATAGTACTCGACTGTCCTGAAGAAGGAAACTTTGACGTTTGGAGCAGCTCACAACTCCCAGTGTAGGGAAACCTCCCTGGCCTCATGACGCCCCCACCCTTTTCATGTAAGGCCGTCATAGACACAAACTCCAGCTTGATGCAACATCTGATACTCGCCCTGACCTCACTGCAGGAGATCTCGATTCAGCCTCTGCAGAGTGGACCTGCCATGCTCTTGGTCCCAAAACTCGTGCTAGCTTGTGTTTTCAGACTTCCTTCCTCACAATCCTGGCCACACCCCTCCAGTTTGGCAATTCTGGAGACACAATGCAGCACTCTGCCTGCCCTCCAGAAGAAAAATGTTGCCATATAGGGCTAACCGGAAACGCCAAATGAGTAACAACCTGCATGCCACTCGAACATACCCCAATTATACAGCCTAGCCTGTGCACTAAAGCCCTGTCTGACACAGCCTGAGGGCAGACCTCCAGTCCAACACACAGACAGCTGGCCGTACACAGAGCATATCACACCCACAATGGCTTTAGGCCATCATCTCTACCCAACCTCAGTTTTCACCTTCAGAACCTAGACATTATCTCCACTCACTGCTCAGGAGTGAACGTGATGCAAGAATCAGAACTTCTCCTTTGCCTTGGCAAGAAACCTAGTGGTTGGCATGTTGTCCAATGTTCATTGTAGGAGAAAGCAGCATGGACTATGAGGCCCCACCTATCCCTGAGGGCCACAATTTGCACAAACACACATTGTGACCCTCAGCGTGAACCCTATCCTCATGTAAAGCCTCTTAGTGACTGGAACAACAGCCCACATATGGGGCTTGCCAAGCCCCTAGTCCCCCAATCTCAACCAGAGTTCGAGATGTCTAGTCACCCCTACTCAGGGCTCTACTCTGGAATCCCTCTTTGGTGGAACACCTGAGGTAAAAAAAAAAAAAAAAATACAGAAAGGACTCTTCCCATCCACAGAATGATCCCAACCCCTTGGGATCAGGCCAAATCACCAGAGAAAGAATTGTCCATGGCCCTTGAGGACACCCCGACATTCCACGGCCACCGTTGACACAAAATCCAGAGACAAAACCCTGAGCAAGCGCCACATACTCGCCCTTTGTTCATAGCCCGGAAAATTCTCACGGTCTGTAGATCGAGCCTTCATACATACATCCCCAAACCTAAGCTGAGTTTGTGTTTTCAGACTTCTGTCCCCACAGTCCTGGCCCACACACCATCCAAGCTGGGGCCCCTGGAGACACACCTCAGGACTGTGGCTTCCCTCTCCACTGGAATTCTGCCATTTCCATTGGCCACAACCCTATAGATTAGGAGAATCCTCCAAACTCCCCGAGGCCATCCCAATAGTGTTGGCTGCCCAGGACAAACAGGGATGATCTTTCACAAGTTAGGAAACTACCTCCACTCAGACCCAGAGACAGATATCCCCATAGAATAAGATTGAACTGGACAGGCACTTAGGCTCTAATCGGATCCATTGCTTTTGTTTCCAGGCATCTCTCCTCAGAGGCCTGGTTTCCAATACCAGAATACGGGGGATTACTGAGGCACTCATCAGAAAAATCTCATCTCCACATAGGAAATGTACTCTTTGGAGCTCTATAAAAACCTCTGTTTAGGAGAATCTTTCAGGGCCCCGGATCAAGCGCCCCATTCCAAGGTCTCCATGGACTTAAACCCACATTATGATCTATTGTCGGGAGAGTCCATGTCAACTCAACCCCCTTGGTTTCTCCCCCAGGGCCTGCAGATCAAACCTGCCTTGTTGCTAGGATACAACTAGAATGGGAGGCGGGCTGCCCAGGCATCCATCCTTAGAACCCTACTCTGGAGTCGTTCCACATGGGACATCCTAGAGCCATCCAACAGGTCTCAAGTGTCCCACAGAAGGAATCTTTGCAGTCTGGAGCATCTCACAACTCCCATTGTGGGAAAATCTACATGGCCTCTTGAGACGCTCCACTTTATAAAGGGGCCATCATGGACAGAAACTCCAACCTGAGCAAACGTCTGATATTCGCCCTGACTTCAGGTGCATGAGATCTTGATTCAGCTCAGCAGAGTGTGCCTTCTGTGCACCTACCCCCAAAACTAAGCCTAGCTTGTGTTCTCAGACTACCGTCCTCACACCCCTGCCCCAAAAGCCCTACAGATTGGCAATACTGGGGCCATAATGCAGCACACTGCCTACCCTCCAGAAGAAAAACGTTGCCTTATGGAGGTACCTAGAAACCCGAATAAGGATCAACTGAACGCCACTCGACTGCACCCCAAATATGCAGTCTACCCTGTCTAATGCCTTGTCTGACACAGCATGAGCCCACACCTCCAGACCTACGCTCAACAGCTGGCTGCACACTGAGCTCATTGGACCCATCAGGTCCTTAGGTCTTCATCTCTTCCAACCTCAGTTTTCGGGTTTCAGAACCTAGACCTAAACTCCAATCACTGTCCAGGGGTGAACGTGATGCAGAAATCACAACTCTTCCTTCGCCATGGCTGGAAACCTTGTGGTTGGCATATTCTCCAACGTTCAGTGTAGAATAATCTAGCGTGGCCAATGAGGCACTTCCCATGCTTGAGGGCCTTGTTGGGCACAAATAGGCATTGTGAACCTCAGCATGAGCCCTGTCCTCAAGGAAGGCCTCTCAGTCTCTGAATCAAGAGCCCGCCTATTGGACTTGCCATGACCCTAGGCCTCCAAACTTAAACAGAGGTGGGGATATCCAGTTGTCCCTCCCAAGGACTCTGCTCTGGAATCCCTCTTTTATTGGGACACTTGAGGTACATAAAATAAAATATAAAATAAAATAAAATAAAAAACAGAAAAGACTCCTCCCATCCCACAGAATGTACCCAAACTCTTGGGATCGGGTCAAATCCTCAGAGAAGGAAAGCCATCCACAACCCATGAGGCCACGACAGCATTCCACCCACATTGTTGACACAAATCCAGAGACAAAACCTGAGCAAGCACCTCAAACTCACCCTTTTTCATATCCCTAAGTGTTATCACAGTCTGTAGATTGGGCGTGCCATACCTATGTCCCCAATCCTAAGCGGAGTTTGTGTTTTCAGACTTTTGTCCCCACAGGCCTGGCCCACACAGCCTCAAGGCTGGGCCCCTAGAGCCAAACTCAGAACTGTGCCTGCCCTCTCCAGGGGATTTCTGCCCATTCCATTGGCCACAAACCTATAGATTAGGAGAAACTCCAAAGTCCGGAAGCCATCCCAATATTATAGGCTGCCCAGGACAAACAGGTGCGATCTGACACACGCTGAGCAACTACATCCCCTCAGATCCTTAGACACGTATCCTCAGGAAAGAGATTGAACCGGACAGGCACCTAGGCCCTAATCATCTCGATTGCTTTTGTTTCCTGTCATCTCTCCTCAGAGGCCTGGTTTCCCATACCAGCATATGGGAGATTCCTTAGGCACTCATCAAAACAATTCTCTTCTCTACATAGGAAACGTACTCTTTAGAGCCCATCAAAACCTCCGGTTATGAACGTCCCTCAAGGCCCCGGATCAAGCACCCCATTCCAAGGTCTCCATGGACACAAATGCACATTATGACCCATCCTCAACTCACCCATTTCAACACACCCGCCTCGGTTGCTTCCCTAGATCCAGCAGATCGAACTTGCCTTGGCGCTATGAGAAACCTGGAATGGGAGGCAGGCTGCCCAGGCATCCATCCTTAGAACCCTGCTCTGGATAACTTCCTTATGGGATGTCCTGGAGCCATCCAACAGGTCTCGACTGTCCCACAGAAGGAATCATTGCGGTTTGGAGCATCTCACAATTCCCATCGTGGGAAAACCTCCATGTCCTCGTGACACCCTCCCCTTCATGAAGGGGCCGTCATGGACAGAAACTCCGACGTAAGCCAACGTCTGATCCTAGCTCTGTCTTCAGGCATACAGGATCTCGAATCATCTCTGCAGAGGGTGCCTGCCGTCCCCTCACACCGAAATCTAATTCTGGCTTGTGTTCTCAGAATTTTTTTCTCACACTCCTGGCCCACAAGACTTCCAGGTTGGGAATTCTGGAGCTACTATGTGGCACTGTGTCTTCCCTCCAGAAGAAAAACGTTGCCCTCTGGGGCTACCCAGTAACCACAAATGAGTACCATCCTGCACGAAACTCGACTGCACCCCAATGATACAGTCTAGCCTGGGCACTAATTCCCTGTCTGCCACAGCCTGAGCCTGCACCTCCCAACCCACACTCAACAGCTGGCCGAACACTGAGCACATCAGCCACACCATGGCCTTAGGTCTTCATCTCTTCCCAACCTCAGTTTTCAGGCTTCAGAACCTAGACCTTAAATCCAATCACAGTCCAGGAGTGAAAGTGTTGCAGAAATTAGAACTCCTTCTTCCCCATGGCCAGAAAACTTGTGGTTGCCATATTGTGCAACGTTCAGTGTAGGAGAAACCAGCATGGTACATTAGGCCACGCCCTGACTTGAGGGGCTCCTTGGGCACAAAAACACATTGTGAAACTCAGTGTGAGACCTATCCTCAAGGAAGGCCTCTCAGTGTCTGGACCAAGAGTCCACATATGGGGCTTGCCATGTTCTTAGGTCCCAATGTTAACCAGAGGTCTGGTTGTCCAGTCGCTCCTCGCCAGGACTCTGCTCTTGGATCCCTCTTTTGGTGGTCCACCTTAGGTTAAAAAAAAAATAATAATACTAAAAAAATAAACAAAAAAACAAGAAAGGCCTCCTCCCTTCCCACAGAATGACCCCAAACTCTTGGGATCGGGTCAAATCCCCAGAAAGGGAGCCTCAAAAATGACCCATGAGGACACCCCGACATTCCATGGCAATCGGTGACACAATTCCAGAAAAAAAAAAAAAAGCATGAGCCAGCACCTCACATTCGCCCTTTGTTCATATCCCGAAGAGTTCTCCTCACGGTCTATAGATCGGGTCGGCCATACCTACATCCCCCAACCTAAGTGGAGTTTGTGTTTTCAGACTTTTGTCCAAATAGCCCTGGACCAAACACGCTCCACAATTGGGTCCCTGGAGCCACACCTCAGGACTGTGCTTCCCTTTCAAGGGAATTCTTCCCATTCCATTGGCCACAACCTTGCAAATTAGGAAAAACCTCCAAAGTCACAGAGGCCATCTTAATAGTGTAGGCCGCCTAGGACAAACAGCGGTGATCTCAAACCAGCTGAGCAACTACTTCCACTCAGACAACAGATGTCCCCAGAGAAGAATATTGAACCGGACAGGCCCCTAGGCCCTAATCAGATCCAATGCTTTGGTTTTCAGGCATCTCTCCTCAGAGGCCTCCTTTCCAATACCAGCATATGGTGGTTTCCTGAGGCACCAATAAGAACAAATCTCGTCTTCCCATAGAAAACTTGCTCATTGGAGCTTTGTCATAACCTCTGGTTAGGAGAATCCTTCAGGTCCCTGGTGCCACTGCCCCATACCAAGGTCTCCATGGACTCAAACCAACATTAAGACCATCCTCAGGAAAGTCCATTTCAACTCAGCCCCCTCTGTTGCTACCCCAAGCCAGCAGATCAAATGTGTCTTGTTGCTAGGAGACAATTGGAATGTGAGGCTGGCTGCCCAGGCATTCATACTTTGAACCCTGTTCTGGAAAAATACCTTATAAGACGTCCTGGAGCCATCCAACAAATCTTAATTGTCCCACAGAAGGAATCCTTGCGGTTTGGAGCATCTCACAACTCCAATAGTGGGAAAACCCCCATGGCCTCATAATGCCCCCCCTTCCTGAAGGGGCCCACATGGACAGAAACTCAAACCTGAGCCAAAGTCTGAACCTCGACCTGACTTCAGACGCATGAGATCTCAATTCAGCTCTGCAGAGTGTACCTGCCATGTCCTTGCCCCGAAACCTAAGCCTAGCTTGTGTTCTCAGACTTCCGTCCTCACTCTCCTGGCCCACAAGCCCTCCAGTTTGGGAATTCCAAGCCACAATGCAGCACTCTGCCTGCCCTCCAGAAGAAAAACTTTGCCCTATGCTGCTAATAAGAAACCCCAAATGATTTTCTAATGCATGCCACTTGATTGTAAAGCAATTATACAGCTTACCCTGTATACTAATGCCCTGTCTGGCACAGCCTGAGACAAGACATCCCAAACGATACCCAGACAGCTGGCCCCAACCTGGACACATAGGACCCGCTATGGCTGTAGGTCGTCATCTCTTCCCAACCTCGGTTTTCAGGCTTCAGAACCTAGACCTTATCTCCAATCACTGCCCAGGTGTGAACGTGATGCAGAAATTAGAATTCCTCCTTCCCCATGGCCAGAAACCTTGTGGTTGACATGTTGTCCAACGTTCAATGTGGGAAAACCTGCATTGTCCGAAAGGCCACGCCAGTGCTTGAGGGCCGCCTAGGGCACAGACATGCATTGTGACCTGCAGCGTGAGTCCCGTATTAAAGTAACGCCTCTCAGTGGCTGGACCAAGATCCTGCATATGGGGCTTGTCATATCCATAGGCCCCCAGGCTTAACCAGAGGGCGAGTATTCCAGTTGTCAGTACCCACTGCTATGCTCTAGAATCCCTCTACTGGGGGGACACATGAAGCAGAAAACAGGACACTTCCCTTCCCACAGAATGACCCCAAACTCTTGGGGGCTGGACAAACTACCAGAGAGGGAGACTTCTACGACCCATGAGGCAACTCCTACATTAAACGGCCATTGTGGACAAAACATCCAGAGACAAAAGCCTGAGCGACTGCCTCCCTCTCACCCTTCTTTCATATCCAGAGGAGCTCCCCTCATGGACTGTAGATCAGGCCTGCCGTAACCTCGGCCCCAAACCTGAGCTGAGTTAGGGTTTTTGGATGTCTGTCTGCACAGCCATGGCCCACACAGCCTCCAGGCTGGGGTCTCTGGAGCCAAACCACAGAACTGTGCCTGCTCTCTCCTAAAAAATGCCCATTCCATTGGCCACAACTCTACAAAATAGTAGAAACCTCAAGGTCCCCAAGGACATCCCACTACCACAAGCCGCACTGGACAAATACTGGCATTATGACACAAGATGAGCAACTACTACCTCCATGCAGACACACAGACAGATATCCGCAGAGAAAGAAGATTGAACCAGACAGGCCCCTAGGCCCTATTATGAACTCTTGCTTTGGTGTCCAGGTATCACTCCTCAGAGGCCTGGGTTTGAAGACCAGCATACGGGGCTTTCCTGAGGCACCAGACAGAAGACCTCTCATCTCCACATGGGAAGCTTCCTTGTTGGAGTTGTGTCAAGCCCTTCGGGTTGGAGAATCATGCAGAGTCCCTTAGCTACTGCCACATTCCAAGGTCTCCTTGGCCACCAACCCACATTATGACTCATCCTCAGGAGAGTCCATTTAAACTCAGCCTTCTGGGTAGCTCACCCAAAAGCCCGCAGATTGAGCGTGCCTTGTCTCGACCAGGCAATGGGAAGGTGAGTTGGCGTTTCTCGGCATCCATGCTTAGGGCCCTGCTCTCGAGTCTTTCTGTATGGGGCATCCTGGAACCATCCAATAGTACTCGACTGTCCTGAAGAAGGAAACTTTGACGTTTGGAGCAGCTCACAACTCCCAGCGTAGGGAAACCTCCCTGGCCTCATGACGCCCCCACCCCCTTCAGGAAGGGGCCGTCATGGACACAAACTCCAGCTTGAGGCAACATCTGATACTCGCCCTGACCTCACCTGCAGGAGATCTCGATTCAGCCTCTTCAGAGTGGGCCTGCCATGCTCTTGGCCCCAAAACTCGTGCTAGCTTGTGTTTTCAGACTTCCTTCCTCACAATCCTGGCCACACCCCTCCAGTTTGGCAATTCTGGAGACACAATGCAGCACTCTGCCTGCCCTCCAGAAGAAAAATGTTGCCCTATAGGGCTAACCAGAAACGCCAAATGAGTAACAACCTGCATGCCACTCGACCATACCCCAATTATACAGTCTAGCCTGTGCACTAAAGCCCTGTCTGAAACAGCCTGAGGGCAGACCTCCAGTCCAACACCCAGACAGCTGGCCATAAACAGAGCATATCACACCCACAATGGCTTTAGGGCATCAACTCTACACAACCTCAGTTTTCACCTTCAGAACCTAGACCTTATCTCCACTCACTGCTCAGGAGTGAACCTGATACAAGAATCAGAACTTCTCCTTCGCCTTGGCAAGAAACCTAGTGGTTGGCATGTTTTTCCAACGTTCAGTGTAGTTGAAACCAGTGTGGCCCATGATGCCCCGCCCATGTTTATGGGCCACATTGGTCACAAACACACATTGTGTCCCTCAGCCTGATCCCAGGCCTCAGGTAAGGCCTCTCAGTGGCTGGATGAAGAGTCAGCATATTCGGCTTGCCATGCCCCTAGGCCCCAAATTTTACCCATAGTTCGGGTTCTCCCTTCACTTTTCCCCAGGGCTCTTCTTTGGAATTCCTCTTTTGGCGGGACACCTGAGGTAACAAACCTGAAAGGAGTCCTCCCATTCCACAGATTGATGAAAAGCAATTGGGATCAGACCAAATCCCCAGAGAGAAAGATTCGTCCATGGCCCATGAGGCTTCCCCGACATTCCACGGCCATCTCTGATACAAAATCCAGAGACAAAAGCCTGAGCAAGTGCCTCAGACTCGCTCTTTCTTTATATCCGGAAGAGTTCTTCTCATGGTTTATAGATCGGGCCTGCCATACCTACCTCCCCAAAGCTAAGCTGAGTTTGTGTTTTCAGACTTCTGTCCCCAAAGTCCTGGGCCACACACCTTCCAGGCTGGGGCCCCAGGTGTCACACATTAGGACTGTGTCTACCCAATCCATGGGAATTCTGCCCATTCCATGGTCCAAAACCGTAAAATTAGGAGAACCCTCCAAATCCCTGAGGCCATCCCAATAGTGCAGGTCGCCCGGGACAAACAAGGGTGGTCTGATATCAGCTGAGCATCTACCTCTACTCATACCATAGATGGATGTCCCCTGAGAAGCAGATTGAACCAGACAGGACCCTAGGCCATAATCGGATACATTGCTTTGGTTTACAGGCATGTCTCCTCAAAAGCCTGGATTCCAATACCAGCATAGGGGTTTTCCTGAGGCACCCATCAAAACAAATCTCGTCTCCACAAGGAACCTTGTGCATCGAGCTATGTCAAAAGCTTAGGAGAATACTTCAGGGTCCCGGTGCCACCGCCCCATTTTAAGGCCCTCATGGACACAAACACACATTAGGACCCATCCTCAGGAAAGTCCATTTCAAGTCAGTCACTCCTGTTGCTCACGCAGAGCCATCAGTTCTAAACTCTCTTGTTGCTAGGAGAAAATTGGAATGCGAGGCCTGCTTCCCAGTCATCCATTCTCGAATGGTGCCCTGGAGTCATTCCATATGGGATGTCCTGAAGCTGCCCAACAGGTCTCAATTGTCCCGTAGAAGGTATCCTTGAAGGGGGCATCCCACAACACCCAACGTGGGAAAACCTACATGGCCTCGAGATTTCGCTCTCTTCATGAAGGGGCCGTCATGAACATAAACTCCAACGTGAGACAACGTCTGATCCTCGCCCTGACTTCAGATGCATGAGATATTGGTTCAGATCTACAGTGGTCCCTGCCGTGTCCTCGCCCTGATACACAAGTCCAGCTTGTGTTCTCAGACTTCCGTCCTCACACTCCTGGACACGAAGCCCTCAAGTTTGGCAATTCCGGACCGACAATAAAGCACTCTGCCTGCCCTCTAGAAAACAAATTTTGCCTAATGAGCTGCCCAGACAACTTATATGAGGATAAATCTACATGGCACTCGACTTTACCCAAATTATATAGTCTACGGGGGCACTAATGCACTGTCTGACACAACCTGAGCCCGGACCTCCTGACCAACACCCAGACAGCTGACCGCACACTGAGCACATCAGACCCGCCATGGCCTTAGGTTATCATCTCTTCCCTACCTCTGTTTTCAGGCTGCAGAATCTAGACCTTATCTCCAATCACTGCCCAAGGGTGACTGTGATGCAGAAATCAGAACTCTTCCTTACCCATGGCAAGAAATCTTGTCATTGGCAGGTTGTCCAATGTTCAGTGTAGGAGAACCAGGATTCACCATGAGGCCCCGCCCATTCTTGTTTGCGAAGTGGGCATAAACACGCATTGTGACCCTCAGTGTGAGTCCTGTCCTCTAGTAAGTCCTCTCAGTCGCTCGACCATTAGATGTCATAATGGGCTTGACATGTCCCTAGGCCCAAATTTGTAACCAGATTTCTGGTTGTCCAGTCGGCCCTCCCCAGGGCTCTACTCTGGAATACCTCATTTGGTGGGACACCTGAGGTTAAAAAACAAAACAAGGCAAATCACAACAACAACAAAACGAACTTCTTCCATCCCACAGAATGACCCCAAAATCTTGCGATGGGGACAAACCACCAGAGAGTAAGACTCGTCCATTTCCCATGAAGTCAACCGGAAATTTCATGACCATGAGTCACACGATATCCAGAGACAAAAACTTGAGCAAGAGCCTGACACTCGCCCTTTTTTCATATCCCGAAGAGTTCTCCTCATGGTCTGTAGATCAATACTGCCATACCTATTACCCGAAACATAAGCCGCGTTTGTGTTTTCAGACAACTGTCCAAACAGCTCTGCCTACACACCCTACAGGCTCAGGCCCCTGGTGCCAAACCTGAGAACTGTACTTGCCCTCTCCAAGGGAATTGTATGTGCCCATTCCAATGGCCACAACCTACTAATAGGATAAACCTCCAAACTCCCTGAGGCCATCCCAATAGTGGTGGCTCTCCAGGACAAACAGGAGCAATCTGAGCCCATCTGACACCTACATGCACTCAGATGCATAGACTGATGTCCCCAGAGGTAAAAAGGTACGAACAGGCCCCTAGGCACTATTTGGATTCATTGTTGTGCTATCCAGTCATCTCTCCTCAGAGGCCTGGATTTCAATACCAGCGTATTGCTGTTTCCTGACTCATCCCTCAGAACAAATCTCATTTACATATGGGAAACTTGCACGTTGGAGCTGTGTCAAAGCCTCTGTTTGAAAAAACCCATCGGGCCCCAGTGCCACCGCTTCATTCCAAGATCTCCATAGACACAAAAACATATTAGGATCCATCCACAGGAGAGTCCATTTCAACTCAGCCTCCTGGGTTGCTCCCCCAGATCCAGCAGATCTAACCTGTCTTGTTGCTAGGACACAATTGGAATGCGAGGTGGGCTACCCAGCCATCCATCCTTAGAACCCTGCTCGGAATCGTTGCCCTGGAGCCAACCAACAGGTCTCAATTGTCCTGCAGAAGAATCTTTGCAGTTTGGAGCTTCTCACAACTAACATCGTGGGAAAACCCCCACGGCCTCATGACCCCCCCACCCCTTCATGAAGGGCCATCAGGGACAGAAACTCCAACCTGAGCGATCTTCTGATCCTCGCCCTGACATCATAAGCACGAGATCTCGATTCAGGTCTGTAGATTGTTCCTGCCTTGTCCTCACCCAGAAACCTAAGCCTAGCTTGTTCTCAGATTTCCTTCCTCAGACTACTGGCCCACAAGCCTCCAGTTTGAAAACCAGAACTATAATGCAGCACTCTTCCTGCCCTCAGGAAGAAAAACATTGCCCTCTGGGGCTACCCAGAAACTCCAAAAGAGGATCAACCTGCACGCCATACGACTGTACCCCAAATATATAGGCTGACCTGGGCACTATTGCCCTTTTTGACACAGCCTGAGCCTGGATTACCTGGCCCCACACAGAAAGCTGGCCGCTCACTGAGCACATCGGACCCGCCATGGTCTTAGGTCGTCATCTCTTCCCAACCTCGGTTTTCAAGTTTCAGAACCTAGACCTTATCTCCAATCACTGCCCAGGCTTGAAAGTGATGCAGAAATCACAACTCCTTCCCCGTGGCAAGAAACCATGTGGTTGGCATGTTGTCCAACGTTCAGTGTAGTTGAAACCAGGGTGGCCCATGAGGCCCCGCTCATGTTTGCGGGCCACATTGGTCAAAACCACACATTGTGACCCTCACCCTGATCCCAGTCCTCAATAAGGCCTCTCAGTGGCTGGATGAAGAGATAGCATATTGGGCTTGCCATGCCCCTAGGCCCCAAATTTTACCCATAGTTCGGGTTCTCCCTTCACTTTTCCCCAGGGCTCTTCTTTGGAATTCCTCTTTTGGCGGGACACCTGAGGTAACAAACCTGAAAGGAGTCCTCCCATTCCACAGATTGACGAAAAACAATTGGGATCGGGCCAAATCCACAGAGAGGAAGATTCGTCCATGGCCCATGAGGCCTCCCCGACATTCCACGGCCATCTCTGATACAAAATCCAGAGACAAAAGCCTGAGCAAGCGCCTCAGACTCGCTCTTTCTTCATAACCGAAAGAGTTCTTCTTAAGGTTTATAGATCGGGCCTGCCATACCTACGTCCCCAAACCTAAGCTGAGTTTGTGTTTTCAGACTTCTGTCCTCAAAGTCCTGGGCCACACACCCTCCAGGCTGGGGCCCCTGGAGTCACACATTAGGACTGTGCCTACCCAATCCATGGGAATTCTGCCGATGCCATTGTCCAAAACAGTAAAATTTGGAGAACCCTCCAAATCCCTGCGGCCATCCCAATAGTGCAGGTCACCCGGGACAAACAAGGGCGGTCTGATTCCAGCTGAGCATCTACCTCCACTCATACCATAGATGGATGTCCCCTGAGAAGAAGATTGAACCAGACAGGACCTTAGGCCATAATCGGATACATTGCTTTGGATTACAGGCATGTCTCCTCAAAAGCCTGGATACCAATACCAGCATAGAGGTTTTCCTGAGGCACCCATCAAAACAAATCTCGTCTCCACAAGGAACCTTGTGCATCGAGCTATGTCAAAAGCTTAGGAGAATACTTCAGGGTCCCGGTGCCACCGCCCCATTTTAAGGCCCTCATGGACACAAACACACATTAGGACCCATCCTCAGGAAAGTCCATTTCAAGTCAGCCACCCCGGTTTCTCCCGCTAAGCCATCAGATCTAAACTGTCTTGTTGCTAGGAGACAATTGGAATGCGAGGCGGGCTTCCCAGGCATCCATCCTCGAACGGTGACCTGGAGTCATTCCATATGGGATGTCCTGTTGCTGCCCAACAAGTCTCAATTGTCCCGCAGAAGGAATCCTTGAATGGGGCATCCCACAACTCCCAACGTGGGAAAACCTCCATGGCCTCGAGATTCCGCTCCCTTCATGAAGGGGCCGTCATGCACAGAAACTCCAACCTGAGCCAACTTCTGAACCTCGCCCTGACTTCAGATGCATGAGATATAGTTTCAGATCTACAGGGGTACCTGCCGTGCCCTGGCCCTGAAACCCAAGTCTAGCTTGTGTTCTCAGACTTCCGTCCTCACACTCCAGGCCCCGAAGCCCGGAAGTTTCGCAATTCCAGACCCACAATGCAGCACTCTGCCTGCCAACTAGAAAAAAAAATTTGGCCTAATGAGTGCCCAGGCACCTTATATGAGGATAAATCTACATGGCATTCGACTATACCCAAAGTATATAGTCTAACCTGTGCACTAATGCACTGTCTGACACAACCTGAGCTCGGACCTCCTGACCAACACCCAGACAGCTGACCGCACACTGAGCACATCAGAACCGCCATGGCCTTAGGTTATCATCTCTTCCCAACTGCGGTTTTTCAGGCTTCAGAACCTAGACCTTATCTCCAACCACTGCCCAGTGGTGCCTGTGATGCAGAAATCAGACCTTGTCCTTACCCATGGCAAGAAACCTTGTGGTTGGCATGTTGTCCAACGTTCAGTGTAGGAGAAACCAGCATTCACCCAGAGGCCCCGCCAATTCTTGAGTGCGAAGAGGGCATAAACACGCATTGTGACCCTCAGCGTGAGTCCTGTGCTCTAGTAAGTCCTCTCAGTGGCTCGACCATTAGATGTCATAATGGGCTTGACATGTCCCTAGGCCACAATTTTTAACCAGATTTCTGGTTGTCCGGTCGGCCCTCCCCAGGGCTCTACTCTGGAATACCTCATTTGGTGAGATACCTGAGGTTAAAAAACAAAACAAAACAAATCAACAACAACAACAACAAAACGGACTTCTTCCATCCCCAGAATGACCCAAAACTCTTGGGACGGGGCAAAACCCCAGAGAGTAAGACTCGTCCATTTCCCATGAAGTCACCCGGAAATTTCACGACCATGAGTGACACGATATCCAGAGACAAAAACTTGAGCACGAGCCTCACATTCGCCCTTTTTTCATATCCTGAAAAGTTCTCCTCATGGTCTGTAGATCAGTCCTGCCATACCTATGACCCGAAACATAAGCCGCGTTTGTGTTTTCAGACAACTGTCCAAACAGCTCTTGCCTACACACCCTACAGGCTCAGGCCCCTGGAGCCAAACCTGAGGACTGTACTTGCCCTCTACAAGGGAATTGTATGTGCCCATTCCAATGGCCACAACCCTACTAATAGGATAAACCTCCAAACTCCCTGAGGCCATCCCAATAGTGGTGGCTTCCCAGGACCAACAGGGGCAATCTGAGCTCATCTGAGCACCTACCTGCACTCAGACGCATAGACTGATGTCCCCAGAGGTAAAAAGGAACGAACAGGCCCCTAGGCACTATTCGGATCCATTGCTGTGGTATCCAGTCATCTCTCCTCAGAGGCCTGGATTTCAATACCAGCGTATGGCTGTTTCTTGACTCACCCATCAGAAAACATCTCATCTACATATGGGAAACTTGCACGTTGGAGCTGTGTCAAAGCCTCTGTTTGGAAAAACCCTTCAGGACCCCAGTGCCACCGCTACATTCCAACGTCTCCATAGACACAAAAAGACATTAGGACCCATCCACAGGAGAGTTTATTTCAACTCAGCCTCCTGGGTTGCTCCCCCAGATCCCGCAGATCTAACCTGTCTTGTTGCTAGGACACAATTGGAATGCGAGGTGGGCTACCCAGCCATCCATCCTTAGAACCCTGCTCGGAATCGTTGCCCTGGAGCCAACCAACAGGTCTCAATTGTCCTGCAGAAGAATCTTTGCAGTTTGGAGCTTCTCACAACTAACATCGTGGGAAAACCCCCACGGCCTCATGACCCCCCCACCCCTTCATGAAGGGCCATCAGGGACAGAAACTCCAACCTGAGCGATCTTCTGATCCTCGCCCTGACATCATAAGCACGAGATCTCGATTCAGGTCTGTAGATTGTTCCTGCCTTGTCCTCACCCAGAAACCTAAGCCTAGCTTGTTCTCAGATTTCCTTCCTCAGACTACTGGCCCACAAGCCTCCAGTTTGAAAACCAGAACTATAATGCAGCACTCTTCCTGCCCTCAGGAAGAAAAACATTGCCCTCTGGGGCTACCCAGAAACTCCAAAAGAGGATCAACCTGCACGCCATACGACTGTACCCCAAATATATAGGCTGACCTGGGCACTATTGCCCTTTTTGACACAGCCTGAGCCTGGATTACCTGGCCCCACACAGAAAGCTGGCCGCTCACTGAGCACATCGGACCCGCCATGGTCTTAGGTCGTCATCTCTTCCCAACCTCGGTTGTCAAGTTTCAGAACCTAGACCTTATCTCCAATCACTGCCCAGGCTTGAAAGTGATGCAGAAATCACAACTCCTTCCCCGTGGCAAGAAACCATGTGGTTGGCATGTTGTCCAACGTTCAGTGTAGTTGAAACCAGGGTGGCCCATGAGGCCCCGCTCATGTTTGCGGGCCACATTGGTCAAAACCACACATTGTGACCCTCACCCTGATCCCAGTCCTCAATAAGGCCTCTCAGTGGCTGGATGAAGAGATAGCATATTGGGCATGCCATGCCCCTAGGCCCCAAATTAACCCATAGTTCGGGTTCTCCCTTCACTTTTCCCCAGGGCTCTTCTTTGGAATTCCTCTTTTGGCGGGACACCTGAGGTAACAAACCTGAAAGGAGTCCTCCCATTTCACAGATTGACGAAAAACAATTGGGATCGGGCCAAATCCACAGAGAGGAAGATTCGTCCATGGCCCATGAGGCCTCCCCAACATTCCACGGCCATCTCTGATACAAAATCCAGAGACAAAAGCCTGAGCAAGCCCCTCAGACTCACTCTTTCTTCATATCCGGAAGAGTTCTTCTCATGGTTTATAGATCGGGCCTGCCATACCTACGTTCCCCAACCTAAGCTGAGTTTGTGTTTTCAGACTTCTGTCCTCAAAGTCCTGGGCCACACACCCTCCAGGCTGGGGCCCCTGGAGTCACACAGTAGGACTGTGCCTACCCAATCCATGGGAATACTGCCGATGCCATTGTCCAAAACAGTAAAATTTGGAGAACCCTACAAATCGCTGAGGCCATCCCAATAGTGCAGGTCGCCCGGGACAAACAAGGGCGGTCTGATACCAGCTGAGCATCTACCTCCACTCATACCATAGATGGATGTCCCCTGAGAAGAAGATTGAACCAGACAGGACCCTAGGCCATAATCGGATACATTGCTTTGGATTACAGGCATGTCTCCTCAAACGCCTGGATTCCAATACCAGCATAGAGGTTTTCCTGAGGCACCCATCAAAACAAATCTCGTCTCCACAAGGAACCTTGTGCATCGAGCTATGTCAAAAGCTTAGGAGAATACTTCAGGGTCTCGGTGCCACCGCCCCATTTTAAGGCCCTCATGGACACAAACACACATTAGGACCCATCCTCAGGAAAGTCCATTTCAAGTCAGCCACCCCGGTTTCTCCTGCAGAGCCATCAGATCTAAACTGTCTTGTTGCTGGGAGACAAATGGAATGCGAGGCCGGCTTCCCAGGCATCCAACCTCGAACAGTGCCCTGGAGTCATTCCATATGGGATGTCCTGAAGCTGCCCAACAGGTCTCAATTGTCCCGCAGAAGGAATCCTTGAAGTGGGCATCCCACAACTCCCAACGTGGGAAAAACTCCATGGCCTTGAGATTCCACTCCCTTCATGAAGGGTCCGTCATGCACAGAAACTCCAACCTGAGCCAACGTCTGATCCTCGCCCTGACTTCAGATGCATGAGATATAGGTTCAGATCTACAGTGGTACCTGCCGTGTCCTCGCCCTGAAACCCAAGTCTAGCTTGTGTTCTCAGACTTCCATCCTCACACTCCTGGACACGAATCCCTCAAGTTTAAAATTCCGGACCGACAATTAAGCACTCTGCCTGCCCTCTAGAAAACAAATTTTGCCTAATGAGCTGCCCATACAACTTATATGAGGATAAATCTACATGGCACTCGACTGTACCCAAAGTATATAGTCTAAACTGGGCACTAATGCACTCTCTGACACAACCTGAGCCCGGATCTCCTGACCAACACCCAGACAGCTGACCGCACACTGAGCACATCAGACCCGCCATGGCCTTAGGTCATCATCTTTTCCCTACCTCAGTTTTTAGGCTTCAGAACCTAGACCTTATCTCCAATCACTGCCCAGTGGTGCCTGTGATGCAGAAATCAGAACTCTTCCTTACCCATGGCAAGAAACCTTATGGTTGGCATGTTGTCCAACGTTCAGTGTACGAGAAACCAGTATTCACCATGAGGCCCTGCCCATTCTTGTTTGCGAAGCGGGCATAAACACGCATTGTGACCCTCAGCGTGAGTCCTGTGCTCTAGTAAGTCCTCTCAGTGGCTCGACCATTAGATGTCATAATGTGCTTGACATGTCCCTAGGCCACAATTTTTAACCACATTTCTTGTTGTCCGGTCGGCCCTCCCCAGGGCTCTACTCTGGAATCCCCCATTTGGTGGGACACCTGAGGTTAAAAAACAAAACAAGGCAAATCAACAACAACAACAAAACGGACTTCTTCCATCCCCAGAATGACCCAAAACTCCTTGGACGGGGCCAAACCCCCAGAGTGTAAGACTCGTCCATTTCCCATGAAGTCACCAGGAAATTTCACGACCATGAGTGACACGATATCCAGAGACAAAAACTTGAGCACGAGCCTCACACTCGCCCCTAATTCATATCCCGAAGAGTTCTCCTCATGGTCTGTAGATCAATCCTGCCATACCTATGACCTGAAACATAAGCCGCGTTTGTGTTTTCAGACTGTCCAAACAGCTCTGCCTACACACCCTACAGGCTCAGGCCCCTGGATCCAAACCTGAGGATTGTACTTGCCCTCTACAAGGGAATTGTATGTGCCCATTCCAATGGCCACAACCTACTAATAGGATAAACCTGCAAACTCCCTGAGGCCATCCCAATAGTGGTGGCTTCCCAGGACCAACAGGGGCAATCTGAGCCCATCTGAGCACCTACATGCTCTCAGAAGCATAGACTGATGTCCCCAGAGGTAAAAATGTACGAACAGGCCCCTAGGCCCTATTCGGATCCATAGCTGTGGTATCCAGTCATCTCTCCTCAGAGGCCTGGATTTCAATACCAGCATATGGCTGTTTCCTGACTCATCCGTCAGAACAAATCTCATCTACATATGGGAAACTTGCACGTTGGAGCTGTGTCAAAGCCTCTGTTTGAAAAAACCCTTCAGGACCCCAGAGCCACCCCTTCATTCCAAGGTCTCCATAGACACAAAAACATATTAGGATCCATCCACAGGAAAGTCCATTTCAACCCAGATCCAGATTGCTCGCCCAGATCCAGCAGATATAACCTGTCTTGTTGCTAGGACACAATTGGAATGCAAGGTGGGCTACCCAGGCATCCATCCTTAGAACCCTGCTCGGAATCGTTGCCCTGGAGCCAACCAACATGTCTCAATTGTCCTGCACAAGAATCTTTGCAGTTTGGACCTTCTCACAACTAACATCGTGGGAAAACCCCCACGAACTCGAGACCCCGCCCCTTCATGAAGGGGCCATCAGGGACAGAAACACCAACCTGAGCGATCTTCTGATCCTCACCCTGACTTTAGAAGCACGAGATCTCGATTCAGGTCTGTAGATTGTTCCTGCCTTGTCCTCACCCAGAAACCTAAGCCTAGCTTGTGTTATCAGATTTCCGTCTTCAGACTACTGGCCCACAAGCCCTCCAGTTTGCAAACCAGAACTATAATGCAGCACTCTGCCAGCCTTCAGGAAGAAAAACATAGCCCTGTGGGGCTACCCAGAAACTCCAAAGGAGGATCAACCTGCATGCCATTCGACTGTACCCCAAATATATAGGATGACCTAGGCACTATTGCCCTTTCTGACACAGCCTGAGCCTGGACTTCATGGCCCCACCCAGAAAGCTGGTCAAACACTGAGCACGCCGGACGAGCCATGTCCTTAGGTCGTCATCTCTTCCCAACCTCGGTTGTCAAGTCTCAGAACCTAGACCTTATCTCCAATCACTGCCCAGGCTTGTAAGTGATGCAGAAATCACAACTCCTTCCCCGTGGCTAGAAACCATGTGGTTGGCATGTTTTCCAATGTTCATTGTAGTTGAAACCAGTGTGGCCCATGAGGCCCCGCCCATGTTTATGGGCCACATTGGTCACAAACACACATTGTGACCCTCAGCCTGATCCCAGTCCTCAGGTAAGGCCTCTCAGTGGCTGGATGAAGAGACAGCATATTGGGCTTGCCATGCCCCTAGGCCCCAAATTTTACCCATAGTTCGGGTTGTCCCTTCGCTTTTCCCCAGGGCTCTTCTTTGGAATTCCTCTTTTGGCGGGACACCTAAGGTAACCAAGCTGAAAGGAGACCTCCCATTCCACAGATTGACGAAAAAGAATTGGGATCGGTCCAATTCCACAGAGAGGAAGATTCGTCCATGGCCCATGAGGTTTCCCAGACAATCCACAGCCATCGCTGATACCGAATCTAGAGACAAAAGACTGAACAAGCACCTCAGACTCGCTCTTTCTTCATATCCTGAAGAGTTCTTCTCATGGTTTATAGATCGGGCCTGCCATACCTACGTCTCCAAACCTAAGCTGAGTTTATGTTTTCAGACTTCTGTCCTCAAAGTCCTGGGCCACACACCCTCCAGGCTGCGGTCCCTGGAGCCACACATAAGGACTGTGCCTACCCAATCCATGGGAACTCTGCCCATTCCATTGCCCAAAACCGTAAAATTAGGAGAACCCTCCAAATCCCTGAGGCCATCCCAATAGGGCATGTCGCCCGTGACATACAGGCGCGGTCTGATAGCAGCTGAGCATCAACCTCCACTCATACCATAGATGGATGTCCCCAGAGAAGAAGATTGAACCAGACAGGACCCTGGCCAATCGGATCCATTGCTTTGGTGAGAGGCATGTCTCCTCAAAAGCCTGGATTCCAATACCAGCATAGGTGTTTTCCTGAGGTAGCAATCAGAACAAATCTCGTCTCCACAAGGAAACATGTGCATCGAGCTCTGTCAAAAGCTTAGGAGAATACTTCAGGGTCCCGGTGCCACGGCCCCATTCCAAGGCCCCATGGACACAAAGACACATTAGGGCCCATCCTGAGGAAAGTCCATTTCAAGTCAGTCACCCCGGTTGCTCCCGCAGAGCCATCAGATCTAAACTGGCTTGTTGCTAGGAGACAATTGGAATGCGAGGCTGGCTTCCCAGGCATCCTCCCTCGAACGGTGCTATGGAGTCACTCCATATGGGATGTCCTGGAGCTGCCCAAAGGTCTCAATTGTCCCGCAGAAGGAATTCTTGAAGGGGGCAACCCACAACTCCCACGTGGGAAAAACTCCATGGACACGAGATTCCGCTCCCTTCATGAAGGAGCCGTCAGGCACAGAAACTCCAATTAAGCCAAAGTCTAATTCTCTCCCTGACTCGAAATGGATGAGATATTGGTTCAGATCTGCAGGGAGTACCTGCCGTGCCCTTGCCCTGAGCCCAAGTATAGCTTTTGTTCTCAGAATTCCGACCTCACTCTCCTGGCCTCAAAGCCCTCATGATTGGTAAATCCGGTCCCACAATTAAGCACATGGCCTGCTTTCTGGAAAAAAAATATTGCCTAAAGAGCTGCCAAGGCACCTTATATGAAGATAAACCTACACGGTACTCGACTTTGCCCGAATTATATAGTCTAACCTGGGCACTAATGCACTGTCTGACACAACCTGAGCCCGGACTTCCTGACCAACACCCAGACAGCTGATCCCACACTGAGCACATCAGACTCGCCATGGCCTTAGGTCCTCATCTCTTCCCTACCTCAGTTTTCAGGCCTCAGAAACTAGACTTTATCTCTGCCTGGGGGTGAGTGTGATGCAGAAATCAGAACTTCTCCTTACACATGGCAAGAAACCTTGTGGTTGGCATGTTGTCCAACGTTCATTGTAGGAGAAACTAGCATTCACCCTGAGGCCCGCCTATTCTTGAGTGCGACGAGGGCATAAATATGCATTGTGACCCTCAGGGTGAGTCCTGTCCTCTAGTAAGTCCTCTCAGAGCCTGGATCACTAGATGTCATAATGGGCTTGACATAGCCCTAGGCCCCAATTTTAAGCATATTTCTGGTTGTTCAGTCACCCCTCCCCAGAGCTCTATTCTGGAATTCCTCATGTGGTGGGACAACGGAGGTTAAAAAATGAAACAAAACAAAGCAACAACAACAAAAAAAAAACGACTTCTTCCATCCCACAGAATGACTCCAACCTCTTTGGAAGGGGCCAAATCTCCAGAGAGTAAGACTCGTCCATTTCCCATGAAGTCACCCGGAAATTTCACGACCATGAGTGACATGATATGCAGAGACAAAAACAGGAGCAATAGCCTCACACTCGCCCTTTTTTCATATACCGAAATGTTCTCCTCATGCTCTGTAGATCAGTCCTGCCCTACCTATGACCCGAAACAGAAGTCGAGTTTGTGTTTTCAGACAACTGTCCAAACAGCCCTGGCCTACACACCCTATAGGCTCAGGCCCCTGAAGCCAAACCTGAGGACTGTTCTTGCCCTCGCAAGGGAATTGTGTGAGCCCATTCCAATGGCGACAACGCAACTAAAAGTATAAACCTTTAAATTCCCTGATGCCATCCCATAGTGTTGGCTTCCAAGGACAAACACGGGCAATCTGAGTTCATCTGAGCACCTACCTGCACTCTGACCCATAGATAGATGTCGCCCGAGGTAAAAAGAAACCAACAGGCCCCTAGGCACTAATCGGATCCATTGCTTTGGTTTCCAGGCATCTCTCCTCAGAGGCCTGGATTTCAATACCAGAATATGGCTGTTTCTTGACTCACCCATCAAACAAATCTCTTCTACACATGGGAAACTTGCATTGTGGACCTGTGTCAAACCTCTGTTTAGGAGAAGCCTTCAGGGCCCTAGTGCCACCGCTTAATGCCACAGTCTCCATAGACACAAAAACATATTAGGACCCATCCACAGGAGAGTCCATTTAAACTCAGCCTCCTCGGTTGCTCCCCGAGATCCAACAGATCTAGCCTGACTTGTAGCTAGGAGAATATTGGAATGCGAGGTGGGCTACCCAGCCATCCATCCTTAGAACCCTGCTCAGAATCGTTGGCCTGGAGCCAACCAACTGGTCTCAATTGTCCCACAGTAGAATCTTTGCAGTTTGGAGCTTCTCACAACTCCCATGGTGGGAAAACCCCCACGGCCTCGTGATTCCCCCCCTTTATGAAGGGGCCATCAGGGACAGAAAGTCAAACCTGAGGCATCGTCTGATGCTCAACCTGACTTCAGGTGCAAGAGTTCTCGATTCAGGTCTGCCATGTCCTCACACATAAAACCTAAGCCTTGCTTGTGTTCTCGGAGTTCCGTCCTCAGACTACCGGCCCATAAGCCCTCCAGTTTGGCAATCCAGAAGTACAATGCGGCACTCTGCCTGCTCCCTGGAAGAAGAACATTGCCCTCTGGGGCTACCCAGAAACCCCAAATGAGGATCAACCTGCACGCCATTTGGCTGTACACCAAATATATAGGCTGAATTGGGCACAATTGCCCATTCTGACACAGCCTGAGCCTGGAACTCCTGGCCCCACCCAGACAGCTGGCCACACACTGAGCACATCGGACCCGCCATGGCCATAGGTCGTCATCTCTACCCAACCTCGGTTTTCAGGCTTCAGAACCTTGACCTTATCTCCAATCACTGCCCAGGTTTGAAAATGTTGCAGAAATCCGAACTCGTTCCCTTGGCAAGAAACCTCGTGGTTGGCATGTTGTCCAACTTTCAGTGTAGTTGAAACCAGTGTGACACATGAGACCCAGCCCACGCTTGAGGGCCACATTGGTCTCAAACACACATTGTGACCCTCAGCCTGAGCCCGGTCCTCAGGCAAGGCCTCTCAGTGGCTGCATGAAGAAAGAGCATATTGGGCTTGCCATGCCCCTAGACCCCAATTTTTAACCAAGTTCGGGTTGTCCCTTCACTCTTGCCCAGGGCTCTGCTTTGGAATTCCTCTTTTGGTGGGACACCTCAGGTAACAAACCTTAAAGGAGTCCTCCCATTCCACAGATTCACGAAAAAGAATTGGGATAGGGCCAAATCCACAGAGAGGAAGATTCGTCCATGGCTCATGAGGCCTCCCCGACATTCCACGGCCATCGCTGATACAAAATCCAGACACAAAAGCCTAAGCAAGCGCCTCAGACTCGCTCTTTCTTCATATCCTGAAGAGTTCTTCTCATGATTTGTAGTTCGGCCGTGCCATACCTACGTCCCCAAACCTAAGCTGAGTTTGTGTTTTTTGAGTTCTGTCCTCAAAGTCCTGGGCCACACACCCTCCAGGCTGGGCCCCTGGAACCACACATTAGGACTGTGCCTTACCAATCCATGGGAATTCTGCCCATTCCATTATCCAAAACCATACAAATTAGGAGAAACCTTCAAATTCCCTGAGGCCATACCAATGGTGTAGGTTGTCTGGGACAAAAAAGGGCCGTCTGACACCAGCTGAGCATCTACCTCCACTCATACCATAGATGGATGTCCCCAGAGAAGAAGATTGACCAGACAGGACCCCAGGCCATAATGGGATCCATAGCTTTGGTTTACAGGCATGTCTCTTCAAAAGCCTGGTTTCCAATACCAGCTGAGGGCTTTTCCTGAGGCACCCATCAGAACAAATCTCGTTTACACATGGGAAACTTGCATGTTGGAGCTCTCTCAAAGCCTCTGGTTAGAAGGACATTTCAGGTTCCCGGTGCCAGCGCCTCATTCCAAGGTCTCCATGGAGACACACCCACATTAGGACCCATCCACAGGAGAGTCCATTTCAACTCAGCCCCCTCAGTTGCTCCCCCTGATCAAGCAGATCTAACCCGTCTTGTCGCTAGGAGATGATTGGAATGAGAGGCAGGCTTCCCAGACATCCATACTTAGAACCATTCTCAGAATTATGCTGTATGGGAAGTCCTGGAGCCAACCAACAGGTCTCAATAGTCCCGCAGAAGAATCTTTACTGTTTGGAGCATCTCACAACTCCCATCGTGGGAAAACCTCCATGGCCTCGTGATCCCGCCCCCTGCGCTTCATGAAGGGGCCATCAGGGACAGAAGCTCCAACCTGAGCGATCGTCTGATCCTCGCCCTGACTTCAGATGCAGGACATCTTGATTCAGCTCTGCAGAGTGTGCCTGCCGTGCCCTTGCCCAGAAACGTAAGTCTAGTTTGTGTTCTCAACTTCCATCCTCACATTCCTGGCCCACAAGCCCTCCAGTTTGGCAATTCCAGAACTACAAGGCAGCACTCTGCCTGCTTTCCGGAAGAAAAACTTTGCCCTCTGGGGCTACCCAGATTCCCCAAATGAGGATCAACCTGCATGCCACTTGACTGGACCCCAATTATACAGGCTGCCCTGGGCACTACTGCCCTTTCTGGCACAGCCTGAGACTGAACCTCCTGGCTCGCACCACCCAGCTAGCCACACACTGAGCACATCAGACCCGCCATGGCCTTAGGTCATCATCTCTTTCCAACCTCGGTTTTCAGGCTTCAGATCCTAAACCTTATCTCCAGTCACCACCCAGGGTTGAACATGATGCAGGTATCAGAACTCCTTCCCCATGGCAAGAAACCTTGTGGTTGGCATGTTGTCCAACGTAAAGTGTAGTTGAAACCAGTGTGGCCCATGAGGCCCTGCAGATGCTTGAGGACCAAGTCGGTCACAAACATGCATTGTGACCCTCAACGTGAGCCCAGTTCTCAAGTAAGGCCTCTCAGCGGCTGGACCAAAAGACAGCATATTGGGCTTGCAATGCCCCTAGGCCCCAATTTTTAACCAGATTTCTGGTTGTCCAGTCTCCCCTCCCCAGGGCTCAGCTTTGGAATCCCTCTTTTGCTGGGACACCTGAGGTAACAAAACTGAAAGGACTCCTCCCATCCCACAGTTTGACCCAAAACAATTGGAATTGGGCCAAATCCACAGAGCGGAAGACTCGTCCATGGCCCATGAGGCCTCCCCGACATTCCACGCCCATCGTTGACACAAAATCCAGAAACAAAAGCCTGAACAAGTGCCTCACAATCTCTCTTTCTTCATATCCGGAAGAATTCTCCTCACGGTCTGTAGATCGGGCCTGCCATACCTACTTCCCTAAACCTAAACTGAGTTTGTGTTTTAGACTTCTGTCTCCACAGTCCTGGTGCACACACCCTGCAGGCTGGGGCCCCTGGAGCCACATCAAAACTGTGCCTTCCCTCTCCACGGGAATTCTGCCCATTCCATTGTCCATAATCATAAAATTAGGAGAAACCTCCAAAGTCCCCAAGGCCTTCACAATAGTGTAGGCTGCCTGGGACAAACTAGGGCCATCTGACACCAGCTGAGCATCTAACTCCACTAATACCTTAGATGGATGTACACAGAGAAGAAGATTCAACCGGACAGGCCCCTAGGCTCTAAATGGAGCCATTGCTTTGGGTTCCAGTTATTTCTCTTCAGAGGCCTATATTCCAATAACAGTATATGGGGGTTTCCTGAGGCACCAATCAGAACAAATCTCGTCTCCACATGGGAAACTTGTCCTTTGGAGATGTCTCAAAACCTCCGGTTAGGAGAATCCTTCAGGGCCCATGCACCAACGCCCCATTCCAAGGTCTTCATGGACACAAACCCACATTAGCATCCATCCTCAGGAGAGTCCATTTCAACTCAGCCCCCTTGGTTGCTCTGACAGAGCCAGCATATCAAACCTGTCTATTTGCTAGGAGACAACTGCAATGTGAGGCGGGCTTCCCATGCATCCATCCTTAGATCCCTGCTCTGGTGTCATTCTGTATGGTATGTACTGGAGTGATACAAAAGGTCTCAATTGTTGATCAGAAGGAATCTTTGTTGTTTGGAGCATCTCACAACTTCCATTGTGGGTAAACCTCCATGGACTGGAGATGCTGTCCCCTTCATAAAGTGGCCAGAATGGACAGAAATTCAAACCTAAGCCTAGGTTTGAACCTCGCCCTGACTTCAGATTCATGATATCCCGATTCAGATCTGCAGAGGGTGCCTGCCGTGCCCTCGCCCAGAACCTACACCTAACATGTGTTCTCAGACTTCCGTCCTCACACTCCCCGTCCACAAGGCATCCACTTTGGAAATTCCGGAGCCACAATGCAGCACTCTGCATTTTCCAGAAGAAAAACATTGCCCTTGGGGCTACCCAGAAATGCCAAATAAAGATCAACCTGCATGGCACTCAGTTGTACCCCAATTATACAATCTACCCTGGGCACTAAGGCCCTGTCTGACACAGCCCAAGCTTGGACCTCCCGACCAACACCCAGACAGCTGGCTCCACGCTGAGCATATCAAACCCAACATGGTCTTAGGTCGTCATCTCTTCCCAACCTCGGTTTTCAGACTTCACAACCTAGACCTTATCTCCAATCACTGCCCAGGGGTGAATGACATGCAGAAATCAGAATTAATACTTCCCCATGGCAAGAACTCATGTGGTTGACATGTTGACTATCATTCAGTGTAGGAGAAACAAGCATGCACCATGAGTCCCCACCCATGCTTGAGTACCACGAGGGCATAAACACGCATTGTGACCCGCAGCATGAGTTCTGTCCTCAATGAAGGCCTCTCAGTGGCTGGACCATTAGAAGGCATATTGGGCTTGCCATGCCCCTAGGCCCGTATTTTTAGTTAGATTTCTTGTTGTCCAGGGCTCTGCTCTGGAATCCCTCTTTTGGTGGGACACCTTAGTTAACAAAACTGAATCCCACAGATTAACCCAAAACAATTGGGATCTGGCCAAATCCACAGAGAGAAAGACTCTTCCATGGCCCATGAGGACTCCTTGACATTCCACAGCCATCATTGACACAAAATCCAGGGGCAAAAGCCTGACAAGTGTCACACTTTCACCCTTTATTCATATCCCAAAAAGTTCTCCTCATAGTCTGTAAATCGGACCTGCCATACCTACGTCCCCAAAGCTAAGCTGAGTTTGTGTTTTCAGACATCTGTCCCCACAGTCCTTGCCCACACACCCTCAAGGCTGGGCCCTTGGAGCCACACATCAGGTCTGTGCCTGCCCACTCCACAGGAATTCTGCCCATGCCATTGTCCATAATCATACAATTTAGGAGAAACCTCCAAAGTCCCCGAGGCCATCCCTATAGTGTAGGCCACCCGGACAAACAGGAGCGGTCTGACACCAGCTGAGCAACTACCTCCATTTCATAAAATAGACAGATGTCGACAGAGAAGAAGATTGAACCAGAGAGGTTCCTAGGACCTAATTGGATGCATTGCTGTGGTTTCTATGTATCTCTCCTCAGAGGCCTGGTTCTAATACCAGCATATGTGGGTTTCCTGAGGCACCAATTAGAACAAATCTTGTCTCCACATGGAAAACTTGCTCTTTCGAGTTGTTTCAAAATCTCCGGTTAGAATCCTTTAGAGCCCTGGGGCCACCACCCCATTCCAACGTCCTCATGGACACAAACACACATTAAGACCCATCTTCAGGAGAGTCCATTTCAACTCAGCTCCCACGATTTCTCCTGCATAGCCATCAGATCGTACCTGTCTTGTGGCAGGGAGACAATTGGTGTAAGAGGCAGTCTGCTCAGGCGTCCATCCTTAGAACCCGGCTCTGGAGTCATTCCATATGGGATGTCCTGGAGCCATCCAACAGGTCTCAATTTTCCCGCAGAAGGAATCCTTGCAGTTTGGAGCATCCCACAACTCCCAACGTGGGAAAACCTCCATGGCCTCGAGATTCCACCCCTTTGATGAAGGGGCCATCATGGACAGAAACTCCAACCTGCGCCTAAGTCTGATCCTCGTCCTGACTTCAGATGAATGAGATTTTGATTCGGATCTGCAGAGGGTGCCTGCCGTGCCCTCGCCCTGAAACTTAAGTCTAGCTTATGATCTCAGACTTACGTCCTCACACTCCTGGTCCCGACGCCCTCAAGTTTGGCAATTCTGGACCCACAATGCTGCACTCTGCCTGCCCACCAGAAGAAAAATGTTGCCCCAGTGAGCTTCCCTGACACAATAAATGAGGATGAACCTACATGGAACTCAACTGTACCCAAATTATACATTCTAACCTGGGCACTAATGCATTGTCTGACACAGCCTGAATCCATACCTCCTGAACAACACCCAGAAAGCTGACCGCACACTGAGCACATCGGACCCTCCATGACCTTAGGTTATCATCTCATCCCAACCTCGATTTTCTGGATTCAGAACTTAGATCTTATCTCCAGTCACTGCCCAGGCGTGAACATGATGCAGAAATCAGAATTCCTCCTTCCCCATGGAAAGAAACCTTGTGGTTCGTATGTTGTCCAAAGTTCAGTGTAGGAGAATCAAGCATGGCCCATGAGTCCCCGCCCATGCTTGATGCCTACATTGGGCACAAACATGCATTGTGACCCTCAGTGTGAGCACTGTACTCAAGTAAGACCTCTCAGTGGCTGGACCAAGGTACCCCATATGGGGATTGCCATGCCCTTAGGCCCCCAATCTTATACAGAGTTCGGGTTGTCCAGTCGCCCCTTCCCAGGGATCTGCTCTGGAATCCCTCTTTAGTGGCACACCTGAGGTAAAAAAAAAAAAAAAAAAAACAAAACAGAATGGACTCCTCCCAACCCACGGAATGACCCCAAAATATTGGGATCATCCAAATCCCCATAGAGGAAGTCTCACCCATGGTCCATGAGGACGCCCCTACATTCCACGGCCATCAGTGACACAAAATCCAGAGTCAAAAGCCTGAGCAAGTGCCTCACACTCACTCTTTGTTCATATCCTGAAGAGTTCTGCTCAAGGTCTGTAGATCGGGCCTCCCATACCTATGTCCCCAAACCTAAGACGAGTTTCTGTTTTCAGACTTCTGTCCCCACAGCTCTGACCCACACACCCTCCATGCTTGAGCCCCTAGAGCCACACCTCAGGATTGTGCCTTCCCTCCCCAAAGGAATTCTGCCCATTTCAATGGCCACAAACTTGCAAATTAGGAGAAACCTCCAAAGTCAAAGTGGCCATCCCAATAGTGTAGACTGCCCAGGACAAATAGGGGCAATCTGACACCAGCTGAGGAACTACCTCCACTCAATCCCATAGACAGATGAACCGAGAGAAGAAGATTAAACCAGACAGGCCCCAGGCCCTAATCAGATCCATTGCCTTGGTTTCCAGGCATCTCTCCTCAGAGTTCTGGTTTCCAATACCAGCATATTGGGGGTTACTGAAGCACCAATGAGAACAAATCTTGTTTCCCCATGGGAAAAATGCTTCTTGGAGCTGTGTCAAAACCTCTGGTTAGGAGCATCCTTCAGAGCCCTGGTGCCACTGCCCCATTCCAAGGTCTCCATGGACATAATCCCACATTATGACCGATCCTCAGGAGAATGCATTTCAACTCAGCCCCCTCGGCTGCTACATCATAGGCAGCAATCAAACGTGCCGTTTCGCTAGGAGACAATTGGAATGCAAGGCCGGATGCCCAGGCATCCATCCTTAGAACCCTGCTCTGCAATTGTTCCATATGGGATGTCCTGGAGCCATCCAATAGGTTTCAACTGACCCGCAGAAAATCCTTGTGGTTTGGAGCATCTAGGCTCTAATCTGAACCCTAGCTTTGGTTTCCAGGTGTCTCTACACAGAGAACTGGTTTGAAGACCAGAATCTGGGGCTTTTCTGAGGCACCAAAGAGAACCTGTCTCATCTCCACATAGGGATCTCTTTTTAATTGGAGCAATATTACACCCTTCGGTTAGGCGAATACTTCATGGCCCCTGAGCTGCCAAAATATTCCAAGGTCTCCATGCACACAAACCCACAATATGACCCATCCGCAGGAGAGTCCATTTCAATTCAGCCCCCTAGTTAGCTCGCCCCAGAGCCAGTAGTTCAAACATGTCTTGTCACAAAGAGCCAATGGGAATGTGAGGTATGCTGTACAGGCATCCATCCTTCGAATCCTGCTCTCCAGTCTTTCCGTATGGGACATCCTGGAGCCATTCAACAGGACTCGACTGTCCAGCAGATGGAAAGCTTGTGGTATGGATCAACGCACAAACTAGAGTTTGTGCTGGTGTCTAAGGTGCTGTGCAGGATTCTCCAATCTTGAGGGTTTGTCACAGGTCGAAGGGCATGGTTTCCTACTGGGGACAGGAGATATTCTATTGTGTGGCTCAGGGACCACATGTTGTATCCTAAGTTGGTATTTCAGAACAGGACCCTGAGGACAGATGCCTGAAAACCTAATCTAGTGTTCCAATGACGTCCTAGGAGCATGTCAGGTACAATCTTCTGACCCAGGAACATTGAAATGGCTGTCTGCTTGGATGTAGGTGATCAGGGCGTTTCAGACTGGCATTTGTGTCCAGTGCTGCCGACAATATTGGGTCGGGCTCAGGGCTCTTGCGTGTTTCTCCTAAACTGGAAGGTTTGGGCAGGTTTGACGGGCACAGTTTCCTTGGGGATGGCAGGCCCAGTCATGTGTTGTGGATCCAGAGACCCTGTCCTGGAGGGCATATGAGCCATGGTTTTGGGAGAGAAGTCTGCAAACACAAATGTGGGTTATGGTTAGTGGAAAGGTGATCACAGGCCCAATGAGTAGACCTGGAGTGCAGCTTGTCAGGAGTAATTAGGGTGACTGGAAGGCAGTAGCACAGGCTTTTCTCTCTATATTGTGTGTCCAGGATGGCCTTGGAATGCAGGTATAGTCTCATGGGTCCATGGGAAACTTTTCCTCTCTATGGATCTGTGCAGCTCATAGTTTGGTGGCTTTTTTGGGGAAGGGAAGAGTGTTGTTTTCCATCTTATGGGTGCCCCAAAACAGGGATTCCAGATACAGGCTCTTTTTCTGGGCATCTGGGACTTCCCACCAAGGGTTAGGATTTGCACCTAGGGGTGTATGAGGCCTGCAATGCGGGATCATGATGGTGCAACTGAGAGGGATTGTTTGAAAGCTTGCTCAGGCTGAGTCTCACAATGCCTGTTTGCTCCCATGGCGGCCCTCAGGAGTGGGAGTGGTCTCATTGGTCATATATCTGGCTCCCTCTTAGAGAGTTGGACACCCAACCCAACAGCCAAATGTCCTGCCATGAGGAAGGATGAGTTCTCTTCCGTCAGGTTCCTCTGTGCTTCAGGTTGCCCCATTGGCAGGGTTTCCAGCAAGGTCTCGAGATAGGTGCCTGAATACCAAGGATGGGTGGAGATGACGTACTTGGGCCATAGCAATCCCAAATGCTAGATATGAGGCCTAAAACTTGGTCGGGGCTCAGGCTCTGTCAGACACAGCGCTAGTGGCCATGGCAGCCTTTATATCAGAGTAGATTCGAGGGCGGAGCAGATTGATCCTCATGTGGAGTTTCTTGGGAAGATTCCCAGGCATTTGTTCATTGAATAGGGAAGGCAGAATGCTGTGTTGTGGCACCAGGATTCCCAATCACGAGAGCTTGGGAACCAGTCAGTTTAGGGTGGAATTGTAAACAAAAGCTATGGTTCAATTCAGTGCCAAGCAGAAGGCAGTTCCAATTTGTAGCAGTTTACTCGAGATATCCAGCACTGGAATAAGGGTGGATGTCAGATGCTTGCTCACACTAGAGTTTTTGTCTATGATGACCGACAAGTGGAGGGGTGGTATAAAGAGGCCATGGAGGAGTTCACATGCTGAGGCCTGTGAACTGCTGCAAAAAGTAACATTTTTTTGTACAGTGTAGGTGAAGTCTGGTTTGTTTACTCTAGGTTTCCCCATGTGGAAAGTTTGTGAAGAAGAGCTCTCCGGCATGGATGCCAGGAAAGCACACCTCCATTGACAATTGCAGCTGAGGAACATGGCAGATTCGTTCTGGTGGCTCTGGGACAAAGTGCCAAGGCCTTGAGTTGACATGGGATCTCTTGCAGATGGGTCACAATGCTTGTTTGTTACCAGGGAGAACTTAGAATGTGCTGGTTGCTAAGGTGCCATGCAGGATTCTCCTACCCTGAGGGTTTGGCACAGGTCCAAGAGCATGGTATTCTTCTGGGGACAGGGGATGTTCTGTCGTGTGGCTCAGAGACCATATGATGTGTCATAGATTGGTATTTCAGAACAGGCCCTTGAGGACAGATGCCTAAAAACCTAATGGGGTTCCATTGAGAGCCTAGGGGCATTTTAGGTTCAATCGTGTATCTCACGATCATTGACTTGGCTATTTCCCTGGATGTAGGTGATAAGGGTGTTTCAGACTGCGCAATTCCATCCCGAGTGGCCGGCAATATTGGTGTGGGCTCAGGGGCCACACAGGTTTCTCCTAATTTGGAAGGTTTGGGCAAATCTGATATGCACAGTGTCCTTGGGGTTGGCAGCCAGAGTTCTGTGGTGTGGCTCCAGAGATCACATTCTGGTGGGCATGTGAGCCATGGTTTTGGGAGAGAAGTCTGCAAACACAAATACAAATTAGGGTGAGTGGCGAGGTGATCACAGGCCCAATGCGTAGACCTGGAGGGAAGCTCCTCATGAACTATAATTAGGGAGACTGGAAGGCAGTAGCACAGGCTTTTCTCTCTGGATTGTGTGTCCAGGATGGCCTTGGAATGCAGGTGTGGTCCCATGGGTCCATGGGAGTCTTTTCCTCTCTATGGATCCTGGTGGCTCTCCATAGTTTGGTGGCTTTTTCGGGGAAGGGGAGAGTGATGTTTTCCACCTTATGGGTGCCCCAAAACAGGGATTCCAGAGACGGGCTCTGGTTCATGGCATCTGGGACATCACAACAAGTGCTAAGATTTGGGCTTAGGGCATATTAGGCCTGCAATGCGGGTTCATGGTGGTGCAACAGAGAAGGATTGTTTGAAAGCATGCTCAGGCTGAGGGTCACAAGGCCTGTTTGCCTCCAGGGCATCCCTGAGGCGTTTGTGTGGTCTCACTGGACTTGTAAATGACTCCCCCTTTCAGGGTTGAACACCCATCCTAACAGCCAAGTTTCCTGATATGAAGAAGGAGGAGTTCTCTATTGTGCTTCAGGATGCCCCATTATCAGGGATTCCAGCAAAGGTCTGGGGACAGGTGCCTGAATACCAAGGATGGGTAGAGATGAAATACTTGAGCCATGGCATTCCCAAATACTAGATGTGGGGCTCAAACTCTGGTGACTGACACTAGGTCTGGGCTCAGGCTCTGTCAGACACAGCACTAGTGGCCAGGGTAACCTATAAATCAGGGTCCCTCCGATATAGGGCCGAGCAGATTGATCCTCATGTGGGGTTTCTGGCCAGACTCACCAGGCACTTGTTTCTATCGGGAAGGCAGAATGCTGTGTTGTGTCTCCATAATTCGCTATCAAGAAGGCTTGGGGACCAGTCGGGTGAGGAAGGAATTGTAAACACAAGCTACAGTTCAATTCACTGCCAAGCGGAAGGCAGTTCCTGTGTCCAGCAGCTTTTTCGAGATATCCAGCACCTTAGTAAGGGAGGACGTCGGATATTTGCTCACACTGGAGTTTGTGTCTATGATGACTGAAAAATGGAGGGGTGGCGTCAAGAAGCCATGGAGGGATTTTCACGTTGAGACTCATGAGCTGCTCCAAATAGCAAGGTTTCATTCTACTGGACAGGTGGAGTGTGGTTTATTTGCTCCAGGGTCCCCCATGTGGAAAGTTTGGGTAGCAGAGCTCTACCGCATGGATGCCTGGAATGTTCAACTTCATTGACCATTGCAACTGAAGAACATGGCAGCTTTATTCTGGTGTCTCTGTAGCAAAGTACCAAGTCCTTGATTTGACATGGAATCTCTTGCAGATGGGCCACACAGCTGGTTTGTTACCAGGTAGATCTTAGAATGTGCTGGTGGCTTAGTAGTTGTGCAGGAATCTACTACTCTGGGATTTTGCACAGATTGTAGGGCACGGTTTCCTTCTGGGGACAGGAGATGTTCTGTTGTGTGGCCCAGCCACCACATGTTGTATCATAAGTTCGCATTCTAGAACAGGCCTCTGAGGACACATGTCTGAAAACCGAATCAATGGTTCCAATGACGTCCTAGGGGCATGTTAGGTTCATTATTCTGACTCAGGACCATTGACTTGGCTGTGTTCCTGGATGTAGGAGATCAGGGTATTTCAGACTGTGCATTTGTGTTCAGAGCGGCCGCCGAAATTGGGGTAGGCCCAGAGGCCTTGTAGGTTTCTCCTAATCTAGACAGTTTGGGCAACTGTGATGGAAACAGTTTCCTTGTGGATGGCAGGGACAGTCCTGCAGTGTGGATCCAGAGACCCCATCCTGGAGGGCATGTGTGCCATGGTTTTGGTAGATAAGTCTGCAAACACAAATTCGAATTAGGGTGAGTGGCGAGGTGATCACAGGCCCAATGCATATACCTTGAGAGCAGCTCATCTGGAACTGTAATTAGGGTGAATGGAAGGCAGTAGCACAGGCTTTTCTCTCCGGATTGTGTGTCCAGGATGGCCTCGGAATGCAGGTGTGTTCTCATGGGTCCATGGGAGACATTGCCTCTCTATGGATCCTGGTGGCTCCTCATAATTTGGTGACATTTTTGGGGAAGGGATGAGTGCTGTTTTCCATCTGAAGGGTGCACCAAAACAAAAATTCCAGAGATGGTCTCTGGGTCTGGGCACCTCGAAAATCCCACCAAGTTTTATGATTTGAACCTACAGGCATACCAGGCCTGAAATGAGGGATCATTGTGGTGAATCTGAGAGGGATTTTTTGAAAGCATGCTCAGGGTGAGGGTCACAATGCCTGTTTGTGCCAAGGGTAGTCCTCAGGAGTGTGTGTGGTGTCATTGATGTTGTAACTGGCTCCCCCTTTGAGGGTAGAACACCCATCCCAAAAGCCAGGTTTATTGCCATGGGGAAAGAAGAGTTCTCTATTGTGCTTCAAGTTCCCTAATTGGCAGGGATCCCTGCCAAGGTCTGGGGACAGGTGCCTGAATATCAAGGATGGGTAGAGATGCCATACTTTGGCCATGGCAATCCCAAATGCTAGATATGGGGCCTGCTCTTTAGTGGCTGAAACTCAGTCGAGCTCAGGCTCTGTCAGACACGGCACTAGTGGCCATGGCAGCCTATAAATCGGTGTTGACTCGAGGGCCGACCTGATTGATCCTCATGTGGGTTTTCAGGGCAGACTCACCAGGCATTTCTTCATTCGATGGGGAAGGCAGAATGCTGCATTGTGGCCCCAGATTTCCCTATCAAGAGGGCTTAGGGACCAGTCAGGTGAGGATGGAATTGTAAACACAAGCTATGGTTCAATTCAGTGCCAAGTGGAAGGCAGTTCCAATGTGCAGTGGTTTATTCAAGACATCCAGCACTGGGATAAGGGTGCATGTCAGATGTTTGCTTAGACTGGAGTTTGTGTCTATGATGACCGACCAATGGAGTGGTGGCATCAAGAGGCCATGGAGCAGTTTACACGCTGAGGCCTGTGAGTTGATCCAAACATAAGGTTTCCTTCTACTGGACAGGGGAGGTCTGGTTTGTTTACACCAGGTTCCCCCATGTGCAAAGTTTGGGTAGCATAGTACTCGCACGTGGATACTGGAAAGCACACCTACATTGACCATTGCACCTAAGGAACATGGCAGGTTCTTTCTGGTTGCTCTAGGGCAAAGTACCAAGGCCTGGATTCTAATAAAGTTGGGTCACAATGCAGTTTTGTTACCACGGAAATCTTACTATGTGCTGGTGGCTAAGGGGCCATGTATGATTAGTCTATCCTGATGGTTTGACACCGGTCGAAGAACATGGTTTCTTTCTGGGTATCGGAGATGTTCTGTTGTGGGGCTCACGGACCAAATGTTGTATCATAAGTTGGTATTCCAGAACAGGCCTCTGAGGACAGATGCCTAAAAACTTCATCTAGTGTTCCAATGAAGTCCAAGGGGAATTTCAGGTTGAATTATCAGACTCAGGACCATTGACTTCGGTGTCTGCCTATATGTAGGCAACCAGAATGTTTCTGACTGTGCCTTTGTGTACAGAGTGGCCTCCAATATTGGGGTGGGCTCTGGGGCCTTGCAGGTTTCTCCTAATCTTGAAGGTTTAGGCAAATTTGTGGGCACGGTTTCCTTGGGGGTGGCAGGCACAGTCCTGTGCTGTGGCTCCAGAGACTCCATCGTGGAGGGCATGTAAGCCATGGTTTTGGGAGAGAAGTCTGCAATCACAAACTCGGATTAGGTTGAGTTGCGAGGTGATCGTAGGCCCAATGCATAGACCTGGAGGGCAGATCGTCAGGAACTGTAAATCACGTACCTCGAAGGCACTAGCACTGGCTTTTGTATCTGGATTGTGTGTCCATGATAGCCTTGGAATGCAGGTGTGTTCTAATGTTTCCATGAGAGTATTTTCCTCTCTACGGATCCTGGAAGCTCCCAATAGTATGGTGGCTTTCTCGTTTGAATGGAAGAGTGCTGTTTTCAATCTTAGATGTTCCCCAAAAAGGGATTCCAGAGAAGGGCTGTGAGTCTGGGTGCTTGGAAAATCCCACCAGGATTAGGATTTGGGCCTAGGGGAGTACCAGGCCTACAATGTGTGACTTGGAGGTACAACTGAGAGCGTTTGTTTGAAAGCATGCTAGTCTGAGTGTCACAATGCCTGATGTGATTAGGGCAGCCCTTATGAGTGGGAGTTGTCTCCTTGGCCATGCAGCTGGCTACCACTTTAATGTAGGACACCCATCCCAACTACCAGGATTCCTGCCATGGAAAAGGAAGAATTCTCTATTGTGCCTCAGGTTCCCCCATTAGCAGGTATTCTAGCAAATGTCTGGGGACAGATGCCTGAATACCAAGGATGGGTAGAGATGAGGGACCTGAGACATGGCCAGTCTCACATGCCCGACTCTCTGAGTAGCTGACATGAATTGAGCACTCAGGCTCTGTCAGAAACAGAACTAGTGGTCAGGGCTGAGTATGAACCAGGGATCCCTCAAGGGCTGAGCAGATTGATCCTCATGCAGAGTTTCTGGGCAGAATCACCATGCCCTTCTTCTTTCTAAGGGGAAGGCAAAAAGCTGCGTTGTGGCCCCAGAATTCCCTATCAAGCGGGCTTGGGGACCAGTAGGGTGAGGATGGAATTGTAAACTCAAGCTAAGGTTCAATTCAGTGCCAAGCAAAAGGCAGTTCCATTGTGCAGAGTCTGATTCCAGATATCCAGCACCTGAGTAAAGGTGAAAGTCAGACATTTCCTCATGCTGGAGTTTATGTCTATGATGACCGATGAATGGATGGGTGGCGTCAAGAGGCCATGGAGGATTTCACATGCTGGGGCTTGTGAGATGCTTCAAACAGCAAAGTTTCCTTCTACCACACAGGGGGAGACTGGTTTATTTGCTCCAGGGTCCCCCATGTGGAAAGTTTGGGTAGCAGAGCACTCCCACGTGGATGCCTGAAAAGCACACCTCCATTAAAATTGCAGCTGAGAAACATGGCCAATTCGTTCTGGTGGCTCTTGGGCGAATTACCAAGGCCTGTTGTTGACATGAAGTCTCATGAAGATGGGTCATAATGCAGGTTTGTTACCATGGAGACCTTAGAGTGTGCTGGTGGCTAAGGGACCATGTAGGATTCATCTACCCTGAGGGTTTGACACTGGTCAAAGGGCACGGTTTCCTTCTCGGACCAGAGATGTTCTGATGTGGGGCTAACGGACCAAATGTATCATAATTTGGTATTGCAGAACAGGCCTCTGAGGATAGATGCCTGAAAATTTAATCTAGGGTTCCAATAAAATCCTAACGGAATGTCAGGTTCAATCCTCTGACTCAGTATCATTGACTTCAAAGTCTGCCTAGATGTAGGTGATCAGGGTGTTCCAGACTGTGCATTTGTGTACAGAGTGGCAACCAGTATTGGGGTGGGCTCAGGGGCCTTGCAGGTTTCTCCTAATCTGGAAAGATAGGGCAATTTGATGGGCACAGTTTCCTTGGCAATGGTGGGCACAGTCCTGTGGTGTGGCTCCAAAGACCCCATGCTGGAGGGCATGAGAGCCATGGTTTTCGGAGGGAAGTCTGCAAACACAAATGCGGGTTAGGTTTAGTGGCGAAGTGATTGTAGGCCCAATGCATACTCCTGGAGGGAAGCTCCGTGTGAAATGTAAATCGCATGCCTCAAAGGAGGTAGCACAGGCTTTTTTATCTGGATTGTGTATCCACGATGGACTAAGAATGCAGGTGTGGTCTCAGGTGTCCATGGGTGATATTTCCTCTCAAGTATCCTGGCGGCTCCTTATAATGTGGTGGCTTTCTCAGAGAGGAAAGAGTTCTGTTTTCCATATTAAGGGTGTCCCATAGCAGGGATTGCAGAGAAGTGCTCTGGCTCTGGGCACCTGGAAATACCCACCAAGGGTTATGATTTGGGCATAGGGGCTTACCAGGCCTCCAATGCAAGTCCTGGAGATACAACTGAGAGCGTTTGTTTGAAAGCATGCTCAGGCTGAGGGTCACTATGCAAGCTTTTGCATAGGGTGGCCCTCAGGAATGGGGGTGGTCTCAATGGCCATTCAGTAGGCTAACACTCTGAGTGTTGGACACCCTTCCGAACTTACAGGAATCCTGCCATGGGGAATGAGGATTTCTCTATTGTGATTCAGGTTCCCTCATTGGTAGGGATTCCAGGAAAGGTCTGGGGACACATGCCTGAATACCAAGGATGGGTAAAGATGACGGCTCTGTTCCGTGGCCAGTCTAACATGCGGGATATGGGCCCCGCCTTCTAGGTGGCTGACACGAGGTCGGGGCTTAGGCTCTGTCAGACACAACACTAGGGGCCAGGGCTGTCTATAATTCAGGGTTCCCTCAAGGGACAAGTAGATTGATCATAATGTGGAGTTTCTGGGCAGACTCACCAGGCCCTTCTTCTTTCTATTGGGAAGGCAGAATGCTGTGTTGTGGCTGCAGAATTCCCTATCATGAGGGCTTGTAGACCAGTAGGGTGAGGATGGAATTGTAAACCCAAGCTATGAATAAATTCAGTGACAAGCGAATGGCATTTCCAGTGTGCAGCGGCTGATTTGAATATCCAGCACCTGAGTAAGCGCAGACGTCAGATGTTTGCTCAAGCTGGAGTTTGTGTCTATAATGACCGACAAATGGAGAGGAGTTGAAAAGAGGTCATAGAGGATTTCCCACACTTGAGCTTGTGAGATGCTCCAAACAGCCAGGTTTCCTTCTACAGGACAGGGCAGTCAGATTTGTTTGCTCGAGAGTCCCCCATGTGGAAAGTTTGGGTAGCAGAGCACTCCCACATGGATGCCTGGAAAGCACACTTCCACTGAACATTGCAGCTGAGGAACATGACAGGTTCTTTCTGAAGGCTCTGGGGTGAAGTACCAAGGCCTGTAGTTGACATGGAATCTCATGAAGATGGCTCACAATGCTGGCTTGTTACCAGTGAGATCTTAGAATCTGCTGGTGGCTACGGGCCAAGTAGGATTCATCTACCCTGAGGGTTTGACACAGTTCCAAGAGCACGGCTTCCATCTAGAGAAAGGAGATGTTCTGTTGTGGGGATCAGGGACCATATGTTGTATCTTAAGTTGGTACTCCAGAACAGGTCTCTGATTACAGATGCCTGAAAACCTAATCAGGGGTTACAATGAGGTCATAGGAGCATGTCAGGTTCAATCTTCTGACTGAGAAACACTGACTTGGGTATCTGCCTGGATTCAGGTGATCAGCGTATTTCAGAATGCACATTTGTGTCCAGAGGGGCCTCCAGTATTGGGGTGGGCTCAGGGGCCTTGCAGGTTTCTCCTTATCTCGAAGTTTTAGGCAAATGTGACGGACACATTTTCCTTGGGGATGGCAGGCACAGTCCTTTGGTGTGGCTCCAGAGACCCCATCCTGGAGGAAATATGAGCCATGGTTTCGGGATAGAAGTCTGTAAGCACAAACTCGGGTTAAGGTTAGCGGTGAGGTGATCGCAGGCCCAATGCATAGACCTGGAGGGCAGCTCGTCTGGAACTATAAATTAGTTGCCTTGAAGGTGGTAGCACAGGCTTGTGTATCTGGCTTTTGTGTCCAGGATGGCCTCGGAATACAGGTGTGGTCTCATGGATCCATGGGAGATTTTTCCTCTCAAGGATCCTAGCGGCTCCCTATACTATGGTGGCTTTCTTGGCGAAGGGGAGAGTGCTATTTTCCATCTTAGGGGTGTCCCAAAACAGGGATTCCAGAGACAGGCTGTGTTTCTGGGCCCCTGAAAAATCCCACCAGGTGTTAGGATTTGTGCTTAGGGGCATATCAGGCCTGCAAATTTGGATTCTGGAATGCAACTGAGAGTGTTTGTTTGAAAGCATGCTCATGTTGGGGGTCACAATGCCTGCTTGTGTCCAGGGCGGCCCTCATGAGTGGGCGGGTTATCATTGGCCATTCAGCTGGCTACCACTCTGAGGTCTGGAAACCCATCCCAAGAGCCATCATTCCTGCCATGGGGAAGGAGGATTTCCCTATTGTGCTTCTGGTTCCCCCATTGGCAGGGATTTCAGCAAATGTCTGGGGACAGATGCCTGAATCAAGAATGGGTAGAGATGACAGCCCTGGGACATGGCTGGTCTCACATTCTGGAGTTGGAGCCCAGTCTCTGGGTCCTGACACGAGGTCAGAGACGAGGTTCTGTCAGACTCAGCGCTAGTGGCCAGGTAAACCTATAAATGGGGTTCACTCGAGGGTCGAGTAGATTTATCCTCATGTAGGGTTTCTGGGCAGTCTCTCCAGGCTGTTTTTTCTTGCTATGGGGAAGGCAGAATGCTGTGTTGTGGCTTCAGAATTCCCTATCAAGGGAGCTTACTGAACACCAGGGTGAGGATGGAATTGCAAACCCAAGCTACTTTTTTTTTTCAAGATTTTATTTATTTGTCAGAGAGCGAGCGAGAGCAAGCACAGGCAGACAGAGTGGAAGGCATCGTCAGACGGAGAAGCAGGCTCCCTGCGGAGCAAGGAGCCTGATGTGGGACTCGATCCCAGGACGCTGGGATCATGACCTGAGCCGAAGGCAGCTGTTTAACCAACTGAGCCACCCAGGCGTCCCGCCAAGCTACTTTTAAATTCAGTGCCAAGCATAAGGCAATTCCAGTGTGTAGCAGCTTATTCAAATATCCAGCACTTGAGTAAGTGCAGATGTCAGTTGATTGCTCACGCTGGAGTTAGTGTCTATGATGACCAACAAATGGATGGGTGGCCTCAAGAGGCCATGGAGGATTACCCACACTCAGGCTTGAGATACTCCATACAGCAAAGATTCCTTTTACCGTACAGGGGAGTCTGGTTTGTTTCCTCCAGGGTTCCCCATGTGGAAAGTTGGTATCAGAGCACTCCCGCTGGATGCCTGGAAAGTACACCTACATTGACCATGGCAGCAGAGGAACATGGCAGTTTCATTCTGGTGGCTCTGGGCCAAAGTACCAAGGGCTGGAGTTTTCATGGAGTCTCATGAAGATGGGTCACAATGCTGGTATGTTGTCAGGGAGATCATAGAATGTGCTGGTTGCCAGGGGGCCTTGAAGGATTCATCTACCCAGAGTGTTTGACACAGGTCCAGAGCACAGCTTTCTTCTAAGGACAGGAGATGTTCTTTTGTGTGGCTCAGTGACCATATTGTATCATACATTGATATTCAGAACAGCCTTCTGAGTACAGATACCTGAAAACCTATTCTAGTGTTCCAGTGAATCCTAGGAGCATGTCAGGTTCAATCTTCTGTCTGAGGACCATTGACTTGGATATCAGCCTGGATGTAGGTGATATGGTGTGTCAGACTGTGCATTTGCGTCCAGAGTGGCCTCCAATATTGGGCTGGGCTTAGGGAACTTGCAGGGTTCTCCTAATCTAGAGGGTTTGTTTAATAGTGACAATCACAGTTTCCTTTGGGAAGACAGGTACAATCCCGTGGTGTGGCTCCAGTTATCACAAACTGGAGGGCATGTGAGCCACGGTTTTGGGAGGGAAGTCTGAAAACACAAACTTGGGTTAGGGTTAGTGGCAAGGTTATCACAGGCCCAATGCATAGACATGGATGGCAGCTCTTCAGGAACTGTTAATCGGGTGACTCAAAGGCAGAATCACAGGCTTTTTTCTCTGTATTGTGTGCAGGATGGCCTCAGAATGCAGTTGTGGCCTCATGGGTCCATGGGAGATTTTTCCTCTCTAAGGATCCTGGTGGCTCCCAATAGTTGGTGGCTTTTTCGGGGAAGGGAAGAGTGCTGTTTTTCATGTTAGGGGTGACCCAAAATATGGATTCCAGAGACGGACTCTGGGTTTGGTCCCCTGGAAAATCCCACCAAGTGTTAGGATTTGGGCCTAGTGGCTTACCAGGCCTGCATGCAGGATCCTGGAGGTGCAACTGAGAGGTCTTGTTTGAAATCATTCTCAGGCTGAGGGTCACAATACTTGCTTATGCCCAGGTGGCCCTCATGAGTGGGCGTGGTCACATTGGCCATGCAGCTGGCTCCCACTTTGAGGGTTGGAAAACCATCCCAACAGCCAGAATCCTGCCATGGGGAAAGAGGAGTTCTCTATAGTGCATCAGGTTCCCCCATTAGCGGGGATTCCAGCAAAGGTCTGGGGACAGAGGCCTGAATACCAAGGATGGGTAAAGATGATGGACATGGGCCATGGCCAGTATCAAATCGTGGATATGGGCCCCGATCACTGGGTGGCTGACACTAGGTCTTGGCTCAGGCTCTGTCAGACACAGCACTAGTGCCCAGGGCAGCCTATAAATTGTGATTCCCTCGAGTGCCGAGCAGATTGATCCTCATGTATGGTTTCTGGGCAGACTCACCAGGCCCTTCTTGTTTGTAAGGGGAAGGCAGAATGCTGTTTTGTGGCTCTAGAATTCACTATCAAGAGGGCTTGTGGACCAGGAGGCTGAGGATGGAATTGTAAACCTAAGCTATGGTTACATTCTGTATCAAGCAAAAGGAATTTCCAGTGTGCAATGTTTGAATCCAATATTCAGCACTTGAGTGAGGGTGGATGTCAGATATTTGCTCATGCTGGAGTTTGTGTCTATGATGACACAAAAATGGAGGGGTGGCGTCAAGAGGTTATGGAGGATTTCCCAATCTGGTGTTTTTGAGATGCTCCAAACAGCAAGGTTTCCTTCTACCAGACAGGGGCAGTCTGATTTGTTTCCTCCATGGTTCCCCATGTCGAAAGATCGGATAACATAGATCTCCCACATGGGTGACTGGAAAGCACACCTTCATTGACTATGACAGCGAAGGAACATGGCATCTGGTGGCTTTGAGGCGAAGAAATAAAGACTGGATTGGACATGGAACCTCATGAAGATGGGTCAAAATGTTGGTTTGTTACCAGGGAGATCTTAGAATGTGCTGGTGGTTAATGGGCCATGCAGGATTCATCTAGCCTGAGGATTTGACACAGGCCCAAGAGCCTGGATTGCTTCTGGGGGCAGGAGATATTCTGTTGTGGGGCTCAGCGGCCATATGTTGTATCATAAATTGGTAATCCAGAACAGGTCTCTGAGGACAGAAGCCTGAAAACCTAATAAAGGGTTTGAATGATGCCCTAGGGGAATGTCATTCAATCTTCTGACTCAGGATCATTGACTCTGGTGTCTGACTGGATGCAGGTGATGAGGGTGTTTCAGACTGTGCATTTGTGTCCAGAGTGGCATCCAATACTAGGGTTGGCTCAGGTTCCTTGCAGGTTTCTCCTTATATGGGGTTTTTGGACAACTGTGATGGGCAGTTTCCTTGGGGATTGCAGGAACTGTCCTGTGGTGTGACTCCAGAGACCCCATCCTGGAGGACATGTGCGCCATGATTTTGAGAGAGAAGTCTGCAAACACAAACTTAGGTTAGGGTTAGTGGCAAGGTGATCATAGTCCCAATCCATAGACCAGGAGGGCAGCAAGTCTGGAACTGTAAATCACGTAACTCAAAGGTGGTAGCACAGGTAATTGTATCTGGATTTAATTTCCAGAATGGCCTTTATTGCAGGTGTTGTCTCAAGGGTCCATGGGAGATTTCTCCTCTCAAGGATCCTGGCGGTTCTCAATAGTTTGTTGGATTTCTCCGGGAAGGGATGAGTACTGTTTTCCAGCTTAGGCGTGCCCCAAAACAGGCATTCCAGAGATGAGCTCTGGGTCTAAGTGCTTGGAAAATCCCACCAAGGGTTAATATTTAGGCCTAGGGCCATACCAGGCCTGCAATGCGGGATCCTGGAGGTGCAACTGAGAGCGTTTGTCTGAAAGTATGGTCAAGCTGAGGGTCCCAATGCCTGCTTGTGCCCCGGAGGCCATCAGGATTGGGCGATGTCTACTCAGCCATGCAGCCAGTTCCCATTCCTAGGGTTGGACACCCATCCAAAAGCCAGGATTCCTGCCATGGCGAAGGATGAATTCTCTATTGTGCTTCAGGTCCCCCCATTGGTAGGGATTCCAGCTAAGATCTAGGGGACAGATGCCTGAATACCAAGGATGGGTAGTAATGACAGCCCTGGGCCATGGCCGGTCTCACATGGTTAATGTGGGCCCCACCCTCTGGGTTGCTGACACGAGGTAGGGGCTCAGGCGCTGTCAGACACAGCACTAGTGGCTAGGGCAAACTATAAATAGGGGTTCCCTCCTGGGCTGAGTATATTGATCTTCATGTGCAGTTTATGGGCAGACTCACCAGGTCCTTCTATCTATGAAGAAGGCAGAATGTTGCGTTGTGGCTCCAGAATTCCCTATCAAGAGATATGGCAGACCAGTAGGGTGAGGATGAAATTGTAGTCTGAAGCTAGGCTTAAATTCATTGCAAAGCGAAAGGCAGTTCCAGTGTGCAGCAGCTGATTCCAATATCAGCGCCTGAATATGGGCGGATGTCAGATGTTTGCTCAGGCTGGAGTTTGTGTCTACGATGACCAACAAATGGAGAGGTGGCGTCAAGAGGCCATGGAGGATTTCCCACCCTGGGGCTCAGGGGCCATAATTTGTATCATAAGTTGGTATTCCAGAAGAGGCCTCTGAGGACAGGTGCCTGAAAAGTTAATCCCTCTTCCAATGAGGTCCTAGGGCCATGTCAGGTTCAATTATCTGACTCAGGACCATTGATTTGGGTGTCTGCCTGGATGGAGGTGATCAGGGTGTTTCAGACTGTGCATTTGCATCCAGAGCAGCCTCCAATATTGGGATGTGCTCAGGAGCCTTCCGGGTTTCTCCTAATCAGGAGGGTTTGGGCAACTGTGATGGGCCCAGTTTCCTTGGGGATGACAAGCACAGTCTTCTGGTGTGACTCTAGGGGCCCCATCCTGGAGGACATGTGAGCTATGGTTTTGAGAGAGAGATCTGCAAACACAAACTCGGGATAAGGTTAATGGAGAGGTGTTCACAGTCCCAATCCAAAGATCTGGAGGGCAGCACGTCAGGAACTGTAAATCAGGTGACTCGAAGCCAGTAGCACAGTCTCTTGTATCTGGATAGCATATCCACGCTGGCCTCGGAATACAGGTGTGGACTCATGGGACCATGGGAGATTCTTCTTCTCAAGGATCCTGGGGGATCCCATTAGTTTGGTGGCTTTCTCAGGGAAGTGAAGAGTGCTGTTTTCCATCTTAGGGGTGCCTCAAAACAGGGATTCCAGTGACGGGCTCTGGGTATGTGCACATGGAACATCCCACGATGTGTTAGGATTTGGGATTAAGGGCATATCAGGCCTGCAATGCAGGATCCTGGAGGTGCAACTAAGAGCATTTTTTTGAAGGCTTGATCAAGCTGAGGGTTACAATGGCTACGTGTGCCCAGGGCAGCCCTCATGAGTGGACATTGTCTCCTTGGCCATGCAGCTGGCTCCCACTTTGAGGTTTGGACATTCATATCAACAGCCAGGATTCCTACGATGGGGAAGCAGGAGTTCTCTATTGTGCTTTAGGTTACCCCATTGGTAGGGATTACATAAAAGGTCTGGGGACAGGTGCCTGAATACCAAGGATGGGTAGAGATGATGGACTTGGGCCCTGGCCAATCTCACATGCTGGATATGGGCTCATATCTCTGGGTGCCTGAAACTAGGTCTTGGCTCAGGCTCTGTCAGACACAGTACTAGTACTAGTACTAGTACTAGTACTAGTACTAGTGCCCAGGACAGCCTATAAATCAAGGTTCCATCGAGTGCCAAGTAGATTGAACCTCATGTGGAGTTTCTGGGAAGATTCACCAGGCCCTATTTCTTTCTAGTGGGAATGGAGAATGTTGCCTTGTGGCTCCAAATTCCCTCTCTAGAGGGCTTGCAGACCAGGAGGCTGAGGATGGAATTCTAAACCCAAGCTATGGATAAATTCAGTGTCAAGTGAAACGCAGTTCTAGTGTGCAATGGTGGAAAAGAAAATGCAGAATCTAAATAACGGCAGATTTCAGATGTTTTCTCATGCTGGAGTTTTTGTCTATGATGACTGACAAATGGAGGGGTTGTGTCAAGGGCCATGGAGGATTTCTCCTGCTGGTGCTTCTGAGATGCTCCAAACAGAGGGTTCCCTTCTACTGGTCAGTGGCAGTCTGGTTTGTTTGCTCCAGGGTCCCACATGTGGAAAGAATAAGTAGAAGAGCACTCCCACATGGATGCCTGGAAAGCACACCTCCACTGACCATATCAGGTGAGGAACATGGCAGGTTCATTCTGGTGGCTCTGGGGCGAATTACCAAGGAGTTGAAGTGACATGGAATCTCATGAAGATGGATCACAATGCTGTTTGTTTGTTACCAGAGAGATCTTAGAATGTGCTGGGGGCTAAGGGGCTGTGCATAATTCATATACCCCGACCCTTGACACAAGTTGAAGAGCACGAATTCCATCTGGGGACAGGAGATATTCTATTGTGGGGTTCCGGGACCAATCTTCTGACTCAGGACCATTGACTTGGGTGTCTTCCTGGATGGAGGTGATCAGGGTGTTGCACACTGTGCATTTGTGTCCAGAGTGGCCTCCAATATTGTACTGGGCTCAGGGGACTTGCAGGTCTCTCCTAATCTGGAGGGTTTGGGCAACTGTGATTGACACAGTTTCATTGGGGATAGCAGGATCTTTCCTGTGGTGTGGCTACAGAGACCCATCATAGAGGGCATGTGAGCCATGGTTTTGGGAAAGTAGTCTGCAAACACAAACTTGGGGTAGGGTTAATGGCGAGGTGATCACAGGCCCAATGCATAGGTCTGTAGGGCAGCTCGTCTGGAACTGTAAACCAGGTGATTCGAAGGTGGTAGCACAGTCTCTTGTATCTGGATTGTGTGTCCAGGATGGCCTCGGAATGAAGGTGTGGTCTTATGGAGCCCTGGGAGATTTTTTCTCTCTACGCATCCTGGCAGCTCCTAATAGTTTTCTCAGGGGAGGGAAGAGTGCTGTTTTCCATCATAGGGGTGCTTCAAAACAGAGATTCCAGAGACGGGCTCTGGTTATGTTGGCATGGAAAATCCCACGAAGTGTTAGGATTTGGTCCTAAGGGCATACCAGGCCTGCGATGCGGGACCCTGCAGAAACAACTGAGAGCATTTGTTTGAATGCATGCTAAGGTTGAGGGACACAATGCCTGCTTTGGCCCAGGCGGCCCTTATGATTGGGCGTTGTCTCATTGGCCATGCACCTGGTTCTAATTCTGAGGGTTGGGCACCCATAGCAACAGCCAGGCTTCCTGCCATGGGGAAGGAGGAGTTCTCAATTGTGCTTCAGGTTCCCCCACTGGTAGGGATTCCAGCAAAGATCTGGGATAGTTGCCAGAATACCAAGGATGGGTAGAGATGACTGGGCCATGGCCAGTCCCACATGCTGGATAAGGGCCCCACACTCTGGGTGGCTGGCACGAGGTTGGGGCTCAGGCTCTCTCAGACACAGTGCTAGTGGCCAGCGCAAAGTATAAATCGGGGTTCCCTCGAGGGCCAAGTAGATTGATCTTCATGGGGAGTTTCTGGGCAGACTCACCAGGCCCTTCTTCTTTCTATGGGGAAGGCAGAATGTTGCGTTTTGTCTCCCTAATTCCCTCTCAAGAGGACTTGCAGTCCAGTAGGGTGAGGATGGAATTGTAAACCCAAACTATGCAAGAATACAGTGTCAAGTGAAAGGTATTTCCAGTGTGCGTGACTGATTCGAATATCCAGCACCTGAGTAAGAGCAGATGTCAGATGTTTGCTCATGCTGGAATTTGTGTCTATGATGACTAACAAATGGAGGGTTGGCATCAAGAGAATGTGGAGGACTTCCCAGGCTGGGGCTTGTGAGATGCTCCAAACAACCAAGGTTTCCTTCAACCTGACAGGAGCAGTCTTATTTGTTTGCTCTAGGGTTCCCTATGTGGAATTTTTGTGTAGCAGAGAACTACCTCTTGGATGCCTAGAAAGCACACGTCCATTGACCTTTGTACCTGAGGAACATGGCAGATTCGTTTCATGGCTCTTGGGCAAAGTACCAACACCTTGAGTTGGCATCAAGTCTCAGGAAGTTGGGTCACAATGCTGGTTTGTTACCAGGGAGATCATAGAAGGTGCTGGGGCTAATGGGTCATGCAGGATCCATCTACCCTGAAAGTTGGACATAGATCCAAGAGCACATTTTCCTTCTGGAGACAGGAGATGTTCTGTTGTGGGAATCAGGGACCACATGTTGTATCATAACTTGGTATTCCAGAACAGGACTCTGAGAACAGATGTCTGAAGACCCAATCTAGGGTTCCAGTGAAGTCCTAGGGGCATGTCAGGTTCAATCATCTGACTCAGAACCATTGACTTGGCTTTCTGCCTCGATGGAGGTGCTCAGGGTGTTTCAGACTGCACGTTTGCATCCAGAGCAACCGCCAATATTGGGGTGGGTTCAGGGGCCTGGCAGGTTTCTCCTAATCTGGAGGGTTTGGACAACCTGATGGGCACAGTTTTCTTGGGGATGGCAGGAACTTTCCTGTGATGTGGCTTGAGGGACCACATCTTGGTGGGCATGTAAGCCATGGTATTGGGAGAGAAGTCGGCAAACACAAACTGGGGTTAGGGTTAGTGTCGAGATGATCATAGGCCCAATGCATAGACAAGGAGGTCAGCTCGTCAGGAAATGTAAATAGGATGACTCGAAGTCGGTAGCAAAGACTTTTCTCTCTGGATTGTGTGGACAGGATGGCCTCGGAATGCAGGTTTGTTTTCATGGGTCCATGGGAGATTTTTTCTCTCTAAGGATCCTGGCGGCTCCCAATAGTTTGGTGCCTTTCTCAGGGAAGGGAAGAGTGCTGTTTTCCAACTTAAGGGTGCCCCAAACAGGGATTCTGAGACGGACTCTGGGTCTGGGCACCTGGAAAATCCCACCAAGGGTTAGGATTTGGGCCTAGGGGCATACCAGGCCTGCAATGCTGGTACTGGAGGAGCAACTGAGAGTGTTTGTTTGAAAACATGCTCAGGCTGAGGATCACCATGCCTGCCTGTGCCCATGTTGGCCCTCAGGAGTGGGCATGGTCTCCTTGGCCATGCAGCTGGCTCCCACGCTGTTGGACAACCATCCCAACAGCCAATATTCCTGCCATGGGGAAGGAGGTGTTCTCTATTGTGTTTCAGGTTCGCCATTGGCAGGAATTCCAGCAAAGTTTGGGGGACAGATGACTGGATACCAAGGATGGGTACAGATGATGGCCCAGGGCCATGGCCGATCTTCATGCTAAATATGGGCCCTCACCTCTGGGTGGCTGACACGAGGTCGGGGCTTAGACTCTGTCAGACACAGCACTAGTGGTCAGGGAAATCTATTAATCAGGGTTGCCTCGTGGTCTGAGTAGATTGATCCTCATGTGCAGTTTCTGGGCAGACTCAACAGGTCCTTCTTCTTTCTATGTGGAAGGCAGAATACTGCGTTGTGGCTCCAGAATTCCCTATCAGGAGATATTGTGGAGCAGTGTGGTGAGGATAGAATAGTAATACAAAGCTATGGTTCAGTTCAGTGAAAAGCAAAAGGCAGTTCCAGTGTGCAGCTGCCGTTTCGAATATCCAGCACCTGAGTAAGGGTGGATGTCAGATGTTTGCTCACACTGGAGTTTGTGTCTGTGATTACCCACAAATGGAAGGGTGGCGTCAAGAGGCCATGGAGGATTTCCCATGCTGGGGCTTGTGAGATGCTCCAAATAGCAAAGTTTCTTTCTACCGGACAGGAGAAGTCTGGTTTGTTTTCTCTGGTTTCTCCATGTGGAAAGTTTTGTAGCAGAGAACGCCACAGGGATGCCTGGAAATCACCCCTCCATTGACCATTGCAGCTGAGGAACATGGCAGGTGCATTCTGGTGGCTCTGGGGCAATATATCGAGACCTTGAGTTGACATGGAGTCTGATGAAGATGGGGCACAATGATGGTTTGTTACCAGGAATATCATAGAATGTGCTGGTTGCTAAGGGGCCATTCAGGATCCAAATACCCTTAGGGTATGACACAATTCCAGGAGCATGGCTTCCTTTTTGGGGAGGACATATTCTGTTCTGTGGCTCAGGGACTATATATTTTATCATAAGTTGATATTCCAGAGCAGGCCTCTAACGACAGATACCTGTAAACCTAATCTAGTGTGCCAATGAAGTCCTCGGGGCATGTCAGGTTCAATCTTCTGACTCAGGAGCATTGACTTGGGTGACTGCCTGTATGGAGGTGATCAGGGTGTCTCAGACTGTGCATTTGTGCCCAGAGCGGCCTCCATTATTTGGCTGCACTCAGGGGCCTTGCAGGTTTCTCCTAATCTAAAGGTATCGGGCAAAAGTGATGGGCACAGTTTCCTTGACGATCTCAGGCACAGTCTTGTGGTGTGGCTTCAGATGCCAGAACCTGGAGGTCATGTGAGCCATGGTTTTAGGAAGGAAGTCTGCAAACACAAACTCAGTTTAGGTTAATGGCAAGGTGATTGCAGGCCCAATGCATAGACCTGGAAGGCAGCTCTTCAGGAACTGTAAATCCGATGACTCAAAGGTGATAGCACATGATATGTATCTGGATTGTATGTCCAGGATGGCCTCGGAATGCAGGTGTGTTCTCATGGGTCTATGGCAGATTTTTCCACTCAAGGATCCTGGTGGCTACCATGAGTTTGGTGACTATCTCGGGGAAGGGAAGAGTGCTGTTTTCCATCTTAAGGGTCCCCCAAAATAGGGATTCCAGAGATGGGCTCTGTGTCTGGGCCCCTGTAAAATCCCACTAGGGTTAGGATTTGGGCCTAGGTGTGTACTAGGCCTGCAATTCGGGTCCCAGAGATGCAATTGAGAGCGTTTGGTTGAAAGTATGCTCAGGCTGAGGTCACAATGCCTGCTTGTGCCCGGGGAAGCCATCATGAGTGCACATGGTCTCCTTGGCCATGGAGCTGCCTTCCACTTTGAGGGTTGAGCAACTATCCCAACTGTCAGAATACCTTCCATGGGGAAGGAGGAGTTCTCTATTGTGCTTCAGGTTCCCCCAATGGCAAGGATTTCAGCAAAGGTGTGGGTACAGATGCCTGAATACCAAGAATAGAAGAGAAGACAGACTTGGGCCATAGCTGGTCTCACATGCTGGATATGGGCCCTGATCTCTCAGTGGCTGACACTAGGTCCTGGCTCCGGCTATGTCAGACACAGCACTAGTGCCCAGGGCAGCCTATGAATCAGGGTTCCGTCTAGCACCGAGAAGATTGACCATCATATGGAGTTTCTGGGCAGACTCTCCAGGCCCTTTTTCTTTCTATGGGGAAGGCAGAATATTGTGTTGTAGCTCCAGAATTCCCTCACAATAGGGCTTGTGGACCAGTAGACTGAGGATGGAATTGTAAACCCAAGCTATGGCTTAATTCAGTCAAACTAAAGGCAATTCCAGTGTGCAGCGATCGAATTGAAATCCATCACCTGAGTAAGGGCGGATGTCAGATGTTTGCTCATGCTGGAGTTTGTGTCTATGATGACTGACAAATGGAGTGGTGGCTTCAAGAGGAAATGGAGAATTTCCCACGCTGGGGCTTGTGAGATGCTCCAAACAGAAGGTTTCCTTCTACCGGACAGGGGCATTCTGTTTTTTTGTCTCAAGGGTCCCAGCCAATTGCAAAGTTTGTGTAGCAGAGCACCCCCGTATGGTTGCCTGGAAACCACATCTCCACTTACCATTGCAGCTTAGGAACATGGCAAGTTCATTCTGGTGGCTCTGGGGTGAAGTACTAAGGGCTTATTTCTACATGGAATGTCATGAACATGGGTAACAATGCTGTTTTGTTACCTGCGAATTCTTAGCCTGTCATCTGTACACATCCTTGGTATTAAGGCAACTTTCCACAGACCTTTCCTGTAACCCTGCCAATGGGGGAACCTGAAGCACAATAGAGAACTCCTCTTTCCATTGCAGGAAGCCTGGCTGTTGCAATGGGTGTCCAACCCTCAAAGTGGGATCCAGCTATATGGCCAATGAGACTACGCCCTCTCATGAGGGCCCCCCTGGGCACAAAGAGGCATGATGACCCTCAGCCTGAGCATGCTTTCAAACAAGCCCTCTCTGTTACACCATTAGGATCCTGCATTGCAGGCCTGGAATGCCCCTAGGCCCAAATCCTAACACTTGGTGGGATATCCGGGCACCCAGACCCAGAGCCCGTCTCTGGAATCCCTGTTTTGGCATAAGCCTAAGTTGGAAAACAGCATTCTTCCCTGTTTTGGAGCACCCCTAAGATGGAAAAGAGCACTCTTTTCTTCTCTGAAAAACCACCAATCTATGGAGATCCACCAGGATCCTTAGAGAGGAAAAGTCTCCCATTGAACCATGAGACCACGTCTACATTCAGAGCCCATCCTGGACACACAATCCAGATAGAAAAGCCTGTGCTACCAGCTTTCAGTCACCCTAATTACAGTTCCTGACGTGATGCCTTCTAGGTCTATGCATTGGACCTGCGATCACCTTGCCACTATCCCTGACCCAAATTTGTGTTTGCAGACTTCCCTCCCAAAACCATGGCTCTCATATCCTCAAGGAGGTGGTCTCTGAAGCCTTACCACAGGACTGGGCCTGCCATCCCCAAGGAAACTGTGCCCATCACAGTTCCCCAAAGCCTCCAAGTTAGGAGAAACCTGCAAGGCCCCTGAGCCCACCCCAATATTGGAAGTGGCTCTGGATGCAAATGCACAGTCTGAAACACCCTGATCACCTACATCCAGTCAGACAACCATATCAATGGTCCTTAGTAAGAAAATTGAACCTGATGGGCACCAAGGACATCATTGGATCTCTAGATTAGGTTGCAAGCATCAATCCTCAGAGGCCTGTTCTTGAATACCAAGTCAGGATACAACATATGTACCCTGAGCCACAAAACAGAACATCTCCTCTCCCAAGATGGAAACTGTGCACATCGACCTGTGCCAAACCCTCAGCGTGGCCCATAGCCACCAATACATTCTAAGAACTCCCTTGTAACAAACCAGTTTTGGGACACATCTGTAAGAGATTCCAAGTCAACTCAAGGCCTTGGTACTTGGCACCAGAACCACCAAAACGAACCTGTCATGTTCCTCAGCTGCAATGGTCATTGGACGTGTGCTTTCCAGTCATCCATGCGGGAGGGCTCTGCTACGCAAACTTCCACTTGAGGGACCCTGGAGGAAAAAAAAAACAGACTCCTCCTGTCCATTAGAAGGAAACCTTGTTGTTTGGAGCATCTCACAATCTTAAGCGTGGGTAATCCTCCATTGCCTCCTGAAGCCACCCCTCCATTAGTCGTCATCCTAGACACAAACTCAAGTGTGAGCAAATATCTGACATCTGCCCTTACTCAGGTGCTGGATATCTCGTATAAGCTGCTGCACATTGAAACTGACTTCCGCTTGGCACTCAATTTAAGCATAGCTGGTGTTTACAATTGCATTCTCACCCTATTTGTCCCCAAACCCTCTTGATAGGGAATTCTGGATCCATAAGGCAGCATTCTGCCTGCCCCACAGAAAGAAGTGCTTCGTGAGTCTGGCCAGAAACCCTACATGAGGATCAATTTACTCGGCCCTGGAGAGAACCCCAATATATAGACTTCTCTGGCCACTAGTGCTGTGTCTGACACAGCCTGAGCCCAGACCTCGTGTCAGCCACCCAGAGAGCGGGGCCCATATCCAGCATGTGAGAACGGCCATGGCCCAAATCTGTCATCTCTATGCATCCTTGGTATTCAGGCATCTGTCCCCAGACCTTTGCTGTAATCCCTGCCTATGGGTGAACATGAAGCACAATAGATATTTCCTCCTTCCCCATGGCTGGAAACCTGGCCATTGGAATGTGTGTCCATCCCTCAGTGTGGGAGCCAGAAAATGGACAATGGGACCACGCCCACTCCTGAGGGCCACCCTGGGCACAAACAGGCATTGTAATGCTCAGCCTGAGCATGCTTCCAAACAAGCCCTCTCAGTTGCACCACCAAGATCCTGCATTGCAGGCCTGGTCTGCCCATAAGCCCAAATCCCAACCCTTGGTGGGATTTTCCAGGCGCCTAGACCCAGAGCCCATCTCTGGAATCCCTGTTTTGGGGCACACCTAAGATCAAAAATAGCAGTCTTCCCATCTCAAAAAGTCATCAAAATATTGGGAGCCGCCAGTATCCTTAGAGGAAAAATCTCCCATAGACCCATGAGGCCACAGCTACATTCTGAGGTCACCCTAGACACACAATCCAGATATAAAAGCCTGTGCTTCCACCTTCGGGTCATTCCAGTTACTGTTCCTGACGAGTAGCCTTCCAGGTCTACACATTGCCCTGCGATAACCTAGCCACTAAACCTAACCCGAGTTTGTGTTTGCAGACTTCCCTCCCAGAACCATGGCTCACATGCCCTCCAGGGTGGAGTCTCTGGAGCCACACCACAGGACTGTGCTTGCCATCCCCATGGAAATTGTGCATGTCAGTTAACCAAACCCTCCAGAGTTGGTTGAAACATTCAAGACCCCTGTGGCCACCCCAATATTGGAGGTTACTCTGGACATAAGTGCACAGTCTGAAACTCCCTGATCACCTACATCCTGGCAGACACCCAAGTCAACTTTCCTAAGTCTGAAGATTGAACCTCTCATGCCCCTGGGACTCATTGGAACCCTAGATTAGGTTGTCGGGCATCTGTCTTCAGAGGCCTGTTCTTGAATAGGAACTTATGATATGGCATGTGGTCCCTGAGCCACAAAACACTACATCTCCTGTCCCCAGAAGGTAACCGTGCTCTTCAACCTGTGTTAAACCCTCAGGGTAGGAGAATCTTGCAGGCACCTTAGCCACCAACACATTCTAAGATCTACCTGGTAAAAAAAACCAGCATTGTAACCCATCTTCAAGAGATTCCATGTCAACTCAAGACCTTGGTGCTTCGCCCCAGAAGCACCGTAAAGAACCTGCATGTTCCTCAGCTGCATTGGTCAATGGAGGTGTGCTTTCCAGGCATCCATGTGGAAGGGCTCTGCTACCCATACTTTTCACATGGGGGGCCCTGCAGAAAACATACCAGACTCTAACTGTCCAGTAGAAAAAACAACCTTGCTGTTTGGAGCATCTCACATGCATCAGCCTCTTGATGCCACTCCTCCATTCGGTCATCAGAGACACAAACTCCAGTGTGCGTAAACATCTGAAATCCACCTTTACTCAGGTGCTGGATATTTCATTTGTTGGCCACGATAGATACAAACTCTATCATGAGCAGACATCTGACCCTCGCCTGTACTCAGATGCTGGAGATCTCGAAAAAACCACTGCACATTGGAACGGCCATGTTCTCGGCACTGAGATTAAGCATAGATTGTGTTTTCTGCCTTCTGTTCTCACACTCCTCGCCTTCAAGTCCCCCATATTGGGAATTTGGGAGCCACAATGCCTTCTGCCTGCCCACCAGAAAAAAGAGGTGCCCTATGGGTCTGCGTGAAACTCCATATAAGGTTCCACCAGCACAGCCCTCTATAGCACCACAATATCATAGGCCACCTTGTGAACTAATGCTTTGTCTGACACAGCTCGAGCCCCGACCTCCTGGTAGCCACCTAGATAGCGGGACCCATATCTGGCAGGTGTGACCTGCCTTGACCTGAGTCCTTCATCTCAAACCAACCTGGTTATTCACGTACCAGTCCCAGAACATAGCTCAAATTACTGTGCATGGGGGAATCTGAAGCACAAAAGAGTACTCCTCCTTCCTCATAGAAGGAAAATTAAATGTTGATATGGTGGTCCAACCCTCATATTGGGATCCAGGTGCATGGAACATGAACCAATGCCCACTCAGGATGGGCATCTGGGCAAAAACAGGCATTGTGACCCTTACCCTGAGACCCATTTCCAACAAGTCTCCATGGGAGCTGAACCAAAGCCCCACAGAGCCAAGCAGTCAAGCCTCTAGGCCCAAATACTAAGCCTTTGTAGGGTTATCCAGGCACAGGGACCTATAACCCATCTCTGGAATCCCTGTGTTGACGGAAACACTGAAACAGTAAACCACGCTCTCTCCTTCTCAGTGAGACACCAAACTCTTGGGTGCTGGGCAGAATCCCCAGAGAGGTAGAATATTCCATGGACACATGAGGACACCCCACCATTCCAAGGCCATCCTAGACACAATCCAGACAGAAAAGCCTTTGCTCCTGCCTCCCAGCCACACGAATTTCAAATCCTGAGGAGCTGCCCTCAGCGTCTGCAGATCGGGGCTGCCATCACCTCCCTCCTAATTGATACACAATTTTGTGTCTGAAGACTTTGGTCCCAGAGCCCTTAACCACATTCCCTGCAGGATCGGGCTGACAGAACCACACTACATCACTGGGCCTGATCTCTGGATGAAATTCTGCCGTCTCAGTTGCACAAACCCTCCAGATTAGGAAAAGCCTGCAAGGCCCCTGAGCCCACCCCAATTTCATAGGCCACTCTGGAAAAAATGCACAGTCTGACACAGCCTGAGCATCTACCTCCAGGAAGACTCACAGGTCAAAGTCCCTAAGTCCGAAGGTTGAGGATGACATGCCCCTACAACCTCATAAGAACCCTAGCCTAGATATTCAGGCCTCTGTGCCCAGAGGCCTGGTCTTGAAATCCAACATATGATCCGACATGTGGTCCCTGAGCCATACAAGAGAACCCCTCCTGTCCCGAGAAGGGAACCTGGCTCCTGGGAACTGGGTCTAACCCTCAGGTAGGAGAATCCTGCATGTCCACAGACATACAACCACATTCTTTTTTTTATATAGATTTTATTTATTTATTTGACAGAGAGAGATCACAAGTAGGCATAGAGGAAGGCAGAGAGAGAGAGAGGAAGAAGCAGGCTCCCTGCTAAGCAGAGAGCCTGATGCGGGACTCAATCCCAGGACCCTGAGATCATGACCTGAGCCGAAGGCAGCAGCTTAGCCCATTGAGCCACCCAGGCACCCTCACCACCACATTCTAAGGTCTCCCTGGACACCAAGCAGCATTGTGACTCATTAGACTGAGAACATCCGTCAACTTAGATCACTTGGAAATTTGAACAAAAACCAGCAGATCAAGCCTGCAATGTTCCTCAGCTGCAATGGTCATGCAAGGAAGACTTCCCAGGCCCCCATTCAGAGACCTCTGCTGTCGAATCTTTCTATATGGGGGACCCTGGAGCCTTGTAAGCGGACTTCCCCTGTCCCACAGTAGGTCACCTTGCTGTTTGGAGCAGCTCACAAGGTCCTGCTTGGGAAAATTTCCAAGAATTCTTGAGGCCACCCCACAATTCGTTGACCATCATGGATGCAAACCCAGCGTGAGCAGACATCTGACCCTCGCCCATACTCAGGTGCTGGAAATCTCGAAACAACCACTGCACAATGGAATGGTCCTGTGGTCGGCACTGAGCTTATCCGTGGCTTGTGTTTTCAGACTTCTGTCTTCAAACTCCTCGCCTACAAGCCCTCCATATTGGGAATTCTGAAGCCACAGTGCAGCTTTCTGCCTGCCCACCAGAAAGAAGTGCCCTATAAGTCTTCGTAGTACCCACATGAGGATCCTCCTGCACGGCCCTCAATGGCACCCCAATATAATAGACCGACCTCTGCATACATTGTCTATCTGACACCGCCTGATCCCCGACCTCCTGTCAGCCACCCAGATAGTGGACCCCATATCCTCCAGGTGGGTCCAACCTTGGCCCGAGGCCATCATCTTGAAGCAACCTGGATATTCAGGTACCTGTCCCAGACTTAGCTCAAATTCCTGCCCATAGGGGACTCGGAAGCACAAAAGAGTGCTCCTCCTTCCCCATGGCCAGAAAACTGAATGTTGAGATGGCTGTACAACCCTGAGTGGGAACCAGGTGCATGGTCCATGAGACCATGCCTACACAGGATGGGCAGCTGGGCACAAATAGGCATTGTGACCCTCAGAATGAGACCCCTTTCCAAAGATCCCCCTTGGGATCTGGACCAGGATCCCAAATCGAAGCTTTGGTTAAGTTTTCCCAGTGTCTGGACCCAGAACCCATCTCTGGAATCCCTGTTTGGACAGGATCCCAGAGATGGAATACAGTCTTTTCCTCTTCCCCAGAAAGAAATCAAACTCTTGGGTGCCAAGCAGAATCACCAGAGTGGAATAATATCCCATGGACACATGAGGTCACCCCTCCATTTAGTGGCCATCCTAGACACAAAATCTAGACAGAAAAGCCTGTGCACCTCCCTCCCAGCCACCTGAATTTCAAATCCCGAGGAGCTTCCCTCAGGGTCTTCAGATTCGGACTGCCATCACCTCACTCCTACCTCTTATCCGAGGTTGTGTCTAAAGTCTTTGGTCCCAAAGTCCTGACACACATGACCTCCAGGATGGGGCCTCGAGAAACACATGACATCACTGGCCCTGCTCTCCTGAGGAAACCCTGCCCATCTCAGTTTCCCAAAATGTCCAGATTAGGAGAAAACTGCAAGGCCCCTGACTGCACCCCAATATCATAGGCCACTCTGGAAAAAGTGCACAGCCTGACACAGCCTCAGCACCTACCTCCAGGATGACATGCAGGCCAATGGCACTTAGTCCGAAGATTGAAACTTCCATGGCCCTAAAACCTCATCAGAACCCTAGCTTATGTTTTGAGGTCTCTCTCCCTAGAGGGCTGTTCTGGAAATTCAAGCATATGGTCCAACCTGTGGTCCGTGAGCCATACAAGAGCACACCTCCTGTCCCAAGAAGGAAACCTGGCTCCTGGGTACTGGGTCTAATCCTAAGGATAGAGAATCCTCAATGGTCAGAGAGCCGCCACCACATTCTAAGGTCTCCCTGGACACCAAGCAGCATTGGGACCTGTTAGACTGAGAACTTCCATCAACGAAAATCACTTGGAACTTGGAATCAGTGTCATTGGTTCAAGCTTACCCTGTTCCTCAGCTGCAATGGTAACACGAGATTGGCTTCCCAGGCCTCCATTCAGAGAGCATTGCTATCGAATCTTCCATATGGGGGACCCTGGAGCCCTGTAAGAAGACTTCTGCTGTCCCTTAGTAGGACACCTTGATATTTGGAGCAGCTCACAAGCTCCAGCTTGGAAAAACCTCCAAGAATTCTTGAGGCCTCCCCACCATTTGTTGGCCATCATGGATACAAACTCCAGCGTGAGCAGACATCTTCCCCTCGCCCAGGTGCTGGAGATCTCGAAACAACTGCTGTACATTGGAATAGACATGTGCTCGGCACTGAGCGTAACCGTAGCTTATGTTTTAATACTTCTGTCCTCACACTCCTCGCCTGCAAACCCTCCAACTTGGATATTCTGGAGCCGTAATGCAGCCATCTGCCTGCTCACCAGATAGAAGAAGTGAAGAAAGGGTCTGTGCAAAAATCCCCCATGAGGATCCAGTTGCACAGCTCTCAAAAGCACCCCAATATCATAGGCCGAACTCTCCACGAATGTTCTGTCTGACACAGCTCGAGCCCGAGCTCCTGACAGGCACCCAGAAAGCAGGCCTCATTTTCTGCAGGTGGGTCCTGCCTTGGCCCGAGAACCTCATCTCAAAGTGAACTGGGTATTCAGGCACCTGTCCCAGAACTTAGCTCAAATTCCTGCCCATGGGGGAACCTGAAGCATAAAAAAGTACCCCTCCTTCCCCATGGCAGGAAAACTGAATGTTGAGATGGCAGTCCAACCCTCAGAGTGGGAGCCAAGTGCATAGCCCATGAGGTCACACCCACTCAGCATGGGCATCTGGGCAAAAACAGGGATTGTGACCCTCAGAATGATACCCATTTCCAACAAGAACACTCGGGAGCTGTACCAGGAAAACATAGAGCAGGACCCTAGGCCCAAATCCTAAGCCTTGTTGCGGTGATCGAGGCTCCAGAACCCAGGACCCATCTCTGGAATGGCTGTTTGGACGGGATCCCTGACTCAGAAAACTGCGCTCCTCCCATCCCCCGGAAATACACCAAACTCTTGGGTGCCGAGCAGAATTCCCAGAGAGGTAGAATCTCACATGGACCCATGAGGCCACCCCTCCATTTCGTGGCCATCATAGACAAACAAGTCAGACAGAAAAGACTGTGCTCCTGCCTCACAGCCGTCCGAATTTCATATCTGGAGATGCTTCGCTCAGGGTCTGCAGATTGGGTCTGCCATCACCTCGAGCTTAACTCTTACCCGAGTTTGTGTCTGAAGACTTTGGACCCAGAGTCCTGACCCATATGCCCTCCAGGATGGGGCCTCCAGGAACACACAACAGCACTGGGCCAGCTCTCCCAAGGAATGTCAGCCTTTCTCAGTTTCCCAACCCACCAGATTAAGAGAAAATTGCAAGGCCCCTAATACCACCCCAATTCCATAGGAAGCTCCAGAAAAAATGCATAGTCTGACACAGCCTCAGAATATACCTCCAGGAAGACACCCAGGTCAATGGGAAGGGATGAAATGGCCTAACCCATGGCAGGCTCGATGTGCTGGGTGTGAAGCCAACTGTCTCAATGTCTCTCACAAGGTCTGGGGTCAGGCTATGTAAGACAGAGCATAGTGTTTAGGGTAGCCTATGCAATTGGGGTGTTGCCGATGGCTGAGCAGGTTGATTTTCATTTGGGGTTTCTGAGCAATGCCATAGACAATGTTTTTCTTTGGGGGGCAGGCAGAGTCCTTCGTTCTGGAACCAGAATTCCCAATCATGAGGGCTTTTGGGCCAGGAGTGCTAGGGTAGAGTCTGAAAACAAAAGATAGGGTGAGGTTGGGAGCAGGCACACTCTGCAAAGGCTGAAAGGATATCTCATGCATCTGAAGTCAGGCTGAGGATCAGACGTTGGCTGAGGTTGGATTGTGCCCTTGATAGCACCTTCATGAAGCAGGTGCCTCATGAGGCCAACGAAATTTTCCCACGCTGAGTTTGGAGGTTGCCACAAACCACAAGGTTTCCTTCTGCAAGACAGTCGAGTCCTGTTGAGTGGCTCCAGTACATACCATACGGAAGGACTGAAGAGGAGGGTTCAAAGGATGGATCCCTGAACAGCATGCCTCGCATTCCCTTTGGCCATTAACGACAAGATATGTTTGATCTGCTGGCTCTGGGGCAAGCTAACCAGCGGGCTGAGTTGAAATGGCCTCTCCTGAGGATGCGTCATAATGTGTGTTTCTGTCCATGGAGACCTTGGAATGTGATGGTTGTACTGTGGCCCTGCGGAATTCTCCGACCAGAAGGGTTTGATACAGATCCAGTAAGAAAGGGGTAGGGGGTGGCCTCAGTGACTGTGGACAAGTATCGTCTCTGGGGATTTGTCCCAGCTAACAGGAGTTTGGGGTCATTTTGTGGGAAGGGTGGAGTCCTGTTGTCTGGCTCATGTGTCTCTCCAAGAAAGTGATTCCAGAGCAGAGCCCCAGGAACGGGGGGGAGACTGGAAAACTCAAACACTGGTGAGGATTGGGTGTATAGGGGCTTGGCACGCCTCATATGCGGGCTCTTGGTCAAGGCCCTGACAGGCCTTTCTTTGATATTGGGCTCATGCTGAGGGTCTCAGAGTGAATTTGTGCCCAAGGCAGCACTCAAGTTTGGGCGTGGTTTCAGGGGAAATGAAGGTTTCTCCCACCCTGAAGGTGTGACTCCATGCCAAGAGCAAGCCTTACAGCCATGGGGAAGAAGGAGTTCTGATTTGAGATTCAGATGCCCAACTGTGTGGGGAATTGATATAATATCTGGGTTTAGATATCTGAAAACCAAGGTTAGGAAGAGATAACGGCATAAGACCATGGCATGTCAGAAGTGCTAGGTGTGTGGCCAGCTGTCTCCTTGCCTGTCTGGACGTCTGGCATCAGGCTGTGAAAGGCAGAGCATTAGTGCCCAGAGCAGCCTATCAAATCTGAGTGCCGTCGAGGCAAGAGCAGGTTGATCCTCATCTGGGTTTTATGGAGAGCCCCACAAGGAAACGTTTTCTACCAGTGGGCAGTAACTGGGCTGGCTTGTGGTTCTGCAAATCCTACTCTGGAGGGATTGTTTGCCAGGAGTGTGAGGAAGGAAGTCTGAAAACACAAGCTAGCGTGAGGTTTGGGACCGAGGGCACGGCAGGCGACTCTGCAGAGGCTTAATCAAGATCTCCTGCATTGCGGTCATATCTACTATGAGACGTGCTTCAAGCTACAGTTTTTGTCCATGATGGCCTCTCCCTGAAGGATATGGGGGGCTTCATGAGGCCCGGCAGGTTTGCCGTTTTCTCCTACACTGAAGGTTTGACTCACGGCCAGCAGCAAGGTTTCTTGCCATGGGGAAGGAGGGGTTCTGACTTGTGCATCAGGTTCCCCCTGTGCAGGGATTGGAGATAAGGTCTAGGTTCCGATGACTGAAAACCCAGGTTGGGAATGGATGCTGGCCTAAGGCAATGGCGGGTCCAATGTGCTGGGTGTGCAGCCAGCTGTGTCGGTGTCTGTTGGAAGGTCTGGGCTCAGGCTATTAGCGACAGAGCATCAGTGTTTAAGGTAGCCTATGCAATTGGGGTGTTGCCGAGGGCCAAGCAGTTTGATCCTCATTTGGGGTTTCTGGGCAGCACCATAGACAATGTTTTTCTCCTGGGAGGCAGGCAGAGTGCTTCAGTGTGGCCCCAGAATTCCCAGTAGGGAGGGTTTGTGGGCCAGGAGTGTGAGGACGGAAGTCTGAAAACACAAGCTAGGGTGAGGATTGGAGCCAAGGGCAGAGCAGGCCCAATCGGCAGAGGCTGAATCAAAATCTCCTGCATCTGAAGTCAGGCTGAGGATCAGAAGTTGGCTGAGGATGGAGTATGTGTCCATGATGGCACCTTCATGAAGCGGGGGCCTCATGAGTTTGGGGTCATTTTGTGGGAAGGGTGGAGACGTGTTGTCTGGCTCATGGGTCTCTCCAAGAAAGGGATTCCAGAGCAGAGCCCAGGTACAGGTGGGGCGACTGGAAAACTCAAACAATGGTGAGGATTGGGTGCATAGGGGCTTGGCAAGCCCCATATGCGGGCTCTTGGTCCAGGTCCTGACAGGCCTTTCTTTGACATGGGGCTCATGCTGAGGGTCACAGTGTGAATTTGTGCCCAAGCAGCACTCAAGTTTGGGCGTGGCATCAGGGGCCATGAAGGTTTCTCCCACCCTGAAGGTGTGACTCCATGCCAAGAGCAAGCTTGACAGCCATGGGGAAGGAGGAGTTCTGTTTTGTGCTTGCGATACCCAGCTGTGTGGAGAATTGATATAATGTCTAGGTTCAGATATCTGAAAACCAAGGTTAGGAAGAGGTGACGGCATAAGACCATGGCGTGTCCGAAGTGCTGGGTGTGTGGCCAGCTGTCTCTTTGTCTGTCTGGACGTCTGGCTTCAGGCTGTGTCAGACAGAGCATGAGTGCCCAGAGCAGCATATCCACTTCGGGGACCGTCGAGGCCCGAACAGGTTGATCCTCATCTGGGTTTTCTGGAGAGCCCCATAGGGAAGCGTTTTTCTTCCGTAAGGCAGACACTGGGCTGGGTTGTGGTTCTGGAGTTCCTAGTCCGTAGGGCTTGTTTGCCAGGAGTGTGAGGAAGGAAGTCTGAAAACAAAAGCTAGTGTGAGGTTTGGGACGGAGGGCATGGCAGGGCCACTCTGCAGAGGCTGAATCGAGATCTCCTGCACTGAGGTCATGTCAACTATGAGACGTGCCTCAGGCTAGAGTTCTTGTCCAGCATGGCCTCTTCCTGAAGGGTGTGGGGGCTTCATGAAGCCAGGGAGGTTTGCCAACGATGGGATTGGTGAACTACTCCAAACCTCAAGCTTTCCTTCTGCACGACAGTCGAGTCCTACTGGATGGTTTCAGGAGGCCCCATACGGAAAGACTCGAGAGCAGGTGTCTAAGCATGGATGCCTGGGCATGCCGACTCATATTCCCACTCTTTAGGCAGGACAAGGCAGGCTCAATCTGCAGGCTCCTGGGTGAGCTACCCAGGGGGGAGAGTTGAAATGGACTCTCCTGTAGATGAGTCCTACTGTGGCTTGGTGGCCTGGGAGACCTTGGAATGTGGAGTTGGCTCAGGGACTATGCAGGGTTTTCCAAACTGAGGTGTTTGACACAGCTCCTACAGGGAGGCTTCCCATGTGTAGACGAGAGGAGTTCTGTTCAGTGCCTCAGGAAAGCCCCATATCCTGTTCTTTGAACCAAAGCCTCTGAGGAGTGACACCTGGAACCCAAAGCAAGAGTTGAGATTACGGCCTAAGGGCCTGTCCGGCTCAACCTTCTATCTCTGTTGACATCTGTGGGCATGCCTTCGTGGAGGTAGCTGCTCAGCTTGTGTCCGAATGCCCCTGTGTGTCCAGGGAGCCTCCCAGTAGTGGGATGTCCTCGGGGGCCTTGAGGTTTCTCATATTCTGGAGGTGTGTGTCCAAAGGAATGGACACAGTTTCCCAGGAGAGAGCAGGCACGGTCCTGTGGTATGGCTCCAGAGGACCCAGCCTAGAGGCTGTGTTTGCCAGGGCTGTGGGGACAGATGTCTGAAAAAGCAAACTTGGCTCAGCTAGTGGTCAAGGTAATGGCAGGACTGATCTCCAGTCCGTGAGGGGAGATCCTCTGGATATCAAAGGAGGGCAAGTGGGAGGCAGTCACTCAGGATTTTGTCTCTGGGTGTTGCGTTCACAGTGTCCGGTCAGGGTAGGCGTTGTCTCAGAGGCCGAGGAAGAGCCTTCCTCTCGGGGGATTGTACAAGCTCCCAAGTGTTTGGGTTCATTCTGTGGGAAGGGAAGAGTACTGTTTTCTGCCACAGGGGACCCCCCAGGAGAGGGACTGTAGAGCACAGCAGTGGGTTCCCTCAACTGGAATACACACCATCTAGTTAATCCTGGGTGCCTATGGGCATGGCAAGCCACATATGCGGGCTCTTGGTCCAGTCACTGAGAGGCGTTACTTGAATAAGGTACTCACGCTGAGGGTCACAATGTGTGTTTGTGCCCAAGGCGGCCCTAACACTTGGGCGTTGCCTCATGGGCCATGTCGTTTTTCCTACACTGAAGGTTTGACTCACTGCCAGCAGCAAGTTTTCTTGCCATGGGGAAGGAGGGGTTCTTATTTGTGCATCAGGTTCCCCCCTGTGCAGGGATTGGAGATAAGGTCTAGGATCCGATGACTGAAAACCCAGGTTGGGAATGGATGCTGGCCTAAGGCAGTGGCGGGTCCAATGTCCTAGGAGTGCAGCCAGCTGTGTCGGTGTCTGTTGGAAGGTCTGGGCTCAGGCTATTTGTGACAGAGCATCAGTGTTTAAGGTAGCCTATGCAATTGGGGTGTTGCCGAGGGCCAAGCAGTTTGATCCTCATTTGGGGTTTCTGGGCAGCACCATAGACAATGTATTTCTCCTGGGAGGCAGGCAGAGTGCTTCTTTGTGGCCCCAGAATTCCCAGTAGGGAGGGCTTGTGGGCCAGGAGTGTGAGGACGGAAGTCTGAAAACACAAGCTAGGGTGAGTATTGGAGCCAAGGGCAGAGCAGACCCACTCTGCAGAGACTGAATCAAAATCTCCTGCATCTGAAGTCAGGCTGAGGATCAGACGTTGGCTGAGGCTGGAGTATGTGTCCATGATGGCACCTTCATGAAGCGGGGGCCTCATGAGGCCAAGGAAATTTTCCCACGCTGAGTTTGGAGGTTGCCCCAAACCACAAGGTTTCCTTCTGCGGGACATTCGAGTCCTGTTGCATGGCTCCAGGACATACCATATGGAAGGACTGGAGAGCAGGGTTCGAAGGATGGATCCCTGTACAGCATTCCTCGCATTCCAATAGGCCATTAGCGACAAGATATGTTTGATCTGCTGCCTCTGGGTCACGCTACCCAGGGGGCTGAGTTGAAATGGCCTCTCCTGAGGATGCGTCATAATGTGCGTTTGGGTCCATGGAGACCTTGGAATGTGCTGGTTGTTCGGTGGCCTTGCGGAACTCTCCTACCTGAAGGGTTTGATACTTCCCCAGTAAGAAAGCTGCCCATGTGGAGACGAGAGATGCTTGGTTTGGTGCCTCAGAGGAGCCCCATTTGCTGGTCTACGAAAACAGTCCTCTGAGAACGGACACATGGAAACAAAGCTAAGGTTCATATTAGGGCCTGGGGGCCTGTCCATTTCAACCTTCTGTCTCTGGGGACACTGTCTGAGAATCTAAGTGGAGATAGTTGCTCTGCTGGTGTCAGAGAGCCCCTCTTAGTCCAGGGTGGCCTACCTATTGATGGCCTCAGGGGCCTTGGAGCTTTTCCCTAAACTGTAGGGTTGTGGTCAATGGATTGGACACACTTTCCTTAGAGAGGGCCGGCACAATCTTTCGCTGTGGCTTCAGAGGCCCTAGCCTGGAGGTTGTGTGGGTCCATGCTGTGGGCACAGAAGTCTTAAAACACAAAGTCAGCTTATGAGTGGCGCCTAGGGTATGACAGGCCGGATGTACAGCCCGAGAAGGAAAACCTGGGCCTCTGAAACAAGGGCGAGTGGAAGGCGTTCCTTCAGGCTTTTGTCTCTGGATGTTGTGTCCGGGATAGCCGTGGATTGGAGCGGTGGCCTCAGGGACTGTGGACGAGTATCCCTCTCTGGGGATTTGTCCCAGCTCCCAAGAGTTTGGGGACATTTTGAGGGAAGGGTGGAGTCATGTTGTCTGGCTCATGGGTCTCTCCAAGAAAGGGATTCCAGAGTAGAGCCCAGGTACAGGTGGGGCGACTGGAAAACTCAAACACTGGTGAGGATTGGGTGCATAGGGGCTTGGCAAGCCCCATATGCGGGCTCTTGGTCCAGGTCCTGACAGGCCTTTCTTTGACATGGGGCTCATGCTGAGGGTCACAGTGTGAATTTGTGCCCAAGCAGCACTCAAGTTTGGGCGTGGCTTCAGGGGCCATGAAGGTTTCTCCCACCCTGAAGGTGTGACTCCATGCCAAGAGCAAGCTTGACAGCCATGGGGAAGGAGGAGTTCTGTTTTGTGCTTGCGATACCCAGCTGTGTGGAGAATTGATATAATGTCTAGGTTCAGATATCTGAAAACCAAGGTTAGGAAGAGGTGACGGCATAAGACCATGGCGTGTCCGAAGTGCTGGGTGTGCGGCCAGCTGTCTCCTTGTCTGTCTGGACGTCTGGCTTCAGGCTGTGTCAGACAGAGCATGAGTGCCCAGAGCATCCTATCCAGTTCGGGTACCGTCGAGACCCGAGCAGGTTGATCCTCATCTGGGTTTTCTGGAGAGCCCCACAGGGAAACGTTTTTCTTCCGTTGGACAGACACTGGGCTGGGTTTTGGTTCTGGAGTTTCTGGTCCGGAGGGCTTGTTTGCCAGGAGTGTGAGGAAGGAAGTCTGAAAACACAAGGTAGCGTGAGGTTGGGGACCGAGGGCACGGCAGGCCCACTCTGCAGAGGCTGAATCGAGATCTCCTGCACTGAGGTCATGTCAACTATGAGACGTGCCTCAGGCTAGAGTTTTTGTCCAGCATGGCCTCTTCCTGAAGGGTGAGGGCTTCATTAGGCCAGGGAGGTTTGCCTACGATGGGATTTGTGAACTACTCCAAACCTCAAGGTTTCCTTCTGCACGACAGTCGAGTCCTATTGGATGGTTCCAGGAGGCCCCATACGGAAAGACTCGAGAGCAGGTGTCTAAGCATGGATGCCTGGGAACGCCACTTCATATACCCACTCTTTAGTCAGGACAAGGCAGGCTCAATCTGCAGGCTCCTGTTTGAGCTACCCAGAGGGGAGAGTTGAAATGGACTCTCCTGAAGATGAGTCCTACTGTGGCTTGGTGGCCTGGGAGACCTTGGAATGTGTAGGTGGCTCAGGGACTCTGCAGGGTTTTCCAAACTGAGGTGTTTGACACAGCATCAACAAGGAAGCTTCCCATGTGAAGACGAGAGGAGTTCTGTTCAGTGCCTCAGGAAAGACCCATATCCTGTTCTTCGAACCAAAGCCTCTGAGGAGTAACACCTGGAAACCAAAGCAAGAGTTGAGATTACGGCCTAAGGGCCTGTCCGGCTCAACCTTCTATCTCTGTTACATCTGAGTGCATGCCTTCGTGGAGGTAGCTGCTCAGCTTGTGTCCGAATGCCCCTGTGTGTCCAGGGAGCCTCCCAGTAGTGGGATGTCCTCGGGGGTCCTGAGGTTTCTCATATTCTGGAGGTGTGTGTCCAAAGGAATGGACACAGTTTCCCAGGAGAGAGCAGGCACGGTCCTGTGGTATGGCTCCAGAGGACCCAGCCTAGAGGCTGTGTTTGCCAGGGCTGTGGGGACAGATGTCTGAAAAAGCAAATTTGGCTCAGCTAGTGGCCAAGGTAATGGCAGGACTGATCTCCAGTCCGTGAGGGGAGATCCTCTGGATATCAAAGGAGGGCAAGTGGGAGGCAGTCACTCAGGATTTTGTCTCTGGGTGTTGCGTTCACAGTGTCCGGTCAGGGTAGGGGTTGTCTCAGAGGCCGAGGAAGAGCCTTCCTCTCGGGGGATTGTGCAAGCTCCCAAGTGTTTGGATTCATTCTGTGGGAAGGGAAGAGTACTGTTTTCTGCCACAGGGGACCCCCCAGGAGAGGGACTCTAGAGCACAGCAGTGGGTTCCCTCAACTGGAATACACACCATCTAGTTAATCCTGGGTGCCTATGGGCATGCAAGCCACATATGCGGGCTCTTGGTCCAGTCACTGAGAGGCGTTACTTGAATAAGGTACTCACGCTGAGGGTCACAATGTGTGTTTGTGCCCAAGGCGGCCCTCACGCATGTGTGTGGCCTCATGGGTCATGCCGTTTTTCCTACACTGAAGGTTTGACTCACTGCCAGCAGCAAGTTTTCTTGCCATGGGGAAGGAGGGGTTCTTATTTGTGCATCAGGTTCCCCCCTGTGCAGGGATTGGAGATAAGGTCTAGGATCCGATGACTGAAAACCCAGGTTGGGAATGGATGCTGGCCTAAGGCAGTGGCGGGTCCAATGTCCTAGGAGTGCAGCCAGCTGTGTCGGTGTCTGTTGGAAGGTCTGGGCTCAGGCTATTTGTGACAGAGCATCAGTGTTTAAGGTAGCCTATGCAATTGGGGTGTTGCCGAGGGCCAAGCAGTTTGATCCTCATTTGGGGTTTCTGGGCAGCACCATAGACAATGTATTTCTCCTGGGAGGCAGGCAGAGTGCTTCTTTGTGGCCCCAGAATTCCCAGTAGGGAGGGCTTGTGGGCCAGGAGTGTGAGGACGGAAGTCTGAAAACACAAGCTAGGGTGAGTATTGGAGCCAAGGGCAGAGCAGACCCACTCTGCAGAGACTGAATCAAAATCTCCTGCATCTGAAGTCAGGCTGAGGATCAGACGTTGGCTGAGGCTGGAGTATGTGTCCATGATGGCACCTTCATGAAGCGGGGGCCTCATGAGGCCAAGGAAATTTTCCCACGCTGAGTTTGGAGGTTGCCCCAAACCACAAGGTTTCCTTCTGCGGGACATTCGAGTCCTGTTGCATGGCTCCAGGACATACCATATGGAAGGACTGGAGAGCAGGGTTCGAAGGATGGATCCCTGTACAGCATTCCTCGCATTCCAATAGGCCATTAGCGACAAGATATGTTTGATCTGCTGCCTCTGGGTCACGCTACCCAGGGGGCTGAGTTGAAATGGCCTCTCCTGAGGATGCGTCATAATGTGCGTTTGGGTCCATGGAGACCTTGGAATGTGCTGGTTGTTCGGTGGCCTTGCGGAACTCTCCTACCTGAAGGGTTTGATACTTCCCCAGTAAGAAAGCTGCCCATGTGGAGACGAGAGATGCTTGGTTTGGTGCCTCAGAGGAGCCCCATTTGCTGGTCTACGAAAACAGTCCTCTGAGAACGGACACATGGAAACAAAGCTAAGGTTCATATTAGGGCCTGGGGGCCTGTCCATTTCAACCTTCTGTCTCTGGGGACACTGTCTGAGAATCTAAGTGGAGATAGTTGCTCTGCTGGTGTCAGAGAGCCCCTCTTAGTCCAGGGTGGCCTACCTATTGATGGCCTCAGGGGCCTTGGAGCTTTTCCCTAAACTGTAGGGTTGTGGTCAATGGATTGGACACACTTTCCTTAGAGAGGGCCGGCACAATCTTTCGCTGTGGCTTCAGAGGCCCTAGCCTGGAGGTTGTGTGGGTCCATGCTGTGGGCACAGAAGTCTTAAAACACAAAGTCAGCTTATGAGTGGCGCCTAGGGTATGACAGGCCGGATGTACAGCCCGAGAGGGAAAACCTGGGCCTCTGAAACAAGGGCGAGTGGAAGGCGTTCCTTCAGGCTTTTGTCTCTGGATGTTGTGTCCGGGATAGCCGTGGATTGGAGCGGTGGCCTCAGGGACTGTGGACGAGTATCCCTCTCTGGGGATTTGTCCCAGCTCCCAAGAGTTTGGGGACATTTTGAGGGAAGGGTGGAGTCATGTTGTCTGGCTCATGGGTCTCTCCAAGAAAGGGATTCCAGAGTAGAGCCCAGGTACAGGTGGGGCGACTGGAAAACTCAAACACTGGTGAGGATTGGGTGCATAGGGGCTTGGCAAGCCCCATATGCGGGCTCTTGGTCCAGGTCCTGACAGGCCTTTCTTTGACATGGGGCTCATGCTGAGGGTCACAGTGTGAATTTGTGCCCAAGCAGCACTCAAGTTTGGGCGTGGCTTCAGGGGCCATGAAGGTTTCTCCCACCCTGAAGGTGTGACTCCATGCCAAGAGCAAGCTTGACAGCCATGGGGAAGGAGGAGTTCTGTTTTGTGCTTGCGATACCCAGCTGTGTGGAGAATTGATATAATGTCTAGGTTCAGATATCTGAAAACCAAGGTTAGGAAGAGGTGACGGCATAAGACCATGGCGTGTCCGAAGTGCTGGGTGTGCGGCCAGCTGTCTCCTTGTCTGTCTGGACGTCTGGCTTCAGGCTGTGTCAGACAGAGCATGAGTGCCCAGAGCATCCTATCCAGTTCGGGTACCGTCGAGACCCGAGCAGGTTGATCCTCATCTGGGTTTTCTGGAGAGCCCCACAGGGAAACGTTTTTCTTCCGTTGGACAGACACTGGGCTGGGTTTTGGTTCTGGAGTTTCTGGTCCGGAGGGCTTGTTTGCCAGGAGTGTGAGGAAGGAAGTCTGAAAACACAAGGTAGCGTGAGGTTGGGGACCGAGGGCACGGCAGGCCCACTCTGCAGAGGCTGAATCGAGATCTCCTGCACTGAGGTCATGTCAACTATGAGACGTGCCTCAGGCTAGAGTTTTTGTCCAGCATGGCCTCTTCCTGAAGGGTGAGGGCTTCATTAGGCCAGGGAGGTTTGCCTACGATGGGATTTGTGAACTACTCCAAACCTCAAGGTTTCCTTCTGCACGACAGTCGAGTCCTATTGGATGGTTCCAGGAGGCCCCATACGGAAAGACTCGAGAGCAGGTGTCTAAGCATGGATGCCTGGGAACGCCACTTCATATACCCACTCTTTAGTCAGGACAAGGCAGGCTCAATCTGCAGGCTCCTGTTTGAGCTACCCAGAGGGGAGAGTTGAAATGGACTCTCCTGAAGATGAGTCCTACTGTGGCTTGGTGGCCTGGGAGACCTTGGAATGTGTAGGTGGCTCAGGGACTCTGCAGGGTTTTCCAAACTGAGGTGTTTGACACAGCATCAACAAGGAAGCTTCCCATGTGAAGACGAGAGGAGTTCTGTTCAGTGCCTCAGGAAAGACCCATATCCTGTTCTTCGAACCAAAGCCTCTGAGGAGTAACACCTGGAAACCAAAGCAAGAGTTGAGATTACGGCCTAAGGGCCTGTCCGGCTCAACCTTCTATCTCTGTTACATCTGTGTGCATGCCTTCGTGGAGGTAGCTGCTCAGCTTGTGTCCGAATGCCCCTGTGTGTCCAGGGAGCCTCCCAGTAGTGGGATGTCCTCGGGGGTCCTGAGGTTTCTCATATTCTGGAGGTGTGTGTCCAAAGGAATGGACACAGTTTCCCAGGAGAGAGCAGGCACGGTCCTGTGGTATGGCTCCAGAGGACCCAGCCTAGAGGCTGTGTTTGCCAGGGCTGTGGGGACAGATGTCTGAAAAAGCAAATTTGGCTCAGCTAGTGGCCAAGGTAATGGCAGGACTGATCTCCAGTCCGTGAGGGGAGATCCTCTGGATATCAAAGGAGGGCAAGTGGGAGGCAGTCACTCAGGATTTTGTCTCTGGGTGTTGCGTTCACAGTGTCCGGTCAGGGTAGGGGTTGTCTCAGAGGCCGAGGAAGAGCCTTCCTCTCGGGGGATTGTGCAAGCTCCCAAGTGTTTGGATTCATTCTGTGGGAAGGGAAGAGTACTGTTTTCTGCCACAGGGGACCCCCCAGGAGAGGGACTCTAGAGCACAGCAGTGGGTTCCCTCAACTGGAATACACACCATCTAGTTAATCCTGGGTGCCTATGGGCATGCAAGCCACATATGCGGGCTCTTGGTCCAGTCACTGAGAGGCGTTACTTGAATAAGGTACTCACGCTGAGGGTCACAATGTGTGTTTGTGCCCAAGGCGGCCCTAACGCTTGGGCGTTGCCTCATGGGCCATGTCGTGTTTCCTACACTGAAGGTTTGACTCACTGCCAGCAGCAAGTTTTCTTGCCATGGGGAAGGAGGGGTTCTTATTTGTGCATCAGGTTCCCCCCTGTGCAGGGATTGGAGATAAGGTCTAGGTTCCGATGACTGAAAACCCAGGTTGGGAATGGATGCTGGCCTAAGGCAGTGGCAGGTCCAATGTGCTGGGTGTACAGCCAGCTGTGTCGGTGTCTGTTGGAAGGTCTGGGCTCAGGCTATTTGCGACTGAGCATCAGTGTTTAAGGTAGCCTATGCAATTGGGGTGTTGCCGAGGGCCAAGCAGTTTGATCCTCATTTGGGGTTTCTGGGCAGCACCATAGACAATGTATTTCTCCTGGGAGGCAGGCAGAGTGCTTCTTTGTGGCCCCAGAATTCCCAGTAGGGAGGGCTTGTGGGCCAGGAGTGTGAGGACGGAAGTCTGAAAACACAAGCTAGGGTGAGGATTGGAGCCAAAGGCAGAGCAGACCCACTCTGCAGAGGCTTAATCAAAATCTCCTGCATCTGTAGCCAGGCTGAGGATCAGACGTTGGCTGAGGCTGGAGTATGTGTCCATGATGGCACCTTCATGAAGCGGGGGCCTCATGAGGCCAAGGAAGTTTTCCCACGCTGAGTTTGGAGGTTGCCCCAAACCACAAGGTTTCCTTCTGTGGGACATTCGAGTCCTGTTGCATGGCTCCAGGACATACCATATGAAAGGACTGGAGAGCAGTGTTCGTAGGATGGATCCCTGTACAGCATGCCTCGCATTCCCATTGGCCATTAGCGAAAAGATATGTTTGATCTGCTGCCTCTGGGTCACGCTACCCAGGGGGCTGAGTTGAAATGGCCTCTCCTGAGGATGCGTCATAATGTGCGTTTGGGTCCATGGAGACCTTGGAATGTGCTGGTTGTTCAGTGGCCCTGTGGAACTCTCCTACCTGAAGGGTTTGATACATCCCCAGTAAGAAAGCTCCCCATGTGGAGAGAGAGGTTTGGTTTGGTGCCTCGGAAAAGCCCCGTGTGCTGGTCTACGAAAACAGTCCTCTGAGAACAGACACATGGAAACAAAGCTAAGGTTCATATTAGGGCCTGGGGGCCTGTCCATTTCAACCTTCTGTCTCTGGGGACACTGTCTGAGAATCTAAGTGGAGATAGTTGCTCTGCTGGTGTCAGATAGCCCCTCTTAGTCCAGGGTGGCCTACCTATTGATGGCCTCAGGGGCCTTGGAGCTTTTCCCTAAAACTGTAGGGTTGTGGTCAATGGATTGGACACACTTTCCTTAGAGAGGGCCAGCACAATCTTTCGCTGTGGCTTCAGACGCCCTAGCCTGGAGGTTGTGTGGGTCCATGCTGTGGGCACAGAAGTCTTAAAACACAAAGTCAGCTTATGAGTGGCGCCTAGGGTATGACAGGCCGGATGTACAGCCTGAGAGGGAACTCCTGGGCCTCTGAAACAAGGGCGAGTGGAAGGCGTTCCTTCAGGCTTTTGTCTCTGGATGTTGTGTCCGGGATAGCCGTGGATTGGAGCGGTGGCCTCAGGGACTGTGGACGAGTATCCCTCTCTGGGGATTTGTCCCAGCTCCCAAGAGTTTGGGGACATTTTGAGGGAAGGGTGGAGTCATGTTGTCTGGCTCATGGGTCTCTCCAAGAAAGGGATTCCAGAGTAGAGCCCAGGTACAGGTGGGGCGACTGGAAAACTCAAACACTGGTGAGGATTGGGTGCATAGGGGCTTGGCAAGCCCCATATGCGGGCTCTTGGTCCAGGTCCTGACAGGCCTTTCTTTGACATGGGGCTCATGCTGAGGGTCACAGTGTGAATTTGTGCCCAAGCAGCACTCAAGTTTGGGCGTGGCTTCAGGGGCCATGAAGGTTTCTCCCACCCTGAAGGTGTGACTCCATGCCAAGAGCAAGCTTGACAGCCATGGGGAAGGAGGAGTTCTGTTTTGTGCTTGCGATACCCAGCTGTGTGGAGAATTGATATAATGTCTAGGTTCAGATATCTGAAAACCAAGGTTAGGAAGAGGTGACGGCATAAGACCATGGCGTGTCCGAAGTGCTGGGTGTGCGGCCAGCTGTCTCCTTGTCTGTCTGGACGTCTGGCTTCAGGCTGTGTCAGACAGAGCATGAGTGCCCAGAGCATCCTATCCAGTTCGGGTACCGTCGAGACCCGAGCAGGTTGATCCTCATCTGGGTTTTCTGGAGAGCCCCACAGGGAAACGTTTTTCTTCCGTTGGACAGACACTGGGCTGGGTTTTGGTTCTGGAGTTTCTGGTCCGGAGGGCTTGTTTGCCAGGAGTGTGAGGAAGGAAGTCTGAAAACACAAGGTAGCGTGAGGTTGGGGACCGAGGGCACGGCAGGCCCACTCTGCAGAGGCTGAATCGAGATCTCCTGCACTGAGGTCATGTCAACTATGAGACGTGCCTCAGGCTAGAGTTTTTGTCCAGCATGGCCTCTTCCTGAAGGGTGAGGGCTTCATTAGGCCAGGGAGGTTTGCCTACGATGGGATTTGTGAACTACTCCAAACCTCAAGGTTTCCTTCTGCACGACAGTCGAGTCCTATTGGATGGTTCCAGGAGGCCCCATACGGAAAGACTCGAGAGCAGGTGTCTAAGCATGGATGCCTGGGAACGCCACTTCATATACCCACTCTTTAGTCAGGACAAGGCAGGCTCAATCTGCAGGCTCCTGTTTGAGCTACCCAGAGGGGAGAGTTGAAATGGACTCTCCTGAAGATGAGTCCTACTGTGGCTTGGTGGCCTGGGAGACCTTGGAATGTGTAGGTGGCTCAGGGACTCTGCAGGGTTTTCCAAACTGAGGTGTTTGACACAGCATCAACAAGGAAGCTTCCCATGTGAAGACGAGAGGAGTTCTGTTCAGTGCCTCAGGAAAGACCCATATCCTGTTCTTCGAACCAAAGCCTCTGAGGAGTAACACCTGGAAACCAAAGCAAGAGTTGAGATTACGGCCTAAGGGCCTGTCCGGCTCAACCTTCTATCTCTGTTACATCTGTGTGCATGCCTTCGTGGAGGTAGCTGCTCAGCTTGTGTCCGAATGCCCCTGTGTGTCCAGGGAGCCTCCCAGTAGTGGGATGTCCTCGGGGGTCCTGAGGTTTCTCATATTCTGGAGGTGTGTGTCCAAAGGAATGGACACAGTTTCCCAGGAGAGAGCAGGCACGGTCCTGTGGTATGGCTCCAGAGGACCCAGCCTAGAGGATGTGTTTGCCAGGGCTGTGGGGACAGATGTCTGAAAAAGCAAATTTGGCTCAGCTAGTGGCCAAGGTAATGGCAGGACTGATCTCCAGTCCGTGAGGGGAGATCCTCTGGATATCAAAGGAGGGCAAGTGGGAGGCAGTCACTCAGGATTTTGTCTCTGGGTGTTGCGTTCACAGTGTCCGGTCAGGGTAGGGGTTGTCTCAGAGGCCGAGGAAGAGCCTTCCTCTCGGGGGATTGTGCAAGCTCCCAAGTGTTTGGATTCATTCTGTGGGAAGGGAAGAGTACTGTTTTCTGCCACAGGGGACCCCCCAGGAGAGGGACTCTAGAGCACAGCAGTGGGTTCCCTCAACTGGAATACACACCATCTAGTTAATCCTGGGTGCCTATGGGCATGCAAGCCACATATGCGGGCTCTTGGTCCAGTCACTGAGAGGCGTTACTTGAATAAGGTACTCACGCTGAGGGTCACAATGTGTGTTTGTGCCCAAGGCGGCCCTAACGCTTGGGCGTTGCCTCATGGGCCATGTCGTGTTTCCTACACTGAAGGTTTGACTCACTGCCAGCAGCAAGTTTTCTTGCCATGGGGAAGGAGGGGTTCTTATTTGTGCATCAGGTTCCCCCCTGTGCAGGGATTGGAGATAAGGTCTAGGTTCCGATGACTGAAAACCCAGGTTGGGAATGGATGCTGGCCTAAGGCAGTGGCGGGTCCAATGTGCTGGGTGTACAGCCAGCTGTGTCGGTGTCTGTTGGAAGGTCTGGGCTCAGGCTATTTGTGACAGAGCATCACTGTTTAAGGTAGCCTATGCAATTGGGGTGTTGCCGAGGGCCAAGCAGTTTGATCCTCATTTGGGGTTTCTGGGCAGCACCATAGACAATGTATTTCTCCTGGGAGGCAGGCAGAGTGCTTCTTTGTGGCCCCAGAATTCCCAGTAGGGAGGGCTTGTGGGCCAGGAGTGTGAGGACGGAAGTCTGAAAACACAAGCTAGGGTGAGGATTGGAGCCAAAGGCAGAGCAGACCCACTCTGCAGAGGCTTAATCAAAATCTCCTGCATCTGTAGCCAGGCTGAGGATCAGACGTTGGCTGAGGCTGGAGTATGTGTCCATGATGGCACCTTCATGAAGCGGGGGCCTCATGAGGCCAAGGAAGTTTTCCCACGCTGAGTTTGGAGGTTGCCCCAAACCACAAGGTTTCCTTCTGTGGGACATTCGAGTCCTGTTGCATGGCTCCAGGACATACCATATGAAAGGACTGGAGAGCAGTGTTCGTAGGATGGATCCCTGTACAGCATGCCTCGCATTCCCATTGGCCATTAGCGAAAAGATATGTTTGATCTGCTGCCTCTGGGTCACGCTACCCAGGGGGCTGAGTTGAAATGGCCTCTCCTGAGGATGCGTCATAATGTGCGTTTGGGTCCATGGAGACCTTGGAATGTGCTGGTTGTTCAGTGGCCCTGTGGAACTCTCCTACCTGAAGGGTTTGATACATCCCCAGTAAGAAAGCTGCCCATGTGGAGAGAGAGGTTTGGTTTGGTGCCTCGGAAAAGCCCCGTGTGCTGGTCTACGAAAACAGTCCTCTGAGAACAGACACATGGAAACAAAGCTAAGGTTCATATTAGGGCCTGGGGGCCTGTCCATTTCAACCTTCTGTCTCTGGGGACACTGTCTGAGAATCTAAGTGGAGATAGTTGCTCTGCTGGTGTCAGATAGCCCCTCTTAGTCCAGGGTGGCCTACCTATTGATGGCCTCAGGGGCCTTGGAGCTTTTCCCTAAACTGTAGGGTTGTGGTCAATGGATTGGACACACTTTCCTTAGAGAGGGCCAGCACAATCTTTCGCTGTGGCTTCAGACGCCCTAGCCTGGAGGTTGTGTGGGTCCATGCTGTGGGCACAGAAGTCTTAAAACACAAAGTCAGCTTATGAGTGGCGCCTAGGGTATGACAGGCCGGATGTACAGCCTGAGAGGGAACTCCTGGGCCTCTGAAACAAGGGCGAGTGGAAGGCGTTCCTTCAGGCTTTTGTCTCTGGATGTTGTGTCCGGGATAGCCATGGATTGGAGCGGTGGCCTCAGGGACTGTGGACGAGTATCCCTCTCTGGGGATTTGTCCCAGCTCCCAAGAGTTTGGGGTCATTTTGAGGGAAGGGTGGAGTCGTGTTGTCTGGCTCATGGGTCTCTCCAAGAAAGGGATTCCAGAGTAGAGCCCAGGTACAGGTGGGGCGACTGGAAAACTCAAACACTGGTGAGGATTGGGTGCATAGGGGCTTGGCAAGCCCCAGATGCAGGCTCTTGGTCCAGGTCCTGACAGGCCTTTCTTTGACATGGGGCTCATGCTGAGGGTCACAGTGTGAATTTGTGCCCAAGCAGCACTCAAGTTTGGGCGTGGCTTCAGGGGCCATGAAGGTTTCTCCCACCCTGAAGGTGTGACTCCATGCCAAGAGCAAGCTTGACAGCCATGGGGAAGGAGGAGTTCTGTTTTGTGCTTGCTATACCCAGCTGTGTGGAGAATTGATATAATGTCTAGGTTCAGATATCTGAAAACCAAGGTTAGGAAGAGGTGACGGCATAAGACCATGGCGTGTCCGAAGTGCTGGGTGTGCGGCCAGCTGTCTCCTTGTCTGTCTGGACGTCTGGCTTCAGGCTGTGTCAGACAGAGCATGAGTGCCCAGAGCATCCTATCCAGTTCGGGTACCGTCGAGGCCCGAGCAGGTTGATCCTCATCTGGGTTTTCTGGAGAGCCCCACAGGGAAACGTTTTTCTTCCATTACGCAGACACTGGGCTGGGTTTTGGTTCTGGAGTTCCTGGTCCGGAGGGCTTGTTTGCCAGGAGTGTGAGGAAGGAAGTCTGAAAACACAAGGTAGCGTGAGGTTTGGGACCGAGGGCACGGCAGGCCCACTCTGCAGAGGCTGAATCGAGATCTCCTGCACTGAGGTCATGTCAACTATGAGACGTGCCTCAGGCTAGAGTTTTTGTCCAGCATGGCCTCTTCCTGAAGGGTGAGGGCTTCATTAGGCCAGGGAGGTTTGCCTACGATGGGATTTGTGAACTACTCCAAACCTCAAGGTTTCCTTCTGCACGACAGTCGAGTCCTATTGGATGGTTCCAGGAGGCCCCATACGGAAAGACTCGAGAGCAGGTGTCTAAGCATGGATGCCTGGGAACGCCACTTCATATACCCACTCTTTAGTCAGGACAAGGCAGGCTCAATCTGCAGGCTCCTGTTTGAGCTACCCAGAGGGGAGAGTTGAAATGGACTCTCCTGAAGATGAGTCCTACTGTGGCTTGGTGGCCTGGGAGACCTTGGAATGTGGAGGTGGCTCAGGAACTCTGCAGGGTTTTCCAAACTGAGGTGTTTGACACAGCTCCAACAAGGAAGCTTCCCATGTGGAGACGAGAGGAGTTCTGTTCAGTGCCTCAGGAAAGCCCCATATCCTGTTCTTCGAACCAAAGCCTCTGAGGAGTAACACCTGGAACCCAAAGCAAGAGTTGAGATTATGGCCTAAGGGCCTGTCCGGCTCAACCTTCTATCTCTGTTGAAATCTATGTGCATGCATTCATGGATGTAGCTGCTCAGCTTGTGTCCGAATGCCCCTGTGAGTCCAGTGAGGCTCCCAGTAGTGGGATGTCCTCGGGGGCCTTGAGGTTTCTCATATTCTGGAGGTGTGTGTCCAAAGGAATGGACACAGTTTCCCAGGAGAGAGCAGGCACGGTCCTGTGGTATGGCTCCAGAGGACCCAGCCTAGAGGCTGTGTTTGCCAGGGCTGTGGGGACAGATGTCTGAAAAAGCAAACTTGGCTCAGCTAGTGGCCAATGTAATGGCAGGACTGATCTCCAGTCCGTGAGGGGAGATCCTCTGGAAATCAAAGTAGGGCAAGTGGGGGGCAGTCACTCAGGATTTACAGTGTCCGGTCAGGGTAGGGGTTGTCTCAGAGGCCGAAGAAGTGCCTTCCTCTCGGGGGATTGTCCAAGCTCCCAAGTGTTTGTGTTCATTCTGTGGGAATGAAGAGTACTGTTTTCTGCCACAGGGGGCCCCCCAGGAGAGGGACTCTAGAGCACAGCAGTGGGTTCCCTCAACTGGAATACACACCATCTATTTAGTCCTGGGTGCCTATGGGCATGGCAAACCACATATGCGGGCTGTTGGTCCAGTCACTGAGAGGCGTTACTTGAATAAGGTACTCACGCTGAGGGTCACAATGTGTGTTTGTGCCCAAGGCGGCCCTCACGCATGTGCGTGGCCTCATGGGTCATGCCGTTTTCTCCAACACTGAAGGTTTGACTCACTGCCAGCAGCAAGGTTTCTTGCCATGGGGTAGGAGGGGTTCTGACTTGTGTGCATCAGAGGGGGTCCCCCCTGTGCAGGGATTGGATATAAGGTCTAGGACCGATGACTGAAAACCCAGGTTGGGAATAGATGGTGGCCTAAGGCAGTGGCGGGTCCAATGTGCTGGGTGTGCAGCCAGCTGTGTCGGTGTCTGTTGGAAGGTCTGGGCTCAGGCTATTTGCCTCAGAGCATCAGTGTTTAAGGTAGCCTATGCAATTGGGGTGTTGCCGAGGGCCAAGCAGTTTGATCCTCATTTGGTGTTTCTGGGCAGCACCATAGACAATGATTTTCTACTGGGACGCAGGCAGAGTGCTTCATTGTGGCCCCAGAATTCCCAGTAGGGAGGGCTTGTGGGCCTGGAGTGTGAGGACGGAAGTCTGAAAACACAAGCTAGGGTGAGGATTGGAGCCAAGGGCAGAGCAGGTCCATTCTGCAGAGGCTGAATCAAAATCTCCTGCATCTGAAGTCAGGCTGATGATCAGACGTTGGCTGAGGCTGGAGTATTTGTCCATGATGGCACCTTCATGAAGCGGGGGCCTCATGAGGCCAAGGAAGTTTTCCCACGCTGAGTTTGGAGGTTGCCCCAAACCACAAGGTTTCCTTCTGCGGGACATTCGAGTCCTGTTGCATGGCTCCAGGACATACCATACGGAAGGACTGGAGAGCAGGGTTCGAAGGATGGATCCCTGTACAGCATGCCTCGCATTCCAATAGGCCATTAGCGATAAGATATGGTTGATCTGGGGCCTCTGGAACACGCGATCCAGGGGGCTGAGTTGAAATGGCCTCTCCTGAGGATGCGTCATAATGTGCGTTTGGGTCCATGGAGACCTTGGAATGTGCTGGTTGTTCAGTGGCCCTTCGGAACTCTCCTACCTGAAGGGTTTGATACATCCCCAGTAAGAAAGCTGCCCATGTGGAGACGAGAGATCCTTGGTTTGGTGCCTCAGAAAAGCCCCATGTGCTGGTCTATGAAAACAGTCCTCTGAGAACGGACACATGGAACAAAGCTAAGGTTCATATTAGGGCCTGGGGGTCTGTCCATTTCAACCCTCTATCTCTGGGGACACTTTCTGAGAGTCTAAGTGAAGATAGTTGCTCCGCTGGTGTCAGAGAGCCCCTCTTAGTCCAGGGTGGCCTACACTATTGATGTCCTCAGGGGCCTTGGAGCTTTTCCCTAACCTGTAGGGCTGTGCTCAGTGGATTGGGCACACTTTCCTTGGAGAGGGCAGGCACAAACTTTCGCTGTGGCTCCAGAGGCCCTAGCCTGGAGGTGTGTGGGTCCAGGCTGTGGGCACAGAAGTCTGAAAACACAAACTCAGCTTATGAGTGGTGCCTAGGGTATGGCAGGCCGGATGTACAGCCCGAGAGGGAACTCCTGGGCCTCTGAAACAAGGGCGAGTGGGAGGCGTTCCTTCAGTCTTTTGTCTCTGGATGCTGTGTCCGGGATAGCCGTGGATTTGAGGGGTGGCCTCAGGGACTGTGGACGAGTATCCCTCTCTGGGGATTTGTCCCATCTTCCAAGATTGGGGTCATTTTGTGGGAAGGGTGGAGTCGTGTTGTCTGGCTCATGTGTCTCTCCAAGAAAGGGATTCAAGATCAGAGCCCCAGGTACGGGCGGGGCGACTGGAAATCTCAAACCCTGGTGAAAATTGGGTGCATAGGGGCTTGGCAAGCCCCATATGCGGGCTCTTTGTCCAGGCCCTCACAGGCCTTCTTTGACATGGGGCTCATGCTAGGGTCACAGTGTGAATTTGTTCCCAATCAGCACTCAAGTGCTGCTTGGGCACTACCTGAAGGGTTTGATACATCCCCAGTAAGAAAGCTCCCCATGTGGAGACGAGAGGAGTTCTGTTCAGTGCCTCAGGAAAGCCCCATATCCTGTTCTTCGAACCAAAGTTTCTGAGGAGTAACACCTGGAACCCAAAGCAAGAGTTGAGATTATGGCCTAAGGGCCTGTCTGGCTCAACCTTCTATCTCTGTTGACATCTGTGTGCATGCCTTCGTGGAGGTAGCTGCTCAGCTTGTGTCCGAATGCCCCTGTGTGTCCAGGGAGGCTCCCAGTAGTGGGATGTCCTCGGGGGCCTTGAGGTTTCTCATATTCTGGAGGTGTGTGTCCAAAGGAATGGACACAGTTTCCCAGGAGAGAGCAGGCACGGTCCTGTTGTATGGCTCCAGAGGACCCAGCCTAGAGGCTGTGTTTGCCAGGGCTGTGGGGACTGATGTCTGAAAAAGCAAACTTGGCTCAGGAAGGGGCCAAGGTAATGGCAGGACTGATCTCCAGTCCGTGAGGGGAGATTCTCTGGATATCAAAGGAGGGCAAGTGGGAGGCAGTTGCTCAGGCTTTTGTCTCTGGGTGTTGCGTTCACAGTGTCCGGTCAGGGTAGGGGTTGCCTCAGGGGCCGAGGAAGAGCCTTCCTCTCGGGGGATTGTCCAAGCTCCCAAGTGTTTGGGTTCATTCTATGGGAAGTGAAGAGTACTGTTTTCTGCCAGAAAGGACCCCCCAGGAGAGGGACTCTAGAGCACAGCAGTGGGTTCCTTCAACTGGAATACACACCATCTAGTTAGTTTTGGGTGCCTATGGGCATGGCAGGGACTATATGCAGGATCTTCGTCACGAACCTGACAGGCCTTTCTTTGACATGGGGCTCATGCTAGGGTCACAGTGTGAATTTGTGCCCAAGCAGCACTCATGATTTGGCGTGGCATCAGGGGCCATGAAGGGTTCCCCACGTGAAGGTTGACTCCATGTGAAGCACAAGCATTACAGCCATGTGGAAGGCAGAGTTCTGATTGTGATTCTGATACACAAACTCAGCTTCTTTTGTGGACGGCGGTATGGCAGGCCCAATATACAAACAATGAGAAGAACTCATGAAGATTTGAATATAGAGCGAGTCTGAGGCGCTTGCTCAGGCATTTGTCTCTGGAATTTTTATCAGCAATGGCCATAGAATGTCGGGGATGCTTCATGGGCCATGGACGAATCTACCTCTATGAGTATTTCGCCCGATTCCCAATTTTTTTTCGTCAAACTGTGGGATGGGAGGACTCCTTTCAGTTTTGTTACTCAGGTGTCCCACGAAAAGAGGAATTCCAAAGCAAAGCCGTGGGGAAGACTGAAGGGACCACCAGAACTATGGTTCAAAATTGGGGACTAGGGGCATGGCAAGCCCAATATGCTATCTCTTAATCCAGCCACTGAGAGGCCTTACTTGAGGACTTTGGTCAGGCTGAGGGTCACAATGTGTGTTTGTGACCAATGTAGCCTCCGAGCATGGCGGGGCCTCATGGGCAACACTGGATTCAACTACACAGAAAGTTGGACAACATGCCAACCACAAGGTATCTTGCCATGGGGAAGGAGTTCTGATTTCTGCATCCCGTTCTACCCTGGGCAGTGATTGGAGGTAAGGTCTAGAATCTAAAGCCTGAAATCCGAGGTTGGGAAGAGATGATGACCTAAGGCCATGGCGGCTCGATGTGCTCAGTGTGCGGCCAGCTGTCTGGGATGGGCCAGGGAGTCCAGGCTCAGGCTGTGTCAGAAAGGGCATTAGTGCCCTGCTCAGCCTATGTATTTGGGGTACAGCCAAGGTCGGTGCAGGTTGATCCTCATTTGGGGTTACTGGGCAGAGTGCTGCATTGTAGTTCTGGATTGCCAAACTGGAGGCCTTGTGGGCCAGTAGTCTGACGACAAAGGTTTGAGAACACAAGCTAGGCTTAGGTTTCTGGGTGAGGCCATGGCAGGCACAATCTACAGACCTGAATCGAGATCTTATGCATCTGAAGTCAGGGCGAGGATCAGACGATCGCTCAGGTTGTAGTTTCTGTCCCTGATGGCCGCTTCATGAATGGGGGGGGGGATCACGAGGCCATGGGGGTTTTCCCACGATGGGAGTTGTGAGAAGCTCCAAACTGCAGAGAGTCTTCTGCAGGACAATTGAGACCTGTTGTTTGGCTCCAGGCCAATGATTCTGAGCAGGGTTCTAAGGATGGATGACTGGGTAGCCCACCTCGCATTCCAATTGTCTCTTAGCAACAAGACAGGTTAGATCTCCTGGATCTGTGGGGAGCAACCGAGGACGCTGCATTGAAATGGACACCCCTAAGCATGGGTCCTAATGTGCTTTTGTGTCTAAGGAGACCTTGGAATGAAGCGGTGGCACTTGGGCCCTAAAGAGTTCTAATAAACAGAGGCTTTGACACAGCTCCAACGTGCAAGTATCCCATGTGTAGATGAGATGTTTTCTGTTGGGTGAGTCAAGAAACAGCTATATGCTGCTTTTGAATTCCAGGCCTCTGAGGAGAGATGCCTGGAAACGAAAGCAATGGATCTGATTAGTGCCTAGGGGCCTGTTCTTTCCTTTTTACCTCTGGGGACATCTCTCTATGGGTCTGAGTGCAGGTAGGTGCTCTGTAGTGCTCAGATTGCCCCTGTTTTTTCCTGGGAAGCCACCACTATTGAGATGGATCAGGGAATTTGGAGGTTTATCCTATTAGAAGGGTTGTGGCCATTGGAATGGGCACAAACAATTCCCTTGGAGAGAGCAAGTACAGTCCTCAGGTTAGGCTCCAGGGGCCTGAGCCTGTAGGTTGTGTAGGCCAGGGCTGTTTGGAAAGTTGTCTGAAAACAAACTCAGCTTAGTTTTGGGGACGTAGGTATCGCAGGCCCGATCTACAAACCATGAGAAGAATTGTTAAGGATATGAAGAAAGTGCGAGTCTGAGGCGCTTGCTCAGGCTTTTGTCTCTGGATTTTGTATCAGCGATGGCCGTGGAATGTCGGGGAGGCCTCATGGGCCATGGACGAATCTTCCTCTCTGAGGATTTGGCCCGATTCCCAATTGCTTTTCGTCAATCTGTGGGATGGGAGGACTCATTTCAGGTTTGTTACCTCAGGTGTCCCACCAAAAGAGGAATTCCAAAGCAAATCCGTGGGGAAGACTGAAGGGACAACCCGAAATATGGTTAAAAATTGGGGCCTAGGGGCATGGCAAGCCCAATATGCTATCTCTTCATCCAGCCACTGAGTGGCCTTACTTGAGGACTGGGCTCAGCCTGAGGGTCACAATGTGTGTTTGTGACCAATGTGGCCCGCGAGCATGGGCAGGGCCACATGGGCCACACTGGTTTCAACCACACTGAACGTTGGACAACATGCCAACCACAAGGTTTCTTGCCATGGGGAAGGAGTTTTGATTTCTGCATCACCTTCAACTTTGTGCAGTGATTGGAGATAAGGTCTCGGTTCTGAAACCTGAAAACCGAGGTTGGGAAGAGATGACGACCTAAGGCCACGGAGGCTCGATGTGCTCAGTGTGCGGCCAGCTGTCTGGGACGGGCCAGGGAGTCCAGGCTCAGGCTGTGTCAGAAAGGGCATTAGTGCCCCGTCAGCCTATGTATTTGGGGTACAGCCAAGGTCGGTGCAGGTTGATCCTCATTTGGGGTTACTGGGTAGCCCCAGAGGACAATGTTTTTCTTCTGGAGGGCAGGCAGAGTGCTGCATTGTAGTTCTGGATTGCCAAACTGGAGGCCTTGTGGGCCAGTAGTCTGACGACAAAAGTCTGAGAACACAAGCTAGGCTTAGGTTTCTGGGTGAGGCCATGGCAGGCACAATCTACAGACCTGAATCGAGATCTCGTGGATCTGAAGTCAGGGCGAGGATCAGACGATCGCTCAGGTTGGAGTTTCTGTCCCTGATGGCCCCTTCATGAATGGGGGGGGGCATCACGAGGCCATTGGGGTTTTCCCACTATGGGAGTTGTGAGAAGTTCCAAACAGCAGAGAGCCTTCTACAGGTCAATTGAGACCTGTTCCTTGGCTCCAGGCCAATGATTCTAGGCAGGGTTTAAAGATGGATGGCTGGGTAGCCCACCTCGCATTCCAATTGTCTCCTAGCAACAAGACAGGTTAGATCTCCTGGATCTGTGGGGAGCAACCGAAGACGCTGAGTTGAAATGGACACCCCTAAGAATGGGTCCTAATGTGCTTTTGTGTCTATGGAGACCTTGGAATGAAGCGGTGGCACTGGTGCCCTAAATGGTTCTCCTAAACAGAGGCTTTGACACAGCTCCAACGTGCAAGTTTCCCATGTATAGATGAGATGTTTTCTGATGGGTGAGTCAAGAAACAGCTATATGCTACTTTTGAAATCCAGGCCTCTGAGCAGAGATGCCTGGAAACGAAAGCAATGGATCTGATTAGTGCCTAGGGGCCTGTTCTTTCCTTTTTACCTCTGGGGACATCTCTCTATGGGTCTGAGTGCAGGTAGGTGCTCATTTGGGCTCAGATTGCCCCTGTTTTTCCTGGGAAGCCACCACTATTGAGATGGATCAGGGACTTTGGAGGATTATCCTATGAGAAGCGTTGTGGCCATTGGAATGGGCACACACAATTCCCTTGGAGAGGGCAAGTACAGTCCTCAGGTTTGGCTCCATGGGCCTGACCCTGTAGGTTGTGTAGGCCAGGGCTGTTTGGACAGTTGTCTGAAAACACAAACTCGACTTATGTTTCGGGTCATAGGTATGGCAGGACTGAATCTACAGACCATGAGGAGAACTCTTCTGGATTTGAAAGAAGGGCGAGTGTAAGGCTCCTGCTCAAGTTTTTGTCTCTGGGTATCGTGTCACTCATGGTCGTGGAATTTCTGGGTGACTTCATGGGAAATGGACGAGTCTTACTCTCTGGTGGTTTGGCCCCGTCCAAAGAGTTTGGGGTCATTCTGTGGGCTGGAAGAAGTCCGTTTTTTTTTTGTTATTGTTGTTGTTGTTTTCTTTTTTAACCTCAGGTGTCCCACTAAATGAGGGATTCCAGAGTAGAGCCCTAGGGAGGGGCGACTGGACAATCAGAAATCTGGATAAAAATTGGGGCCTAGGGACATGTCAAGCCCATTATGACATCTAATGGTCCAGCCACTGAGAGGACTTACTAGAGGACAGGACTCATGCTGAGGGTCACAATGCGTGTGTATGCACTCGTCGCACTCAAGAATGGGCAGGGCCACAGGGTGAATGCTGGTTTCTCCTACACTGAACGTTGGACAACGTGCCAACCACAAGGGTTCTTGCCATGTGTAAGGAGGAGTACTGATTTCTCCATCACATTCACCCCTGGGCAGTGATTGGAATAAGTTCTCGGTTCTGAAGACTGAAAACTGAGGTAGGGAAGAGATGATGACCTAAGGCCATGGCGGGTTTTATGTGCTCAGTGTGCGGTCAGCTTTCTGGGTGTTGGTCAGGTGGTCCAGGCTCAGGTTGTGTTGGACAGTGCATTAGTGCCCAGGTTAGACTATATAATTTGGGTAAGGTCGAGTGCTGTGTAGGTTTATCCTCATTTAAGGTGCCTGGGTAGCTCATGAGGCAATATTTTTTTTATTTTCTAGAGGGCCGGCAGAGTGCTGCATTGTGGGCCCGGAATTGCCAAATTTTAGGACTTCGGGGCCAGGAGTGTGAGGACGGAAGTGTGAAAAGACAAGCTAGACTTGGATTTCAGGGCAAAGGCACAGCAGGTACCCCGTGCAGATCTGAACCAATATATCATGCTTCTGAAGTCAGGGCGAGGATCAGACATTGGCTCAGGTTGGAGTTCCTGTGCATGACGGCCGCTTCATGAAGGGAGCGGAATCTCGAGGCCATTGAGGTTTTCCCACGTTGGGAGTTGTGGGATGCCCCCTTCAAGGATTCCTTCTGCGGGACAATTGAGACCTGTTGGACAGCTCCAGGACATCCCATATGGTAATACTCTAGAGCACCATTCGCGGATGGATGCCTGGAAAGCCCGCCTCGCATTCCAATTGTCTCCTAGCAACAAGTCAGTTTAGATCTGATGGCTCTGCCGGAGCAACCGGGGTAGCTGAGTTGAAATGGACTTTCCTGAGGATGGGTCCTAATGTGTTTTTGTGTCCATGAGGGCCTTGGAATGGGGCGGTGGCACCGGCACCCAGAAGTACACTCCTAAGCTTTGGACATGGCTCCCATGCACAGGTTTCCTTGTGGAGACGAGATGAGTTCTGATGGGTGCCTCAGGAAAACCCCTATGCTCGTATTGGAATCAGGCTTTTGAGGATACATGCCTGTAACCCAAAGCAATGGATCCTATTATGGCCTAGGGTCCTGTCTGGTTCCATCTTCTTCTCTGGGGACATCCATCTATGGTATGAATGGAGGTCGATTATCAGCTGGTGTCAGACAGCCCTTTTTTGTTCCGGGCGACCTACACTATTGGGATGGCCTCAGGGACTTTGGAGGTTTCTCCTAATTTGTACGATTTTGGACCATGGAATGGGCAGAATTCCCATGGATTGGTAGGCACAGTCCTAATGTGTGGCTCCAGGGGCCCAGCCTGGAGGGTGTGTGGCCCAAGACTTTGAGGACAGAAGTCTGAAAACACAAACTCAGCTTAGGTTTGGGGACGTAGGTATGGCAGGCCCGATCGACAAACCATGAGAAGAACTCTTCAGGATATGAAGAAAGAGCGAGTCTGAGGCGCTTGCTCAGGCTTTTGTCTCTGGATTTTGTATCAGCGATGGCCGTGGAATGTCGGGGAGGCCTCATGGGCCATGGACGAATCTTCCTCTCTGAGGATTTGGCCCGATTCCCAATTGCTTTTCGTCAATCTGTGGGATGGGAGGACTCATTTCAGGTTTGTTACCTCAGGTGTCCCACCAAAAGAGGAATTCCAAAGCAAAGCCGTGGGGAAGACTGAAGGGACAACCCGAACTATGGTTAAAAATTGGGGCTAGGGGCATGGCAAGCCCAATATGCTATCTCTTCATCCAGCCACTGAGTGGCCTTACTTGAGGACTGGGCTCAGCCTGAGGGTCACAATGTGTGTTTGTGACCAATGTGGCCCGCGAGCATGGGCGGGGCCTCATGGGCCACACTGGTTTCAACGACACTGAACGTTGGACAACATGCCAACCACAAGGTTTCTTGCCATGGGGAAGGAGTTCTGATTTCTGCATCACCTTCAACCTTGGGCAGTGATTGGAGATAAGGTCTAGGTTCTGAAACCTGAAAACCGAGGTTGGGAAGAGATGACGACCTAAGGCCATGGCGACTGGATGTGCTCAGTGTGCGGCCAGCTGTCTGGGAGGGGCCAGGGGGTCCAGGCTCAGGCAGTGTCAGAAAGGGCATTAGTGCCCTGGTCAGCCTATGTATTTGGGGTACAGCCAAGGTCGGTGCAGGTTGATCCTCATTTGGGGTTATTGGGTAGCCCCAGAGGACAATGTTTTTCTTTGGAGGGCAGGCAGAGTGCTCCATTGTAGTTCTGGATCGCCAAATGGAGGGCTTGTGGGCCAGTAGTCTGACGACAAAAGTCTGAGAACACAAGCTAGGCTTAGGTTTCTGGGTGAGGCTATAACAGGCACAATCTACAGACCTGAATCGAGATCTCGTGCATCTGAAGTCAGGGCGAGGATCAGACGATCGCTCAGATTGGAGTTTCGGACCCTGATGGCCCCTTCATGAATGGGTGGGCATCACGAGGCCATGGGGGTTTTCCCACGATGGGAGTTGTGAGAAGCTCCAAACTGCAGAGAGTCTTCTGCAGGACAATTGAGACCTGTTGTTTGGCTCCACGCCAATGATTCTGAGCAGGGTTCTAAGGATGGATGGCTGGGTAGCCCACCTCGCATTCCAATTGTCTCCTAGCAACAAGACAGGTTAGATCTCCTGGATCTGTGGGGAGCAACCGAGGACGCTGAGTTGAAATGGACACCCCTGGGGATGGGTCCTAACGTGCTTTTGTGTCTATGGAGACTTTGGAATGAAGCGGTGGCACTGGGGCCCTAAAGGGTTCTCCTAAACAGAGGCTTTGACACAGCTCCAACGTGCAAGTTTCCCATGTGTAGATGAGATGTTTTCTGATTGGTGAGTCAAGAAACAGCTATATGCTGCTTTTGAAATCCAGGAATCTGAGGAGAGATGCCTGGAAACCAAAGCAATGGATCTGATTAGTGCCTAGGGGCCTGTTCTTTCCTTTTTACCTCTGGGGACATCTGTCTATGGGTCTGAGTGCAGGTAGGTGCTCAGTAGGGCTCAGATTGCCATTGTTTTTCCTGGGAAGCCACCACTATTGAGAGGGATCAGGGACTTTGGAGGTTTATCCTATTAGAAGGGCTGTGGCCATTGGAATGGGCACACACAATTCCCTTGGAGAGGGCAAGTACAGTCCTCAGGTTTGGCTCCAGGGGCCTGAGCCTGTAGGTTGTGTAGGCCAGGGCTGTTTGGACAGTTGTCTGAAAACACAAACTCGGCTTATGTTTCGGGTCATAGGTATGGCAGGACTGATCTACAGACCATGAGGAGAACCCTTCGGGATTTGAAAGAAGGGCGAGTGTGAGGCTCCTGCTCATGTTTTTGTCTCGGGATATCGTGTCACTCATGGTCGTGCAATTTCTGGGTGACTTCATGGGAAATGGACGAGTCTTAGTCTCTTGTGGTTTGGCCCCGTCCAAAGAGTTTGGGGTCATTCTGTGGGCTGGACGAAGTCCGTTTTCTTTTTTGTTGTTGTTGTTGTTTTCTTTTTTAACCTCAGGTGTCCCACAAATGAGGGATTCCAGAGTAGAGCCCTGGGGAGGGGCGACTGGACAATAAGAAATCTGGTTAAAAATTGGGGCCTAGGGACATGTCAAGACCATTATGACATCTAATGGTCCAGCCACTGAGAGGACTTACTAGAGGACAGGACTTATGCTGAGGGTCACAATGCGTGTGTATGCCCTCGTAACACTCAAGAATGGGTGGTGCCTCAGGGTGAATGCTGGTTTCTCCAAAACTGAACGTTGAACAACGTGCCAACCACAAGGGTTCTTGCCATGGGTAAAGAGGAGTTCTGATTTCTACATCACACTCACCCCTGGGCAGTGATTGGAGATAAGGTCTCTTTCTGAAGCCTGAAAACTGAGGTAGGGAAGAGATGATGACCTAAGGCCATGGCGGGTTTTATGTGCTCAGTGTGCGGTCAGCTTTCTGGGTGTTGGTCAGGAGGTCCGGGCTCAGGATGTGTTCGACAGTGCATTAGTGCCCAGGTTAGACTATATAATTTGGGTAAAGTCGAGTGCTGTGTAGGTTTACCCTCATTTAAGGTGCCTGGGCAGCTCATGAGGCAATAATTTTTTTCTCTAGAGGGCAGGCAGAGTGCTGCATTGTGGGTCCGGAATTGCCAAACTTGAGGGCTTCGGAGCCAGGAGTGTGAGGACGGAAGACTGAGAAGACAAGCTAGACTTGGGTTTCGGGGGGGCATGGCAGGTACCCCCTGCATATCTGAACCAATATCTCATCCATGTGAAGTCAGGGCGAGGATCAGACGTTGGCTCAGGTTGGAGTTTCTGAGCATGACGGCAGCTTCATGAAGGGAGCAGAATCTCGAGGCCATTGAGGTTTTCCCACGTTGGGAGTTGTGGGATGCCCCCTTTAAGGATTCCTTCTGCGGGACAATTGAGACCTGTTGGACAGCTCCAGGACATTCCATATGGAATGACTCCAGAGCACCGTTCGCGGATGGATGCCTGGGAAGCCCGCCTCGCATTCCAATTTTCTCCTAGCAACAAGACAGTTTAGATCTGATGGCTCTGCCTGAGCAACCGGGTTGGCTGACTTGAAATGGACTTTCGTGAGGATGGGTCCTAATGTGTTTTTGTGTCCATGAGGGCCTTGGAATGGGGCGGTGGCACCGTGACCCTGAAGTACTCTCCTAAGCTTTGGACATGGCTTCCATGCACAGGTTTCCTTGTGGAGACGAGATGAGTTCTGATGGGTGCCTCAGGAAAACCCCTATGCTCGTATTGGAATCAGGCTTTTGAGGACACATGCCTGTAACCCAAAGCAATGGATCCTATTATGGCCTAGGGTCCTGTCTGGTTCAATCTTCTTCTCTGGGGACATCCATCTATGATATGAGTGGAGGTCGATTATCAGCTGGCGTTAGACAGCCCTTGTTTGTTCCGGGCAACCAAATCTATTGGGATGGCCTCAGGGACTTTGGAGGTTTCTCCTAATTTGTACGATTTTGGACCATGGAATGGGCAGAATTCCCATGGATTGGTAGGCACAGTCCTAATGTGTGGCTCCAGGGGCCCAGCCTGGAGGGTGTTGTGCCCAAGACTTTGAGGACAGAAGTCTGAAAACACAAACTCAGCTTAGTTTTGGGGACGTAGGTATGGCAGGCCCGATCGACAAACCATGAGAAGAACTCTTCTGGATACGAAGAAAGTGCGAGTCTGAGGTGCTTGCTCAGGCTTTGGCTCTGGATTTTGTATCAGCGATGGCCTTGGAATGTCGGGGAGGCCTCATGGGCCATGGACGAATCTTCCTCTCTGAGGATTTGGCCCGATTCCCAATTGATTTTCGTCAATCTGTGGGATGGGAGGACTCATTTCAGTTTTGTTACCTCAGGTGTCCCACCAAAAGAGGAATTCCAAAGCCAAGCCGTGGGGAAGACTGAAGGGAAAACCCGAACTATGGTTAAAAATTGGGGCCTAGGGGCATGGCATGTCCAATATGCTATCTCTTCATCCAGCCACTGAGTGGCCTTACTTGAGGACTGGGCTCAGCCTGAGCGTCACAATGTGTGTTTGTGACCAATGTGGCCCGTGAGCATGGGCGGGGCCTCATGGGCCACACTGGTTTCAACTACACTGAACGTTTGACAACATGCCAACCACATGGTTTCTTGCCATGGGGAAGGAGTTCTGATTTCTGCTTCACCTTCAACCCTGGGCAGTGTTTGGAGATAAGGTCTAGGTTCTGAAACCTGAAAACCGAGGTTGGGAAGAGATGACGACCTAAGGCCATGTCGGCTCGATGTGCTCAGTGTGCGGCCAGCTGTCTGGGAGGGTCCAGGGAGTCCAGGCTCAGGCTGTGTCAGAAAGGGCATTAGTGCCCTGGTCAGCCTATGTATTTGGGGTACAGCCAATGTCGGTGCAGGTTGATCCTCATTGGGGTTACTGGGTAGCCCCAGAGGACAATGTTTTTCTTCTGGAGGGCCGGCAGAGTGCTGCATTGTAGTTCTGGATTGCCAAACTGGAGGGCTTGTGGGCCAGTAGTCTGACGACAAAAGTCTGAGAACACAAGCTAGGCTTAGGTTTCTGGGTGAGGCCATGGCAGGCACAATCTACAGACCTGAATCGAGATCTCGTGCATCTGAAATCAGGGCGAGGATCAGACGATCGCTCAGGTTGGAGTTTCTGTCCCTGATGGCCCCTTCATGAATGGGGGGGGGGCATCACGGGGCCATGGGTGTTTTCCCACGATGGGAGTTGTGAGAAGCTCCAAACTGCAGAGAGTATTCTGCAGGACAATTGAGACCTGTTGTTTGGCTCCAGGCCAATGATTCTGAGCAGGGTTCTAAGGATGGATGGATGGGTAGCCCACCTCGCATTTCAATTGTTTCCTAGCAACAAGACAGGTTAGATCTCCTGGATCTGTGGGGAGCAACCGTGGAGGCTGAGTTGAAATGGACACCCCTGGGGATGGGTGCTAATGTGCTTTTGTGTCTATGGAGACCTTGGAATGAAGCGGTGGCACTGGGGCCCTAAAGGGTTCTCCTAAACAGAGGCTTTGACACAGCCCCAACGTGCAAGTTTCCCATGTGTAGATGAGATGTTTTCTGATGTGTCTGTCAAGAAACAGCTATATGCTGCTTTTGAAATCCAGGCCTCTGAGGAGAGATGCCTGGAAACCAAAGCAATGGATCTGATTAGTGCCTAGGCTCCTGTTCTTTCCTTCATACCTCTGGGGACATCTGTCTATGGGTCTGAGTGCGTGTAGGTGCTCAGTTGGGCTCAGATTACCCCTGTTTTTCCTGGGAAGCCACCACTATTGAAATGGATCAGGGACTTTGGAGGTTTATCCTATTAGAAGGGTTGTGGCCTTTGGAATGGGCACACACAATTCCCTCTGAGAGGACAAGTACAGTCCTCAGTTTTGGCTCCAGGGGCCTGAGCCTGTAGGTTGTGTAGGCCAGGGCTGTTTGGACAGTTGTGTGAAAACACACACCCTCCATGCTAGGGCCCCTGGAACCACACATCAGGATTGTTCCTGCCCTCTCAAAGGGAATTCTTCATATTCCATTGGCCACAACCATATAAATCAGGAGAAATCTCCAATGTCCCTGGGACCATCCCAATATTGTAGGCTGCTCGGAACAAACAGGGGTGATCTGACACTAGCTGAGCAACTAGCTCCACATAGACTCGGAGACAGATGTCCCCAGAGAAGAACATTGAACTGGACAGGCCCCTAGGCCCTAATCAGATCCATTGCTTTGGTTTCCAGTCATCTCTTCTCAGAGGCCTGGTTTCCAATACCAGCCTATGGGGTTTCCATAGGCTCCTTCAGAGCAAGTCTTGTCTGCACATTGGAAACTTGCTCGAGGAGCTATGTCAGAACCTCAGAGGCCTGGTTTTCAATACCACTATATGGGGGTTTCCTGAGGCATCAGTCAGAACAAATGTCTTCTCCACATGGGAAACGTGCTCTTTCAAGCTGTGTCAAAACCTCCGGCTAGGAAAATCCTTCAGGGCCCCGGTGCCACCACCTCATTCCAAGGTCTCCATGGACACAATCCCACATTAGGACCCATCTGCAGGAGAGTCCTTTTCAACTCAGTGCCCTTGGGTGCTCCCCTAGAGCCAGCAGATCGAACCTATCTTGTCACTAGGAGACAATTGGAATGTGAGGCGGACTGGCTAGGCATCCATCTGTAGAAAACTACTCTGAAGTAATTCCATATGGGACGTCCTGGAGCCATCCAACTGGTCACAGCTGTCCTGCAGAAGGAATCCTTGCGCTTTGGAGCACCTCACAACTCCCATCATGGGAAAAGCTCTGTGGCCTCGTGGTGCACTGTCCCCTTCATGAAAGAGCCATCTTGGACAGAAACTCCAACCTGAGCCAACGTCTAATCCTCGCCCTGTCTTCAGATGCACGAAATCTTGATTCAACTCTGCAGAGTGTGCCTGCCGAAACCCCGCCCCGAAGCAAAACCTAGCTATTGTTCTCAGACTTCGTCCTCACACTCCGAGCCCACCAGCCCTCCAGTTAGGGAATGCTGGAGAGACACAATGCAGCACTCTGACTGCCCTCCAGAAGAGAAACGTTGTCCTATGTGGCTAACCAGAAACACCAAATGAGGATCAACCTGCATGCCACTTGACTCTACCCCAATTATACAGTTTCGCTTCGGCGTTAATGCCCTGTCTTGCACAGCCTGAGGTCTGAATTTTCAACCGACACCCAGACAGCTGGCTGTACACTGAGCACATCAGACCCGCCATGGCTTTAGGTCATCATCTCTTTTCAACCTTGGTTTTCAGGCTTCAGAACCTAGACCTTATATATACTCACTACCCAGGGGTGAACGTGATGCAGAAATGAAACTCCTTCTTCCTCAAGGCAAGAAACCTTGTGGTTGGCATGTTTTCCAACGTTCAGTGTAGGAGAATCCAGTGTAGCCCATGAGTCCCCGCCCATGCTTGAGAACCGCAATGGGCACAAACACATTGGGACCCTCAGTGTGAGCCCTGTCCTCAAGTAAAGCCTCTCAGGGTCTGGACCAAGAACCCGCATTGCCATCCCTAGTCCCCCAATATTAATGAGAGGTTGAGAGTTCTAATCACCCCTATTCAGGTCTCTGCTCTGGAACCCCTGAGGAAAAAAAATATCGAAGGGTCTCCTCCATCCCCTGAATGAGCCCCAAAACTTGGGATCTGACCAAATCTTAAAAGAGAAAGAATCATCCATGGCCAAAGAGGCCATCCCGTCATTCCATGGCCACCATTGAAACACAATATATAGAGACAAAAGCCTGGAGATATGCCTCACACTTGCCCTTTGTTCATAGCCTGATAAATTCTTCTCACGGTCTATAGATCAGGCATGTCATACCTACGTCCCCAAATCTAAGCTGAGTTTGGGTTTTCAGGTTTCTGTCCCCACTGTCCTGGCCCACACACCCTCCAGGCTGGGGCCCCTGGAGCCATGCCTCAGGACTGTGCCTGCCTTCTCCAAGCAAATTCTGCCCATTCCATTGGCCACAACCCTAAAGATTAAGAGAACACTCCAACGTCCCTGAGGCCATCCCAATAGTGTTGGCCACTCAGGGCAAACAGGGTGATCTGTCCCAAGATGAGCAACTACCTCAACTCAGATCCATAGACAGATAACCCCAGAGAAGAAGATTGAACCGGACAGGCACCTAGGCCCTAATCAGATCCATTGCTTTTGATTCCAGGCATCTCTCCTCAGAGGCCTGGTTTCCAATACCAGCATATGTGTTCTTCAAGAGGTACCAGTCTGAACAAATCTCATTTCCACATGGGAAACATGCATTTTGGAGCTGTGTCACAACCTCCAGTTAAGGGAAACCTTCAGGTCCCAGCAGCCAACACCCCATTCCAAGGTCTCCATGAACACAAACCCGCATTATGACCCATCCGCAGGCGAGTCCATTTCAACACATCCCCTTTGGTTGCTCCCCAAAAGAAGCAGATCGAACCTGCCTTGTCATTAGGAGACAATAGGAATGTGAGGCGGGCACTCCAGGAATCCATCCTTAGAACCCAGCACTGCCGTGGTTCCGCATGGGACGTCCTCGAGCAATCTGACCGGTCTCGACTGTCCCGTAGAAGGAATCCTTGCCGATTGGAGCAACTTACAATGCCAATCGTGGGAAAGTCTCCATAGCCCCATGATGCCCCCCACCATCATGAAGAGGCCATCCTGAACAGAAACTTCAACCTGAGCCTACGTCTGATCCTCGCCCTGACTTCAGATGCATGAGATTTAGATTTAGCTCTACAGAGTGTGCCTGCCATGATCTTGACCCAAAACCTAAGCCTAGCTTGTGTTCTCTCACTTCCTTCCTCACAATTCTGGCCCACAAGCCCTCCAGTGTGAGAATTCCGTCGCCACAATGCAGCACTCTTCCTTCCCTCCAGAAGAAAAACGTTGCCCCTGGGGCTACCCAGAAACGCCAAATGAGGATCAACCTGCATCCACTCAACTTTACTCCAATTATACAGTCTAAGCTTGGCACTAATGCCCTGTCTGACACAGCCTGAGCCTGGACCTCCTGGATGACACCCAGAAAGGTGGTGTCACACCTAAGGACTGTGCCAGTGCTCTCCAAGGGAACTCTGCCCGTTTCATTTGCCACAACCTTACAGATTAGGAGAAACCTCCAATTCCCAAGACCAGCCCAATAGTGTTGGCCTCCCCCAACAAACATGGGTGATCTGACACAAGCTGAGCAGTGACCTCCATTCTGAATCTTAGACAGAGACACTCAGAGGAGAATATTGAAAAGGACAGGCCCCTAGACCGTAATCAGATCCATTGCTTTGGATTCCAGGCATTGTTCCCCAGATGCTTGGTTTCCAATACCAGGTTGTGGGGGTTTCAGAACAAATCTCGTCTCTACATGGGAAACTTGCTCTTTGGAGCTGCATCAAAACCTCAGGTTAGGAGAATTCTTCAGGGCAACAGAGCCACTGCCCCATTCCAAGGGATCCATGGACACAAATCCACATCATGACTGATCCTCATGAGATTCCATTTAAATTCAGCCCCCTCGGTTGTTCCCCCAGTGACAGCAGATCGAATCCTCATTTTCACTAGGACACAACTGGAATGCAAGTTGGACTGCCCAGGCATCCATCATTAGAACTGTGCTTTGGAGCATTTCTTATGGGACGTCCTTGATCCATCCAAAAGGTCGTGACTGTCCCGCTGACGGAATCCTTGTGGTTTGGAGCATCACACACTCACAAAGTTGGAAATCTTCCATGGTTTCCTGATGCCCCCCCACCTTCATGAAGGGGACATCATGTACAGAAACTCCAACCTAAGCCAACATCTGATCCTCGCCCTGACTTCAGATGCACGATCTCATTTCAGGTCTGTAGAGTGTGCCTGCCATGTCACCGCTGCGAATTCTAAGCTGAACTTGTGTTCTCAGACTTCTGTCCTAAAACACCTGGCCCACAAGCCCTGAAGTTGGCATTTCTGGAGCCAGAATGCAGCACTCTGCCTGCCCTCCAGAAGAAAATCTTTGCCCTATGGGGCCAACCAGAAACCCCAAATGAGGACCAACCTTCACATCACTCGACTGTACCCCAATTATACAGTCTAGCCTGGGGACTAATGCCCTGCCTGACACAGCCTGAGCCCCGACCTCATGATGGACACAGACATCTGGCCGCACACTAAGTGCATCGGACCCACCATGGCCTTAGGTCGTCATCTCTTACCAACCTCGGTTTTCAGGCTTCAGAATCTAGACCTTATCTCTACTCACTGCCATGCCGTGTACGTGATGCAGAAATCAGAACTCCTCCTTCCCCATGACCAGAAACCCTGTGGTTGGCATGTTGTCCAACGTGCAGTGTAGGAGAAACCAGCATGGCCCATGAGGCCTCAGACATGCTTGAGGGCTGCGATGGGCACAAACACACATTAGGACCCTAAGCATGAACCCTGGCCTTAAGTAAAGCCTCTCCGGGGCTAGACCAAGAGTCCACATATGGAGATTACCATGCCCCTACTCCCCAAGCCTTAACCAGTGCTTGAGAAGTCTAGTCACCCCTACTCAGATCTCTTCTCTAGAATCCCTCCTTGGTGGGACACATGAGGTTAAAAAAAAAATAGAGAAAGGACTCCTACCGTCCAAAGAATGACCGCAAACACTTGGAATCTGGCCAAATTCACAGAGAGAAATACTCGTCCATGGCTGATGAGGCCATCCTGACATTCCACGGCCACCATTGACACAAAATCCGGAGACAAAAGCTTGAAAAAGCGCCACACACTCGCCCTTTGTTCAAAGCCTGAAAAATTCTCACGGTCTGTAGATCGGGCCTGCCATACCTATGTCCCCAAACCTAAGACAAGTTTGTGTTTTCAGACTTCTGTCTCCATTGTCCTGGCCCACACACCCTCAAGGCTTGGCCCCATGGAGCCACACCTCAGGACTGTGCCTGCCCTTTCCATGGGAATTCTGCTCATCCCTTTGGCACAACCTGACAGATTAGGAGAAACATCCGAAGTCCCCGAGGCCACCCCAATATTGTAGAATGTCCGGGACAAACAGGGACCATCTGCCACAAGCTGAGCCACTACCTCCAATCAGACCTGTAGATAGATATCCATAGAAAAGAAGATTGAAGAGGACAGGCACCTAGGCCCTAAACGAATTCATTGCTTTTGTTTTCATGTATCTCTCCTCAGAGGCCTGGATTCCAATACCAGCACATGGGGGTTTCTGGAGCTACCAATCAGAACAAATCGCATGCCACATGGGAATCATGCTATATGGAACTGTGTCAAAACCTCCAGTTAGGAGAAAATTTCACGTCACTGGAGCCACCGCCCCATTCCAATGTCTCAATGGACACAATCCCACATTATGACCCATCCTCAGGAGAGTCCATTTCAACACAAACCTGGCGGTTGCTCACCCAGTGCCAGCAGATCAAACCTGCTTTGTCACTAGGAGACAATTGGAATGCGAGTTCGTTGCCCAGGTATCCATGTTAGAACTCTGCTCTGGAGAAATTCCTAATGGGGTGTCCTTGATCCATTCAACAGGTCTCAACTGTCCTGCAGAAGGAATCCTTGTGGTTTGCAGCATCACACACTCGCACCGTGGGAAAACCTCCATGGCCTTGTGATGCCTCCACCTTCAGGTAGAGGACATCATGGACAGAAACTCCCGTCTGATCCTCGCCCTGACCTCAGATGCATGAGATCTCAATTCAGCTCTGCAGAGTGTGCCTGCCTTGCCCTCGCCCCCAAACCTAAGCCATCTCACACTCCTGGCCCACAAGCCTTCCACTTTGGGAATTCTGGAGACAAAATGCAGCACTCTGCCTGCCCTCCAGAAGAGAGACTTTGCCCTAGGGGTCTACCCAGAAATATCAAATGAGGATCAACCTGCAATTCTCTAGACTGTACCCCAATTATACAGTCTAGCCTGGGCACTAATGCCCTGTCTGACACAGCCTGACCCCAGACCTCGTGACCGACACCCAGACACCTGGCCTCACACTGAACACATCGAACATGCCATGGCCTTAGGTCATCATCTCTTCCCAACCTTGGTCTTCAGGCTTCAGAACCTAGACATTATCTCCACTCACAACTAAGTGATGTACGTGATGCAGAAATCAGAACTTCATTTTCCCCATGACCAGAAACCTTGTGGTTGGCATGTTGTCCAACGTTCAGTATATGAGAACCCAGCATGGTCAATGAGGCCTCAGACTTGCTTGGGGGCTGCGATGGGCACAAACACACATTAGGACCCTAAGCATGAACCCTGGCCTCAAGTAAAGTCTCTCCGGGGCTCGACCAAGAGCCTGCATATGGGACTTGCCATGCCCCTACTCCCCCAATCCTAGCCAGAGCTTGAGAAGTCTAGTCAACCTTATTCAGAGCTCTTTCCTGGAATCCCTCTTTGGTGGGACACATAAGGTAAAAAAAAAAAAAAAAAAAAAAAAAAAACCAAGATAAAGAAAAAAAAAAAAGTAAGGACTCCTACCATCCAAAGAATGACCCCAAACACTTGGAATCTGGCCAAATCCACAGAGAGAAATACTCGTCCATGGTCGATGAGGCCAGCCTGACATTCCACGGCCACCATTGACACAAAATCCGGAGACAAAAACCTGAAAAAGCGCCACACACTTGCCCTTTGTTCAGAGCCCCCAAAATTCTCAAGGTCTGTAGATCGGGCCTGCCATACCTATGTCCCCAAACCTAAGCCGAGTTTGTGTTTTCAGACTTCTGTCTCCATTGTCCTCACCCACACATTCTAAAGGCTGGGCCCCATGGAGCCACACCTCAGGACTGTGCCTGCCCTCTCCAAGGGAATTCTGCTCATTCATTTGGCACAACCTGACAGATTAGGAGAATCATCCAAATACTCTGAGGCCATCCCAATAGTGTAGGATGTCCTGGACATACAGGGACCCTCTGGCACAAGCTGAGCCACTACCTCCAATCAGAACCTTAGACAGATATCCATAGAAAAGAATATTGAACAAGACAGGCACCTAGGCCCTAATTGGATCCATTGCTTTTGTTTTCAGGCATCTCTCCTCAGAGGCCTGGATTCCAATACCAGCATAAGGGGGTTTCCAGAGCTACCTATCAGAAAAAATCTCGTCTCCACATGGGAATCTTGCTCTATGGAGCTGTGTCATAACCTCCAGTTAGGAGAAAACTTCAGGTCACTGGAGCCACTGCCCCATTTGAATATCTCCATGGACACAATCCCAAATTATGACCCATCCTCAGGAGAGTCCATTTCAACTAAACCCCCTCGGTTGCTACTCCAGAGCCAGCAGATTGAACCTGCCTTGTCGCTAGGAGACAATTGAAATGCGAGTTGGGCTCTTCAGGCATCCATCCTTAGAACCCTGCTCTTGCGTCGTTCCTTATGGGACATCCTTGAGCCACCCAACAGGTCTCGACTGTCCCACAGGAGTCCTTGTGCATGGACCACCTAACAACTCATATCATGGAAAGCTTCCAAGGTCACATGATGCCCCCAATCTTCATGAAGGCAGATCATGGAAAGAAACTCCAACCTGAGCCAATAGCTGATCTTCGCCTTGACTTCAGATGCACGAGATCTTGATTCAGCTCTTCAGAGTGTACCTGCTGTGCCCTCACCCCAAAACCTAAGCGTAGCTAGGGTTCTCCGACTTTCGTCCTCACTCTCCTGGACCACACGCCCTCTATTTTGGGATTTCCGATGACACAGTGCTGCACTCTGCCTGCCCTCTAGAAGAAAAATATTGCCCTATGGGTCTACCCAGAAACCTCAAATGAGGATAAACCTGCACGTCACTCAACTGTACACCAATTATATAGTCTAGCCTGTGCACTAATGCCCTGTCTGACAGAACCTGAGGCCTGAATTCCCAACCGACACCCAGACAGCTTTCAGTACACTGAGAACATCAGAACCGCCATGGCCTTAGGTCGCCATCTCTTTCCAACTTCGGTTTTCAGGCTACAGAATCCTAGACCTTATCTCTACTCACTTCCCATGGGTGAACGTGATGCAGAAATCAGAACTCCTCCTTCCCTCTCGCCAGAATCTTGTGGTTGGCATCTTGTCCAACGTTCAGTGTAGGACCCCTGTAGGGCCTACAGGGGTAGTAGTAGGGCCCCTGAGGGTAGTGTAGGGTCCCTGAGGCCCTGCCTATGCTTAAGAGCTGCGGTGCGCTCAAACACACATTGGGACCCTCAGTTTGAGCCCTGTCCTCAAGTAAAGCCTCTCAGTGGCTGGACCATGAGCCCGCATATGGGGCCTGCCATGCCCCAAGTCACCCAATCTTAACCAGAGGTAGAGACATCTAGTCACCCCTACTCAGGGCTCTGCTCTGGAATCCCTCTTTGGTGGGACATTTGAGGTAAATAAACACAGAAAGGACTCCTCCCACTCACAGAATGACCCCAATCACTTGGGATTGGGCCATCCCAAGTGATTGGGGTCCAGAGAGAAAGACTCGTCCATGGCCCATGAGGCCAGCCCGACATTCCACGGCCACTATTGACACAAAATCCAGAGACATAAGCTTCAGCAAGCGTTCACACTCACCCTTAGGTCATAGCCCAAAAAATTCTCCTCATAGTCTGTAGATTGGGCCTGCCATACCTACGTCCCCAAACCTAAGCCGAGTTTGTGTTTTCAGACTTCTATCCTGACATCCCTGTCCCACACACCCTCCAGACTGAGGCCCCTGGAGCCACACCTCAGGACTGTGCCTGCCCTCTCCAAGGAAATTCTTCCCATTCCATTGGCCACAACCCTACAGATAAGTAGAAACGTCCAAAGTCCCAGAGGCCATTCCAATAGTGTAGGCCACCCAGGACAAAGAGGGGCGAACTCTCACAAGCTGAGCAACGACGTCAACTCACCCATAGACAGATAACCCAAGAGAAGAAGATTAAACTGGACTGGCCCCTAGAATGTAATTGGTTCCATTGCTTTTTTTTCTAAGCATCTCTCCTCAGAGGCCTGTTTTCCAATACCAGCATATGGGGGATTCCAGAGATACCAATCAGAACAAATCTTGTCTTCACATGGGAAACTTATCCTTTGGAGCTCTGTAAAAGCCTCCAGTTAGGAGAAACCTTCAGGTAGCCGGAGCAACCGCCCTATTCCAAGGTCTCCATGGACACATACCCGCATTATGACCATTCGGCAGGAGAGTACATTTCAACTCAGCCCCGTCGATTACTCCCCCAGAGGCAGAATATCAAACCTGCCTTGTCGCTAGGAGACAACTGGAATGCAAAGCAGACTCTCTAGGCATCCATCCTTGGAATCCTGCTCTGGCGCCGTTCCATATGGGATGTCCTGGAGCCTTCCAACAGGTCTTGACTGTCCCACAGAAGGAATCCTTGCAGATTGGAGCATCTCACAACTCCTATCGTGGGAAAACCTACATGGCCTCATGAGATGCTCCCCTTTATAAAGGGGCCATCATGGACAGAAACTCCAACCTGAGCCAACTTCTGATGCATTGCTTGGTTTCTAGGTATCTCTCCTCAGAGGCCAGGTTTCCAATATCAGAATATGGGGGTTTCCTAAGGAAACAATCAGAACAGATCTCATCTCCACATGGGAAACTTGCTCTTTGGAGCTGTGTCAATACCTCAGGTTAGGAGGATCCTTCAGGGCGCTGGCACCATGGCCCAATCCCAAGGTCTCCAAGGACACAAACTTACATTATGATCCATTCTCAGGAGAGTCCATTTCAAATCAGCCCCCTCGGCTGCTCACCCAGAGCCAGCAGATCAAACCTTCCTTGTCACTAGGAGACAGTTAGAATGGGAGGAGGGCTGCCCACGCATCCATCCTTAGAACCCTGCTCTGGAGAACTTCTTTATGGGACGTCTTGAATCCAACCAACCTGTCTTGACTGTCTCGCAGAATGAATCCTTGTGGTTTGAAGCATCACACAATAACACTCTGAGAAAACCTCCATTTCCTCATGATGCCCCACACCTTCATAATGGGCCATCACGGACAGAAACTCCATCCTAAGCCAAAGTCTGATTCTCGCCCAGAATTCAGTAGCATAAGATCTCGATTCAGCAATTGAGAGTGTGCCTGCTGGGCCCTCAACCTGAAACCTAGCCTAACTTGTGTTCCCAGACTTCCGTCCTCAGAATCCTGGCCACACCCCTCCAGTTTGGAAATTCTGGAGACACAATGCAGCACACTGCCTGGCCTCCAGAAGAAAAATGTTGCCCTATAGGGCTAACCAGAAACGCCAAATGAGTAACAACCTGCATGCCACTCGAACATACCCCAATTATACAGTCTAGCCTGTGCACTAAAGCCCTGTCTGACACAGCCTGAGGGCAGACCTCCAGTCCAACACCCAGACAGTTGGCCGTACACTGAGCATATCCAACCCACAATGGCTTTAGGCCATCATCTCTACCCAACCTCAATTTTCACCTTCAGAACCTAGACCTTATCTCCACTCACTGCTCAGGAGTGAACGTGATGCAAGAATCAGAACTTCTCCTTCTCCTTGGCAAGAAACCTAGTGGTTGGCATGTTGTCCAATGTTCATTGTAGGAGAAAGCAGCATGGACTATGAGGCCCCACCTATCCCTGAGGGCCACAATTTGCACAAACACACATTGTGACACTCAGCGTGAGCCCTATCCTCATGTAAAGCCTCTTAGTGACTGGAACAACAGCCCACATATGGGGCTTGCCAAGCCCCTAGTCCCCCAATCTCAACCAGAGTTCGAGATGTCTAGTCACCCCTACTCAGGGCTCTACTCGGGAATCCCTCTTTGGTGGGACACCTGAGGTAAAAAAAAAAAAATACAGAAAGGACTATTCCCATTCACAGAATGATCCCAACCACTTGGGATCAGGCCAAATCACCAGAGAAAGAATTGTCCATGGCCCTTGAGGACACCCCGACATTCCACGGCCACCATTGACACAAAATCCAGAGACAAAACACTGAGCAAGCGCCACATACTCGCCCTTTGTTCATAGCCCGGAAAATTCTCACGGTCTGTAGATCGAGCCTTCATACATACATCCCCAAACCTAAGCTGAGTTTGTGTTTTCAGACTTCTGTCCCCACAGTCCTGGCCCACACAACATCCAATCTGGGGCCCCTGGAGCCACACCTCAGGACTGTGGCTTCCCTCTCCAGGGGAATTCTGCCATTTCCATTGGCCACAACCCTATAGATTAGGAGAATCCTCCAAACTCCCACAGGCCATCTGAATTGTGTTGGCTGCCCAGGACAAACGGGGATGATCTTTCACAAGTTAGGAAACCACCTCCACTCAGACCCAGAGACAGATATCCCCATAGAATAAGATTGAACTGGAAGGGCACTTAGGCCCTAATCAGATCCATTGCTTTTGATTCCAGTCATCTCTCCTCAGAGGCCTGGTTTCCAATACCAGCATATGGGAGATTCCTTAGGCACTCATCAAAACAATTCTCTTCTCTACATAGGAAACATACTCTTTAGAGCTCCATCAAAACCTCCGGTTATGAACATCCCTCAAGGCCCCGGATCAAGCACCCCATTCCAAGGTATACATGGACACAAATGCACATTATGACCAATCCTCAACTCACCCATTTCAAAACACCCGCCTCGGTTGCTCCCCTAGATCCAGCAGATCGAACTTGCCTTGGCTCTATGAGACACCTGGAATGGGAGGCAGGCTGCCCAGGCATCCATCCTTAGAACCCTGCTCTGGATAACTTCCTTATGGGATGTCCTGGAGCCATTCAAATGGTCTCGACTGTCCCACAGAAGAAATCATTGTGGTTCGGAGCATCTCACAATTCCCATCGTTGGAAAACCTCCATGTCCTCGTGACACCCTCCCCTTCATGAAGGGGCCGTCATGGACAGAAACTCCGACCTAAGCCAACGTCTGATCCTAGCTCTGTCTTCAGGTATACGGGATCTCGAATCATCTCTGCAGAGGGTGCCTGCCTTCCCTTCACCTTGAAATCTAAGTCTGGCTTGTGTTCTCAGAATTTTTTCCTCACACTCCTGGCCCACAAGCCTTCCAGTTTGGGAATGCTGGAAACACTATGTGGCACTGTGTCTTCCCTCCAGAAGAAAAACGTTGCCCTCTGTGGCTAACCAGTAACCACAAATGAGTACCATCCTGCACGAAACTCGACTGCACCCCAATGATACAGTCTAGCCTGGGCACTTATTCCCTGTCTGCCACAGCCTGAGCCTGCACCTCCCAACCCACACTCAACAGCTGGCGGAACACTGAGCACATCGGACACACCATGGCCTTAGGGCTTCATCTCTTCCCAAGCTCAGTTTTCAGGCTTCAGAACCTAGACCTTAAATCCAATCACAGACCAGGAGTGAAAGTGTTGCAGAAATTAGAACTCCATCTTCCCCATGGCCAGAAAACTTGTGGTTCCCATACTGTGCAACGTTCAGTGTAGGAGGCACCAGCATGGTACTTTAGGCCACGCCCTGACTTGAAAGGATCCTTGGGCACAAAACCACATTGTGAAACTCAGTGTGAGACCTATCCTTAAGGAAGGCCTCTCAGTGTCTGGACCAAGAGCCCACATATGGGGCTTGCCATGTTCTTAGGTCCCAATGTTAACCAGAGGTCTGGTTGTCCAGTTGCCCCCACCCACGACTCTGCTCTGGAATCCCTCTTTTGGTGGTCCACCTGAGGTAAATAAAAAACAAAAAAGAAAACAAAAAAAAAGTAAACAAAAAAAAACAGAAAGGCCTCCTCCCTTCCCACAGAATGACCCCAAACTTTTAGGATCGGGTCAAATCCCCAGAAAGGGAGCCTCATCGATGGCCCATGAGGACACCCCGACATTCCATGGCAATCGGTGACACATTTCCAGAAAAAAAAAAAAAAGAATGAACAAGCACCTCACATTCGCCCTTTGTTCATATCCCGAAGAGGTCTCCTCACGGTCTATAGATCGGGCCGGCCATACCTACATCCCACAACCTAAGTGGAGTTTGTGTTTTCAGACTTTTGTCCAAATAGCCCTGGACCACACACGCTCCACACTTGGGTCTTTGGAGCCACACCTCAGGACTGTGCTTCCCTTTCAAGGGAATTCTTCCCATTCCATTGGCCACAACCTTGCAAATTAGGAAAAACCTCCAAAGTCACCGAGGCCATCCCAATAGTGTAGGCCGCCCAGGACAAACAGGGGTGATCTCAAACCAGCTGAGCAACTACCTCCACTCAGACAACAGATGTCCCCAGAGAAGAATATTGAACCGGACAGGCCCCTAGGCCCTAATCAGATCCATTGCTTTGGTTTCCAGGCATCTGTCCTCAGAGGCCTCGTTTCCAATACCAGCATATGGTGGTTTCCTGAGGCACCAATAAGAACAAATCTCGTCTCCCCATGGAAACTTGCTCATTGGAGCTTTGTCATAACCTCTGGTTAGGAGAATCCTTCAGGGCCCTGGTGCCACTGCCCCATACCAAGGTCTCCATGGACTCAAACCAGCATTAAGACCATCCTCAGGAAAGTCCATTTCAACTCAGCCCCCTCTGTTGCTACCCCAAGCCAGCAGATCAAACGTTTCTTGTTGCTAGGAGACAATTGGAATGTGAGGCTGGCTGCCCAGGCATCCATACTTAGAACCCTGTTCTGGAAAAATACCTTATAAGACGTCCTGGAGCCATCCAACAAATCTTAATTGTCCCACAGAAGGAATCCTTGCGGTTTGGAGCATCTCACAACTCCAATAGTGGGAATACCCCCATGGCCTCATAATGCCCCCCCTTCCAGAAGGGGCCAACATGGACAGAAACTCAAACCTGAGCCAAAGTCTGAACCTCGACCTGACTTCAGACGCATGAGATCTCAATTCAGCTCTGCAGAGTGTGCCTGTCATGTCCTTGCCCCGAAACCTAAGCCTAGCTTGTGTTCTCAGACTTCCGTCCTCACTCTCCTGGCCCACAAGCCCTCCAGTTTGGGAATTCCGAAGCCACAATGCAGCACTCTGCCTGCCCTCCAGAAGAAAAACTTTGCCCTATGCTGCTAATAAGAAACCCCAAATGATTTTCTAATGCATGCCACTCGATTGTAAAGCAATTATACAGCCCACCCTGTATACTAATGCCCTGTCTGGCACAGCCTGAGACAAGACATCCCAAACGACACCCAGACAGCTGGCCCCAACCTGGACACACAGGACCCGCTATGGCTGTAGGTCGTCATCTCTTCCCAACCTCGGTTTTCAGGCTTCAGAACCTAGACCTTATCTCCAATCACTGCCCAGGGGTGAACGTGATGCAGAAATTAGAATTCCTCCTTCCCCATGGCCAGAAACCTTGTGGTTGGCATGTTGTCCAACGTTCAATGTGGGAAAACCTGCATTGTCCGAAAGGCCACGCCAGTGCTTGAGGGCCGCCTAGGGCACAGACATGCATTGTGACCTGCAGCGTGAGTCCCGTATTAAAGTAACGCATCTCAGTGGCTGGACCAAGATCCTGCATATGGGGCTTGTCATATCCATAGGCCCCCAGGCTTAACCAGAGGGCGAGTATTCCAGTTGTCAGTACCCACTGCTATGCTCTAGAATCCCTCTACTGGGGGGACACATGAAGCAGAAAACAGGACACTTCCCTTCCCACAGAATGACCCCAAACTCTTGGGGGCTGGACAAACTACCAGAGAGGGAGACTGCTACGACCCATGAGGCAACTCCTACATTAAACGGCCATTGTGGACAAAACATCCAGAGACAAAAGCCTGAGCGACTGCCTCCCTCTCACCCTTCTTTCATATCCAGAGGAGCTCCCCTCATGGACTGTAGATCAGGCCTGCCATAACCTCGGCCCCAAACCTGAGCTGAGTTAGGGTTTTTGGATGTCTGTCTGCACAGCCATGGCCCACACAGCCTCCAGGCTGGGGTCTCTGGAGCCACACCACAGAACTGTGCCTGCTCTCTCCTAAGAAACTGCCCATTCCATTGGCCACAACTCTAGAAAATAGTAGAAACCTCAAGGTCCCCAAGGACATCCCACTACCGCAAGCCGCACTGGACAAATAGGGGCATTATGACACAAGCTGAGCAACTACTACCTCCATGCAGACACACAGACAGATATCCGCAGAGACAGAAGATTGAACCAGACAGGCCCCTAGGCCCTATTATGAACTCTTGCTTTGGTGTCCAGGTATCACTCCTCAGAGGCCTGGGTTCGAAGACCAGCATACGGGGCTTTCCTGAGGCACCAGACAGAAGACGTCTCATCTCCACATGGGAAGCTTCCTTGTTGGAGTTGTGTCAAGCCCTTCGGGTTGGAGAATCCTGCAGAGTCCCTTAGCTACTGCCACATTCCAAGGTCTCCATGGCCACCAACCCACATTATGACTCATCCTCGGCAAAGTCCATTTAAACTCAGGCTTCTGGGTAGCTCACCGAAGAGCCCGCAGATTGAGCGTGCCTTGTCTCCACCAGGCCATGGGAAGGTGAGTTGGCGTTTCTCGGCATCCATGTTTAGGGCCCTGCTCTCGAGTCTTTCTGTATGGGGCATCCTGGAACCATCCAATAGTACTCGACTGTCCTGAAGAAGGAAACTTTGAAGTTGGGAGCAGCTCACAACTCCCAGCGTAGGGAAACCTCCCTGGCCTCATGACGCCCCCACCCCCTTCAGGAAGGGGCCGTCAAGGACACAAACTGCAGCTTGAGGAAACATCTGATAATCGCCCGGACCTCACGTGCAGGAGATCTTGATTCAGCCTCTGCAGAGTGGGCCTGCCATGCTCTTGGCCCCAAAACTTGTGCTAGCTTGTGTTTTCAGACTTCCTTCCTCACAATCCTGGCCACACCCCTCCAGTTTGGCAATTCTGGAGACACAATGCAGCACTCTGCCTGCCCTCCAGAAGAAAAATGTTGCCCTATAGGGCTAACCAGAAACGCCAAATGAGTAACAACCTGCATGCCACTCGACCATACCCCAATTATACAGTCTAGCCTGTGCACTAAAGCCCTGTCTGACAGAGCCTGAGGGCAGACCTCCAGTCCAACACCCAGACAGCTGGCCATACACAGAGCATATCACACCCACAATGGCTTTAGGCCATCATCTCTACCCAACCTCAGTTTTCACCTTCAGAACCTAGACCTTATCTCCACTCACTGCTCAGGAGTGAACGTGATGCAAGAATCAGAACTTCTCCTTCGCCTTGGCAAGAAACCTAGTGGTTGGAATGTTGTTCAATGTTCATTGTAGGAGAAAGCAGCATGGACTATGAGGCCCCACCTATCCCTGAGGGCCACAATGTGCACAAACACACATTGTGACCCTCAGCGTGAGCCCTATCCTCATGTAAAGCCTCTTAGTCACTGGAACAACAGCCCCCATATGGGGCTTGCCAAGCCCCTAGTCCCCCAATCTCAACCAGAGTTCGAGATGTCTAGTCACCCCTACTCAGGGCTCTACTCGGGAATCCCTCTTTGGTGGGACACTTGAGGTAAAAAAAAAAAATACAGAAAGGACTCTTCCCATCCACAGAATGATCCCAACCACTTGGGATCAGGCCAAATCACCAGAGAAAGAATTGTCCATGGCCCTTGAGGACACCCCGACATTCCACGGCCACCATTGACACAAAATCCAGAGACAAAACCCTGAGCAAGCGCCACATACTCGCCCTTTGTTCATAGCCTGGAAAATTCTCACGGTCTGTAGATCGAGCCTTCATACATACATCCCCAAACCTAAGCTGAGTTTGTGTTTTCAGACTTCTGTCCCCACAGGCCTGGACCACACACGCTCCACACTTGGGTCCCTGGAGCCACACCTCAGGACTGTGCTTCCCTTTCAAGGGAATTCTTCCCATTCCATTGGCCACAACCTTGCAAATTAGGAAAAACCTCCAAAGTCACCGAGGCCATCCCAATAGTGTAGGCCGCCCAGGACAAACAGGGGTGATCTCAAACCAGCTGAGCAACTACCTCCACTCAGACAACAGATGTCCCCAGAGAAGAATATTGAACCGGACAGGCCCCTAGGCCCTAATCAGATCCATTGCTTTGGTTTCCAGGCATCTGTCCTCAGAGGCCTCGTTTCCAATACCAGCATGTGGTGGTTTCCTGAGGCACCAATAAGAACAAATCTCGTCTCCCCATGGAAAACTTGCTCATTGGAGCTTTGTCATAACTTCTGGTTAGGAGAATCCTTCAGGGCCCTTGTGCCACTGCCCCATACCAAGGTCTCCATGGACTCAAACCAGCATTAAGACCATCCTCAGGAAAGTCCATTTCAACTCAGCCCCCTCTGTTGCTACCCCAAGCCAGCAGATCAAACGTTTCTTGTTGCTAGGAGACAATTGGAATGTGAGGCTGGCTGCCCAGGCATCCATACTTAGAACCCTGTTCTGGAAAAATACCTTATAAGACGTCCTGGAGCCATCCAACAAATCTTAATTGTCCCACAGAAGGAATCCTTGCGGTTTGGAGCATCTCACAACTCCAATAGTGGGAATACCCCCATGGCCTCATAATGCCCCCCCTTCCAGAAGGGGCCAACATGGACAGAAACTCAAACCTGAGCCAAAGTCTGAACCTCGACCTGACTTCAGACGCATGAGATCTCAATTCAGCTCTGCAGAGTGTGCCTGTCATGTCCTTGCCCCGAAACCTAAGCCTAGCTTGTGTTCTCAGACTTCCGTCCTCACTCTCCTGGCCCACAAGCCCTCCAGTTTGGGAATTCCGAAGCCACAATGCAGCACTCTGCCTGCCCTCCAGAAGAAAAACTTTGCCCTATGCTGCTAATAAGAAACCCCAAATGATTTTCTAATGCATGCCACTCGATTGTAAAGCAATTATACAGCCCACCCTGTATACTAATGCCCTGTCTGGCACAGCCTGAGACAAGACATCCCAAACGACACCCAGACAGCTGGCCCCAACCTGGACACACAGGACCCGCTATGGCTGTAGGTCGTCATCTCTTCCCAACCTCGGTTTTCAGGCTTCAGAACCTAGACCTTATCTCCAATCACTGCCCAGGGGTGAACGTGATGCAGAAATTAGAATTCCTCCTTCCCCATGGCCAGAAACCTTGTGGTTGGCATGTTGTCCAACGTTCAATGTGGGAAAACCTGCATTGTCCGAAAGGCCACGCCAGTGCTTGAGGGCCGCCTAGGGCACAGACATGCATTGTGACCTGCAGCGTGAGTCCCGTATTAAAGTAACGCATCTCAGTGGCTGGACCAAGATCCTGCATATGGGGCTTGTCATATCCATAGGCCCCCAGGCTTAACCAGAGGGCGAGTATTCCAGTTGTCAGTACCCACTGCTATGCTCTAGAATCCCTCTACTGGGGGGACACATGAAGCAGAAAACAGGACACTTCCCTTCCCACAGAATGACCCCAAACTCTTGGGGGCTGGACAAACTACCAGAGAGGGAGACTGCTACGACCCATGAGGCAACTCCTACATTAAACGGCCATTGTGGACAAAACATCCAGAGACAAAAGCCTGAGCGACTGCCTCCCTCTCACCCTTCTTTCATATCCAGAGGAGCTCCCCTCATGGACTGTAGATCAGGCCTGCCATAACCTCGGCCCCAAACCTGAGCTGAGTTAGGGTTTTTGGATGTCTGTCTGCACAGCCATGGCCCACACAGCCTCCAGGCTGGGGTCTCTGGAGCCACACCACAGAACTGTGCCTGCTCTCTCCTAAGAAACTGCCCATTCCATTGGCCACAACTCTAGAAAATAGTAGAAACCTCAAGGTCCCCAAGGACATCCCACTACCGCAAGCCGCACTGGACAAATAGGGGCATTATGACACAAGCTGAGCAACTACTACCTCCATGCAGACACACAGACAGATATCCGCAGAGACAGAAGATTGAACCAGACAGGCCCCTAGGCCCTATTATGAACTCTTGCTTTGGTGTCCAGGTATCACTCCTCAGAGGCCTGGGTTCGAAGACCAGCATACGGGGCTTTCCTGAGGCACCAGACAGAAGACGTCTCATCTCCACATGGGAAGCTTCCTTGTTGGAGTTGTGTCAAGCCCTTCGGGTTGGAGAATCCTGCAGAGTCCCTTAGCTACTGCCACATTCCAAGGTCTCCATGGCCACCAACCCACATTATGACTCATCCTCGGCAAAGTCCATTTAAACTCAGGCTTCTGGGTAGCTCACCGAAGAGCCCGCAGATTGAGCGTGCCTTGTCTCCACCAGGCCATGGGAAGGTGAGTTGGCGTTTCTCGGCATCCATGTTTAGGGCCCTGCTCTCGAGTCTTTCTGTATGGGGCATCCTGGAACCATCCAATAGTACTCGACTGTCCTGAAGAAGGAAACTTTGAAGTTGGGAGCAGCTCACAACTCCCAGCGTAGGGAAACCTCCCTGGCCTCATGACGCCCCCACCCCCTTCAGGAAGGGGCCGTCAAGGACACAAACTGCAGCTTGAGGAAACATCTGATAATCGCCCGGACCTCACGTGCAGGAGATCTTGATTCAGCCTCTGCAGAGTGGGCCTGCCATGCTCTTGGCCCCAAAACTTGTGCTAGCTTGTGTTTTCAGACTTCCTTCCTCACAATCCTGGCCACACCCCTCCAGTTTGGCAATTCTGGAGACACAATGCAGCACTCTGCCTGCCCTCCAGAAGAAAAATGTTGCCCTATAGGGCTAACCAGAAACGCCAAATGAGTAACAACCTGCATGCCACTCGACCATACCCCAATTATACAGTCTAGCCTGTGCACTAAAGCCCTGTCTGACAGAGCCTGAGGGCAGACCTCCAGTCCAACACCCAGACAGCTGGCCATACACAGAGCATATCACACCCACAATGGCTTTAGGCCATCATCTCTACCCAACCTCAGTTTTCACCTTCAGAACCTAGACCTTATCTCCACTCACTGCTCAGGAGTGAACGTGATGCAAGAATCAGAACTTCTCCTTCGCCTTGGCAAGAAACCTAGTGGTTGGAATGTTGTTCAATGTTCATTGTAGGAGAAAGCAGCATGGACTATGAGGCCCCACCTATCCCTGAGGGCCACAATGTGCACAAACACACATTGTGACCCTCAGCGTGAGCCCTATCCTCATGTAAAGCCTCTTAGTCACTGGAACAACAGCCCCCATATGGGGCTTGCCAAGCCCCTAGTCCCCCAATCTCAACCAGAGTTCGAGATGTCTAGTCACCCCTACTCAGGGCTCTACTCGGGAATCCCTCTTTGGTGGGACACTTGAGGTAAAAAAAAAAAATACAGAAAGGACTCTTCCCATCCACAGAATGATCCCAACCACTTGGGATCAGGCCAAATCACCAGAGAAAGAATTGTCCATGGCCCTTGAGGACACCCCGACATTCCACGGCCACCATTGACACAAAATCCAGAGACAAAACCCTGAGCAAGCGCCACATACTCGCCCTTTGTTCATAGCCTGGAAAATTCTCACGGTCTGTAGATCGAGCCTTCATACATACATCCCCAAACCTAAGCTGAGTTTGTGTTTTCAGACTTCTGTCCCCACAGGCCTGGACCACACACGCTCCACACTTGGGTCCCTGGAGCCACACCTCAGGACTGTGCTTCCCTTTCAAGGGAATTCTTCCCATTCCATTGGCCACAACCTTGCAAATTAGGAAAAACCTCCAAAGTCACCGAGGCCATCCCAATAGTGTAGGCCGCCCAGGACAAACAGGGGTGATCTCAAACCAGCTGAGCAACTACCTCCACTCAGACAACAGATGTCCCCAGAGAAGAATATTGAATCGGACAGGCCCCTAGGCCCTAATCAGATCCATTGCTTTGGTTTCCAGTCATCTGTCCTCAGAGGCCTCGTTTCCAATACCAGCATGTGGTGGTTTCCTGAGGCACCAATAAGAACAAATCCCGTCTCCCCATGGAAAACTTGCTCATTGGAGCTTTGTCATAACTTCTGGTTAGGAGAATCCTTCAGGGCCCTGGTGCCACTGCCCCATACCAAGGTCTCCATGGACTCAAACCAGCATTAAGACCATCCTCAGGAAAGTCCATTTCAACTCAGCCCCCTCTGTTGCTACCCCAAGCCAGCAGATCAAACGTTTCTTGTTGCTAGGAGACAATTGGAATGTGAGGCTGGCTGCCCAGGCATCCATACTTAGAACCCTGTTCTGGAACAATACCTTATAAGACGTCCTGGAGCCATCCAACAAATCTTAATTGTACCACAGAAGGAATCCTTGCGGTTTGGAGCATCTCACAACTCCAATAGTGGGAAAACCCCCATGGCCTCATAATGCCCCCCCTTCCTGAAGGGGCCAACATGGACAGAAACTCAAACCTGAGCCAAAGTCTGAACCTCGACCTGACTTCAGACGCATGAGATCTCAATTCAGCTCTGCAGAGTGTGCCTGTCATGTCCTTGCCCCGAAACCTAAGCCTAGCTTGTGTTCTCAGACTTCCGTCCTCACTCTCCTGGCCCACAAGCCCTCCAGTTTGGGAATTCCGAAGCCACAATGCAGCACTCTGCCTGCCCTCCAGAAGAAAAACTTTGCCTTATGCTGCTAATAAGAAACCCAAAATGATTTTCTAATGCATGCCACTCGATTGTAAAGCAATTATACAGCCCACCCTGTATACTAATGCCCTGTCTGGCACAGCCTGAGACAAGACATCCCAAACGACACCCAGACAGCTGGCCCCAACCTGGACACATAGGACCCGCTATGGCTGTAGGTCGTCATCTCTTCCCAACCTCGGTTTTCAGGCTTCAGAACCTAGACCTTATCTCCAATCACTGCCCAGGGGTGAACGTGATGCAGAAATTAGAATTCCTCCTTCCCCATGGCCAGAAACCTTGTGGTTGGCATGTTGTCCAACGTTCAATGTGGGAAAACCTGCATTGTCCGAAAGGCCACGCCAGTGCTTGAGGGCCGCCTAGGGCACAGACATGCATTGTGACCTGCAGCGTGAGTCCCGTATTAAAGTAACGCCTCTCAGTGGCTGGACAGAGATCCTGCATATGGGGCTTGTCATATCCATAGGCCCCCAGGCTTAACCAGAGGGCGAGTATTCCAGTTGTCAGTACCCACTGCTATGCTCTAGAATCCCTCTACTGGGGGGACACATGAAGCAGAAAACAGGACACTTCCCTTCCCACAGAATGACCCCAAACTCTTGGGGGCTGGACAAACTACCAGAGAGGGAGACTGCTACGACCCATGAGGCAACTCCTACATTAAACGGCCATTGTGGACAAAACATCCAGAGACAAAAGCCTGAGCGACTGCCTCCCTCTCACCCTTCTTTCATATCCAGAGGAGCTCCCCTCATGGACTGTAGATCAGGCCTGCCGTAACCTCGGCCCCAAACCTGAGCTGAGTTAGGGTTTTTGGATGTCTGTCTGCACAGCCATGGCCCACACAGCCTCCAGGCTGGGGTCTCTGGAGCCACACCACAGAACTGTGCCTGCTCTCTCCTAAGAAACTGCCCATTCCATTGGCCACAACTCTACAAAATAGTAGAAACCTCAAGGTCCCCAAGGACATCCCACTACCGCATGCCGCACTGGACAAATAGGGGCATTATGACACAAGCTGAGCAACTACTACCTCCATGCAGACACACAGACAGATATCCGCAGAGACAGAAGATTGAACCAGACAGGCCCCTAGGCCCTATTATGAACTCTTGCTTTGGTGTCCAGGTATCACTCCTCAGAGGCCTGGGTTCGAAGACCAGCATACGGGGCTTTCCTGAGGCACCAGACAGAAGACCTCTCATCTCCACATGGGAAGCTTCCTTGTTGGAGTTGTGTCAAGCCCTTCGGGTTGGAGAATCCTGCAGAGTCCCTTAGCTACTGCCACATTCCAAGGTCTCCATGGCCACCAACCCACATTATGACTCATCCTCGGCAGAGTCCATTTAAACTCAGGCTTCTGGGTAGCTCACCCAAGAGCCCGCAGATTGAGCGTGCCTTGTCTCCACCAGGCAATGGGAAGGTGAGTTGGCGTTTCTCGGCATCCATGCTTAGGGCCCTGCTCTCGACTCTTTCTGTATGGGGCATCCTGGAACCATCCAATAGTACTCGACTGTCCTGAAGAAGGAAACTTTGAAGTATGGAGCAGCTCCCAACTCCCAGCGTAGGGAAACCTCCCTGGCCTCATGACGCCCCCACCCCCTTCAGGATGGGGCCGTCATGGACACAAACTCCTGCTTGAGGCAACATCTGATAATCGCCTGGACCTCACGTGCAGGAGATCTCGATTCAGCCTCTGCAGAGTGGGCCTGCCATGCTCTTGGCCCCAAAACTCGTGCTAGCTTGTGTTTTCAGACTTCCTTCCTCACAATCCTGGCCACACCCCTCCAGTTAGGCAATTCTGGAGACACAATGCAGCACTCTGCCTGCCCTCCAGAAGAAAAATGTTGCCCTATAGGGCTAACCAGAAACGCCAAATGAGTAACAACCTGCATGCCACTCGACCATACCCCAATTATACAGTCTAGCCTGTGCACTAAAGCCCTGTCTGACACAGCCTGAGGGCAGACCTCCAGTCCAACACCCAGACAGCTGGCCGTACACAGAGCATATCACACCCACAATGGCTTTAGGCCATCATCTCTACCCAACCTCAGTTTTCACCTTCAGAACCTAGACCTTATCTCCACTCACTGCTCAGGAGTGAACGTGATGCAAGAATCAGAACTTCTCCTTCGCCTTGGCAAGAAACCTAGTGGTTGGCATGTTGTCCAATGTTCATTGTAGGAGAAAGCAGCATGGACTATGAGGCCCCACCTATCCCTGAGGGCCACAATGTGCACAAACACACATTGTGACCCTCAATGTGAGCCTTATCCTCATGTAAAGCCTCTTAGTGACTGGAACAACAGCCCCCATATGGGGCTTGCCAAGCCCCTAGTCCCCCAATCTCAACCAGAGTTCGAGATGTCTAGTCACCCCTACTCAGGGCTCTACTCGGGAATCCCTCTTTGGTGAGACACTTGAGGTAAAAAAAAATATATATACAGAAAGGACTCTTCCCATCCACAGAATGATACCAACCACTTGGGATCAGGCCAAATATCCAGAGAAAGAATTGTCCATGGCCCTGGAGGACACCCCGACATTCCACGGCCACCATTGACACAAAATCCAGAGACAAAACCCTGAGCAAGCGCCACCTACTCGCCCTTTGTTCATAGCCCGGAAAATTCTCACGGTCTGTAGATTGAGCCTTCATACATATATCCCCAAACCTAAGCTGAGTTTGTGTTTTCAGACTTCTGTCCCCACAGGCCTGGACCACACACGCTCCACACTTGGGTCCCTGGAGCCACACCTCAGGACTGTGCTTCCCTTTCAAGGGAATTCTTCCCATTCCATTGGCCACAACCTTGAAAATTAGGAAAAACCTCCAAAGTCACCGAGGCCATCCCAATAGTGTAGGCCGCCCAGGACAAACAGGGGTGATCTCAAACCAGCTGAGCAACTACCTCCACTCAGACAACAGATGTCCCCAGAGAAGAATATTGAACCGGACAGGCCCCTAGGCCCTAATCAGATCCATTGCTTTGGTTTCCAGGCATCTGTCCTCAGAGGCCTCGTTTCCAATACCAGCATATGGTGGTTTCCTGAGGCACCAAGAAGAACAAATCTCGTCTCCCCATGGAAAACTTGCTCATTGGAGCTTTGTCATAACCTCTGGTTAGGAGAATCCTTCAGGGCCCTGGTGCCACTGCCCCATACCAAGGTCTCCATGGACTCAAACCAACATTAAGACCATCCTCAGGAAAGTCCATTTCAACTCAGCCCCCTCTGTTGCTACCCCAAGCCAGCAGATCAAACGTTTCTTGTTGCTAGGAGACAATTGGAATGTGAGGCTGGCTGCCCAGGCATCCATACTTAGAACCCTGTTCTGGAAAAATACCTTATAAGACGTCCTGGAGCCATCCAACAAATCTTAATTGTCCCACAGAAGGAATCCTTGCGGTTTGGAGCATCTCACAACTCCAATAGTGGGAAAACCCCCATGGCCTCATAATGCCCCCCCCTTCCTGAAGGGGCCAACATGGACAGAAACTCAAACCTGAGCCAAAGTCTGAACCTCGACCTGACTTCAGACGCATGAGATCTCAATTCAGCTCTGCAGAGTGTGCCTGCCATGTCCTTGCCCCGAAACCTAAGCCTAGCTTGTGTTCTCAGACTTCCGTCCTCACTCTCCTGGCCCACAAGCCCTCCAGTTTGGGAATTCCGAAGCCACAATGTAGCACTCTGCCTGCCCTCCAGAAGAAAAACTTTGCCCTATGCTGCTAATAAGAAACCCCAAATGATTTTCTAATGCATGCCACTCGATTGTAAAGCAATTATACAGCCCACCCTGTATACTAATGCCCTGTCTGGCACAGCCTGTGTCAAGACATCCCAAACGACACCCAGACAGCTGGCCCCAACCTGGACACATAGGACCCGCTATGGCTGTAGGTCGTCATTCTTCCCAACCTCGGTTTTCACGCTTCAGAACCTAGACCTTAGCTCCAATCACTGCCCAGGGGTGAACGTGATGCAGAAATTAGAATTCCTCCTTCCCCATGGCCAGAAACCTTGTGGTTGGCATGTTGTCCAACGTTCAATGTGGGGAAACCTGCATTGTCCGAAAGGCCACGCCAGTGCTTGAGGGCCGCCTAGGGCACAGACATGCATTGTGACCTGCAGCGTGAGTCCCGTATTAAAGTAACGCATCTCAGTGGCTGGACCAAGATCCTGCATATGGGGCTTGTCATATCCATAGGCCCCCAGGCTTAACCAGAGGGCGAGTATTCCAGTTGTCAGTACCCACTGCTATGCTCTAGAATCCCTCTACTGGGGGGACACATGAAGCAGAAAACAGGACACTTCCCTTCCCACAGAATGACCCCAAACTCTTGGGGGCTGGACAAACTACCAGAGAGGGAGACTTCTACGACCCATGAGGCAACTCCTACATTAAACGGCCATTGTGGACAAAACATCCAGAGACAAAAGCCTGAGCGACTGCCTCCCTCTCACACTTCTTTCATATCCAGAGGAGCTCCCCTCATGGACTGTAGATCAGGCCAGCACTCTGCCTGCCCTCCAGAAGAAAAATGTTGCCCTATATGGCTAACCAGAAACGCCAAATGAGTAACAACATGCATGCCACTCGACCATACCCCAATTATACAGTCTAGCCTGTGCACTAAAGCCCTGTCTGACACAGCCTGAGGGCAGACCTCCAGTCCAACACCCAGACAGCTGGCCGTACACAGAGCATATCACACCCACAATGGCTTTAGGCCATCATCTCTACCCAACCTCAGTTTTCACCTTCAGAACCTAGACCTTATCTCCACTCACTGCTCAGGAGTGAACGTGATGCAAGAATCAGATCTTCTCCTTCGCCTTGCCAAGAAACCTAGTGGTTGGCATGTTGTCCAATGTTCATTGTAGGAGAAAGCAGCATGGACTATGAGGCCCCACCATTCCCTGAGGGCCACAATTTGCAAAAACACACATTGTGACCCTCAGCGTGAGCCCTATCCTCATGTAAAGCCTCTTAGTGACTGCAACAACAGCCCACATATGGGGCTTGCCAAGCCCCTAGTCCCCCATCTCAACCAGAGTTCGAGATTTCTAGTGACCCCTACTCAGTGCTCTACTCTGGAATCCCTCTTTGGTGGGACACCTGAGATAAAAAAATATATATATACAGAAAGGAATCTTCCCATCCACAGAATGATCCCAACCACTTGGGATCAGGCCAAATGACCAGAGAAAGAATTGTCCATGGCCCTTGAGGACACCCCGACATTCCACGGCCCCCATTGACACAAAATCCAGAGACAAAACCCTGAGCAAGAGCCACATACTCGCCCTTTGTTCATAGCCCGGAAAATTCTCACGGTCTGTAGTTCGAGCCTTCATACATACATCCCCAAACCTAAGCTGAGTTTGTGTTTTCAGACTTCTGTCCCCACAGGCATGGCCCACACACCATCCAAGCTGGGGCCCCTGGAGCCACACCTCAGGACTTTGTCTTCCCTCTCCAGGGGAATTCTGCCATTTCCATTGGCCACAACCCTATAGATTAGGAGAATCCTCCAAACTCCCCCAGGCCATCCGAATTGTGTTGGCTGCCCAGGACACACAGGGATGATCTTTCACAAGTTAGGAAACCACCTCCACTCAGACCCAGAGACAGATATCCCCATAGAATAAGATTGAACTGGACGGGCACTGAGGCCCTAATCAGATCCATTGATTTTGATTCCAGTCATCTCTCCTCAGAGGCCTGGTTTCCAATACCAGCATATGGGAGATTACTTAGGCACTCATCAAAACAATTCTCTTCTCTACATAGGAAACATACTCTTTAGAGCTCCATCAAAACCTCCGGTTATGAACATCCCTCAAGGCCCCGGATCAAGCACCCCATTCCAAGGTCTACATGGACACAATGCACATTATGACCCATCCTCAACTCACCCATTTCAAAACACCCGCCTCGGTTGCTCCCCTAGATCCAGCAGATCGAACTTGCCTTGGCTCTATGAGACACCTGGAATGGGAGGCAGGCTGCCCAAGCATCCATGGCCCATGAGGCCCCGCCCATGTTTATGGGCCACATTGGTCACAAACACACATTGTGTCCCTCAGCCTGATCCCAGGCCTCAGGTAAGGCCTCTCAGTGGCTGGATGAAGAGACAGCATATTGTGCTTGCCATGCCCTTAGGCCCCAAATTTTACCCATAGTTCGGGTTCTCCCTTCACTTTTCCCCAGGGCTCTTCTTTGGAATTACTCTTTTGGAGGGACACCTGAGGTAACAAACCTGAAAGGAGTCCTCCCATTCCACAGATTGACGAAAAACAATTGGGATCGTGCCAAATCCACAGAGAAGAAAATTCGTCCATGGCCCATGAGGCCTCCCCGACATTCCACGGCCATCTCTGATACAAAATCCAGAGACAAAAGCCTGAGCAAGCGCCTCAGACTCGCTCTCTCTTCATATCCGGAAGAGTTCTTCTCATGGTTTATAGATCGGGCCTGCCATACCTACGTCCCCAAACCTAAGCTGAGTTTGTGTTTTCAGACTTCTGTCCTCAAAGTCCTGGGCCACACACCCTCCAGGCTGGGGCCCCTGGAGTCACACATTAGGACTGTGCCAACCCAATCCATGGGAATTCTGCCGATGCCATTGTCCAAAACAGTAAAATTTGGAGAACCCTCCAAATCCCTGAGGCCATCCCAATAGTGCAGGTCGCCCGGGACAAACAAGGGCAGTCTGATACCTGCTGAGCATCTACCTCCACTCATACCATAGATGGATGTCCCCTGAGAAGAAGATTGAACCAGACAGGACCCTAGGCCATAATCGGATACATTGCTTTGGATACAGGCATGTCTCCTCAAAAGCCTGGATTCCAATACCAGCATAGAAGTTTTCCTGAGGCACCCATCAAAACAAATCTCGTCTCCACAAGGAACCTTGTGCATCGAGCTATGTCAAAAGCTTAGGAGAATACTTCAGGGTCCCGGTGCCACCGCCCCTTTTTAAGGCCCTCATGGACACAAACACACATTAGGACCCATCCTCAGGAAAGTCCATTTCAAGTCAGCCACCCCGGTTGCTCCCGCAGAACCATCAGATCTAAACTGTCTTGTTGCTGGGAGACATTTGGAATGCGAGGCCGGCTTCCCAGCATCCATCCTCGAACAGTGCCCTGGAGTCATTCCATATGGGATGTCCTGAAAGCTGCCCAACAGGTCTCAATTGTCCCGCAGAAGGAATCCTTGATGGGGGCATCCCACAACTCCCAACATGGGAAAAACTCCATGGCCTTGAGATTCTGCTCCCTTCATGAAGGGTCCGTCATGCACAGAAACTCCAACCTGAGCCAACGTCTGATCCTCGCCCTGACTTCAGATGCATGAGATATTGGTTCAGATCTACAGTGGTACCTGCCGTGTCCTCGCCCTGAAACCCAAGTCTAGCTTGTGTTCTCAGACTTCCGTCCTCACACTCCTCTACACGAAGCCCTCAAGTTTAGCAATTCCGGACTGACAATGAAGCACACTGCCTGCCCTCTAGAAAACAAATTTTGCCTAATGAGCTGCCCAGACAACTTATATGAGGATAAATCTACATGGCACTCGACTGTACCCAAATTATATAGTCTAACCTGGGCACTAATGCACTGTCTGACACAACCTGAGCTCGGACCTCCTGACCAACACCCAGACAGCTGACCGCACACTGAGCACATCAGAACCGCCATGGCCTTAGGTCATCATCTCTTCCCTACCTCAGTTTTTAGGCTTCAGTACCTAGACCTTATCTCCAATCACTGCCCAGGGTTGCCTGTGATGCAGAAATCAGAACTCTTCCTTACCCATGGCAAGAAACCTTGTGGTTGGCATGTTGTCCAACGTTCAGTGTAGGAGAAACCAGGATTCACCATGAGGCCCTGCCCATTCTTGTTTGCGAAGTGGGCATAAACACGCATTGTGACCCTCAGCGTGAGTCCTGTCCTCTAGTAAGTCCTCTCAGTGGCTCGACCATTAGATGTCATAATGGGCTTGACATGTCCCTAGCCCACAATTTTTAACCAGATTTCTGGTTGTCTGTTCGGCCCTCCCCAGGGCTCTACTCTGGAATCCCTCATTTGGTGGGACACCTGAGGTTAAAAAACAAAACATGGCAAATCAACAACAACAACAAAACGGACTTCTTCCATCCCACAAAATGACCCCAAACTCTTTGGACGGGGCCAAACCCCCAGAGTGTAAGACTCGTCCATTTCCCATGAAGTCACCAGGGAATTTCACGACCATGAGTGTCACGATATCCAGAGACAAAAACTTGAGCACGAGCCTCACACTCGCCCCTTATTCATATCCCGAAGAGTTCTCCTCATGGTCTGTAGATCAATCCTGCCATACCTATGACCTGAAACATAAGCCGCGTTTGTGTTTTCAGACGACTGTCCAAACAGCTCTGCCTACACACCCTACAGGCTCAGGCCCCTGGAGCCAAACCTGAGGACTGTACTTGCCCTCTCCAAGGGAATTGTATGTGCCCATTCCAATGGCCACAACCCTACTAATAGGATAAACCTGCAAACTCCCTGAGGCCATCCCAATAGTGGTGGCTTCCCAGGACAAACTCGGGCAATCTGAGCCCATCTGAGAACCTACATGCACTCAGACGCATAGACTGATGTTCCCAGAGGTAAAAAGGTACGAACAGGCCCCTAGGCACTATTCGGATTCATTGTTGTGGTATCCAGTCATCTCTCCTCAGAGGCCTGGATTTCAATACCAGCATATGGCTGTTTCCTGACTCATCCGTCATAAAAAATCTCATCTACATATGGGAAACTTGCACGTTGGAGCTGTGTCAAAGCCTCTGTTTGAAAAAACCCTTCAGGACCCCAGTGCCACCGCTTCATTCCAAGGTCTCCATAGACACAAAAACATATTAGGATCCATCCACAGGAGAGTCCATTTCAACTCAGATCCAGATTGCTCGCCCAGATCCAGCAGATATAACCTGTCTTGTTGCTAGGACACAATTGGAATGCAAGGTGGGCTACCCAGGCATCCATCCTTAGAACCCTGCTCAGAATCGTTGGCCTGGAGCCAACCAACATGTCTCAATTGTCCTGCACAAGAATCTTTGCAGTTTGGAGCTTCTCACAACTAACATCGTGGGAAAACCCCCACGGCCTCGTGACCCCCCCGCCCCTTCATGAAGGGCCATCAGGGACAGAAACACCAACCTGAGCGATCTTCTGATACTCGCCCTGACATCATAAGCACGAGATCTCGATTCAGGTCTGTAGATTGTTCCTGCCTTGTCCTCACCCAGAAACCTAAGCCTAGCTTGTGTTCTCAGATTTCCGTCTTCAGACTACTGGCCCACAAGCCTCCAGTTTGCAAACCAGAACTATAATGCAGCACTCTTCCAGCCTTCAGGAAGAAAAACATTGCCCTGTGGGGCTACCCAGAAACTCCAAATGAGGATCAACCTGCACGCCATTCGACTGTACCCCAAATATATAGGCTGACCTGGGCACTATTGCCCTTTCTACACAGCCTGAGCCTGGACTTCCTGGCCCCACCCAGAAAGCTGGTCGAACACTGAGCACGCCGGACGAGCCATGTCCTTAGGTCGTCATCTCTTCCCAACCTCGATTCTCAAGTTTCAGAACCTAGACCTTATCTCCAATCACTGCCCAGGCTTGTAAGTGATGCAGAAATCACAACTCCTTCCCCGTGGCTAGAAACCATGTGGTTGGCATGTTTTCCAATGTTAAGTGTAGTTGAAACCAGTGTGGCCCATGAGGCCCCGCCCATGTTTATGGGCCACATTGGTCAGAAACACACATTGTGACCCTCAGCCTGATCCCAGTCCTCAGGTAAGGCCTCTCAGTGGCTGGATGAAGAGATAGCATATTGGGCTTGCCATGCCCCTAGGCCCCAAATTTTACCCATAGTTCGGGATGTCCCTTCGCTTTTCCACAGGGCTCTTCTTTGGAATTCCTCTTTTGGCGGGACACCTAAGGTAACCAACCTGAAAGGAGACCTCCCATTCCACAGATTGATGAAAAAGAATTGGGATCGGGCCAATTCCACAGAGAGGAAGATTCGTCAATGGCCCATGAGGTTTCCCAGACAATCCACGGCCATCGCTGATACCGAATCTAGAGACAAAAGACTGAACAAGCACCTCAGACTCGCTCTTTCCTCATATCCTGAAGTGTTCTTCTCATGGTTTATAGATCGGGCCTGCCATACCTATGTCTCCAAACCTAAGCTGAGTTTATGTTTTCAGACTTCTGTCCTCAAAGTCCTGGGCCACACACCCTCCACGCTGCGGTCCCTGGAGCCACACATAAGGACTGTGCCTACCCAATCCATAGGAACTCTGCCCATTCCATTGTCCAAAACCGTAAAATTAGGAGAACCCTCCAAATTCCTGAGGCCATCCCAATAGTGCAGGTCGCCCGTGACAAACAAGCGCGGTCTGATAGCAGCTGAGCATCAATCTCCACTCATACCATAGATGGATGTCTGCAGAGAAGAAGATTGAACCAGACAGGACACTGGCCATATCGGATCCATTGCTTTGGTTACAGGCATGTCTCCTCAAAAGCCTGGATTCCAATACCAGCATAGGGGTTTTCCTGAGGCAGCAATCAGAACAAATCTCGTCTCCACAAGGAAACATGTGCATCGAGCTATGTCAAAAGCTTAGGAGAATACTTCAGGGTCCTGGTGCCACGGCCCCATTCCAAGGCCCCATGGACACAAACACACATTAGGACCCATCCTCAGGAAAGTCCATATCAAGTCAGCCACCCCGGTTGCTCCCGCAGAGCCATCAGATCTAAACTGGCTTGTTGCTAGGAGACAATTGGAATGCGAGGCTGGCTTCCCAGGCATCCTCCCTCTAATGGTGCTCTGGAGTCATTCCATATGGGATGTCCTGGAGCTGCCCAAAGGTCTCAATTATCCCGCAGAAGGAATTCTTGAAGGGGGCAACCCACAACTCCCACGTGGGAAAAACTCCATGGACACGAGATTCCCGCTCCCTTCATGAAGGGGCCGTCAGGCACAGAAACTCCAACCTAAGCCAAAGTCTAATTCTCTCCCTGACTTGAAATGGATGAGATATTGGTTCAGATTCTCAGGGGGTACCTGCCGTGCCCTTGCCCTGAGCCCAAGTATAACTTTTGTTCTCAGAATTCCGACCTCACTCTCCTGGCCTCAAAGCCCTCATGATTGGTAAATCCGGTCCCACAATGCAGCACATGGCCTGCTTTCTGGAAAAAAAAATATTGCCTAAAGAGCTGCCAAGGCACCTTATATGAAGATAAACCTACACGGTACTTGACTTTGACCGAATTATATAGTCTAACCTGGGCACTAATGCACTATCTGACACAACCTGAGCCGGGACTTCCTGACCAACACCCAGACAGCTGACCGCACACTGAGCACATCAGAACCGCCATGGCCTTAGGTCATCATCTCTTCCCTACCTCAGTTTTCAGGCCTCAGAAACTAGACTTTATCTCTGCCTGGGGGTGAGTGTGATGCAGAAATCAGAACTTCTCCTTACACATGGCAAGAAACCTTGTGGTTGGCATGTTGTCCAACGTTCATTGTAGGAGAAACTAGCATTCACCCTGAGGCCCGCCTATTCTTGAGTGCGACGAGGGCATAAATATGCATTGTGACCCTCAGTGTGAGTCCTGTCCTCTAGTAATTCCTCTCAGAGCCTGGATCACTAGATGTCATAATGGGCTTGACATAGCCCTAGGCCCCAATTTTTAACCAGATTTCTGGTTGTCCAGTCACCCCTTCCCAGAGCTCTACTCTGGAATTCCTCATTTGGTGGGACAACGGAGGTTAAAAAATGAAACAAAACAAAGCAACAACAACAAAAAAAACGACTTCTTCCATCCCACAGAATGACCCCAACCTCTTTGGAAGGGGCCAAATCCCCAGAGAGTAAGACTCGTCCATTTCCCATGAAGTCACCCGGAAATTTCACGACCATGAGTGACATGATATGCAGAGACAAAAACATGAGCAATAGCCTCACACTCGCTTTTTTTTCATATACCGAAATGTTCTCCTCATGGTCTGTAGATCAGTCCTGCCCTACCTATGACCCGAAACAGAAGTCGAGTTTGTGTTTTCAGACAACTGTCCAAACAGCCCTGGCCTACACACCCTATAGGCTCAGGCCCCTGAAGCCAAACCTGAGGACTGTTCTTGCCCTCGCAAGGGAATTGTGTGAGCCCATTCCAATGGCGACAACGCAACTAAAAGTATAAACCTTTAAATTCCCTGAGGCCATCCCATAGTGTTGGCTTCCAAGGACAAACACGGGCAATCTGAGTTCATCTGAGCACCTACCTGCACTCTGACCCATAGATAGATGTCGCCCGAGGTAAAAAGAAACCAACAGGCCCCTAGGCACTAATCAGATTCATTGCTTTGGTTTCCAGGCATCTCTCCTCAGAGGCCTGGATTTCAATACCAGAATATGGCTGTTTCTTGACTCACCCATCAGAACAAATCTCCTCTACACATGGGAAACTTGCATGGTGGAGCTGTGTCAAACCTCTGTTTAGGAGAAGCCTTCAGGGCCCTAGTGCCACCGCTTAATGCCACAGTCTCCATAGACACAAAAACATATTAGGACCCATCCACAGGAGAGTCCATTTAAACTCAGCGTCCTCGGTTGCTCCCCGAGATCCAACAGATCTAGCCTATCTTGTAGCTAGGAGAATATTGGAATGCGAGGTGGGCTACCCAGCCATCCATCCTTAGAACCCTGCTCAGAATCGTTGGCCTGGAGCCAACCAACTGGTCTCAATTGTCCCACAGTAGAATCTTTGCAGTTTGGAGCTTCTCACAACTCCCATGGTGGGAAAACCCCCACGGCCTCGTGATTCCCCCCCTTTATGAAGGGGCCATCAGGGACAGAAAGTCAAACCTGAGGCATCGTCTGATGCTCAACCTGACTTCAGGTGCACGAGATCTCGATTCAGGTCTGTAGATTGTGCCTGCCATGTCCTCACCATAAAACCTAAGCCTAGCTTGTGTTCTCAGAGTTCCATCCTCAGACTACCGGCCCACAAGCCCTCCAGTTTGGCAATCCGGAAGTACAATGCAGCACTCTGTGGGCCCTCCAAGAGAAACATTGCCCTCTGGGGCTACCTAGAAACCCCAAATGAAGATCAACCTGCACGCCATTTGGCTGTACACCAAATATATAGGCTGATCTGGGCATCATTGCCTTCTCTGACACAGCCTGAGCTGGACCTCCTGGCCCCACCCAGACAGCTGGCCGCACACTAGGCACATTGGAACCAACATGGCCTTAGTTCGTCATCTCTTCCCAACCTCGGTTTTCAGGCTTCAGTACCTAGACCTTATCTCTAATCACTGCCCAGGTTTGAAAATGTTGCAGAAATCAGAACTCGTTCCCTTGGCAAGAAACCTCGTGGTTGGCATGGTGTCCAACGTTCAGTGTAGTTGAAACCAGTGTGGCACATGAGACCCAGCCCATGCTTGAGGGCTACATTGGTCTCAAACACACATTGTGACCCTCAGCCTGAGCCCGGTCCTCAGGCAAGGCCTCTCAGTGGCTGCATGAAGAAACAGCATATTGGGATTGCCATGCCCCTAGACCCCAATTTTTAACCATAGTTCGGGTTGTCCCTTCACTCTTGCCCAGGGCTCTGCTTTGGAATTCCTCTTTTGGTGGGACACCTCAGGTAACAAACCTTAAAGGAGTCCTCCCATCCCACAGATTCATGAAAAAGAATTGGGATCGGACCAGATCCACAGAGAGGAAGATTTGTCCATGGCCCAGGAGGCCTCCCCGACATTCCTCGGCCATCGCTGATACAAAATCCAGAGACAAAAGCCTGAGCAAGCGCCTCAGACTCGCTCTTTCTTCATATCCTGAAGAGTTCTTCTCCTGGTTTGTAGGTCGGGCTTGCCATACCTACGTTCCCAAACCTAAGATGAGTTTGTGTTTTTTGTTTTCTGTCCTCAAATTCCTGGGCCACATACCCTCCAGACTGAGCCCCTGGAGCCACACATTAGTACTGTGCCTACCCAATCCATGGGAATTCTGCCCATGCCATTGTCTCAAACCGTTCAAATTAGGAGAACCCTCCATAGTCCCTGAGGCCATCTCAATGGTGTAGGTTGTCCCGGACAAACAAGGGCCGTCTGACACCAGCTGAGCATCAACCTCCACTCATACCATAGATGGATGTCCCCAGAGAAGAAGATTGAACCAGGCAGGACCCTAGGACATAATGGGATCCATAGCTTTGGTTTACAGGCATGTCTCCTCAAAAGCCTGGATTCCAATACCAGCATAGGGCTTCTCCTGAGGCACCCATCAGAACAAATCTCGTCTCCACAAGGAAACTTGTGCATGGGAGCTATGTCAAAGGCTTAGGAGAATACTTCAGGGTGCCGGTGCCACCGCCCCATTCCAAGGCCCTCAGGGACACAAACAAACATTAGGACCCATCCTCCGGAAAGTCCATTTCAACTCAGCCACCCCGGTAACACCTGCTGAGCTATCAGATCTATACTGTCTTGTTGCTAGAAGAAAATTGGAAAGCGAGGCGGGCTTCCCAGGCATTCATCCTCGAATGGTGCTCTCGAGTCATTCCATATGTGATGTCCTGGAGCTGTCCAACAGGTCTCAATTGTCCCGCAGAAGGAATCTTTGAAGGGCCATCTCACAACTCCCAACGTGGGGAAACCTCCATGGACTAGAGATTCCACTCCCTTCATGAATGGGCCGTCATGTACAGAAACTCCAACCAGAGCCAATGTCTGATCCTCGCCCTGAATTCAGATGCATGAGATATTGGTTCAGATCTGCCGAGGTACCTGCCGTGCCCTCGACCTGAAACCCAAGTCTAGCTTGTGTTCTCAGACTTCCGTCCTCACACTCCTGGCCCAGAAGACCTCAAGTTTGGCAATTCCGAACCCACTGTGCAGCACTCTGCCTGCCCTCTAGAAACAAAATATTGCCTAATGAGCTGCCCAGGCACATCATATGAGGATAAACCTACACGCCACTTGACTGTACGTAAATTATATACTCTAAGCTGTGCACTAATGCACGGTCTGACACACCTGAGCCCGGACCTCCTGACTAACACACAGACAGCTGACCACACACTGAGCACAACAGACCAGCCATGACCCTCGGACATCATCTCTTCCATACCTCAGTTTTCAGGCTTCAGAACCTACCTTTTCTCCAATCACTGCCCAGGGGTGATGGTATGTAGAAATCAGAACTCCTCCTTACCCATGGCAAGAAACCTTGTGGTTGGCATGTTGTCCAACGTTCAGTGTAGGAGAAATCAGCATTCACCCTGAGGCCCAGCCCATTCTCAAGTGCGACGAGGGCATAAACACACCAAACTCTTTGGACGAGGCCAACCTTCTAAAGAGTAAGACTCGTCCATTTCCCATGAAGTCACCCGGAAATTTCACGACCATGAGTCACACGATATCCAGAGATAAACTTGAGCAAGAGCCTCACACTCGCCCTTTTTTCATATCCCGAAGAGTTCTTCTCATGTTCTGTAGATCAGTCCTGCCATACCTATGACCCGAAACATAAGCCGAGGTTGTGTTTTCAGACAACTGTCCAAACAGCCCTGGCCTACACACCCCAAAGGCTCAGGCCCTTGGAGCCAAACCTGAGGACTGTACTTGCCCTCTCCAAGGGAATTGTGTGTACCCATTCCAATGGCCACAATCCTACTAATAGGATAAACCTCCAAAGTTCCTGAGGCCATCCCAATAGTGGTGGCTTCCCAGGACAAACAGGAGCAATCTGAGCCCAAATGAGCACCTACCTGCACTCAGACCCATAGACTGATGTCCCCAGAGGAAAAAAGGAATGAACAGACCACTAGGCACTAATCGGATCCATTGCTATGGTTTCCAGGCATGTCTCCTCAGAGGCCTGGATTTCAATACCAGCATATGGCTGTTTCTTGACTCACCCATCAGAACAAATCTCATCTACATATGGGAAACTTGCATGGTGGAGCTGTGTCAAAGTCTCTGTTTAGAAGAACCCATAAGGGACCCAGTGCCACCGCTTCATTCCAAGGTCTCCATAGACACAAAAACATATTAGGACACATCCACAGGAGAGTCAATTTCAACTCAGCCTCCTCAGTTGCTCCCCCAGATCCAGCAGATCTAACCTTTCTTGTAGCTAGGAGAAAAATGGAATGCCAGGTGTGGTACCTAGCCATCCATCCTCAGAACCATGCTTGGAATCCTTGGCCTGGCGCCAACTAACAGGTCTCAATTGTCCTGGAGAAGAATCTTTGTAGTTTGGAGCTTCTCACAACTCCCATCGTGCGAAACCCCCCATGGCCTCGTGATTCCCCCCCTTCATGAAGGGGCCATCAGGGACAGAAAGTCCAACCTGAAGATCGTCTGATCCTCACCCTGACTTCAAATGCACGAGATCTCGATTCAGGTCTGTAGATTGTGCCTGCCATGTCCTCACCCATAAAAACTAAGCCTAGCTTGTGTTCTCAGACTTCAGTCCTCAGACTACTGGCCCACAAGCCATCCAGTTTGGCAATCCAGAAGTACAATGCGGCACTCTGCCTGCTCCCTGGAAGAAGAACATTGCCCTCTGGGGCTACCCAGAAACCCCAAATGAGGATCAACCTGCACGCCATTTGGCTGTACACCAAATATATAGGCTGAAGTGGGCACAATTGCCCATTCTGACACAGCCTGAGCCTGGAACTCCTGGCCCCACCCAGACAGCTGGCCGCACACTGAGCACATCAGACCCGCCATGGCCTTAGGTCGTCATCTCTACCCAACCTCGGTTTTCAGGCTTCAGAACCTTGACCTTATCTCCAATCACTGCCCAGGTTTGAAAATGTTGCAGAAATCCGAACTCGTTCCCTTGGCATGAAACCTCGTGGTTGGCATGTTGTCCAACTTTCAGTGTAGTTGAAACCAGTGTGGCACATGAGACCCAGCCCATGGTTGAGGGCCACATTGGTCTCAAACACACATTGTGACCCTCAGCCTGAGCCCGGTCCTCAGGCAAGGCCTCTCAGTGGCTGCATGAAGAAACAGCATATTGGGCTTGCCATGCCCTAGACCCTAATTTTTAACCATATTTCGGGTTGTCCCTTCACTCTTGCCCAGGGCTCTGCTTTGGAATTCCTCTTTTGGTGGGACACCTCAGGTAACAAACCTTAAAGGAGTCCTCCCATCCCAAAGATTCACAAAAAAGAATTGGGATAGGGCCAAATGCACAGAGAGGAAGATTCGTCCATGGCCCATGAGGCCTCCCCGACATTCAACGGCCATCGCTGATACAAAATCCAGAGACAAAAGCCTAACCAAGCGCCTCAGACTCGCTCTTTCTTCATATCCTGAAGAGTTCTTCTCATGATTTGTAGTTCGGCCGTGCCATACCTACGTTCCCAAACCTAAGCTGAGTTTGTGTTTTTTGTTTTCTGTCCTCAAAGTCCTGGGCCACACACCCTCCAGGCTGGGCCCCTGGAACCACACATTAGGACTGGGCCTAACCAATCCATGGGAATTCTGCCCATTCCATTATCCAAAACCGTACAAATTAGGAGAAACCTCCAAATTCCCTGAGGCCATACCAATGGTGTAGGTTGTCCGGGACAAAAAAGGGCCGTCTGACACCAGCTGAGCATCTACCTCCACTCATACCATAGATGGATGTCCCCAGAGAAGAAGATTGACCAGACAGGACCCCAGGCCATAATGGGATCCATAGCTTTGGTTTACAGGCATGTCTCCTCAAAAGCCTGGTTTCCAATACCAGCTGAGGGCCTCTCCTGAGGCACCCATCAGAACAAATCTCGTCTACACATGGGAAACTTGCATGTTGGAGCTCTCTCAAAGCCTCTGGTTAGAAGGACATTTCAGGTTCCCGGTGCCAGCGCCTCATTCCAAGGTCTCCATGGAGACACACCCACATTAGGACCCATCCACAGGAGAGTCCATTTCAACTCAGCCCCCTCAGTTGCTCCCCCTGATCCAGCAGATCTAACCCGTCTTGTCGCTAGGAGATGATTGGAATGAGAGGCAGGCTTCCCAGACATCCATACTTAGAACCATTCTCAGAATTATGCTGTATGGGAAGTCCTGGAGCCAACCAACAGGTCTCAATAGTCCCGCAGAAGAATCTTTACTGTTTGGAGCATCTCACAACTCCCATCATGGGCAAACCTCCATGGCCTCGTGATTTCGCCCCCTGTGCTTCATGAAGGGGCCATCAGGGACAGAAGCTCCAACCTGAGCGATCGTCTGATCCTCGCCCTGACTTCAGATGCAGGACATCTTGATTCATCTCTGCAGAGTGTGTCTGCCGTGCCCATGCCCAGAAACGTAAGTCTAATTTGTGTTCTCAACTTCCATCCTCACATTCCTGGCCCACAAGCCCTCCAGTTTGGCAATTCCAGAACTACAAGGTAGCACTCTGCCTGCTTTCCGGAAGAAAAACTTTGCCCTCTGGGGCTACCCAGATTCCCCAAATGAGGATCAACCTGCATGCCACTTGACTGGACCCCAATTATACAGGCTGCCCTGGGCACTACTGCCCTTTCTGGCACAGCCTGAGACTGAACCTCCTGGCTCGCACCCACCCAGCTAGCCACACACTGAGCACATCAGACCCGCCATGGCCTTAGGTCATCATCTCTTTCCAACCTCGGTTTTCAGGCTTCAGAACCTAAACCTTATCTCCAGTCACCACCCAGGGTTGAACATGATGCAGGAATCAGAACTCCTTCCCCATGGCAAGAAACCTTGTGGTTGGCATGTTGTCCAACGTAAAATGTAGTTGAAACCAGTGTGGCCCATGAGGCCCTGCAGATGCTTGAGGACCAAGTCGTTCACAAACATGCATTCTGACCCTCAACGTGAGCCCAGTTCTCAAGTAAGGCCTCTCAGTGGCTGGACCAAAAGACAGCATATTGGGCTTGTCATGCCCCTAGGCCCCAATTTTTAACCAGATTTCTGGTTGTCCAGTCTCCCCTCCCCAGGGCTCGGCTTTGGAATCCCTCTTTTGGTGGGACACCTGAGGTAACAAAACTGAAAGGACTCCTCCCATCCCACAGTTTGACCCAAAACAATTGGAATCGGGCCAAATCCACAGAGCGGAAGACTCGTCCATGGCCCATGAGGCCTCCCCGACATTCCACGCCCATCGTTGACACAAAATCCAGAAACAAAAGCCTGAACAAGTGCCTCACAATCTCTCTTTCTTCATATCTGGAAGAATTCTCCTCACGGTCTGTAGATCGGGCCTGCCATACCTACGTCCCTAAACCTAAACTGAGTTTGTGTTTTAGACTTCTGTCTCCACAGTCCTGGTGCACACACCCTGCAGGCTGGGGCCCCTGGAGCCACATCAAAACTGTGCCTTCCCTCTCCACAGGAATTCTGCCCATTCCATTGTCCATAATCATAAAATTAGGAGAAACCTCCAAAGTCCCCAAGGCCTTCACAATAGTGTAGGCCGCCTGGGACAAACAAGGGCCATCTGACACCAGCTGAGCATCTAACTCCACTAATACCTTAGATGGATGTACACAGAGAAGAAGATTCAACCGGACAGGCCCCTAGGCTCTAAACGGAGCCATTGCTTTGGTTTCCAGTTATCTCTCTTCAGAGGCCTATATTCCAATAACAGTATATGGGGGTTTCCTGAGGCACCAATCAGAACAAATCTCGTCTCCACATGGGAAACTTGTCCTTTGGAGATGTCTCAAAACCTCCGGTTAGGAGAATCCTTCAGGGCCCATGCACCAATGCCCCATTCCAAGGTCTCCATGGACACAAACCCACATTAGCATCCATCCTCAGGAGAGTCCATTTCAACTCAGCCCCCTTGGTTGCTCTGACAGAGCCAGCATATCAAACCTGTCTATTTGCTAGGAGACAACTGCAATGTGAGGCGGGCTTCCCATGCATCCATCCTAAGATCCCTGCTCTGGTGTCATTCTGTATGGTATGTACTGGAGTGATACAAAATGTCTCAATTGTTGATCAGAAGGAATCCTTGTTGTTTGGAGCATCTCACAACTCCCATCGTGGGTAAACCTCCATGGACTGGAGATGCTGTCCCCTTCATAAAGTGGCCAGAATGGACAGAAATTCAAACCTAAGCCTAGGTTTGAACCTCGCCCTGACTTCAGATTCATGATATCCCGATTCAGATCTGCAGAGGGTGCCTGCCGTGCCCTCGCCCAGAACCTACGCCTAACATGTGTTCTCAGACTTCCGTCCTAACACTCCCCGTCCACAAGGCATCCTCTTTGGAAATTCCGGAGCCACAATGCAGCACTCTGCCTGTCCTCCAGAAGAAAAACATTGCCCTTGGGGCTACCCAGAAATGCCAAATAAAGATCAACCTGCACGGCACTCAGTTGTACCCCAATTATACAATCTACCCTGGGCACTAAGGCCCTGTCTGACACAGCCCAAGCTTGGACCTCCCGACCAACACCCAGACAGCTGGCTCCACGCTGAGCATATCGGACCCGACATGGCCTTAGGTCGTCATCTCTTCCCAACCTCGGTTTTCAGACTTCACAACCTGGACCTTATGTCCAATCACTACCCAGGGGTGAATGACATGCAGAAATCAGAATTAATACTTCCCCATGGCAAGAACTCATGTGGTTGACATGTTGACTATCATTCAGTGTAGGAGAAACAAGCATGCACCATGAGTCCCCACCCATGCTTGAGTACCACGAGGGCATAAACACGCATTGTGACCCTCAGCATGAGTTCTGTCCTCAATGAAGGCCTCTCAGTGGCTGGACCATTAGAAGGCATATTGGGCTTGCCATGCCCCTAGGCCAGTATTTTTAGTTAGATTTCTTGTTGTCCAGGGCTCTGCTCTGGAATCCCACTTTTGGTGGGACACCTTAGTTAACAAAACTGAATCCCACAGATTAACCCAAAACAATTGGGATCTGGCCAAATCCACAGAGAGAAACACTCTTCCATGTCCCATGAGGACTCCTCGACATTCCACGGCCATCATTGACACAAAATCCAGGGGCAAAAGCCTGACAAGTGTCACACTTTCACCCTTTATTCAGATCCCAAAAAGTTCTCCTCATAGTCTGTAAATCGGGCCTGCCATACCTACGTCCCCAAACCTAAGCTGAGTTTGTGTTTTAAGACATCTGTCCCCACAGTCCTTGCCCACACACCCTCAAGGCTGGGCTCTTGGAGCCACACATCAGGTCTGTGCCTGCCCACTCCACAGGAATTCTGCCCATGCCATTGTCCATAATCATACAATTTAGGAGAAACCTCCAAAGTCCCCGAGGCCATCCCTATAGTGTAGGCCGCCCGGACAAACAGGAGCGGTCTGACACCAGCTGAGCAACTACCTCCATTTCATAAAATAGACAGATGTCGACAGAGAAGAAGATTGAACCAGAGGCTCCTAGGACCTAATTGGATGCATTGCTGTGGTTTCTATGTATCTCTCCTCAGAAGCCTGGTTCTAATACCAGCATATGTGGGTTTCCTGAGGCACCAATTAGAACAAATCTTGTCTCCACATGGAAAACTTGCTCTTTCGAGTTGTTTCAAAATCTCCGGTTAGAATCCTTTAGAGCCCTGGGGCCACCACCCCATTCCAACGTCCTCATGGACACAAACACACATTAAGACCCATCTTCAGGAGAGTCCATTTCAACTCAGCTCCCACGATTGCTCCTGCATAGCCATCAGATCGTACCTGTCTTGTGGCAGGGAGACAATTGGTGTAAGAGGCAGTCTGCTCAGGCATCCATCCTTAGAACCCGGCTCTGGAGTCATTCCATATGGGATGTCCTGGAGCCATCCAACAGTTCTCAATTTTCCCGCAGAAGGAATCCTTGCAGTTTGGAGCATCCCACAACTCCCAACGTGGGAAAACCTCCTTGGCCTCGAGATTCCATCCCTTTGATGAAGGGGCCATCATGGACAGAAACTCCAACCTGCGCCTAAGTCTGATCCTCGTCCTGACTTCAGATGAATGAGATTTTGATTCGGATCTGCAGAGGGTGCCTGCCGTGCCCTCGCCCTGAAACTTAAGTCTAGCTTATGATCTCAGACTTACGTCCTCACACTCCTGGTCCCGACGCCCTTAAGTTTGGCAATTCTGGACCCACAATGCTGCACTCTGCCTGCCCCAGTGAGATTCCCTGACACAATAAATGAGGATGAACCTACATGGAACTCAACTGTACCCAAATTATACAGTCTAACCTGGGCACTAATGCACTGTCTGACACAGCCTGAATCCATACCTCCTGAACAACACCCAGAAAGCTGACCGCACACTGAGCACATCGGACCCTCCATGACCTTAGGTTATCATCTCATCCCAACCTCGATTTTCTGGATTCAGAACTTAGATCTTATCTCCAGTCACTGCCCAGGGGTGAACATGATGCAGAAATCAGAATTCCTCCTTCCCCATGGAAAGAAACCTTGTGGTTCGTATGTTGTCCAAAGTTCAGTGTAGGAGAATCAAGCATGGCCCATGAGTCCCCGCCCATGCTTGATGCCTACATTGGGCACAAACATGCATTGTGACCCTCAGTGTGAGCACTGTACTCAAGGAAGACCTCTCAGTGGCTGGACCAAGGTACCCCATATGGGGATTGCCATGCCCTTAGGCCCCCTATCTTATACAGAGTTCGGGTTGGCCAGTCGCCCCTTCCCAGGGTTCTGCTCTGGAATCCCTCTTTAGTGGCACACCTGAGGTAAAAAAAAAAAAAAAAAAAAAAAACAGAATGGACTCCTCCCATCCCACGGAATGACCCCAAAATATTGGGATCATCCAAATCCCCATAGAGGAACTCTCACCCATGGTCCATGAGGACGCCCCTACATTCCACGGCTATCAGTGACACAAAATCCAGAGTCAAAAGCCTGAGCAAGTGCCTCACACTCACTCTTTGTTCATATCCTGAAGAGTTCTGCTCAAGGTCTGTAGATCGGGCCTCCCATACCTATGTCCCCAAACCTAAGTCGAGTTTCTGTTTTCAGACTTCTGTCCCCACAGCTCTGACCCACACACCCTCCATGCTTGAACCCCTAGAGCCACACCTCAGGATTGTGCCTTCCCTCCCCAAAGGAATTCTGCCCATTTCATTGGCCACAAACTTGCAAATTAGGAGAAACCTCCAAAGTCAAAGTGGCCATCCCAATAGTGTAGACTGCCCAGGACAAATAGGGGCAATCTGACACCAGCTGAGGAACTACCTCCACTCAATCCCATAGACAGATGAACCGAGAGAAGAAGATTAAACCAGACAGGCCCCAGGCCCTAATCAGATCCATTGCCTTGGTTTCCAGGCATCTCTCCTCAGAGTTCTGGTTTCCAATACCAGCATATTGGGGGTTACTGAAGCACCAATGAGAACAAATCTTGTTTCCCCATGGGAAAAATGCTTCTTGGAGCTGTGTCAAAACCTCTGGTTAGGAGCATCCTTCAGAGCCCTGGTGCCACTGCCCCATTCCAAGGTCTCCATGGACACAATCCCACATTATGACCGATCCTCAGGAGAATGCATTTCAACTCAGCCCCCTCGGCTGCTACATCATAGGCAGCAATCAAACGTGCCGTTTCGCTAGGAGACAATTGGAATGCAAGGCCGGATGCCCAGGCATCCATCCTTAGAACCCTGCTCTGCAATTGTTCCATATGGGATGCCCTGGAGCCATCCAACAGGTTTCAACTGACCCGCAGAAAATCCTTGTGGTTTGGAGCATCTCACTACTGCCATCATGGGAAAACACCAATGGCGGTGTGATGACCCCCCTTCATGAAGGGGCCATCATGGACAGAAACTCCAACCTGAGCCAACATATGAACCTCGCCCTGACCTCAGATGCATGAAATCTCAATTCAGCTCTGCAGAGTGTGCCTGCCATGTCCTCGCCCTGAAACCAAAGCAAAGCTTCAGTTCTCAGACTTACATTCTTGCATTCCTGGCCCCAAGGACTCCAGTTTGGCAGTTCCGGAGCCAGAATGCAGCACTCTGCCTGCCCTCCAGAAGAAAGACTTTGCCCTATGGGGCTACGGAGAAACCCCAAATAATTATCTTCTGCATGCCACTCAACTGTACCCCAATTATACAGTGTATCTGGGCACGAATGCCCTGTCTGGCACAGCCTGAGTGCAGACCTCCTGAACGACACCTAGAAAGCTGGCCCCAAACTGAACACATCGGACCCGCCATGGCCTTAGTTCGTCATCTCTTCCAAACCTCGGTTTTCAGGCTTCAGAACCTCGACCTTATCTCCAATTAGTGCCCAGAGGTGAACGTGATGCAGAAATCAAAACTCCTCCTCCCCATGGCAAGAAACCCTGAGGTTGGCATGTCCAAGGTTCAGTGTAGGAGAAACCTGCAAGCTCAATGAAGTCCCGCCCAATATTGAGGACTTCCTTGGGCACAAACACACATTGTGACCCTCAGCATGAGTCCACTATTCAAGTAACGTCTCTCAGTTGCTGGACCAAGAATCTGCATATGGGCTTGCCATGCCCATAGGACCCCAGGCCTAACCAGAGGGTGGGTATTCCAGTTGTATGTACCCAGTGCTCTGCTCTAGAATCCCTCTATTGTGGGAACACATGAGGCAGAAAACAGGACTCCTCCCTTCCCACAAAATGACCCCAATCTCTTGGGAGCCGGACAAATCACCAGAGAGGGAGACTTCCATGGCCCATGAGACCATGCTTACATTAAATGACCATCATGAATACAACATCCAGAGACATAAGCTTGAACGACCGCCTCTCACTCGCCTTACTTTCTAATCACAATGAGCTCCCCTCACGGACTGTAGATCACTCCTGCCATAACCTCAGCCCCAAACCTCAGCCGAGTTTGTGTTTTTGGATGTCTGTCCCCACAGCCCTGGCCCACACAGCCGCCAGGCTGGGGCCTCTGGAGCCACACCACAGGACTGTCCTGCTCTCTCCAAGGAGACTATGCCCATTCCATTGCCCATAACCCCACAGAATAGGAGAAACCTCAAGGCCCCCGAGGACATCCCACTACTATAAGCCTCTCTGGACAAAGGCATCCTGACACTAGCTGAGCAACTACCTCCATGCAGAAACACAGACAGATGTCGCCAGAGACAGTAGATTGAACCAGACAGGCCCCTGGGCCCTAATCTGAACTCTTGCTTTGGTTTCCAGGTGTCACTCCTCAGAGGCCTGGGTTTGAAGACCAGCATCTGGGGCTTTCCTGAGACACCAAACAGAACAACTGTCGTCTCCACATGGGAAGCTTCATTGTTGGAGCTGTGTCAAACCCTTCGGTTTGGAGAAACCTGCAGAGTCCCTGAGCCACCGCCACATTCCAAGGTCTCCATGGCCACCAACCCACAGTATGACTCATCCTCAGGAGAGTCCATTTCAACTCAGCCCTCTGAGAAACCCGCCCAAGAGCCTGCAGATTGAGCCTGCCTTGCCCCAAGCAGCCAGTGGGAATGTGAGGTGGCATTTGCAGACATTCATGCTTAGACCCCTTCTCTTGAGTCTTTCTGTAGGGGTCATCCTAGAACCATCTCATAGTACTCGACTGTCCTACAGAGGAAACCTTGATGTTTGGGGCAGCTCATAACTCCCAGCATTGGGAAACTTCCCTGGCCTCATGACGCCCCCACCCCCTTCAGGAAGGGGCCATAATGGACACAAACTCCAACCTGAGGCAACGTCTGATACTCGCCCTGACCTCAGATGCAGGAGATCTTGATTCAGTCTCTGCAGAGTGGGCCTGCCATGCCCTCGGCCCCAAACCTAACGCTAGCTTGTGTTTTCAGACATCCCTCTTCACACTCCTGGCAAACAAGCCCTCCAGACTGGGAATTCCAGAACCACAACACAGTTTTCTGCCTGCCCACCAGAAGAAAAACGTTGCCCTATGGGGCTCTCCAGAAACCACAAATGAGAACCAACCTGCTCTGGCCTCGACCGCACCCTATCTGGAAAAGCTACCCTGGTCTGTAATGCTCTGTCTGACACAGCCTGACGTCCCGACAGACAAGGAAACAGCTGGCTGCACACTAAGCACATCAGACAGGCCATGGCCTTATGCTGTCATCTCTTCCCAACCTGGGTTTTCAGACATCTGACCCTAGATATTATATCAAATCCTGGCAAACGTGGGTAACTGAAGCACAAATCAGATCTTCTCCTTCCCCATGGCTGGAAAGCTTGCTGTTGGCATGGAGTCATACCTTCAGTGTAGGAGAAACCTTCATGGCCCCTGAGGCCAAGCCTAAACTTGAGTGCCTCCTTGGGTACAAACTCGCATTGGGACCATCAGCATGGGCCCCATGTCGAAGTAAGGTCTCTCAGGGCCTGGACTAAGAGCCCGCATATGGGGCTTGCCAAGCCCCTATGATCCCAATCTTCACAAGAGCTCGAGTATTCCATTTGCTCGAACCCAGGACTGTGATCTGGAGTCCCTCTCCTGGAAGAACACCTGAGCCAGACAGCAGGACTCCACCCTTCCCACAAAATGTCCCCAAAATCTTAAGAGCTGGACCAACTCCTCAGAGAGGGAGACTCTTCCATAGCCCCTGAGGTCACCCCTACATTCCACGGCTATGGGAGACAAAACATCCAAAGACAAAAGCTTGCGTGACTGCCTCCCATTTGCCCTTCTTTCATAAGCTGAGGATCTCCTCTCACGGTCTGTGGGTCCATCCTGCAATGCTCTCGGCTCTGCACCCAAGCCGAGTTTGTGTTTTCAGACTTCTGTGCCCACAGCCCGGACCCACACACCCTCCAGGCTAGGGCCTATGGAGACACACTGAAGGACTGTGCCAGTCCTCTCCAAGAAAACTGTACCCAATCCATTGGCCACAACCCTAGAGATTAGGAGAATCCAATAAGGTCTCCAAGGCCATGCCTCGGCCATGGACTAAGAGGGGCACTCTGACACCAGCTGAGCAACTATCTCCACTTAGATACTCAGACAGTGTCCCCAGAGACAGAAGATTGAAACGGACAGGCATCTAGGCTCTAATCTGAACCCTAGCTTTGGTTTCCAGGTGTCTCTACACAGAGAACTGGTTTGAAGACCAGTATCTGGGGCTTTTCTGAGGCACCAAAGAGAACCTGTCTCATCTCCACATAGGGATCTCTTTTTAATTGGAGCAATATTACACCCTTCGGTTAGGCGAATACTTCATGGCCCCTGAGCTGCCAACATATTCCAAGGTCTCCATGCACACAAACCCACATTATGACCCATCCGCAGGAGAGTCCATTTCAATTCAGCCCCCTAGTTAGCTCGCCCCAGAGCCAGTAGTTCAAACATGTCTTGTCACAAAGAGCCAATGGGAATGTGAGGTATGCTGTACAGGCATCCATCCTTCGAATCCTGCTCTCCAGTCTTTCCGTATGGGACATCCTGGAGCCATTCAACAGGACTCGACTGTCCAGCAGATGGAAAGCTTGTGGTATGGGTCAACGCACAAACTAGAGTTTGTGCTGGTGTCTAAGGTGCTGTGCAGGATTCTCCAATCTTGAGGGTTTGGCACAGGTCGAAGGGCATGGTTTCCTACTGGGGACAGGAGATATTCTATTGTGTGGCTCAGGGACCACATGTTGTATCCTAAGTTGGTATTTCAGAACAGGACCCTGAGGACAGATGCCTGAAAACCTAATCTAGTGTTCCAATGACGTCCTAGGAGCATGTCAGGTACAATCTTCTGACCCAGGAACATTGAAATGGCTGTCTGCTTGGATGTAGGTGATCAGGGCGTTTCAGACTGGCATTTGTGTCCAGTGCTGCCGACAATATTGGGTTGGGCTCAGGGCTCTTGCGTGTTTCTCCTAAACTGGAAGGTTTGGGAAGGTTTGACGGGCACAGTTTCCTTGGGGATGGCAGGCCTAGTCATGTGTTGTGGATCCAGAGACCCTGTCCTGGAGGGCATATGAGCCATGGTTTTGGGAGAGAAGTCTGCAAACACAAATGTGGGTTATGGTTAGTGGAAAGGTGATCACAGGCCCAATGAGTAGACCTGGAGTGCAGCTTGTCAGGAGTTGTAATTAGGGTGACTGGAAGGCAGTAGCACAGGCTTTTCTCTCTATATTGTGTGTCCAGGATGGCCTCGGAATGCAGGTATAGTCTCATGGGTCCATGGGAAACTTTTCCTCTCTATGGATCTGTGCAGCTCATAGTTTGGTGGCTTTTTTGGGGAAGGGAAGAGTGTTGTTTTCCATCTTATGGGTGCCCCAAAACAGGGATTCCAGATACAGGCTCTTTTTCTGGGCATCTGGGACTTCCCACCAAGGGTTAGGATTTGCACCTAGGGGTGTATGAGGCCTGCAATGCGGGATCATGATGGTGCAACTGAGAGGGATTGTTTGAAAGCTTGCTCAGGCTGAGTCTCACAATGCCTGTTTGCTCCCATGGCGGCCCTCAGGAGTGGGAGTGGTCTCATTGGTCATATATCTGGCTCCCTCTTAGAGAGTTGGACACCCAACCCAACAGCCAAATGTCCTGCCATGAGGAAGGGTGAGTTCTCTTCCGTCAGGTTCCTCTGTGCTTCAGGTTGCCCCATTGGCAGGGTTTCCAGCAAGGTCTCGAGATAGGTGCCTGAATACCAAGGATGGGTGGAGATGACGTACTTGGGCCATAGCAATCCCAAATGCTAGATATGAGGCCTAAAACTCGGTCGGGGCTCAGGCTCTGTCAGACACAGCGCTAGTGGCCATGGCAGCCTTTATATCAGAGTAGATTCGAGGGCGGAGCAGATTGATCCTCATGTGGAGTTTCTTGGGAAGATTCCCAGGCATTTGTTCATTCAATAGGGAAGGCAGAATGCTGTGTTGTGGCTCCAGATTTCCCAATCCCGAGAGCTTGGGGACCAGTCAGTTTTGGGTGGAATTGTAAACAAAAGCTATGGTTCAATTCAGTGCCAAGCAGAAGGCAGTTCCAATTTGTAGCAGTTTACTCGAGACATCCAGCACTGGAATAAGGGTGGATGTCAGATGCTTGCTCACACTAGAGTTTTTGTCTATGATGACCGACAAGTGGAGGGGTGGTATAAAGAGGCCATGGAGGAGTTCACATGCTGAGGCCTGTGAACTGCTGCAAAAAGTAACATTTCTTTGTACAGAGTAGGTGAAGTCTGGTTTGTTTACTCTAGGTTTCCCCATGTGGAAAGTTTGTGAAGAAGAGCTCTCCGGCATGGATGCCAGGAAAGCACACCTCCATTGACAATTGCAGCTGAGGAACATGGCAGATTCGTTCTGGTGGCTCTGGGACAAAGTGCCAAGGCCTTGAGTTGACATGGGATCTCTTGCAGATGGGTCACAATGCTTGTTTGTTACCAGGGAGAACTTAGAATGTGCTGGTTGCTAAGGTGCCATGCAGGATTCTCCTACCCTGAGGGTTTGGCACAGGTCGAAGAGCATGGTATTCTTCTGGGGACAGGGGATGTTCTGTCGTGTGGCTCAGAGACCACATGATGTGTCATAGATTGGTATTTCAGAACAGGCCCCTGAGGACAGATGCCTGAAAACCTAAAGGGGTTCCATTGAGAGCCTACTGGCATTTTAGGTTCAATCGTCTATCTCACGATCATTGACTTGGCTATTTCCCTGGATGTAGGTGATAAGGGTGTTTCAGACTGCGCATTTCCATCCCGAGTGGCCGGCAATATTGGTGTGGGCTCAGGGGCCACACAGGTTTCTCCTAATCTGGAAGGTTTGGGCAAATCTGATATGCACAGTGTCCTTGGGGTTGGCAGCCAGAGTTCTGTGGTGTGGCTCCAGAGATCACTTTCTGGTGGGCATGTGAGCCATGGTTTTGGGAGAGAAGTCTGCAAACACAAATACAAATTAGGGTGAGTGGCGAGGTGATCACAGGCCCAATGCATAGACCTGGAGGGAAGCTCGTCATGAACTATAATTAGGGAGACTGGAAGGCAGTAGCACAGGCTTTTCTCTCTGGATTGTGTGTCCAGGATGGCCTTGGAATGCAGGTGTGGTCTCATGGGTCCATGGGAGTCTTTTCCTCTCTATGGATCCTGGTGGCTCTCCATAGTTTGGTGGCTTTTTCGGGGAAGGGGAGAGTGATGTTTTCCACCTTATGGGTGCCCCAAAACAGGGATTCCAGAGACGTGCTCTGGTTCATGGCATCTGGGACATCACAACAAGTGCTAGGATTTGGGCTTAGGGGCATATTAGGCCTGCAATGCGGGTTCATGGTAGTGCAACAGAGAAGGATTGTTTGAAAGCATGCTCAGGCTGAGGGTCACAAGGCCTGTTTGCCTCCAGGGCATCCCTGAGGAGTTTGTGTGGTCTCACTGGACTTGTAAATGACTCCCCCTTTCAGGGTTGAACACCCATCCTAACAGCCAAGTTTCCTGATATGAAGAAGGAGGAGTTCTCTATTGTGCTTCAGGATGCCCCATTATCAGGGATTCCAGCAAAGGTCTGGGGACAGGTGCCTGAATACCAAGGATGGGTAGAGATGAAATACTTGAGCCATGGCATTCCCAAATACTAGATGTGGGGCTCAAACTCTGGTGACTGACACTAGGTCTGGGCTCAGGCTCTGTCAGACACAGCACTAGTGGCCAGGGCAACCTATAAATCAGGGTCCCTCCGATATAGGGCCGAGCAGATTGATCCTCATGTGGAGTTTCTGGCCAGACTCACCAGGCACTTGTTTCTATCGGGAAGGCAGAATGCTGTGTTGTGTCTCCATAATTCGCTATCAAGAAGGCTTGGGGACCAGTCGGGTGAGGAAGGAATTGTAAACACAAGCTACAGTTCAATTCACTGCCAAGCGGAAGGCATTTCCTGTGTCCAGCAGCTTTTTCGAGATATCCAGCACCTTAGTAAGGGAGGACGTCAGATATTTGCTCACACTGGAGTTTGTGTCTATGATGACTGACAAATGGAGGGGTGGCGTCAAGAAGCCATGGAGGGATTTTCACGTTGAGACTCATGAGCTGCTCCAAATAGCAAGGTTTCATTCTACTGGACAGGTGGAGTGTGGTTTATTTGCTCCAGGGTCCCCCATGTGGAAAGTTTGGGTAGCAGAGCTCTACCGCATGGATGCCTGGAATGTTCAACTTCATTGACCATTGCAACTGAAGAACATGGCAGCTTTATTCTGGTGTCTCTGTAGCAAAGTACCAAGTCCTTGATTTGACATGGAATCTCTTGCAGATGGGCCACACAGCTGGTTTGTTACCAGGTAGATCTTAGAATGTGCTGGTGGCTTAGTAGTTGTGCAGGAATCTACTACTCTGAAATTTTGCACAGATTGTAGGGCACGGTTTCCTTCTGGGGACAGGAGATGTTCTGTTGTGTGGCCCAGCCACCACATGTTGTATCATAAGTTCGCATTCTAGAACAGGCCTCTGAGGACACATGTCTGAAAACCGAATCAATGGTTCCAATGACGTCCTAGGGGCATGTTAGGTTTATTATTCTGACTCAGGAACATTGACTTGGCTGTGTTCCTGGATGTAGGAGATCAGGGTATTTCACACTGTGCATTTGTGTTCAGAGCGGCCACCGAAATTGGGGTAGGCCCAGAGGCCTTGTAGGTTTCTCCTAATCTAGACAGTTTGGGCAACTGTGATGGAAACAGTTTCCTTGTGGATGGCAGGGACAGTCCTGCAGTGTGGATCCGGAGACCCCATCCTGGAGGGCATGTGTGCCATGGTTTTGGTAGATAAGTCTGCAAACACAAATTCGAATTAGGGTGAGTGGCGAGGTGATCACAGGCCCAATGCATATACCTTGAGAGCAGCTCATCTGGAACTGTAATTAGGGTGAATGGAAGGCAGTAGCACAGGCTTTTCTCTCCGGATTGTGTGTCCAGGATGGCCTCGGAATGCAGGTGTTTTCTCATGGGTCCATGGGAGACATTGCCTCTCTATGGATCCTGGTGGCTCCTCATAATTTGGTGACATTTTTGGGGAAGGGATGAGTGCTGTTTTCCATCTGAAGGGTGCACCAAAACAAAAATTCCAGAGATGGTCTCTGGGTCTGGGCACCTCGAAAATCCCACCAAGTTTTATGATTTGAACCTACAGGCATACCAGGCCTGAAATGAGGGATCATTGTGGTGAATCTGAGAGGGATTTTTTGAAAGCATGCTCAGGGTGAGGGTCACAATGCCTGTTTGTGCCAAGGGTAGTCCTCAGGAGTGTGTGTGGTGTCATTGATGTTGTAACTGGCTCCCCCTTTGAGGGTAGAACACCCATCCCAAAAGCCAGGTTTATTGCCATGGGGAAAGAAGAGTTCTCTATTGTGCTTCAAGTTCCCTAATTGGCAGGGATCCCTGCCAAGGTCTGGGGACAGGTGCCTGAATATCAAGGATGGGTAGAGATGACATACTTTGGCCATGGCAATCCCAAATGCTAGATATGGGGCCTGCTCTTTAGTGGCTGAAACTCAGTCGAGCTCAGGCTCTGTCAGACACGGCACTAGTGGCCATGGCAGCCTATAAATCGGTGTTGACTCGAGGGCCGACCTGATTGATCCTCATGCGGGTTTTCAGGGCAGACTCACCAGGCATTTCTTCATTCGATGGGGAAGGCAGAATGCTGCGTTGTGGCCCCAGATTTCCCTATCAAGAGGGCTTAGGGACCAGTCAGGTGAGGATGGAATTGTAAACACAAGCTATGGTTCAATTCAGTGCCAAGTGGAAGGCAGTTCCAATGTGCAGTGGTTTATTCAAGACATCCAGCACTGGGATAAGGGTGCATGTCAGATGTTTGCTTAGACTGGAGTTTGTGTCTATGATGACCGACCAATGGAGTGGTGGCATCAAGATGTCATGGAGCAGTTTACACGCTGAGGCCTGTGAGTTGATCCAAACATAAGGTTTCCTTCTACTGGACAGGGGAGGTCTGGTTTGTTTACACCAGGTTCCCCCATGTGCAAAGTTTGGGTAGCATAGTACTCGCATGTGGATACTGGAAAGCACACCTACATTAACCATTGCACCTAAGGAACATGGCAGGTTCTTTCTGGTTGCTCTAGGGCAAAGTACCAAGGCCTGGATTCTAATGAAGTTGGGTCACAATGCAGTTTTGTTACCACGGAAATCTTACTATGTGCTGGTGGCTAAGGGGCCATGTATGATTAGTCTATCCTGATGGTTTGACACCGGTCGAAGAACACGGTTTCTTTCTGGGTATCGGAGATGTTCTGTTGTGGGGCTCACGGACCAAATGTTGTATCATAAGTTGGTATTCCAGAACAGGCCTCTGATGACAGATGCCTAAAAACTTCATCTAGGGTTCCAATGAAGTCCAAGGGGAATTTCAGGTTCAATCATCAGACTCAGGACCATTGACTTCGGTGTCTGCCTATATGTAGGCAACCAGGGTGTTTCTGACTGTGCCTTTGTGTACAGAGTGGCCTCCAATATTGGGGTGGGCTCTGGGGCCTTGCAGGTTTCTCCTAATCTTGAAGGTTTAGGCAAATTTGTGGGCACGGTTTCCTTGGGGGTGGCAGGCACAGTCCTGTGGTGTGGCTCCAGAGACTCCATCGTGGAGGGCATGTAAGCCATGGTTTTGGGAGAGAAGTCTGCAATCACAAACTCGGATTAGGTTGAGTTGCGAGGTGATCGTAGGCCCAATGCATAGACCTGGAGGGCAGATCGTCAGGAACTGTAAATCACGTACCTCGAAGGCACTAGCACTGGCTTTTGTATCTGGATTGTGTGTCCATGATAGCCTTGGAATGCAGGTGTGTTCTAATGTTTCCATGAGAGTATTTTCCTCTCTACGGATCCTGGAAGCTCCCAATAGTATGGTGGCTTTCTCGTTTGAATGGAAGAGTGCTGTTTTCAATCTTAGATGTTCCCCAAAAAGGGATTCCAGAGAAGGGCTGTGAGTCTGGGTGCTTGGAAAATCCCACCAGGATTAGGATTTGGGCCTAGGGGAGTACCAGGCCTACAATGTGTGACTTGGAGGTACAACTGAGAGCGTTTGTTTGAAAGCATGCTAGTCTGAGTGTCACAATGCCTGATGTGATTAGGGCAGCCCTTATGAGTGGGAGTTGTCTCCTTGGCCATGCAGCTGGCTACCACTTTAATGTAGGACACCCATCCCAACTACCAGGATTCCTGCCATGGAAAAGGAAGAATTCTCTATTGTGCCTCAGGTTCCCCCATTAGCAGGTATTCTAGCAAATGTCTGGGGACAGATGCCTGAATACCAAGGATGGGTAGAGATGAGGGACCTGAGACATGGCCAGTCTCACATGCCCGACTCTCTGAGTAGCTGACATGAATTGAGCACTCAGGCTCTGTCAGAAACAGAACTAGTGGTCAGGGCTGAGTATGAACCAGGGATCCCTCAAGGGCTGAGCAGATTGATCCTCATGCAGAGTTTCTGGGCAGAATCACCATGCCCTTCTTCTTTCTAAGGGGAAGGCAAAAAGCTGCGTTGTGGCCCCAGAATTCCCTATCAAGCGGGCTTGGGGACCAGTAGGGTGAGGATGGAATTGTAAACTCAAGCTAAGGTTCAATTCAGTGCCAAGCAAAAGGCAGTTCCATTGTGCAGTGTCTGATTCCAGATATCCAGCACCTGAGTAAAGGTGAAAGTCAGACATTTCCTCATGCTGGAGTTTATGTCTATGATGACCGATGAATGGAAGGGTGGCGTCAAGAGGCCATGGAGGATTTCACATGCTGGGGCTTGTGAGATGCTTCAAACAGCAAAGTTTCCTTCTACCACACAGGGGGAGACTGGTTTATTTGCTCCAGGGTCCCCCATGTGGAAAGTTTGGGTAGCAGAGCACTCCCACGTGGATGCCTGAAAAGCACACCTCCATTAAAATTGCAGCTGAGAAACATGGCCAATTCGTTCTGGTGGCTCTTGGGCGAATTACCAAGGCCTGGAGTTGACATGAAGTCTCATGAAGATGGGTCATAATGAAGGTTTGTTACCATGGAGACCTTACAGTGTGCTGGTGGCTAAGGGACCATGTAGGATTCATCTACCCTGAGGGTTTGACACTGGTCAAAGGGCACGGTTTCCTTCTCGGACCAGAGATGTTCTGATGTGGGGCTAACGGACCAAATGTATCATAATTTGATATTGCAGAACAGGCCTCTGAGGATAGATGCCTGAAAATTTAATCTAGGGTTCCAATAAAATCCTAACGGAATGTCAGGTTCAATCCTCTGACTCAGTATCATTGACTTCAAAGTCTGCCTAGATGTAGGTGATCAGGGTGTTCCAGACTGTGCATTTGTGTACAGAGTGGCAACCAGTATTGGGGTGGGCTCAGGGGCCTTGCAGGTTTCTCCTAATCTGGAAAGATAGGGCAATTTGATGGGCACAGTTTCCTTGGCAATGGTGGGCACAGTCCTGTGGTGTGGCTCCAAAGACCCCATGCTGGAGGGCATGAGAGCCATGGTTTTCGGAGGGAAGTCTGCAAACACAAATGCGGGTTAGGTTTAGTGGCGAAGTGATTGTAGGCCCAATGCATACTCCTGGAGGGAAGCTCCGTGTGAAATGTAAATCGCATGCCTCAAAGGAGGTAGCACAGGCTTTTTTATCTGGATTGTGTATCCACGATGGACTAAGAATGCAGGTGTGGTCTCAGGTGTCCATGGGTGATATTTCCTCTCAAGTATCCTGGCGGCTCCTTATAATGTGGTGGCTTTCTCAGAGAGGAAAGAGTTCTGTTTTCCATATTAAGGTTGTCCCATAACAGGGATTGCAGAGAAGTGCTCTGGCTCTGGGCACCTGGAAATACCCACCAAGGGTTATGATTTGGGCATAGGGGCTTACCAGGCCTCCAATGCAAGTCCTGGAGATACAACTGAGAGCGTTTGTTTGAAAGCATGCTCAGGCTGAGGGTCACTATGCAAGCTTTTGCATAGGGTGGCCCTCAGGAATGGGGGTGGTCTCAATGGCCATTCAGTAGGCTAACACTCTGAGTGTTGGACACCCTTCCGAACTTACAGGAATCCTGCCATGGGGAATGAGGATTTCTCTATTGTGATTCAGGTTCCCTCATTGGTAGGGATTCCAGGGAAGGTCTGGGGACACATGCCTGAATACCAAGGATGGGTAAAGATGAGGGCTCTGTTCCGTGGCCAGTCTAACATGTGGGATATGGGCCCCGCCTTCTAGGTGGCTGACACGAGGTCGGGGCTTAGGCTCTGTCAGACACAACACTAGGGGCCAGGGCTGTCTATAATTCAGGGTTCCCTCAAGGGACAAGTAGATTGATCATAATGTGGAGTTTCTGGGCAGACTCACCAGGCCCTTCTTCTTTCTATTGGGAAGGCAGAATGCTGTGTTGTGGCTGCAGAATTCCCTATCATGAGGGCTTGTGGACCAGTAAGGTGAGGATGGAATTGTAAACCCAAGCTATGAATAAATTCAGTGACAAGCGAAAGGCATTTCCAGTGTGCAGCGGCTGATTCGAATATACAGCACCTGAGTAAGCGCAGACGTCAGATGTTTGCTCAAGCTGGAGTTTGTGTCTATAATGACCGACAAATGGAGAGGAGTTGAAAAGAGGTCATAGAGGATTTCCCACACTTCAGCTTGTGAGATGCTCCAAACAGCCAGGTTTCCTTCTACAGGACAGGGCAGTCAGATTTGTTTGCTCGAGAGTCCCCCATGTGGAAAGTTTGGGTAGCAGAGCACTCCCACATGGATGCCTGGAAAGCACACTTCCACTGAACATTGCAGCTGAGGAACATGACAGGTTCTTTCTGAAGGCTCTGGGGTGAAGTACCAAGGCCTGTAGTTGACATGGAATCTCATGAAGATGGCTCACAATGCTGGCTTGTTACCAGTGAGATCTTAGAATCTGCTGGTGGCTACGGGCCAAGTAGGATTCATCTACCCTGAGGGTTTGACACAGTTTCAAGAGCACGGCTTCCATCTAGAGAAAGGAGATGTTCTATTGTGGCGATCAGGGACCATATGTTGTATCTTAAGTTGGTACTCCAGAACAGGTCTCTGATTACAGATGCCTGAAAACCTAATCAGGGGTTACAATGAGGTCATAGGAGCATGTCAGGTTCAATCTTCTGACTGAGAAACACTGACTTGGGTATCTGCCTGGATTCAGGTGATCAGCGTATTTCAGACTGCACATTTGTGTCCAGAGGGGCCTCCAGTATTGGGGTGGGCTCAGGGGCCTTGCAGGTTTCTCCTTATCTCGAAGTTTTAGGCAAATGTAACGGACACATTTTCCTTGGGGATGGCAGGCACAGTCCTTTGGTGTGGCTCCAGAGACCCCATCCTGGAGGAAATATGAGACATGGTTTCGGGATAGAAGTCTGTAAGCACAAACTCGGGTTAAGGTTAGCGGTGAGGTGATCGCAGGCCCAATGCATAGACCTGGAGGGCAGCTCGTCTGGAACTATAAATTAGTTGCCTTGAAGGTGGTAGCACAGGCTTGTGTATCTGGCTTTTGTGTCCAGGATGGCCTCGGAATACAGGTGTGGTCTCATGGATCCATGGGAGATTTTTCCTCTCAAGGATCCTAGCGGCTCCCTATACTATGGTGGCTTTCTTGGCGAAGGGGAGAGTGCTATTTTACATCTTAGGGGTGTCCCAAAACAGGGATTCCAGAGACAGGCTGTGTTTCTGGGCCCCTGAAAAATCCCACCAGGTGTTAGGATTTGTGCTTAGGGGCATATCAGGCCTGCAAATTTGGATTCTGGAATGCAACTGAGAGTGTTTGTTTGAAAGCATGCTCATGTTGGGGGTCACAATGCCTGCTTGTGTCCAGGGCGGCCCTCATGAGTGGGCGGGTTATCATTGGCCATTCAGCTGGCTACCACTCTGAGGTCTGGAAACCCATCCCAAGAGCCATCATTCCTGCCATGGGGAAGGAGGATTTCCCTATTGTGCTTCTGGTTCCCCCATTGGCAGGGATTTCAGCAAATGTCTGGGGACAGATGCCTGAATCAAGAATGGGTAGAGATGACAGCCCTGGGACATGGCTGGTCTCACATTCTGGAGTTGGAGCCCAGTCTCTGGGTCCTGACACGAGGTCAGAGACGAGGTTCTGTCAGACTCAGCGCTAGTGGCCAGGTAAACCTATAAATGGGGTTCACTCGAGGGTCGAGTAGATTTATCCTCATGTAGGGTTTCTGGGCAGTCTCTCCAGGCTGTTTTTTCTTGCTATGGGGAAGGCAGAATGCTGTGTTGTGGCTTCAGAATTCCCTATCAAGAGAGCTTACTGAACACCAGGGTGAGGATGGAATTGCAAACCCAAGCTACTTTTTTTTTTTCAAGATTTTATTTATTTGTCAGAGAGCGAGCGAGAGCAAGCACAGGCAGACAGAGTGGAAGGCAGAGTCAGACGGAGAAGCAGGCTCCCTGCGGAGCAAGGAGCCTGATGTGGGATTCAATCCCAGGACGCTGGGATCATGACCTGAGCCGAAGGCAGCTGTTTAACCAACTGAGCCACCCAGGCGTCCCGCCAAGCTACTTTTAAATTCAGTGCCAAGCATAAGGCAATTCCAGTGTGTAGCAGCTGATTCAAATATCCAGCACTTGAGTAAGTGCAGATGTCAGTTGATTGCTCACGCTGGAGTTAGTGTCTATGATGACCAACAAATGGATGGGTGGCCTCAAGAGGCCATGGAGGATTACCCACCCTCAGGCTTGAGATACTCCATACAGAAAAGATTCCTTTTACCGTACAGGGGAGTCTGGTTTGTTTCCTCCAGGGTTCCCCATGTGGAAAGTTGGTATCAAAGCACTCCCGCTGGATGCCTGGAAAGTACACCTACATTGACCATGGCAGCAGAGGAACATGGCAGTTTCATTCTGGTGGCTCTGGGCCGAAGTACCAAGGGCTGGAGTTGTCATGGAGTCTCATGAAGATGGGTCACAATGCTGGTATGTTGTCAGGGAGATCATAGAATGTGCTGGTTGCCAGGGGGCCTTGAAGGATTCATCTACCCAGAGTGTTTGACACAGGTCCAGAGCACAGCTTTCTTCTAAGGACAGGAGATGTTCTTTTGTGTGGCTCAGTGACCATATTGTATCATACATTGATATTCAGAACAGCCTTCTGAGTACAGATACCTGAAAACCTATTCTAGTGTTCCAGTGAATCCTAGGAGCATGTCAGGTTCAATCTTCTGTCTGAGGACCATTGACTTGGATATCAGCCTGGATGTAGGTGATATGGTGTGTCAGACTGTGCATTTGCGTCCAGAGTGGCCTCCAATATTGAGCTGGGATTAGGGGCCTTGCAGGTTTCTTCTAATCTAGAGGGTTTGTTTAATAGTGACAATAACAGTTTCCTTCGGGAAGACAGGTACAATCCCGTGGTGTGGCTCCAGTTATCACAAACTGGAGGGCATGTGAGCCATGGTTTTGGGAGGGAAGTCTGAAAACACAAACTTGGGTTAGGGTTAGTGGCAAGGTTATCACAGGCCCAATGCATAGACATGGATGGCAGCTCTTCAGGAACTGTTAATCGGGTGACTCAAAGGCAGAATCACAGGCTTTTTTCTCTGTATTGTGTGCAGGATGGCCTCAGAATGCAGTTGTGGCCTCATGGGTCCATGGGAGATTTTTCCTCTCTAAGGATCCTGGTGGCTTCCAATAGTTGGTGGCTTTTTCGGGGAAGGGAAGAGTGCTTTTTTTCATGTTAGGGGTGCCCCAAAATATGGATTCCAGAGACGGACTCTGGGTTTGGTCCCCTGGAAAATCCCACCAAGTGTTAGGATTTGGGCCTAGTGGCTTACCAGGCCTGCATGCAGGATCCTGGAGGTGCAACTGAGAGGGCTTGTTTGAAATCATTCTCAGGCTGAGGGTCACAATACTTGCTTATGCCCAGGTGGCCCTCATGAGTGGGCGTGGTCACATTGGCCATGCAGCTGGCTCCCACTTTGAGGGTTGGAAAACCATCCCAACAGCCAGAATCCTGCCATGGGGAAAGAGGAGTTCTCTATAGTGCGTCAGGTTCCCCCATTAGCGGGGATTCCAGCAAAGGTCTGGGGACAGAGGCCTGAATACCAAGGATGGGTAAAGATGATGGACATGGGCCATGGCCAGTATCAAATCGTGGATATGGGCCCCGATCACTGGGTGGCTGACACTAGGTCTTGGCTCAGGCTCTGTCAGACACAGCACTAGTGCCCAGGGCAGCCTATAAATTGGGGTTCCCTCAAGTGCCGAGCAGATTGATCCTCATGTATGGTTTCTGGGCAGACTCACCAGGCCCTTCTTGTTTGTAAGGGGAAGGCAGAATGCTGCTTTGTGGCTCTAGAATTCACTATCAAGAGGGCTTGTGGACCAGGAGGCTGAGGATGGAATTGTAAACCTAAGCTATGGTTACATTCTGTATCAAGCAAAAGGAATTTCCAGTGTGCAATGTTTGAATCCAATATTCAGCACTTGAGTGAGGGTGGATGTCAGATATTTGCTCATGCTGGAGTTTGTGTCTATGATGACACAAAAATGGAGGGGTGGCGTCAAGAGGTTATGGAGGATTTCCCAATCTGGTGTTTTTGAGATGCTCCAAACAGCAAGGTTTCCTTCTACCAGACAGGGGCAGTCTGATTTGTTTCCTCCATGGTTCCCCATGTCGAAAGATCGGATAACATAGATCTCCCACATGGGTGACTGGAAAGCACACCTTCATTGACCATGACAGCGAAGGAACATGGCATCTGGTGGCTTTGAGGCAAAGAAATAAAGACTGGATTGGACATGGAACCTCATGAAGATGGGTCAAAATGTTGGTTTGTTACCAGGGAGATCTTAGAATGTGCTGGTGGTTAATGGGCCATGCAGGATTCATCTAGCCTGAGGATTTGACACAGGCCCAAGAGCCCGGATTGCTTCTGGGGGCAGGAGATATTCTGTTGTGGGGCTCAGCGGCCATATGTTGTATCATAAATTGGTAATCCAGAACAGGTCTCTGAGGACAGAAGCCTGAAAACCTAATAAAGGGTTTGAATGAGGCCCTAGGGGAATGTCATTCAATCTTCTGACTCAGGATCATTGACTCTGGTGTCTGACTGGATGCAGGTGATGAGGGTGTTTCAGACTGTGCATTTGTGTCCAGAGTGGCATCCAATACTAGGGTTGGCTCAGGTTCCTTGCAGGTTTCTCCTTATATGGGGTTTTTGGACAACTGTGATGGGCAGTTTCCTTGGGGATTGCAGGAACTGTCCTGTGGTGTGACTCCAGAGACCCCATCCTGGAGGACATGTGCGCCATGATTTTGAGAGAGAAGTCTGCAAACACAAACTTAGGTTAGGGTTAGTGGCAAGGTGATCATAGTCCCAATCCATAGACCAGGAGGGCAGCAAGTCTGGAACTGTAAATCACGTAACTCAAAGGTGGTAGCACAGGTAATTGTATCTGGATTTAATTTCCAGAATGGCCTTTATTGCAGGTGTTGTCTCAAGGGTCCATGGGAGATTTCTCCTCTCAAGGATCCTGGCGGTTCTCAATAGTTTGTTGGATTTCTCCGGGAAGGGATGAGTACTGTTTTCCAGCTTAGGCGTGCCCCAAAACAGGCATTCCAGAGATGAGCTCTGGGTCTAAGTGCTTGGAAAATCCCACCAAGGGTTAATATTTAGGCCTAGGGCCATACCAGGCCTGCAATGCGGGATCCTGGAGGTGCAACTGAGAGCGTTTGTTTGAAAGTATGGTCAAGCTGAGGGTCCCAATGCCTGCTTGTGCCCCGGAGGCCATCAGGATTGGGCGATGTCTACTCAGCCATGCAGCCAGTTCCCATTCCTAGGGTTGGACACCCATCCAAAAGCCAGGATTCCTGCCATGGCGAAGGATGAATTCTCTATTGTGCTTCAGGTCCCCCCATTGGTAGGGATTCCAGCTAAGATCTAGGGGACAGATGCCTGAATACCAAGGATGGGTAGTAATGACAGCCCTGGGCCATGGCCGGTCTCACATGGTTAATGTGGGCCCCACCCTCTGGGTTGCTGACACGAGGTAGGGGCTCAGGCTCTGTCAGACACAGCACTAGTGGCTAGGGCAAACTATAAATAGGGGTTCCCTCCTGGGCTGAGTATATTGATCTTTATGTGCAGTTTATGGGCAGACTCACCAGGTCCTTCTATCTATGAAGAAGGCAGAATGTTGCGTTGTGGCTCCAGAATTCCCTATCAAGAGATATGGCAGACCAGTAGGGTGAGGATGAAATTGTAGTCTGAAGCTAGGCTTAAATTCATTGCAAAGCGAAAGGCAGTTCCAGTGTGCAGAAGCTGATTCCAATATCAGCGCCTGAATATGGGCGGATGTCAGATGTTTGCTCAGGCTGGAGTTTGTGTCTATGATGACCAACAAATGGAGAGGTGGCGTCAAGAGGCCATGGAGGATTTCCCACCCTGGGGCTCAGGGGCCATAATTTGTATCATAAGTTGGTATTCCAGAAGAGGCCTCTGAGGACAAGTGCCTGAAAAGTTAATCCCTCTTCCAATGAGGTCCTAGGGCCATGTCAGGTTCAATTATCTGACTCAGGACCATTGATTTGGGTGTCTGCCTGGATGGAGGTGATCAGGGTGTTTCAGACTGTGCATTTGCATCCAGAGCAGCCTCCAATATTGGGATGTGCTCAGGAGCCTTCCAGGTTTCTCCTAATCAGGAGGGTTTGGGCAACTGTGATGGGCCCAGTTTCCTTGGGGATGGCAAGCACAGTCTTGTGGTGTGACTCTAGGGGCCCCATCCTGGAGGACATGTGAGCAATGGTTTTTAGAGAGAGATCTGCAAACACAAACTCGGGATAAGGTTAATGGAGAGGTGTTCACAGCCCCAATTCAAAGATCTGGAGGGCAGCACGTCAGGAACTGTAAATCAGGTGACTCGAAGCCAGTAGCACAGTCTCTTGTATCTGGATAGCATATCCACGCTGGCCTCGGAATACAGGTGTGGACTCATGGGACCATGGGAGATTCTTCTTCTCAAGGATCCTGGGGGATCCCATTAGTTTGGTGGCTTTCTCAGGGAAGTGAAGAGTGCTGTTTTCCATCTTAGGGGTGCCTCAAAACAGGGATTCCAGTGACGGGCTCTGGGTATGTGCACATGGAACATCCCACGATGTGTTAGGATTTGGGCTTAAGGGCATATCAGGCCTGCAATGCAGGATCCTGGAGGTGCAACTAAGAGCATTTTTTTGAAGGCTTGATCAAGCTGAGGGTTACAATGGCTACTTGTGCCCAGGGCAGCCCTCATGAGTGGGCATTGTCTCCTTGGCCATGCAGCTGGCTCCCACATTGAGGTTTGGACACCCATATCAACAGCCAGGATTCCTACGATGGGGAAGCAGGAGTTCTCTATTGTGCTTTAGGTTACCCCATTGGTAGGGATTACATAAAAGGTCTGGGGACAGGTGCCTGAATACCAAGGATGGGTAGAGATGATGGACTTGGGCCCTGGCCAATCTCACATGCTGGATATGGGCTCATATCTCTGGGTGCCTGAAACTAGGTCTTGGCTCAGGCTCTGTCAGACACAGTACTAGTACTAGTACTAGTACTAGTGCCCAGGACAGCCTATAAATCAAGGTTCCATCGAGTGCCAAGTAGATTGATCCTCATGTGGAGTTTCTGGGAAGATTCACCAGGCCCTATTTCTTTCTAGTGGGAATGCAGAATGTTGCCTTGTGGCTCCAAATTCCCTCTCTAGAGGGCTTGCAGACCAGGAGGCTGAGGATGGAATTCTAAACCCAAGCTATTGTTAAATTCAGTGTCAAGTGAAACGCAGTTCCAGTGTGCAGTGGTGGAAAAGAAAATGCAGAATCTAAATAACGGCAGATTTCAGATGTTTTCTCATGCTGGAGTTTTTGTCTATGATGACTGACAAATGGAGGGGTTGTGTCAAGGGCCATGGAGGATTTCTCCTGCTGGTGCTTCTGAGATGCTCCAAACAGAGGGTTCCCTTCTACTGGTCAGTGGCAGTCTGGTTTGTTTGCTCCAGGGTCCCACATGTGGAAAGAATAAGTAGAAGAGCACTCCCACATGGATGCCTGGAAAGCACACCTCCACTGACCATATCAGGTGAGGAACATGGCAGGTTCATTCTGGTGGCTCTGGGGCGAATTACCAAGGACTTGAAGTGACATGGAATCTCATGAAGATGGATCACAATGCTGTTTGTTTGTTACCAGAGAGATCTTAGAATGTGCTGGGGGCTAAGGGGCTGTGCATAATTCATATACCCCGACCCTTGACACAAGTTGAAGAGCACAAATTCCATCTGGGGACAGGAGATATTCTATTGTGGTGTTCAGGGACCAATCTTCTGACTCAGGACCATTGACTTGGGTGTCTTCCTGGATGGAGGTGATCAGGGTGTTGCACACTGTGCATTTGTGTCCAGAGTGGCCTCCAATATTGGACTGGGCTTAGGGGACTTGCAGGTCTCTCCTAATCTGGAGGGTTTGGGCAACTGTGATGGACACAGTTTCATTGGGGATAGCAGGATCTTTCCTGTGGTGTGGCTACAGAGACCCATCATAGAGGGCATGTGAGCCATGGTTTTGGGAAAGAAGTCTGCAAACAAAAACTTGGGATAGGGTTAATGGCGAGGTGATCACAGGCCCAATGCGTAGGTCTGTAGGGCAGCTCGTCTGGAACTGTAAACCAGGTGATTCGAAGGTGGTAGCACAGTCCCTTGTATCTGGATTGTGTGTCCCGGATGGCCTCGGAATGAAGGTGTGGTCTTATGGAGCCCTGGGAGATTTTTCCTCTCTACGCATCCTGGCAGCTCCTAATAGTTTTCTCAGGGGAGGGAAGAGTGCTGTTTTCCATCATAGGGGTGCTTCAAAACAGAGATTCCAGAGACGGGCTCTGGTTATGTTGGCATGGAAAATCCCACGAAGTGTTAGGATTTGGTCCTAAGGGCATACCAGGCCTGCGATGCGGGACCCTGCAGAAACAACTGAGAGCATTTGTTTGAATGCATGCTAAGGTTGAGGGACACAATGCCTGCTTTGGCCCAGGCGGCCCTTATGATTGGGCGTTGTCTCATTGGCCATGCACCTGGTTCTAATTCTGAGGGTTGGGCACCCATAGCAACAGCCAGGCTTCCTGCCATGGGGAAGGAGGAGTTCTCAATTGTGCTTCAGGTTCCCCCACTGGTAGGGATTCCAGCAAAGATCTGGGATAGTTGCCGGAATATCAAGGATGGGTAGAGATGACTGGGCCATGGCCAGTCCCACATGCTGGATAAGGGCCCAACACTCTGGGTGGCTGGCACGAGGTTGGGGCTCAGGCTCTCTCAGACACAGCGCTAGTGGCCAGCGCAAAGTATAAATCGGGGTTCCCTCGAGGGCCAAGTAGATTGATCTTCATGGGGAGTTTCTGGGCAGACTCACCAGGCCCTTCTTCTTTCTATGGGGAAGGCAGAATGTTGCGTTTTGTCTCCCTAATTACCTCTCAAGAGGACTTGCAGTCCAGTAGGGTGAGGATGGAATTGTAAACCCAAACTATGCAAGAATACAGTGTCAAGTGAAAGGTATTTCCAGTGTGCGTGACTGATTCGAATATCCAGCACCTGAGTAAGAGCAGATGTCAGATGTTTGCTCATGCTGGAATTTGTGTCTATGATGACTAACAAATGGAGGGTTGGCATCAAGAGAATGTGGAGGACTTCCCAGGCTGGGGCTTGTGAGATGCTCCAAACAACCAAGGTTTCCTTCAACCTGACAGGAGCAGTCTTATTTGTTTGCTCTAGGGTTCCCTATGTGGAATTTTTGTGTAGCAGAGAACTACCTCTTGGATGCCTAGAAAGCACACGTCCATTGACCTTTGTACCTGAGGAACATGGCAGATTCGTTTCATGGCTCTTGGGCAAAGTACCAACACCTTGAGTTGGCATCAAGTCTCAGGAAGTTGGGTCACAATGCTGGTTTGTTACCAGGGAGATCATAGAAGGTGCTGGGGCTAATGGGTCATGCAGGATCCATCTACCCTGAAAGTTGGACATAGATCCAAGAGCACATTTTCCTTCTGGAGACAGGAGATGTTCTGTTGTGGGAATCAGGGACCACATGTTGTATCATAACTTGGTATTCCAGAACAGGACTCTGAGAACAGATGTCTGAAGACCCAATCTAGGGTTCCAGTGAAGTCCTAGGGGCATGTCAGGTTCAATCATCTGACTCAGAACCATTGACTTGGCTTTCTGCCTCGATGGAGGTGCTCAGGGTGGTTCAGACTGCACGTTTGCATCCAGAGCAACCGCCAATATTGGGGTGGGTTCAGGGGCCTGGCAGGTTTCTCCTAATCTGGAGGGTTTGGACAACCTGATGAGCACAGTTTTTTTGGGGATGGCAGGAACTTTCCTGTGATGTGGCTTGAGGGACCACATCCTGGTGGGCATGTAAGCCATGGTTTTGGGAGAGAAGTCGGCAAACACAAACTGGGGTTAGGGTTAGTGTCGAGATGATCACAGGCCCAATGCATAGACATGGAGGGCAGCTCGTCAGGAAATGTAAATAGGATGACTCGAAGGCGGTAGCAAAGACTTTTCTCTCTGGATTGTGTGGACAGGATGGCCTCGGAATGCAGGTTTGTTTTCATGGGTCCATGGGAGATTTTTTCTCTCTAAGGATCCTGGCGGCTCCCAATAGTTTGGTGCCTTTCTCAGGGAAGGGAAGAGTGCTGTTTTCCATCTTAAGGGTGCCCCAAACAGGGATTCTGAGACGGACTCTGGGTCTGGGCACCTGGAAAATCCCACCAAGGGTTAGGATTTGGGCCTAGGTGCATACCAGGCCTGCAATGCTGGTACTGGAGGAGCAACTGAGAGTGTTTGTTGGAAAACATGCTCAGGCTGAGGATCACCATGCCTGCCTGTGCCCATGTCGGCCCTCAGGAGTGGGCATGGTCTCCTTGGCCATGCAGCTGGCTCCCACGCTGAGGGTTGGACAACCAATATTCCTGCCATGGGGAAGGAGGTGTTCTCTATTGTGTTTCAGGTTCGCCATTGGCAGGAATTCCAGCAAAGTTTGGGGGACAGATGACTGGATACCAAGGATGGGTACAGATGATGGCCCAGGGCCATGGCCGATATCTCATGCTAAATATGGGCCCTCAACTCTGGGTGGCTGACACGAGGTCGGGGCTTAGACTCTGTCAGACACAGCACTAGTGGTCAGGGAAATCTATTAATCAGGGTTGCCTCGTGGTCTGAGTAGATTGATCCTCATGTGAGGTTTCTGGGCAGACTCAACAGGTCCTTCTTCTTTCTATGTGGAAGGCAGAATACTGCGTTGTGGCTCCAGAATTCCCTATCAAGAGATATTGTGGACCAGTGTGGTGAGGATAGAATAGTAATACAAAGCTATGGTTAAGTTCAGTGAAAAGCAAAAGGCAGTTCCAGTGTGCAGCTGCCGTTTCGAATATCCAGCACCTGAGTAAGGGTGGATGTCAGATGTTTGCTCACACTGGAGTTTGTGTCTGTGATTACCCACAAATGGAAGGGTGGCGTCAAGAGGCCATGGAGGATTTCCCAAGCTGGGGCTTGTGAGATGCTCCAAATAGCAAAGTTTCTTTCTACCGGACAGGAGAAGTCTGGTTTGTTTTCTCTGGTTTCTCCATGTGGAAAGTTTTGTAGCAGAGAACCCCACAGGGATGCCTGGAAATCACCCCTCTATTGACCATTGCACCTGAGGAACATGGCAGGTGCATTCTGGTGGCTCTGGGGCAATATATCGAGACCTTGAGTTGACATGGAGTCTGATGAAGATGGGGCACAATGATGGTTTGTTACCAGGAATATCATAGAATGTGCTGGTTGCTAAGGGGCCATTCAGGATCCAAATACCCTTAGGGTATGACACAATTCCAGGAGCATGGCTTCCTTTTTGGGGAGGACATATTCTGTTCTGTGGCTCAGGGACTATATATTTTATCATAAGTTGATATTCCAGAGCAGGCCTCTGATGACAGATACCTGTAAACCTAATCTAGTGTGCCAATGAAGTCCTCGGGGCATTTCAGGTTCAATCTTCTGACTCAGGAGCATTGACTTGGGTGTCTGCCTGTATGGAGGGGATCAGGGTGTCTCAGACTGTGTATTTGTGCCCAGAGCGGCCTCCATTATTTGGCTGCGCTCAGGGGCCTTGCAGGTTTCTCCTAATCTAAAGGTATCGGGCAAAAGTGATGGGCACAGTTTCCTTGAGGATCTCATGCACAGTCTTGTGGTGTGGCTTCAGATGCCAGAACCTGGAGGTCATGTGAGCCATGGTTTTAGGAAGGAAGTCTGCAAACACAAACTCAGTTTAGGTTAATGGCAAGGTGATTGCAGGCCCAATGCATAGACCTGGAAGGCAGCTCGTCAGGAACTGTAAATCCAATGACTCAAAGGTGATAGCACATGATATGTATCTGGATTGTATGTCCAGGATGGCCTCGGAATGCAGGTGTGTTCTCATGGGTCTATGGCAGATTTTTCCACTCAAGGATCCTGGTGGCTACCAAGAGTTTGGTGACTATCTCGGGGAAGGGAAGAGTGCTGTTTTCCATCTTAAGGGTCCCCCAAAATAGGGATTCCAGAGATGGGCTCTGTGTCTGGGCCCCTGTAAAATCCCACCAGGGTTAGGATTTGGGCCTAGGTGTGTACTAGGCCTGCAATTCGGGGTCCCAGAGATGCAATTGAGAGCGTTTGGTTGAAAGCATGCTCAGGCTGAGGTCACAATGCCTGCTTGTGCCCGGGTAAGCCATCATGAGTGCACATGGTCTCCTTGGCCATGGAGCTGCCTTCCACTTTGAGGGTTGAGCAACTATCCCAACTGTCAGAATACCTTCCATGGGGAAGGAGGAGTTCTCTATTGTGCTACAGGTTTCCCCAATGGCAAGGATTTCAGCAAAGGTGTGGGTACAGATGCCTGAATTCCAAGAATAGAAGAGAAGACAGACTTGGGCCATAGCTGGTCTCACATGTTGTATATGGGCCCTGATCTCTCAGTGGCTGACACTAGGTCCTGGCTCCGGCTATGTCAGACACAGCACTAGTGCCCAGGGCAGCCTATGAATCAGGGTTCCGTCTAGCACCGAGAAGATTGACCATCATATGGAGTTTCTGGGCAGACTCTCCAGGCCCTTTTTCTTTCTATGGGGAAGGCAGAATATTGTGTTGTAGCTCCAGAATTCCCTCACAATAGGGCTTGTGGACCAGTAGGCTGAGGATGGAATTGTAAACCCAAGCTATGGCTTAATTCAGTCAAACTAAGGGCAGTTCCAGTGTGCAGCGATCGAATTGAAATCCAGCAACTGAGTAAGGGCGGATGTCAGATGTTTGCTCATGCTGGAGTTTGTGTCTATGATGACTGACAAATGGAGTGGTGGCTTCAAGAGGAAATGGAGGATTTCCCACGCTGGGGCTTGTGAGATGCTCCAAACAGAAGGTTTCCTTCTACCGGACAGGGGCATTCTGTTTTTTTGTCTCAAGGGTCCCCGCCAATTGCAAAGTTTGTGTAGCAGAGCACCCCCGTATGGTTGCCTGGAAACCACACCTCCACTGACCATTGCAGCTTAGGAACATGGCAAGTTCATTCTGGTGGCTCTGGGGCGAAGTACTAAGGGCTTATTTCTACATGGAATGTCATGAATATGGGTAACAATGCTGTTTTGTTACCTGGGAATTCTTAGCCTGTCATCTGTACACATCCTTGGTATTAAGGCAACTTTCCACAGACCTTTCCTGTAACCCTGCCAATGGGGGAACCTGAAGCACAATAGAGAACTCCTCTTTCCATTGCAGGAAGCCTGGCTGTTGCAATGGGTGTCCAACCCTCAAATTGGGATCCAGCTATATGGCCAATGAGACTACGCCCTCTCCTGAGGGCCCCCCTGGGCACAAAGAGGCATGATGACCCTCAGCCTGAGCATGCTTTCAAACAAGCCCTCTCTGTTACACCATTAGGATTCTGCATTGCAGGCCTGGAATGCCCCTAGGCCCAAATCCTAACACTTGGTGGGATATCCGGGCACCCAGACCCAGAGCCCGTCTCTGGAATCCCTGTTTTGGCATAAGCCTAAGTTGGAAAACAGCATTCTTCCTTGTTTTGGAGCACCCCTAAGATGGAAAAGAGCACTCTTTTCTTCTCTGAAAAACCACCAATCTATGGAGATCCACCAGGATCCTTAGAGAGGAAAAGTCTCCCATTGAACCATGAGACCACGTCTACATTCAGAGCCCATCCTGGACACACAATCCAGATAGAAAAGCCTGTGCTACCAGCTTTCAGTCACCCTAATTACAGTTCCTGACGTGATGCCTTCTAGGTCTATGCATTGGACCTGCGATCACCTTGCCACTATCCCTGACCCAAATTTGTGTTTGCAGACTTCCCTCCCAAAACCATGGCTCTCATATCCTCAAGGAGGTGGTCTCTGAAGCCTTACCACAGGACTGGGCCTGCCATCCCCAAGGAAACTGTGCCCATCACAGTTCCCCAAAGCCTCCAAGTTAGGAGAAACCTGCAAGGCCCCTGAGCCCACCCCAATAGTGGAAGTGGCTCTGGATGCAAATGCACAGTCTGAAACACCCTGATCACCTACATCCAGTCAGACAACCATATCAATGGTCCTTAGTAAGAAAATTGAACCTGATGGGCACCAAGGACATCATTGGATCTCTAGATTAGGTTGCCAGCATCAATCCTCAGAGGCCTGTTCTTGAATACCAAGTCAGGATACAACATATGTACCCTGAGCCACAAAACAGAACATCTCCTCTCCCAAGATGGAAACTGTGCACATCGACCTGTGCCAAACCCTCAGCGTGGCCCATAGCCACCAATACATTCTAAGACCTCCCTTGTAACAAACCAGTTTTGGGACACATCTGTAAGAGATTCCAAGTCAACTCAAGGCCTTGGTACTTGGCACCAGAACCACCAAAACGAACCTGTCATGTTCCTCAGCTGCAATGGTCATTGGACGTGTGCTTTCCAGTCATCCATGCGGGAGGGCTCTGCTACGCAAACTTCCACTTGAGGGACCCTGGAGGAAAAAAAAAACAGACTCCTCCTGTCCATTAGAAGGAAACCTTGTTGTTTGGAGCATCGCACAATCTTAAGCGTGGGTAATCCTCCATTGCCTCCTGAAGCCACCCCTCCATTAGTCGTCATCCTAGACACAAACTCCAGTGTGAGCAAATATCTGACATCTGCCCTTACTCAGGTGCTGGATATCTCGTATAAGCTGCTGCACATTGAAACTGACTTCCGCTTGGCACTCAATTTAAGCATAGCTGGTGTTTACAATTGCATTCTCACCCTATTTGTCCCCAAACCCTCTTGATAGGGAATTCTGGATCCATAAGGCAGCATTCTGCCTGCCCCACAGAAAGAAGTGCTTCGTGAGTCTGGCCAGAAACCCTACATGAGGATCAATTTACTCGGCCCTGGAGAGAACCCCAATATATAGACTTCTCTGGCCACTAGTGCTGTGTCTGACACAGCCTGAGCCCAGACCTCGTGTCAGCCACCCAGAGAGCGGGGCCCATATCCAGCATGTGAGAACGGCCATGGCCCAAATCTGTCATCTCTATGCATCCTTGGTATTCAGGCATCTGTCCCCAGACCTTTGCTGTAATCCCTGCCTATGGGGGAACATGAAGCACAATAGATATTTCCTCCTACCCCATGGCTGGAAACCTGGCCATTGGAATGTGTGTCCATCCCTCAGTGTGGGAGCCAGAAAATGGACAATGGGACCACGCCCACTCCTGAGGGCCACCCTGGGCACAAACAGGCATTGTAATGCTCAGCCTGAGCATGTTTCCAAACAAGCCCTCTCAGTTGCACCACCAAGATCCTGCATTGCAGGCCTGGTCTGCCCATAAGCCCAAATCCCAACCCTTGGTGGGATTTTCCAGGCGCCTAGACCCAGAGCCCATCTCTGGAATCTCTGTTTTGGGGCACACCTAAGATCGAAAATAGCAGTCTTCCCATACCAAAAAGTCATCAAAATATTGGGAGCCGCCTGTATCCTTAGAGGAAAAATCTCCCATGGACCCATGAGGCCACAGCTACATTCTGACGTCACCCTAGACACACAATCCAGATATAAAAGCCTGTGCTTCCGCCTTCGGGTCATTCCAGTTACTGTTCCTGACGAGTAGCCTTCCAGGTCTACACATTGCCCTGCGATAACCTAGCCACTAAACCTAACCCAAGTTTGTGTTTGCAGACTTCCCTCCCAGAACCATGGCTCACATGCCCTCCAGGGTGGAGTCTCTGGAGCCACACCACAGGACTGTGCTTGCCATCCCCATGGAAATTGTGCATGTCAGTTAACCAAACCCTCCAGAGTTGGTTGAAACATTCAAGGCCCCTGTGGCCACCCCAATATTGGAGGTTACTCTGGACATAAGTGCACAGTCTGAAACTCCCTGATCACCTACATTCTGGCAGACACCCAAGTCAACTGTCCTAAGTCTGAAGATTGAACCTCTCATGCCCCTGGGACTCATTGGAACCCTAGATTAGGTTGTCGGGCATCTGTCTTCAGAGGCCTGTTCTTGAGTAGGAACTTATGATACGGCATGTGGTCCCTGAGCCACAAAACACTACATCTCCTGTCCCCAGAAGGTAACCGTGCTCTTCGACCTGTGTTAAACCCTCAGGGTAGGAGAATCCTGCAGGCACCTTAGCCACCAACACATTCTAAGATCTACCTGGTAAAAAAAAACCAGCATTGTAACCCATCTTCAAGAGATTCCATGTCAACTCAAGACCTTGGTGCTTCGCCCCAGAAGCACCGTAAAGAACCTGCATGTTCCTCAGCTGCATTGGTCAATGGAGGTGTGCTTTCCAGGCATCCATGTGGAAGGGCTCTGCTACCCATACTTTTCACATGGGGGGCCCTGCAGAAAACATACCAGACTCTAACTGTCCAGTAGAAAAAACAACCTTGCTGTTTGGAGCATCTCACATGCATCAGCCTCTTGATGCCACTCCTCCATTCGGTCATCAGAGACACAAACTCCAGTGTGCGTAAACATCTGAAATCCACCTTTACTCAGGTGCTGGATATTTCATTTGTTGGCCACGATAGATACAAACTCTATCATGAGCAGACATCTGACCCTCGCCTGTACTCAGATGCTGGAGATCTCGAAAAAAACCACTGCACATTGGAACGGCCATGTTCTCGGCACTGAGATTAAGCATAGATTGTGTTTTCTGCCTTCTGTTCTCACACTCCTCGCCTTCAATTCCCCCATATTGGGAATTTGGGAGCCACAATGCAGCCTTCTGCCTGCCCACCAGAAAAAAGAGGTGCCCTATGGGTCTGCGTGAAACTCCATATACGGTTCCACCAGCACAGCCCTCTATAGCACCACAATATCATAGGCCACCTTGTGAACTAATGCTTTGTCTGACACAGCTCGAGCCCCGACCTCCTGGTAGCCACCTAGATAGCGGGACCCATATCTGGCAGGTGTGACCTGCCTTGACCTGAGTCCTTCATCTCAAACCAACCTGGTTATTCACGTACCAGTCCCAGAACATAGCTCAAATTACTGTGCATGGGGGAATCTGAAGCACAAAAGAGTACTCCTCCTTCCTCATAGAAGGAAAATTAAATGTTGATATGGTGGTCCAACCCTCATATTGGGATCCAGGTGCATGGAACAAGAGCCAATGCCCACTCAGGATGGGCATCTGGGCACAAACAGGCATTGTGACCCTTACCCTGAGACCCATTTCCAACAAGTCTCCATGGGAGCTGAACCAAAGCCCCACAGAGCCAGGCAGTCAAGCCTCTAGGCCCAAATACTAAGCCTTTGTAGGGTTATCCATGCACAGGGACCTATAACCCATCTCTGGAATCCCTGTGTTGACGGGAACCGTGAAACAGTAAACCACGCTCTCTCCTTCGCAATGAGACACCAAACTCTTGGGTGCTGGGCAGAATCCCCAGAGAGGTAGAATATTCCATGGACACATGAGGACACCCCACCATTCCAAGGCCATCCTAGACACAATCCAGACAGAAAAGCCTTTGCTCCTGCCTCCCAGCCACACGAATTTCAAATCCTGAGGAGCTGCCCTCAGCGTCTGCAGATCGGGGCTGCCATCACCTCCCTCCTAATTGATACACAATTTTGTGTCTGAAGACTTTGGTCCCAGAGCCCTTAACCACATTCCCTGCAGGATGGGGCTGACAGAACCACACTACATCACTGGGCCTGATCTCTGGATGAAATTCTGCCGTCTCAGTTGCACAAACCCTCCAGATTAGGAAAAGCCTGCAAGGCCCCTGAGCCCACCCCAATTTCATAGGCCACTCTGGAAAAAATGCACAGTCTGACACAGCCTGAGCATCTACCTCCAGGAAGACTCACAGGTCAAAGTCCCTAAGTCCGAAGGTTGAGGATGACATGCCCCTACAACCTCATAAGAACCCTAGCCTAGATATTCAGGCCTCTGTGCCCAGAGGCCTGGTCTTGAAATCCAACATATGATCCGACATGAGCCATACAAGAGAACCCCTCCTGTCCAGAGAAGGGAACCTGGCTCCTGGGAACTGGGTCTAACCCTCAGGTAGGAGAATCCTGCATGGCCACGGATCCACAACCACATTCTTTTTTTTATATAGATTTTATTTATTTATTTGACAGAGAGAGATCACAAGTAGGCATAGAGGAAGGCAGAGAGAGAGAGAGGAAGAAGCAGGCTCCCTGCTGAGCAGAGAGCCCGATGCGGGATTCAATCCCAGGACCCTGAGATCATGACCTGAGCCGAAGGCAGCGGCTTAGCCCATTGAGCCACCCAGGCACCCTCACCACCACATTCTAAGGTCTCCCTGGACACCAAACAGCATTGTGACTCATTAGACTGAGAACATCCGTCAACTTAGATCACTTGGAAATTTGAACAAAAACCAGCAGATCAAGCCTGCAATGTTCCTCAGCTGCAATGGTCATGCAAGGAAGACTTCCCAGGCCCCCATTCAGAGACCTCTGCTGTCGAATCTTTCTATATGGGGGACCCTGGAGCCTTGTAAGTGGACTTCCCCTGTCCCACAGTAGGACAACTTGCTGTTTGGAGCAGCTCACAAGGTCCTGCTTGGGAAAATCTCCAAGAATTCTTGAGGCCACCCCACAATTCGTTGACCATCATGGATGCAAACCCAGCGTGAGCAGACATCTGACCCTCGCCCATACTCAGGTGCTGGAAATCTCAAAACAACCACTGCACAATGGAATGGTCCTGTGGTCGGCACTGAGCTTATCCGTGGCTTGTGTTTTCAGACTTCTGTCTTCACACTCCTCACCTACAAGCCCTCCATATTGGGAATTCTGAAGCCACAGTGCAGCTTTCTGCCTGCCCACCACAAAGAAGAAGTGCCCTATGGGTCTTCGCAGAAACCCACATGAGGATCCTCCTGCACGGCCCTCAATGGCACCCCAATATAATAGACCGACCTCTGCATAAATTGTCTGTCTGACACCGCCTGATCCCCGAACTCCTGTCAGCCACCCAGATAGTGGGCCCCATATCCTCCAGGTGGGTCCAACCTTGGCCCGAGGCCATCATCTTGAAGCAACCTGGATATTCAGGTACCTGTCCCAGACTTAGCTCAAATTCCTGCCCATAGGGGACTCGGAAGCACAAAAGAGTGCTCCTCCTTCCCCATGGCCAGAAAACTGAAATTTGAGATGGCTGTACAACCCTGAGTGGGAACCAGGTGCATGGTCCATGAGACCACGCCTACACAGGATGGGCAGCTGGGCACAAACAGGCATTGTGACCCTCAGAATGAGACCCCTTTCCAAAGATCCCCCTTGGGATCTGGACCAGGAACCCAAATCAAAGCTTTGGTTAAGTTTTCCCAGTGTCTGGACCCAGAAACCATCTCTGGAATCCCTGTTTGGACAGGATCCCAGAGATGGAATACAGTCTTTTCCTCTTCCCTAGAAAGAAATCAAACTCTTGGGTGCCAAGCAGAATCACCAGAGTGGAAGAATATCCCATGGACACATGAGGTCACCCCTCCATTTAGTGGCCATCCTAGACACAAAATCCAGACAGAAAAGCCTGTGCTCCTCCCTCCCAGCCACCTGAATTTCAAATCCCGAGGAGCTTCCCTCAGGGTCTTCAGATTCGGACTGCCATCACCTCACTCCTACCTCTTATCCGAGGTTGTGTCTAAAGTCTTTGGTCCCAAAGTCCTGACACACATGACCTCCAGGATGGGGCCTCGAGAAACACATGACATCACTGGCCCTGCTCTCCTGAGGAAACCCTGCCCATCTCAGTTTCCCAAAATGTCCAGATTAGGAGAAAACTGCAAGGCCCCTGACTGCACCCCAATATCATAGGCCACTCTGGAAAAAGTGCACAGCCTGACACAGCCTCAGCACCTACCTCCAGGATGACATGCAGGCCAATGGCACTTAGTCCGAAGATTGAAACTTCCATGGCCCTAAAACCTCATCAGAACCCTAGCTTATGTTTTGAGGTCTCTCTTCCTAGAGGTCTGTTCTGGAAATTCAAGCATATGGTCCAACCTGTGGTCCGTGAGCCATACAAGAGCACACCTCCTGTCCCAAGAAGGAAACCTGGCTCCTGGGTACTGGGTCTAATCCTAAGGATAGAGAATCCTCAATGGTCAGAGAGCCGCCACCACATTCTAAGGTCTCCCTGGACATCAAGCAGCATTGGAACCTGTTAGACTGAGAACTTCCATCAACGCAAATCACTTGGAACTTGGAATCAGTGTCATTGGTTCAAGCTTACCCTGTTCCTCAGCTGCAATGGTAACAAGAGATTGGCTTCCCAGGCCTCCATTCAGAGAGCATTGCTATCGAATCTTCCATATGGGGGACCCTGGAGCCCTGTAAGAAGACTTCTGCTGTCCCTTAGTAGGACACCTTGATGTTTGGAGCAGCTCACAAGCTCCAGCTTGGAAAAACCTCCAAGAATTCTTGAGGCCTCCCCACCATTTGTTGGCCATCATGGATACAAACTCCAGCGTGAGCAGACATCTTCCCCTCGCCCAGGTGCTGAAGATCTCGAAACAACTGCTGTACATTGGAATAGACATGTGCTCGGCACTGAGCGTAACCGTAGCTTATGTTTTCATACTTCTGTCCTCACACTCCTCGCCTGCAAACCCTCCAACTTGGATATTCTGGAGCTGTAATGCAGCCATCTGCCTGCTCACCAGATAGAAGAAGTGAAGAAAGGGTCTGTGCAAAAATCCCCCATGAGGATCCAGTTGCACAGCTCTCAAAAGCACCCCAATATCATAGACCGAACTCTCCATGAATGTTCTGTCTGACACAGCTCAAGCCCGAGCTCCTGACAGCCACCCAGAAAGCAGGCCTCATTTTCTGCAGGTGGGTCCTGCCTTGGCCCGAGGACCTCATCTCAAAGTGAACTGGGTATTCAGGCACCTGTCCCAGAACTTAGCTCAAATTCCTGCCCATGGGGGAACCTGAAGCACAAAAAAGTACACCTCCTTCCCCATGGCAGGAAAACTGAATGTTGAGATGGCAGTCCATCCCTCAGAGTGGGAGCCAAGTGCATAGCCCATGAGGTCACACCCACTCAGCATGGGCATCTGGGCAAAAACAGGCATTGTGACCCTCAGAATGAGACCCATTTCCAACAAGAACACTCGGGAGCTGTACCAGGAAAACATAGAGCAGGACCCTAGGCCCAAATCCTAAGCCTTGTTGCGGTGATCCAGGCTCCAGAACCCAGGACCCATCTCTGGAATGGCTGTTTGGACGGGATCCCTGACTCATAAAACTGCGCTCCTCCCATCCCCCGGAAATACACCAAACTCTTGGGTGCCGAGCAGAATTCCCAGAGAGGTAGAATCTCACATGGACCCATGAGGCCACCCCTCCATTTCGTGGCCATCATAGACAAACAAGTCAGACAGAAAAGACTGTGCTCCTGCCTCACAGCCGTCCGAATTTCATATCTGGAGATGCTTCGCTCAGGGTCTGCAGATTGGGTCTGCCATCACCTCGAGCTTAACTCTTACCCGAGTTTGTGTCTGAAGACTTTGGACCCAGAGTCCTGACCCATATGCCCTCCAGGATGGGGCCTCCAGGAACACACAACAGCACTGGGCCAGCTCTCCCAAGGAATGTCAGCCTGTCTCAGTTTCCCAACCCACCAGATTAAGAGAAAATTGCAAGGCCCCTAATACCACCCCAATTCCATAGGAAGCTCCAGAAAAAATGCATAGTCTGACACAGCCTCAGAATATACCTCCAGGAAGACACCCAGGTCAATGGGAAGGGATGAAATGGCCTAACCCATGGCAGGTTCGATGTGCTGGGTGTGAAGCCAACTGTCTCAATGTCTCTCACAAGGTCTGGGCTCAGGCTATGTAAGACAGAGCACAGTGTTTAGGGTAGCCTATGCAACTGGGGTGTTGCCGAGGGCTGAGCAGGTTGATTTTCATTTGGGGTTTCTGAGCAATGCCATAGACAATGTTTTTCTTTGGGGGGCAGGCAGAGTGCTTCGTTCTGGAACCAGAATTCCCAATCATGAGGGCTTTTGGGCCAGGAGTGCTAGGGTAGAGTCTGAAAACAAAACATAGGGTGAGGTGGGGAGCAGGCCCACTCTGCAAAGGCTGAAAGGATATCTCATGCATCTGAAGTCAGGCTGAGGATCAGACATTGGCTGAGGTTGGATTGTGCCCTTGATGGCACCTTCATGAAGCAGGTGCCTCATGAGGCCAACAAAGTTTTCCCACGCTGAGTTTGGAGGTTGCCACAAACCACAAGGTTTCCTTCTGAGAGACAGTCGAGTCCTGTTGAATGGCTCCAGTACATACCATACGGAAGGACTGAAGAGGAGGGTTCAAAGGATGGATCCCTGAACAACATGCCTCGCATTCCCTTTGGCCATTAACGACAAGATATGTTTGTTCTGCTGGCTCTGGGGCAAGCTAACCAGTGGGCTGAGTTGAAATGGCCTCTCCTGAGGATGCGTCATAATGTGGGTTTCTATCCATGGAGACCTTGGAATGTGATGGTTGTACTGTGGCCCTGCGGAATTCTCCGACCAGAAGGGTTTGATACAGATCCAGGAAGAAAGCACTCCATGTGGAGACGAGAGAGGTTTGGTTTGGAGCCTCAGAAAAACCTAATATGCTGGTATAAGAAACCAGTCCTCTGAGGACAGACACATGAAAACTAAAGCTAAGGTTCATATTAGGGCCTAAGGGCCTGTCCATTTCAATCTTCTGTCTCTGGGGACACTGTCTGAAAGTCTAAGTGGTGATAATGGCAGAGCTGGTGTCAGAGTGCCCCTTTTAGTCCAGGGCAGCCTACACTATCAGGATGGCCTCAGGGGCCTTGGAACATTTCCCTAACCTGTAGGGTTGTGGTCAATGGATTGGGCACACTTTCCTTGGAGATGGCAGGCACAATCTTTCACTGTGGCTCCAGATGCCCTAGCCTGGAGGGTGTGTGGGTCCAGGCTGTGGGCACATAAGTCTGAAAACAAAAACTCAGCTTATGAGTGGCGCCAAGGGTATGGCAGGCCGGATGTACAGATAAAGAGTGAGCTCCTTGGCTTGTGAATCAAGGGCGAGATTCCTTCAGGCTTTTGTCTCTGGATGCGTCCAGGATAGCCGTGGATTGTAGGGGGTGGCCTCAGTGACTGTGGACGAGTAACCTCTCTGGGGATTTGTCCTAGCTAACAGGAGTTTGGGGTCATTTTGTGGGAAGGGTGGAGTCCTGTTGTCTGGCTCATGTGTCTCTCCAAGAAAGTGATTCCAGAGCAGAGCCCCAGGAACAGGGGGGAGACTGGAAAACTCAAACACTGGTGAGGATTGGGTGTATAGGGGCTTTGCACGCCCCATATGAGGGCTCTTGGTCAAGGCCCTGACAGACCTTTCTATGATATTGGCCTCATGCTGAGGGTCACAGAGTGAATTTCTGCCCAAGGAGGCACTCAAGTTTGGGCGTGGTTTCAGGGGAAATGAAGGTTTCTCCCACCCTGAAGGTGTGACTCCATGCCAAGAGCAAGCCTTACAGCCATGGGGAAGGAGGAGTTCTGATTTGTGCTTCAGATGCCCAACTGTGTGTGGAATTGATATAATATCTGGGTTTAGATATCGGAAAACCAAGGTTAGGAAGAGATAACGGCATAAGACCATGGCGTGTCAGAAGTGCTAGGTGTGTGGCCAGCTGTCTCCTTGCCTGTCTGGACGTCTGGCATCAGGCTGTGAAAGGCAGAGCATTAGTGCCCAGAGCAGCCTATCAAATCTGAGTGCCGTCGAGGAAAGAGCAGGTTTATCCTCATCTGGGTTTTATGGAAAGCCCCACAAGGAAAAGTTTTCTACCGGTGGGCAGTAACTGGGAAGGCTTGTGGTTCTGCAATTCCTACTCTGGAGGGATTGTTTGCCAGGAGTGTGAGGAAGGAAGTCTGAAAACACAAGCTAGCATGAGGTTTGGGACCGAGGGCACGGCAGGCCACTCTGCAGAGGCTGAATCAAGATCTCCTGCATTGCGGTCATGTCTACTATGAGACGTGTTTCAAGCTAGAGTTTTTGACCATGATGGACTCTCCCTGAAGGATATGGGGGGCTTCATGAGGCCCGGCAGGTTTGCCGTTTTCTCCTACACTGAAGGTTTGACTCACGGACAGCAGCAAGGTTTCTTGCCATGGGGAAGGAGGGGTTCTGACTTGTGCATCAGGTTCCCCCCTGTGCAGGGATTGGAGATAAGGTCTAGGTTCCGATGACTGAAAACCCAGGTTGGGTTCAGGACATACCATATGGAAGGACTGGAGAGCAGGGTTCGAAGGATGGATCCCTGTACAGCATGCCTCGCATTCCCATTGGCTATTAGCGACAAGATATGTTTGATCTGCTGCCTCTGGAACACGCGACCCAGGGGGCTGAGTTGAAATGGCCTCTCCTGAGGATGCGTCATAATGTGCGTTTGGGTCCATGGAGACCTTGGAATGTGCTGGTTGTTCAGTGGCCCTGCGGAACTCTCCTACCTGAAGTGTTTGATACATCCCAGTAAGAAAGCTGCCCATGTGGAGATGAGAGAGGTTTGGTTTGGTGCCTCAGAAAAGCCCCATGTGCTGGTCTACGAAAACAGTCCTCTGAGAACGGAAACAAGGAAACCAAAGCTAAGGTTCAGATTAGGGCTTGGGGGCCTGTCCATTTCAACCTTCTGTCTCTGGGGACACTGTCTGAGAGTCTAAGTGGAGATAGTTGCTCCGCTGGTGTCAGAGAGCCCCTTTTAGTCCAGGGTGGCCTATACTATTGATGGCCTCAGGGACCTTGGAGCTCTTCCCTAACTTGTAGGGTTGTGGTCAATGGATTGGGCACATTTCCTTGGAGAGGGCAGGCACAATCTTTCGCTGTTTGGTCCAGAGGCCCTAGCCTGGATGTTGTGTGGGTCCAGGCTGTGGGCACAGAAGTCTGAATACACAAACTCAGCTTATGAGTGGCGCCTAGGGTATGGCAGGCCGGATGTACAGCCCGAGAGGGAGCTCCTGGGCCTCTGAAACAAGGGCGAGTGGGAGGCGTTCCTTCAGGCTTTTGTCTCTGGATGTTGAGTCCGGGATAGCCGTGGATTGGAGCGGTGGCCTCAGGTACTGTGGACGAGTATCCCTCTCTGGGGATTTGTCCCAGCTCCCAAGAGTTTGGGGTCATTTTGTGGGAAGGGTGGAGTCGTGTTGTCTGGCTCATGGGTCTCTCCAAGAAAGGGATTCCAGAGCAGAGCTCCAGGTACGGGCGGGGCGACTGGAAAATTCAAACCGTGGTGAGGATTGGGTGCATAGGGGCTTGGCAAGCCCCATATGTGGGCTCTTGGTCCAGGCCCTGACAGGCCTTTCTTTGACATGGGGCTCATGCTGAGGGTCACAGTGTGAATTTGTGCCCAAGCAGCACTCAAGTTTGGGCGTGGCATCAGGGGCCATGAAGGTTTCTCCCACCCTGAAGGTGTGACTCCATGCCAAGAGCAAGCTTGACAGCCATGGGGAAGGAGGAGTTCTGTTTTGTGCTTGCTATACCCAGCTGTGTGGAGAATTGATATAATGTCTAGGTTCAGATATCTGAAAACCAAGGTTAGGATGAGGTGACGGCATAAGACCATGGCGTGTCCGAAGTGCTGGGTGTGCGGACAGCTGTCTCCTTGTCTGTCTGGACGTCTGGCTTCAGGCTGTGTCAGGCAGAGCATGAGTGCCCAGAGCAGATTATCCAGTTCGGGGACCGTTGAGGCCCGAGCAGGTTGATCCTCATCTGGGTTTTCTGGAGAGCCCCCCAGGGAAACGTTTTTCTTCCGTTGGGCAGACACTGGGCTGGGTTGTGGTTCTGGAGTTCCTAGTCCGTAGGGCTTGTTTGCCAGGAGTGTGAGGAAGGAAGTCTGAAAACACAAGCTAGCGTGAGGTTTGGGACCGAGGGCACGGCAGCCCCACTCTGCAGAGGCTGAATCGAGCTCTCCTGCACTGAGGTCATGTCAACTATGAGACGTGCCTCAGGCTAGAGTTCTTGTCCAGCATGGCCTCTTCCTGAAGGGTGTGGGGGCTTCATGAGGCCAGAAAGTTTTGCCTACGATGGGATTTGTGAACTGCTCCAAAACTGAAGGTTACCTTCTGCACGACAGTCGAGTCCTATTGGATGGTTCCAAGAGGCCCCATATGGAAAGACTCGAGAGCAGGTGTCTAAGCATGGATGCCTGGGAACGCCACCTCATATTCCCACTCTTTAGTCAGGACAAGGCAGGCTCAATCTGCGGGCTCCTGGGTGAGCTACCCAGAGGGGAGAGTTGAAATGGACTCTCCTGAAGATGAGTCCTACTGAGGCTTGGTGGCCTGGGAGACCTTGGAATGTGGAGGTGGCTCAGGGACTCTGCAGGATTCTCCAACATGAGGTGTTTGACACGGCTCCAACAAGGAAACATCCCATGTGGAGACGAGAGGAGTTCTGTTCCGTGCCTCAGGAAAGCCCCATACCCTGTTCTTCGAACCACAGCCTCTGAGGAGTCACACCTGGAAACCAAAGCAAGAGTTGAGACTACGGCCTAAAGGCCTGTCCGGCTCAACCTTCTATCTCTGTTGACATCTGTGTGCATGCATTCATGGATGTAGCTGCTCAGCTTGTGTCGGAATGCCCCTGTGAGTCCAGTGAGGCTCCCAGTAGTGGGATGTCCTCGGAGACCTTGATGTTTCTCATATTCTGGAGGTGTGTGGCCAAAGGAATGGACACAGTTTCCCAGGAGAGAGCAGGCACGGTCCTGTGGTATGGCTCCAGAGGACCCAGCCTAGAGGCTGTGTTTGCCAGGGCTGTGGGGACAGATGTCTGAAAAAGCAAACTTGGCTCAGCTAGGGGCCAATGTAATGGCAGGCCTGATCTCTAGTCCGTGAGGGGAGATCCTCTGGAAATCAAAGTAGGGCAAGTGGGAGGCAGTCACTCAGGATTTTGTCTCTGGGTGTTGCGTTTACAGTGTCCGGTCAGGGTAGGGGTTGTCTCAGAGGCCGAGGAAGAGCCTTCCTCTCGGGGGATTGTCCAAGCTCCCAAGTGTTGGTGTTCATTCTGTGGGAATGAAGAGTACTGTTTTCTGCCACAGGGGACCCCCCAGGAGAGGGAATCTAGAGCACAGCAGTGGGTTCCCTCAACTGGAATACACACCATCTAGTTAGTCCTGGGTGCCTATGGGCATGGCAAGCCACATATGCGGGCTCTTGGTCCAGTCACTGAGAGGCGTTACTTGAATAAGGTACTCACGCTGAGGGTCACAATGTGTGTTTGTGCCCAAGGCGGCCCTCACGCTTGGGCGTGGCCTCATGGGCCATGCCGTTTTCTCCTACACTGTAGGTTTGACTCACTGCCAGCAGCAAGTGTTCTTGCCAGGGGGAAGGAGGGGTTCTGACTTGTGCATCAGGTTCCCCCCTGTGCAGGGATTGGAGATAGGGTCTAGGTTCCGATGACTGAAAACCCAGGTTGGGAATGGATGGTGGCCTAAGGCAGTGGCGGGTCCTATGTGCTGGGTGTGCAGCCAGCTGTGTCGGTGTCTGTTGGAAGGTCTGGGCTCAGGCTATTTGCGACAGAGCATCACTGTTTAAGGTAGCCTATGCAATTGGGGTGTTGCCGAGGGCCAAGCAGTTTGATCCTCATTTGGGGTTTCTGGGCAGCACCATAGACAATGTTTTTCTCCTGGGAGGCAGGCACAGTGCTTCATTGTGGCCCCAGAATTCCCAGTAGGAAGGGTTTGTGGGCCAGGAGTGTGAGGACGGAAGTCTGTAAACACAAGCTAGTGTGAGGATTGGAGCCAAGGGCAGAGCAGGCCCACTCTGCAGAGGCTGAATCAAAATCTCCTGCATCTGAAGTCAGGCTGAGGATCAGACGTTGTCTGAGGCTGGAGTATGTGTCCATGATGGCACCTTCATTAAGTGGGGGCCTCATGAGCCCAAGGAAGTTTTCCCACGCTGAGTTTGGAGGTTGCCCCAAACCACAAGGATTCCTTCTGCGGGACATTCGAGTCTTGGTGCATGGCTCCAGGACATACCATATGGAAGGACTGGAGAGCAGGGTTCGAAGGATGGATCCCTGTACAGCATGCCTCGCATTCCCATTGGCTATTAGCGACAAGATATGTTTGATCTGCTGCCTCTGGAACACGCGACCCAGGGGGCTGAGTTGAAATGGCCTCTCCTGAGGATGCGTCATAATGTGCGTTTGGGTCCATGGAGACCTTGGATTGTGCTGGTTGTTCAGTGGCCCTGCGGAACTCTCCTACCTGAAGTGTTTGATACATCCCAGTAACAAAGCTGCCCATGTGGAGATGAGAGATGTTTGGTTTGGTGCCTCAGAAAAGCCCCATGTGCTGGTCTACGAAAACAGTCCTCTGAGAACGGAAACATGGAAACCAAAGCTAAGGTTCAGATTAGGGCCTGGGGGCCTGTCCATTTCAACCTTCTGTCTCTGGGGACACTGTCTGAGAGTCTAAGTGGAGAGAGTTGCTCCGCTGGTGTCAGAGAGCCCCTCTTAGTCCAGGGTGGCCTATACTATTGATGGCCTCAGGGACCTTGGAGCTTTTCCCTAACCTGTAGGGTTGTGGTGAATGGATTGGGCACATTTCCTTGGAGAGGGCAGGCACAATCTTTCGCTGTTTGGTCCAGAGGCCCTAGCCTGGATGTTGTGTGGGTCCATGCTGTGGGCACAGAAGTCTGAATACACAAACTCAGCTTATGAGTGGCGCCTAGGGTATGGCAGGCCGGATGTACAGCCCGAGAGGGAGCTCCTGGGCCTCTGAAACAAGGGCGAGTGGGAGGCGTTCCTTCAGGCTTTTGTCTCTGGATGTTGTGTCCTGGATAGCCGTGGATTGGAGCGGTGGCCTCAGGTACTGTGGATGAGTATCCCTCTCTGGGGATTTGTCCCAGCTCCCAAGAGTTTGGGGTCATTTTGTGGGAAGGGTGGAGTCGTGTTGTCTGGCTCATGGGTCTCTCCAAGAAAGGGATTCCAGAGCAGAGCTCCAGGTACGGGCGGGGCGACTGGAAAATTCAAACCGTGGTGAGGATTGGGTGCATAGGGGCTTGGCAAGCCCCATATGTGGGCTCTTGGTCCAGGCCCTGACAGGCCTTTCTTTGACATGGGGCTCATGCTGAGGGTCACAGTGTGAATTTGTGCCCAAGCAGCACTCAAGTTTGGGCGTGGCATCAGGGGCCATGAAGGTTTCTCCCACCCTGAAGGTGTGACTCCATGCCAAGAGCAAGCTTGACAGCCATGGGGAAGGAGGAGTTCTGTTTTGTGCTTGCTATACCCAGCTGTGTGGAGAATTGATATAATGTCTAGGTTCAGATATCTGAAAACCAAGGTTAGGATGAGGTGACGGCATAAGACCATGGCGTGTCCGAAGTGCTGGGTGTGCGGACAGCTGTCTCCTTGTCTGTCTGGACGTCTGGCTTCAGGCTGTGTCAGGCAGAGCATGAGTGCCCAGAGCAGCCTATCCAGTTCGGGTACCGTCGAGGCCCGAGCAGGTTGATCCTCATCTGGGTTTTCTGGAGAGCCCCACAGGGAAACGTTTTTCTTCCGTTGGGCAGACACTGGGCTGGGTTGTGGTTCTGGAGTTCCTAGTCCGGAGGGCTTGTTTGCCAGGAGTGTGAGGAAGGAAGTCTGAAAACACAAGCTAGCGTGAGGTTTGGGACCGAGGGCACGGCAGGCCCACTCTGCAGAGGCTGAATCGAGATCTCCTGCACTGAGTTCATGTCAACTATGAGACGTGCCTCAGGCTAGAGTTCTTGTCCAGCATGGCCTCTTCCTGAAGGGTGTTGGGGCTTCATGAGGCCAGAAAGTTTTGGCTACGATGGGATTTGTGAACTGCTCCAAAACTGAAGGTTACCTTCTGCACGACAGTCGAGTCCTATTGGATGGTTCCAAGAGGCCCCATATGGAAAGACTCGAGAGCAGGTGTCTAAGCATGGATGCCTGGGAACGCCACCTCATATTCCCACTCTTTAGTCAGGACAAGGCAGGCTCAATCTTCAGGCTCCTGGGTGAGCTACCCAGAGGGGAGAGTTGAAATGGAATCTCCTGAAGATGAGTCCTACTGTGGCTTGGTGGCCTGGGAGACCTTGGAATGTGGAGGTGGCTCAGGGACTCTGCAGGATTCACCAACATGAGGTTTTTGACACGGCTCCAACAAGGAAACTTCCCGGGTGGAGACGAGAGGAGTTCTGTTCCGTGCCTCAGGAAAGCCCCATACCCTGTTCTTCGAACCACAGCCTCTGAGGAGTGACACCTGGAAACCAAATCAAGAGTTGAGACTACGGCCTAAAGGCCTGTCCGGCTCAACCTTCTATCTCTGTTGACATCTGTGTGCATGCATTCATGGATGTAGCTGCACAGCTTGTGTCCGAATGCCCCTGTGAGTCCAGTGAGGCTCCCAGTAGTGGGATGTCCTCGGAGGCCTTGAGGTTTCTCATATTCTGGAGGTGTGTGGCCAAAGGTATGGACACAGTTTCCCAGGGGAGAGCAGGCACGGTCCTGTGGTATGGCTCCAGAGGACCCAGCCTAGAGGCTGTGTTTGCCAGGGCTGTGGGGACAGATGTCTGAAAAAGCAAACTTGGCTCAGCTAGGGGCCAATGTAATGGCAGGCCTGATCTCTAGTCCGTGAGGGGAGATCCTCTGGAAATCAAAGTAGGGCAAGTGGGAGGCAGTCACTCAGGATTTTGTCTCTGGGTGTTGCGTTTAGAGTGTTTGGTCAGGGTAGGGGTTGTCTCAGAGGCCGAGGAAGAGCCTTCCTCTCGGGGGATTGTCCAAGCTCCCAAGTGTTTGTGTTCATTCTGTGGGAATGAAGAGTACTGTTTTCTGCCACAGAGGAGCCCCAAGAGAGGGACTCTAGAGCACAGCAGTGGGTTCCCTCAACTGGAATACACACCATCTAGTTAGTCCTGGGTGCCTATGGGCATGGCAAGCCACATATGCGGGCTCTTGGTCCAGTCACTGAGAGGCGTTACTTGAATAAGGTACTCACGCTGAGGGTCACAATGTGTGTTTGTGCCCACGGCGCCCCTCACGCTTGGGCGTGGCCTCATGGGCCATGCCGTTTTCTCCTACACTGAAGGTTTGACTCACTGCCAGCAGCAAGGTTTCTTGCCATGGGGAAGGAGGGGTTCTGACTTGTGCATCAGGTTCCCCCCTGTGCAGGGATTGGAGATAAGGTCTAGGTTCCGATGACTGAAAACCCAGGTTGGGAATGGATGGTGGCCCAAGGCAGTGGCGGGTCCAATGTGCTGGGTGTGTAGCCAGCTGTGTCGATGTCTGTTGGAAGGTCTGGGCTCAGGCTATTTGCGACAGAGCATCACTGTTTAAAGTAGATTATGCAATTGGGGTGTTGCCGAGGGCCAAGCAGTTTGATCCTCATTTGGGGTTTCTGGGCAGCGCCATAGACAATGTTTTTCTCCTGGGAGGCAGGCACAGTGATTCATTGTGGCCCCAGAATTCCCAGTAGGGAGGGTTTGTGGGCCAGGAGTGTGAGGACTGAAGTCTGAAAACACAAGCTAGTGTGAGGATTGGAGCCAAGGGCAGAGCAGGCCCACTCTGCAGAGGCTGAATCAAAATCTCCTGCATCTGAAGTCAGGCTGAGGATCAGACGTTGTCTGAGGCTGGAGTATGTGTCCATGATGGCACCTTCATGAAGTGGGGGCCTCATGAGGCCAAGGAAGTTTTCCCACGCTGAGTTTGGAGGTTGCCCCAAACCACAAGGTTTCCTTCTGCGGGACATTCGAGTCCTGTTGCATGGCTCCAGGACATACCATATGGAAGGACTGGAGAGCAGGGTTCGAAGGATGGATCCCTGTACAGCATGCCTCGCATTCCCATTGGCTATTAGCGACAAGATATGTTTGATCTGCTGCCTCTGGAACACGCGACCCAGGGGGCTGAGTTGAAATGGCCTCTCCTGAGGATGCGTCATAATGTGCGTTTGGGTCCATGGAGACTTTGGAATGTGCTGGTTGTTCAGTGGCCCTGCGGAACTCTCCTACCTGAAGTGTTTGATACATCCCAGTAAGAAAGCTGCCCATGTGGAGATGAGAGAGGTTTGGTTTGGTGCCTCAGAAAAGCCCCATGTGCTGGTCTACGAAAACAGTCCTCTGAGAACGGAAACATGGAAACCAAAGCTAAGGTTCAGATTAGGGCCTGGGGGCCTGTCCATTTCAACCTTCTGTCTCTGGGGACACTGTCTGAGAGTCTAAGTGGAGATAGTTGCTCCGCTGGTGTCAGAGAGCCCCTCTTAGTCCAGGGTGGCCTATACTATTGATGGCCTCAGTGACCTTGGAGCTTTTCCCTAAACTGTAGGGTTGTGGTCAATGGATTGGGCACACTTTCCTTGGAGAGGGCAGGCACAATCTTTCGCTGTTTGGTCCAGAGGCCCTAGCCTGGATGTTGTGTGGGTCCAGGCTGTGGGCACAGAAGTCTGAATACACAAACTCAGCTTATGAGTGGCGCCTAGGGTATGGCAGGCCGGATATACAGCCCGAGAGGGAGCTCCTGGGCCTCTGAAACAAGGGCGAGTGGGAGGCGTTCCTTCAGGCTTTTGTCTCTGGATGTTGTGTCCGGGATAGCCGTGGATTGGAGCGGTGGCCTCAGGTACTGTGGACGAGTATCCCTCTCTGGGGATTTGTCCCAGCTCCCAAGAGTTTGGGGTCATTTTGTGGGAAGGGTGGAGTCGTGTTGTCTGGCTCATGGGTCTCTCCAAGAAAGGGATTCCAGAGCAGAGCTCCAGGTACGGGCGGGGCGACTGGAAAATTCAAACCGTGGTGAGGATTGGGTGCATAGGGGCTTGGCAAGCCCCATATGTGGGCTCTTGGTCCAGGCCCTGACAGGCCTTTCTTTGACATGGGGCTCATGCTGAGGGTCACAGTGTGAATTTGTGCCCAAGCAGCACTCAAGTTTGGGCGTGGCATCAGGGGCCATGAAGGTTTCTCCCACCCTGAAGGTGTGACTCCATGCCAAGAGCAAGCTTGACAGCCATGGGGAAGGAGGAGTTCTGTTTTGTGCTTGCTATACCCAGCTGTGTGGAGAATTGATATAATGTCTAGGTTCAGATATCTGAAAACCAAGGTTAGGATGAGGTGACTGCATATGACCATGGCGTGTCCGAAGTGCTGTGTGTGCGGCCAGCTGTCTCCTTGTCTGTCTGGACGTCTGGCTTCAGGCTGTGTCAGGCAGGGCATGAGTGCCCAGAGCAGCCTATCCAGTTCGGGTACCTTCGAGGCCCGAGCAGGTTGATCCTCATCTGGGTTTTATGGAGAGCCCCACAGGGAAACGTTTTTCTTCCGTTGGGCAGACACTGGGCTGGGTTTTGATTCCGGAGTTCCTAGTCCGGAGGGCTTGTTTGCCAGGAGTGTGAGGAAGGAAGTCTGAAAACACAAGCTAGCGTGAGGTTTGGGACCGAGGGCACGGCAGCCCCACTCTGCAGAGGCTGAATCGAGATCTCCTGCACTGAGGTCATGTCAACTATGAGACGTGCCTCAGGCTAGAGTTCTTGTCCAGCATGGCCTCTTCCTGAAGGGTGTGGGGGCTTCATGAGGCCAGAAAGTTTTGGCTACGATGGGATTTGTGAACTGCTCCAAAACTGAAGGTTACCTTCTGCACGACAGTCGAGTCCTATTGGATGGTTCCAAGAGGCCCCATATGGAAAGACTCGAGAGCAGGTGTCTAAGCATGGATGCCTGGGAACGCCACCTCATATTCCCACTCTTTAGTCAGGACAAGGCAGGCTCAATCTGCGGGCTCCTGGGTGAGCTACCCAGAGGGGAGAGTTGAAATGGAATCTCCTGAAGATGAGTCCTACTGTGGCTTGGTGGCCTGGGAGACCTTGGAATGTGGAGGTGGCTCAGGGACTCTGCAGGATTCACCAACATGAGGTTTTTGACACGGCTCCAACATGGAAAATTCCCGTGTGGAGACGAGAGGAGTTCTGTTCAGTGCCTCAGGAAAGCCCCATACCCTGTTCTTCGAACCACAGCCTCTGAGGAGTGACACCTGGAAACCAAAGCAAGAGTTGAGACTACGGCCTAAAGGCCTGTCCGGCTCAACCTTCTATCTCTGTTGACATCTGTGTGCATGCATTCATGGATGTAGCTGCTCAGCTTGTGTCCGAATGCCCCTGTGAGTCCAGTGAGGCTCCCAGTAGTGGGATGTCCTCGGAGGCCTTGAGGTTTCTCATATTCTGGAGGTGTGTGGCCAAAGGAATGGACACAGTTTGCCAGGAGAGAGCATGCACGGTACTGTGGTATGGCTCCAGAGGACCCAGCCTAGAGGCTGTGTTTGCCAGGACTGTGGGGACAGATGTCTGAAAAAGCAAACTTGGCTCAGCTAGTGGCCAATGTAATGGCAGGCCTGATCTCTAGTCCGTGAGGGGAGATCCTCTGGAAATCAAAGTAGGGCAAGTGGGAGGCAGTCACTCAGGATTTTGTCTCTGGGTGTTGCATTTACAGTGTCCGGTCAGGGTAGGGGTTGTCTCAGAGGCCGAGGAAGAGCCTTCCTCTCGGGGGATTGTCCAAGCTCCCAAGTGTTTGTGTTCATTCTGTGGGAATGAAGAGTACTGTTTTCTGCCACAGGGGACCCCCCAGGAGAGGGACTCTAGAGCACAGCAGTGGGTTCCCTTAACTGGAATACACACCATCTAGTTAGTCCTGGGTGCCTATGGGCATGGCAAGCCACATATGCGGGCTCTTGGTCCAGTCACTGAGAGGCGTTACTTGAATAAGGTACTCACGCTGAGGGTCACAATGTGTGTTTGTGCCCAAGGCGGCCCTCACGCTTGGGCGTGGCCTCATGGGCCATGCCGTTTTCTCCTACACTGAAGGTTTGACTCACTGCCAGCAGCAAGGTTTCTTGCCAGGGGGAAGGAGGGGTTCTGACTTGTGCATCAGGTTCCCCCCTGTGCAGGGATTGGAGATAAGGTCTAGGTTCCGATGACTGAAAACCCAGGTTGGGAATGGATGGTGGCCTAAGGCAGTGGCGGGTCCAAAGTGCTGGGTGTGCAGCCAGCTGTGTCGGTGTCTGTTGGAAGGTGTGGGCTCAGGCTATTTGCGACAGAGCATCACTGTTTAAGGTAGCCTAAGCAATTGGGGTGTTGCCGAGGGCCAAGCAGTTTGATCCTCATTTGGGGTTTCTGGGCAGCGCCATAGACAATGTTTTTCTCCTGGGATGTAGGCACAGTGCTTCATTGTGGCCCCAGAATTCCCAGTAGGGAGGGTTTGTGGGCCAGGAGTGTGAGGACTGAAGTCTGAAAACACAAGCTAGTGTGAGGATTGGAGCCAAGGGCAGAGCAGGCCCACTCTGCAGAGGCTGAATCAAAATCTCCTGCATCTGAAGTCAGGCTGAGGATCAGACATTGGCTGAGGCTGGAGTATGTGTCCATGATGGCACCTTCATGAAGTGGGGGCCTCATGAGGCCAAGGAAGTTTTCCCACGCTGAGTTTGGAGGTTGCCCCAAACCACAAGGTTTCCTTCTGCGGGACATTCGAGTCTTGTTGCATGGCTCCAGGATATACCATATGGAAGGACTGGAGAGCAGGGTTCGAAGGATGGATCCCTGTACAGCATGCCTCGCATTCCCATTGGCTATTAGCGACAAGATATGTTTGATCTGCTGCCTCTGGAACACGCGACCCAGGGGGCTGAGTTGAAATGGCCTCTCCTGAGGATGCGTCATAATGTGCGTTTGGGTCCATGGAGACCTTGGAATGTGCTGGTTGTTCGGTGGCCCTGCGGAACTCTCCTACCTGAAGTGTTTGATACATCCCAGTAAGAAAGCTGCCCATGTGGAGATGAGAGAGGTTTGGTTTGGTGCCTCAGAAAAGCCCCATGTGCTGGTCTACGAAAACAGTCCTCTGAGAACGGAAACATGGAAACCAAAGCTAAGGTTCAGATTAGGGCCTGGGGGCCTGTCCATTTCAACCTTCTGTCTCTGGGGACACTGTCTGAGAGTCTAAGTGGAGATAGTTGCTCCACTGGTGTCAGAGAGCCGCTCTTAGTCCAGGGTGGCCTATACTATGGATGGCCTCAGGGACCTTGGAGCTTTTCCCTAACCTGTAGGGTTGTGGTCAATGGATTGGGCACACTTTCCTTGGAGAGGGCAGGCACAATCTTTCGTTGTTTGGTCCAGAGGCCCTGGCCTGGATGTTGTGTGGGTCCATGCTGTGGGCACAGAAGTCTGAATACACAAACTCAGCTTATGAGTGGCGCCTAGGGTATGGCAGGCCGGATATACAGCCCGAGAGGGAGCTCCTGGGCCTCTGAAACAAGGGCGAGTGGGAGGCGTTCCTTCAGGCTTTTGTCTCTGGATGTTGTGTCCGGGATAGCCGTGGATTGGAGCGGTGGCCTCAGGTACTGTGGACGAGTATCCCTCTCTGGGGATTTGTCCCAGCTCCCAAGAGTTTGGGGTCATTTTGTGGGAAGGGTGGAGTCGTGTTGTCTGGCTCATGGGTCTCTCCAAGAAAGGGATTCCAGAGCAGAGGTCCAGGTACGGGCGGGCGACTGGAAAATTCAAACCGTGGTGAGGATTGGGTGCATAGGGGCTTGGCAAGCCCCATATGTGGGCTCTTGGTCCAGTCCCTGACAGGCCTTTCTTTGACATGGGGCTCATGCTGAGGGTCACAGTGTGAATTTGTGCCCAAGCAGCACTCAAGTTTGGGCGTGGCATCAGAAGCCATGAAGTTTTCTCCCACCCTGAAGGTGTGATTCCATGCCAAGAGCAAGCTTGACAGCCATGGGGAAGGAGGAGTTCTGTTTTGTGCTTGCTATACCCAGCTGTGTGGAGAATTCATATAATGTCTAGGTTCAGATATCTGAAAACCAAGGTTAGGATGAGGTGACGGCATAAGACCATGGCGTGTCCGAAGTGATGGGTGTGCGGCCAGCTGTCTCCTTGTCTGTCTGGACGTCTGGCTTCAGGCTGTGTCAGGCAGAGCATGAGTGCCCAGAGCAGCCTATCCACTTTGGGTACCGTCGAGGCCCGAGCAGGTTGATCCTCATCTGGGTTTTATGGAGAGCCCCACAGGGAAACGTTTTTCTTCCGTTGGGCAGACACTGGGCTGGGTTTTGATTCCGGAGTTCCTAGTCCGGAGGGCTTGTTTGCCAGGAGTGTGAGGAAGGAAGTCTGAAAACACAAGCTAGCGTGAGGTTTGGGACCGAGGGCACGGCAGGCCCAGTCTGCAGAGGCTGAATCGAGATCTCCTGCACTGAGGTCATGTCAACTATGAGATGTGCCTCAGGCTAGAGTGCTTGTCCAGCATGGCCTCTTCCTGAAGGGTGTGGGGGCTTCATGAGGCCAGAAAGTTTTGCCTACGATGGGATTTATGAACTGCTCCAAAACTGAAGGTTACCTTCTGCACGACAGTCGAGTCCTATTGGATGGTTCCAAGAGGCCCCATATGGAAAGACTCGAGAGCATGTGTCTAAGCATGGATGCCTGGGAACGCCATCTCATATTCCCACTCTTTAGTCAGGACAAGGCAGGCTCAATCTGCGGGCTCCTGGGTGAGCTACCCAGAGGGGAGAGTTGAAATGGTCTCTCCTGAAGATGAGTCCTACTGTGGCTTGGTGGCCTGGGAGACCTTGGAATGTGGAGGTGGCTCAGGGACTCTGCAGGATTCTCCAACATGAGGTGTTTGACACGGCTCCAACAAGGAAACTTCCCATGTGGAGACGAGAGGAGTTCTGTTCCGTGCCTCAGGAAAGCCCCATACCCTGTTCTTCGAACCAAAGCCTCTGAGGAGTGACACCTGGAAACCAAAGCAAGAGTTGAGACTACAGCGTAAAGGCCTGTCCGGCTGAACCTTCTATCTCTGTTGACATCTGTGTGCATGCATTCATGGATGTAGCTGCTCAGCTTGTGTCCGAATGCCCCTGTGAGTCCAGTGAGGCTCCCAGTAGTGGGATGTCCTCGGAGGCCTTGAGGTTTCTCATATTCTGGAGGTGTGTGGCCAAAGGCATGGACACAGTTTCCCAGGAGAGAGCAGGCACGGTCCTGTGGTATGGCTCCAGAGGACCCAGCCTAGAGGCTGTGTTTGCCAGGGCTGTGGGGACAGATGTCTGAAAAAGCAAACTTGGCTCAGCTAGGGGCCAATGTAATGGCAGGCCTGATCTCTAGTCCGTGAGGGGAGATCCTCTGGAAATCAAAGTAGGGCAAGTGGGAGGCAGTCACTCAGGATTTTGTCTCTGGGTGTTGCGTTTACAGTGTCCGGTCAGGGTAGGGGTTGTCTCAGAGGCCGAGGAAGAGCCTTCCTCTCGGGGGATTGTCCAAGCTCTCAAGTGTTTGTGTTCATTCTGTGGGAATGAAGAGTACTCTTTTCTGCCACAGGGGACCCCCCAGGAGAGGGACTCTAGAGCACAGCAGTGGGTTCCCTCAACTGGAATACACACCATCTAGTTAGTCCTGGGTGCCTATGGGCATGGCAAGTCACATATGCGGGCTCTTGGTCCAGTCACTGAGAGGCGTTACTTGAATAAGGTACTCACGCTGAGGGTCACAATGTGTGTTTGTGCCCAAGGCGGCCCTCACGCTTGGGCGTGGCCTCATGGGCCATGCCGTTTTCTCCTACACTGAAGGTTTGACTCACTGCCAGCAGCAAGGTTTCTTGCCAGGGGGAAGGAGGGGTTCTGACTTGTGCATCAGGTTCCCCCCTGTGCAGGGATTGGAGATAAGGTCTAGGTTCCGATGACTGAAAACCCAGGTTGGGAATGGATGGTGGCCTAAGGCAGTGGCGGGTCCAATGTGCTGGGTTTGCAGCCAGCTGTGTCATTGTCTGTTGGAAGGTCTGGGCTCAGGCTATTTGCGACAGAGCATCACTGTTTAAGGTAGCCTATGCAATTGGGGTGTATCTGAGGGCCAAGCAGTTTGATCCTCATTTGGGAATTCTGGGCAGCGCCATAGACAATGTTTTTCTCCTGGGAGGCAGGCACAGTGCTTCATTGTGGCCCCAGAATTCCCAGTAGGGAGGGTTTGTGGGCCAGGAGTGTGAGGACGGAAGTCTGAAAACACAAGCTAGTGTGAGGATTGGAGCCAAGGGCAGAGCAGGCCCACTCTGCAGAGGCTGAATCAAAATCTCCTGCATCTGAAGTCAGGCTGAGGATCAGACGTTGTCTGAGGCTGGAGTATGTGTCCATGATGGCACCTTCATGAAGTGGGGGCCTCATGAGGCCAAGGAAGTTTTCCCACGCTGAGTTTGGAGGTTGCCCCAAACCACAAGGATTCCTTCTGCGGGACATTCGAGTCTTGGTGCATGGCTCCAGGACATACCATATGGAAGGACTGGAGATCAGGGTTCGAAGGATGGATCCCTGTACAGCATGCCTCGCATTCCCATTGGCTATTAGCGACAAGATATGTTTGATCTGCTGCCTCTGGAACACGCGACCCAGGGGGCTGAGTTGAAATGGCCTCTCCTGAGGATGCGTCATAATGTGCGTTTGGGTCCATGGAGACCTTGGAATGTGCTGGTTGTTCAGTGGCCCAGCGGAACTCTCCTACCTGAAGTGTTTGATACATCCCAGTAAGAAAGCTGCCCATGTGGAGATGAGAGAGGTTTGGTTTGGTGCCTCCGAAAAGCCCCATGTGCTGGTCTACGAAAACAGTACTCTGAGAACGGAAACATGGAAACCAAAGCTAAGGATCAGATTAGGGCCTGGGAGCCTGTCCATTTCAACCTTCTGTCTCTGGGGACACTGTCTGAGAGTCTAAGTGGAGATAGTTGCTCCGCTGGTGACAGAAAGCCCCTCTTAGTCCAGGGTTGTCTATACTATTGATGGCCTCAGGGACCTTGGAGCTTTTCCCTAACCTGTAGGGTTGTGGTCAATGGATTGGGCACACTTTCCTTGGAGAGGGCAGGCACAATCTTTCGCTGTTTGGTCCAGAGTCCCTAGCCTGGATGTTGTGTGGGTCCAGGCTGTGGGCACAGAAGTCTGAATACACAAACTCAGCTTATGAGTGGCGCCTAGGGTATGGCAGGCCGGATGTACAGCCCGAGAGGGAGCTCCTGGGCCTCTGAAACAAGGGCGAGTGGGAGGCGTTCCTTCAGGCTTTTGTCTCTGGATGTTGTGTCCGGGATAGCCGTGGATTGGAGCGGTGGCCTCAGGTACTGTGGACGAGTATCCCTCTCTGGGGATTTGTCCCAGCTCCCAAGAGTTTGGGGTCATTTTGTGGGAAGGGTGGAGTCGTGTTTTCTGGCTCATGGGTCTCTCCAAGAAAGGGATTCCAGAGCAGAGGTCCAGGTACGGGCGGGCGACTGGAAAATTCAAACCGTGGTGAGGATTGGGTGCATAGGGGCTTGGCAAGCCCCATATGTGGGCTCTTGGTCCAGGCCCTGACAGGCCTTTCTTTGACATGGGGCTCATGCTGAGGGTCACAATGTGAATTTGTGCCCAAACAGCACTCAAGTTTGGGCGTAGCATCAGAAGACATGAAGGTTTCTCCCACCCTGAAGGTGTGACTCCATGCCAAGAGCAAGCTTGACAGCCATGGGGAAGGAGGAGTTCTGTTTTGTGCTTGCTATACCCAGCTGTGTGGAGAATTGATATAATGTCTAGGTTCAGATATCTGAAAACCAAGGTTAGGATGAGGTGACGGCATAAGACCATGGCGTGTCCGAAGTGATGGGTGTGCGGCCAGCTGTCTCCTTGTCTGTCTGGACGTCTGGCTTCAGGCTGTGTCAGGCAGAGCATGAGTGCCCAGAGCAGCCTATCCAGTTCAGGTACCGTCGAGGCCCAAGCAGCTTGATCCTCATCTGGGTTTTCTGGAGAGCCCCACAGGGAAACGTTTTTCTTCCGTTGGGCAGACACTGGGCTGGGTTTTGGTTCCGGAGTTCCTAGTCCGGAGGGCTTGTTTGCCAGGAGTGTGAGGAAGGAAGTCTGAAAACACAAGCTAGTGTGAGGTTTGGGACCGAGGGCACGGCAGGCCCACTCTGCAGAGGCTGAATCGAGATCTCCTGCACTGAGGTCATGTCAACTATGAGACGTGCCTCAGGTTAGAGTTTTTGTCCAGCATGGCCTCTTCCTGAAGGGTGTGGGGGCTTCATGAGGCCAGAATGTTTTGGCTACGATGGGATTTGTGAACTGCTCCAAAACAGAAGGTTACCTTCTGCACGACAGTCGTGTCCTATTGGATGGTTCCAAGAGGCCCCATATGGAAAGACTCGAGAGCAGGTGTCTAAGCATGGATGCCTGGGAACGCCACCTCATATTCCCACTCTTTAGTCAGGACAAGGCAGGCTCAATCTGCGGGCTCCTGGGTGAGCTACGCAGAGGGGAGAGTTGAAATGGACTCTCCTGAAGATGAGTCCTACTGTGGCTTGGTGGCCTGGGAGACCTTGGAATGTGGAGGTGGCTCAGGGACTCTGCAGGATTCTCCAACATGAGGTGTTTGACACGGCTCCAACAAGGAAACTTCCCATGTGGAGACGAGAGGAGTTCTGTTCCGTGCCTCAGGAAAGCCCCATACCCTGTTCTTCGAACCACAGCCTCTGAGGAGTGACACCTGGAAACCAAATCAAGAGTTGAGACTACGGCCTAAAGGCCTGTCCGGCTCAACCTTCTATCTCTGTTGACATCTGTGTGCATGCATTCATGGATGTAGCTGCTCAGCTTGTGTCGGAATGCCCCTGTGAGTCCAGTGAGGCTCCCAGTAGTGGGATGTCCTCGGAGGCCTTGAGGTTTCTCATATTCTGGAGGTGTGTGGCCAAAGGAATGGACACAGTTTGCCAGGAGAGAGCAGGCACGGTCCTGTGGTATGGCTCCAGAGGACCCAGCCTAGAGGCTGTGTTTGCCAGGGCTGTGGGGACAGATGTCTGAAAAAGCAAACTTGGCTCAGCTAGGGGCCAATGTAATGGCAGGCCTGATCTCTAGTCCGTGAGGGGAGATCCTCTGGAAATCAAAGTAGGGCAAGTGGGAGGCAGTCACTCAGGATTTTGTCTCTGGGTGTTTCGTTTACAGTCTCCGGTCAGGGTAGGGGTTGTCTCAGAGGCCGAGGAAGAGCCTTCCTCTCGGGGGATTGTCCAAGCTCCCAAGTGTTTGTGTTCATTCTGTGGGAATGAAGAGTACTGTTTTCTGCCACAGGGGACCCCCCAGGAGAGGGACTCTAGAGCACAGCAGTGGGTTCCCTCAACTGGAATACACACCATCTAGTTAGTCCTGGGTGCCTATGGGCATGGCAAGCCACATATGCGGGCTCTTGGTCCAGTCACTGAGAGGCGTTACTTGAATAAGGTACTCACGCTGAGGGTCACAATGTGTGTTTGTGCCCAAGGCGGCCCTCACGCTTGGGCGTGGCCTCATGGGCCATGCCGTTTTCTCCTACACTGAAGGTTTGACTCACTGCCAGCAGCAAGGTTTCTTGCCAGGGGGAAGGAGGGGTTCTGACTTGTGCATCAGGTTCCCCCCTGTGCAGGGATTGGCGATAAGGTCTAGGTTCCGATGACTGAAAACCCATGTTGGGAATGGATGGTGGCCTAAGGCAGTGGCGGGTCCAATGTGCTGGGTGTGCAGCCAGCTGTGTCGGTGTCTGTTGGAAGGTCTGGGCTCAGGCTATTTGCGACAGAGCATCACTGTTTAAGGTAGCCTATGCAATTGGGGTGTTGCCGAGGGCCAAGCAGTTTGATCCTCATTTGGGGTTTCTGGGCAGCGCCATAGACAATGTTTTTCTCCTGGGAGGCAGGCACAGTGCTTCATTGTGGCCCCAGAATTCCCAGTAGGGAGGGTTTGTGGGCCAGGAGTGTGAGGACGGGAGTCTGAAAACACAAGCTAGTGTGAGGATTGGAGCCAAGGGCAGAGCAGGCCCACTCTGCAGAGGCTGAATCAAAATCTCCTGCATCTGAAGTCAGGCTGAGGATCAGACGTTGTCTGAGGCTGGAGTATGTGTCCATGATGGCACCTTCATGAAGTGGGGGCCTCATGAGGCCAAGGAAGTTTTCCCACGCTGAGTTTGGAGGTTGCCCCAAACCACAAGGTTTCCTTCTGCAGGACATTCGAGTCCTGTTGCATGGCTCCAGGACATAACATATGGAAGGACTGGAGAGCAGGGTTCGAAGGATGGAACCCTGTACAGCATGCCTTGCATTCCCATTGGCTATTAGCGACAAGATATGTTTGATGTGCTGCCTCTGGAACACGCGACCCAGGGGGCTGAGTTGAAATGGCCTCTCCTGAGGATGCGTCATAATGTGCGTTTGGGTCCATGGAGACCTTGGAATGTGCTGGTTGTTCAGTGGCCCTGCGGAACTCTCCTACCTGAAGTGTTTGATACATCCCAGTAAGAAAGCTGCCCATGTGGAGATGAGAGATGTTTGGTTTGGTGCCTCCGAAAAGCCCCATGTGCTGGTCTACGAAAACAGTCCTCTGAGAACGGAAACATGGAAACCAAAGCTAAGGTTCAGATTAGGGCCTGGGGGCCTGTCCATTTCAACCTTCTGTCTCTGGGGACACTGTCTGAGAGTCTAAGTGGAGATAGTTGCTCCGCTGGTGTCAGAGAGCCCCTCTTAGTCCAGGGTTGTCTATACTATTAATGGCCTCAGGGACCTTGGAGCTTTTCCCTAACCTGTAGGGTTGTGGTCAATGGATTGGGCACACTTTCCTTGGAGAGGGCAGGCACAATCTTTCGCTGTTTGGTCCAGAGGCCCTAGCCTGGATGTTGTGTGGGTCCAGGCTGTGGGCACAGAAGTCTGAATACACAAACTCAGCTTATGAGTGGCGCCTAGGGTATGGCAGGCCGGATGTACAGCCCGAGAGGGAGCTCCTGGGCCTCTGAAACAAGGGCGAGTGGGAGGCGTTCCTTCAGGCTTTTGTCTCTGGATGTTGTGTCCGGGATAGCCGTGGATTGGAGCGGTGGCCTCAGGTACTGTGGACGAGTATCCCTCTCTGGGGATCTGTCCCAGCTCCCAAGAGTTTGGGGTCATTTTTTGGGAAGGGTGGAGTCGTGTTGTCTGGCTCATGGGTCTCTCCAAGAAAGGGATTCCAGAGCAGAGCTCCAGGTACGGGCGGGACGACTGGAAAATTCAAACCGTGGTGAGGATTGGGTGCATAGGGGTTTGGAAAGCCCCATATGTGGGCTCTTGGTCCAGGCCCTGACAGGCCTTTCTTTGACAGGGGGCTCATGCTGAGGGTCACAGTGTGAATTTGTGCCCAAGCAGCACTCAAGTTTGGGCGTGGCATCAGAAGCCATGAAGGTTTCTCCCACCCTGAAGGTGTGACTCCATGCCAAGAGCAAGCTTGACAGCCATGGGGAAGGAGGAGTTCTGTTTTGTGCTTGCTATACCCAGCTGTGTGGAGAATTGATATAATGTCTAGGTTCAGATATCTGAAAACCAAGGTTAGGATGAGGTGACGGCATAAGACCATGGCGTGTCCGAAGTGCTGGGTGTGCGGCCAGCTGTCTCCTTGTCTGTCTGGACGTCTGGCTTCAGGCTGTGTCAGGCAGAGCATGAGTGCCCAGAGCAGCCTATCCAGTTCGGGTACCGTCGAGGCCCGAGCAGGTTGATCCTCATCTGGGTTTTTTGGAGAGCCCCACAGGGAAACGTTTTTCTTCCGTTGGGCAGACACTGGGCTGGGTTTTGGTTCCGGAGTTCCTAGTCCGGAGGGCTTGTTTGCCAGGAGTGTGAGGAAGGAAGTCTGAAAACACAAGCTAGCGTGAGGTTTGGGACCGAGGGCACGGCAGGCCCACTCTGCAGAGGCTGAATCGAGATCTCCTGCACTGAGGTCATGTCAACTATGAGACGTGCCTCAGGCTAGAGTTTTTGTCCAGCATGGCCTCTTCCTGAAGGGTGTGGGGGCTTCATGAGGCCAGAAAGTTTTGCCTACGATGGGATTTGTGAACTGCTCCAAAACTGAAGGTTACCTTCTGCACGACAGTCGAGTCCTATTGGATGGTTCCAAGAGGCCCCATATGGAAAGACTCGAGAGCAGGTGTCTAAGCATGGATGCCTGGGAACGCCACCTCGTATTCCCACTGTTTAGTCAGGACAAATCAGGCTCAATCTGCAGGCTCCTGGGTGAGCTACCTAGAGGGGAGAGTTGAAATGGACTCTCCTGAAGATGAGTTCTACTGTGGCTTTGTGGCCTGGGAGACCTTGGAATGTGGAGGTGGCTCAGGGACTCTGCAGGGTTTTCCAAACTGAGGTGTTTGACACAGCTCCAACAAGGAAGCTTCCCATGCGGAGACAAGAGGAGTTCTGTTCAGTGCCTCAGGAAAGCCCCATATCCTGTTCTTCGAACCAAAGCCTCTGAGGAGTAACACCTGGAACCCAAAGCAAGAGTTGAGATTAGGGCCTAATGGCCTGTCCGGCTCAACCTTCTATCTCTGTTGACATCTGTGTGCATGCCTTCGTGGAGGTAGCTGCTCAGCTTGTGTCCGAATGCCCCTGTTGTCCAGGGAGGCTCCCAGTAGTGGGATGTCCTCGGGGGCCTTGAGGTTTCTCATATTCTGGTGGTGTGTGGCCAAAGGAATGGACACAGTTTCCCAGGAGAGAGCAGGCACGGTCCTGTGGTATGGCTCCAGAGGACCCAGCCTAGAGGCTGTGTTTGCCAGGGCTGTGGGGACTGATGTCTGAAAGAGCAAACTTGGCTCAGGTAGGGGCCAAGGTAATGGCAGGCCTGATCTCCAGTCCGTGAGGGGCGATCCTCTGGATATCAAAGGAGGGCAAGTGGGAGGCAGTTGCTCAGGCTTTTGTCTCTGGGTGTTGCGTTCACAGTGTCCGGTCACGGTAGGGGTTGCCTCAGGGTCCGAGGAAGAGCCTTCCTCTCGGGGGATTGTCCAACCTCCCAAGGGTTTGGGTTCATTCTGTGGTAAGTGAAGAGTACTGTTTTCTGCCACAAAGGACCTCCCAGGATAGGGACTCTAGAGCACAGCAGTGGGTTCCCTCAACTGGAATACACACCATCTAGTTAGTCCTGGGTGACTATGGGCATGGCAAGGACTATATGCAGGATCTTCGTCCCGAACCTGACAGGCCTTTCTTTGTCATTGGGCTCATGCTAGGGTCACAGTGTGAATTTGTGCCCAAGCAGCACTCATGTTTGGGCGTGGCATCAGGGGCCATGAAGGGTTCCCCACGTGAAGGTGTGACTCCATGCGAAGAACAAGCATTACAGCATTGTGGAAGGCAGAGTTCTGATTGTGATTCCGATACTCAAACTCAGCTTTGGGGACATCGGTATGGCAGGCCCAATCTACAAACCATGAGAAGAACTCATGAAGATTTGAATATAGAGTGAGTCTGAGGCGCTTGCTCAGGCATTTGTCTCTGGAATTTGTATCAGCGATCTCCGTGTAATGTCGGGGATGCCTCTTGGGCCATGAACGAATCTACCTCTATGATGATTTCGCCCGATTCCCAATTATTTTTCGTCAATCTGTGGGATGGGAAGCATCCTTTCAGTTATGTTACCTCAGGTGTCCCACGAAAAGAGGAATTCCAAAGCAAAGCCGTGGGGAAGACTGAAGGGACCACCTGAACTATGGTTAAAAATTGGGGCCTAGGGGCATGGCAATCCCAATATGCTATCTCTTCATCCAGCCACTGAGAGGCCTTACTTGAAGACTTTGGTAAGGCTGAGGGTCACAATGTCTGTTTGTGACCAATGTAGCCTGCGAGCATGGAGGGGCCTCATGGGCAACACTGGATTCAACTACACTGAAAGTTGGACAACATGCCAACCACAAGGTTTCTTGCCATGGGGAAGGAGTTCTGATTTCTGCATCACCTTCAACCCTGGGCAGTGATTGGAGATAAGGTCTAGAATCTAAAGCCTGAAGACCGAGGTTGGGAAGAGATGACAACCTAAGGCCATGGCGGCTCGATGTGCTCAGTGTGCGGCAAGCTGTCTGGTTGGGGCCAGGAAGTCCTGGCTCAGGCTGTGTCAGAAAGGGCATTAGTGCCCTGGTCAGCCTATATGTTCAGGGTACAGCCAAGGTAGGTGCAGGATGATCCTCACTTGGGGTTACTGGGTAGCCCCAGAGGGCAATGTTTTTCTTCTGGAGGGCAGGCAGAGTGCTGCATTGTAGTTCTGGATTGCCAAACTGGAGGGCTTGTGGGCCAGTAGTCTGAGGACAGAAGTCTGAGAACACAAGCTCGGCTTAGGTTTCTGGTGGAGGACATGGCAGGCAGAATCTACAGACCGGAATCGAGATCTCGTGCATCTGAAGTCAGGGCGAGGATCAGACGATCGCTCAGGTTGGAGTTTCTGTCCCTTATGGCCCCTTCATGAAGGGGGAGCATCACAAGGCCATGGGGGTTGTCCCACGATGGGATTTGTGAGAAGCTCCAAACTGCAAAGTGTCTTCTGCAGGACAATTGAGACCTGTTGTTTGGCTCCAGGCCAATGATTCTGAGCAGGGTTCTAAGGATGGATCGCTGGTTAGCCCATCTCGCATTCCAATTGTCTCCTAGCAACAAGACAGGTTAGATCTGCTGGATCTGGGGGAGCAACCGAGGAGGCTGAGTTGAAATGGACTCTCCTGGGGTTGGGTCCTAGCGTGCTTTTGTGTGTATCGAGACCTTGGAATGAAGCAGTGGCACTGGGGCCCTGACGGGTTCTCCAAATTGAGGCTTTGACAGAGCTCCAACGTGCAAGTTTCCCATGTGTAGATGAGATGTTTTCTGATGTGTGGGTCAAGAAACAGCTATATGCTGCTTTTGAAATCCAGGCCTCTGAGGAAAGATGCCTGGAAACCAAAGCAATGGATCTGATTAGTGCCTAGGGGCCTGTTCTTTCCTTTTTACCTCTGGGGACATCTGTCTATGGGTCTGAGTGCAGGTAGGTGCACAGATGGGCTCAGATTGCCCCTGTTTTTCCTGGGAAGCCAGCCCTAGTGAGATGGATCAGGTATTGGGTGATTATTCTATTAGAAGGGTTGTGGCCATTGGAAATGGCAAACACATTTCCCTTACAGAGGGCAAGTACAGTCCTCAGGCTTGGCTCCAGGGGCCTGATCCTGTAGGTTGTGTAGGCCAGGGATGTTTGGACAGTTGTCTGAAAACACAACCTCGGCTTATGTTTCCGGTCATAGTTATGGCAGGACTGATCTACAGACCATGAGGAGAACACTTCGGGATTTGAAAAAAGAGCGAGTGTGAGGCTCCTGCTCAAGTTTTTGTCTCTGGATATCGTGTCACTCACGGTGGTGAAATTTCTGGGTGACTTCATGGGAAATGGATGAGTCTTACTCTCTGGTGGTTTGGCCCCGTCCAAAGAGTTTGGGGTCATTCTGTGGGATGGAAGACGTCCGTTTTGTTGTTGTTGTTGTTTTCTTTTTTAACCTCAGGTGTCCCACAAAATGAGGGATTCCAGAGTAGAGCCCTGGGGAGGGGCGACTGGACAATCAGAAATCTGGTTAAAAATTAGGGCCTAGGGACATGTCAAGCCCATTATGACATCTAATGGTCCAGCCACTTAGAGGACTTACTAGAGGAGAAGACTCATGCTGAGGGTCACAATGCGTGTTTATGACCCCGTCGCACTCAAGAATGGGCGGGGACTCGGGGTGAATGCTGGTTTCTTCTACTCTGACCGTTGACAATGTGCCAACCACAAGGTTTCTTGCCATGGGTAAGGAGGAGTTCTAATTTCTGCATCACACTCAAACCTGGGCAGTGATTGGCGATAAGGTCTCGGTTCTGAAGCCTGAAAACTGAAGTAGGGAAGAGATGATGACCTAAGGCCATGGCGGGTCTTATGTGCTCAGTGTGCTGTCAGCTTTCTGGGGGTTGGTCTGAGGTCCGGGCTCAGGTTGTGTCCGACAGTGGTTTAGTGCCCACGTTAAACTATATAATTTGGGTAGGGTCGAGTGCAGTGTAGGTTTATTCTCATTTAAGATGCCTGGGCAGCTCCTGAAGCAATAATTTTTTTCTACAGGGCAGGCAGAGTGCTGCACTGTGGGTCCGGAATTGCCAAACTTGAGGGCTTCGGGGCCAGGGGTACAGCCAAGGTCGGTGCAGGTTGATCCTCATTTGGGGTTACTGTTTAGCCCCAGAGGACAATGTTTTTCTTCTGCAGGGCCGGCAGAGTGCTGCATTGTAGTTCTGGATTGCCAAACTGGAGGGCTTGTGGGCCAGTAGTCTGACGACAAAAGTTTGAGAACACAAGCTAGGCTTAGGTTTCTGGGTGAGGCCATGGCACGCACAATCTACATACCTGAATCGAGATCTCGTGCATCTGAAGTCAGGGCTAGGATCAGACGATTGCTCAGGTTGGAGTTTCTGTCCCTGATGGCTCCTTCATGAATGTGGGGGGGGGGCATCACGAGGCCATGGGTGTTTTCCCACGATGGGAGTTGTGAGAAGCTCCAAACTGCAGAGAGTCTTCTGCAGGACAATTGAGACCTGTTGTTTGGCTCCAGGCGAATGATTCTGAGCAGGGTTCTAAGGATGGATGGCTGGGTAGCCCACCTCGCATTCCAATTGTCTCCTAGCAACAGGACATGTTAGATCTCCTGGATCTGTGGGGAGCAACCGAGGACGCTGAGTTGAAATGGACACCCCTGGGGATGGGTCCTAACGTGCTTTTGTGTCTATGGAGACCTTGAAATGAAGCGGTGGCACTGGGGCCCTAAAGGGTTCTCCTAAACAGAGGCTTTGACACAGCTCCAACGTGCAAGTTTCCCATGTGTAGATGAGAATGTGCGGGGCCTCAGGGTGAATGCTGGTTTCTCCAAAACTGAACGTTGCACAACGTGCCAACCACAAGGATTCTTGCCATGGGTAAAGAGGAGTTCTGATTTCTGCATCACTCTCACCCCTGGGCAGTGATTGGAGATAAGGTCTCGTTCTGAAACCTGAAAACTGAGGTAGGGAAAAGATGATGACCTAAGGCCATGGCGGGTTTTATGTGCTCAGTGTGCGGTCAGCTTTCTGGGTGTTGGTCAGGAGGTCCGTGCTCAGGTTGTGTTCGACAGTGCATTAGTGCCCAGGTTAGACTATATAATTTGGGTAAAGTCGAGTGCTGTGTAGGTTTATTTTCATATAAGGTGCCTGGGCAGCTCATGAGGCAATAATTTTTTTTCTAGAGGGCAGGCAGGGTGCTGCATTGTGGGTCCGGAATTGCCAAACTTGAGGGCTTCGGGGCGAGGAGTGTGAGGACGGAAGTTTGAGAAGAAAAGCTAGACTTGGGTTTCAGGGCGAGGGCACGGCCGGTACCCCCTGCAGATCTGAACCAATATCTCATGCATCTGAAGTCAGGGCGAGGATCAGACGTTGGCTCAGGTTGGAGTTTCTGAGCATGACGGCCACTTCATGAAGGGAGCGGAATCTCGAGGCCATTGAGGTTTTCCCACGATGGGAGTTGTGGGATGCCCCCTTCATGGATTCCTTCTGCGGGACAATTGAGACCTGTTGGACAGCTCCAGGACATCCCATATGGAATGACTCCAGAGCACCGTTCGCGGATGTATGCCTGGGAAGCCCGCCTCGCATTCCAATTGTCTCCTAGCAACAAGACAGTTTAGATCTGATGGCTCTCCGGGAGGAACCGGGGTGGCTGAGTTGAAATGGACTTTCCTGAGGATGGGTCCTATGTGTTTTTGTGTCCATGAGGGCCTTGGAATGGGGCGGTGGCACCGGGACCCTGAAGTACTCTCCTAAGCTTTGGACATGGCTCCCATGCACAGGTTTCCTTGTGGAGACGAGATGAGTTCTGATGGGTGCCACAGGAAAACACCTATGCTCGTATTGGAATCAGACTTTTGAGGACACATGCCTGTAACACAAAGCAATGGATCCTATTATGGCCTAGGGTCCTGTCTGGTTCAATCTTCTTCTCCGGGGACATCCATCTATGGTATGAGTGGAGGTCGATTATCAGCTGGTGTCATACAGCCCTTGTATGTTCCGGGCGACCTACACTATTGGGATGGCCTCAGGGACTTTGGAGGTTTCTCCTAATTTGTACGATTTTGGACCATGGAATGGGCAGAATTCCCATGGATTGGTAGGCACAGTCCGAATGTGTGGCTCCAGGGGCCCAGCCTGGAGGGTGTGTGGCCCAAGACTTTTAGGACAGAAGTCTGAAAACACAAACTCAGCTTAGGTTTGGTGACGTAAGTATGGCAGGCCCGATCTACAAACCATGAGAAGAACTCTTCAGGATATGAAGAAAGTGCGAGTCTGAGGTGCTTGCTCAAACTTTTGTCTCTGGATTTTGTATCAGCGATGGCCGTGGAATGTCGGGGAGGCCTCATGGGCCATGGACGAATCTTCCTCTCTGAGGATTTGGCCCGATTCGCAATTGCTTTTCGTCAATCTGTGGGATGGGAGGACTCATTTCAGTTTTGTTACCTCAGGTGTCCCACCAAAAGAGGAATTCCAAAGCCAAGCCGTGGGGAAGACTGAAGGGACAACCCGAACTATGGTTAAAAATTTGGGTCTAGGGCATGGCAAGCCCAATATGATATCTCTTCATCCAGCCACGGAGTGGCCTTACTTGAGGATTGGGCTCAGCCTGAGGGTCACAATGTGTGTTTGTGACCAATGTGGCCCGCGAGCATGGGCGGGGCCTCATGGGCCACACTGGTTTCAACTACACTGAACGTTGGACACCATGCCAACCACAAGGTTTCTTGCTTTGGGGAAGGAGTTCTGATTTCTGCATCACCTTCAACCCTGGGCAGTGATTGGAGATAAGGTCTAGGTTCTGAAACCTGAAAACCGAGGGTGGGAAGAGATGACGACCTAAGGCCATGGCGGCTCGATGTGCTCAGTGTTCGGCCAGCTGTCTGGGAGGGGACAGGGGGTCCAGGCTCAGGCTGTCTCAGAAAGGGCATTAGTGCCCTGGTCAGTCTATGTATTTGGGGTACAGCCAAGGTCGGTGCAGTTTGATCCTCATTTGGAATTACTGGGTAGCCCCAGCGGACAATGTTTTTCTTCTGGAGCGCCGGCAGAGCGCTGCATTGCAGTTCTGGATTGCCAAACTGGAGGGCTTGTGGGCCAGTAGTCTGACGAAAAAAGTTTGATAACACAAGCTAGGCTTAGGTTTCTGGGTGAGGCCATGGCAGGCACAATCTACAGACCTGAATCTAGATCTCGTTCATCTGATGTCAGGGCGAGGATCAGACGATCGCTCAGGTTGGAGTTTCTGTCCCTGATGGCCCCTTCATGAATGGGGGGGCATCACGAGGCCATGGGGGTTTTCCCACGATGGGAGTTGTGAGAAGCTCCAAACTGCAGAGAGTCTTCTGCAGGACAATTGAGACCTGTCGTTTGGATCCAGGCCAATGATTCTGAGCAGGGTTCTAAGGATGGATGGCTGGGTAGCCCACCTCGCATTCCAATTGTCTCCTAGCAACAAGACAGGTTAGATCTCCTGGATCTGTGGGGAGCAACCGAGGACGCTGAGTTGAAATGGACACCCCTGGGGATGGGTACTAATGTGCTTTTGTGTCTATGGAGACCTTGGAATGAAGCGGAGGCACTGGGGCCCTAAAGGGTTCTCCTTAACAGAGGCTTTGACACAGCCCCAACGTGCAAGTTTCCCATGTGTAGATGAGATGTTTTCTGATGTGTGGGTCAAGAAACAGCTATATGCTGCTTTTGAAATCCAGGCCTCTGAGGAGAGATGCCTGGAAACCAAAGCAATGGATCTGATTAGTGCCTAGTTGCCTGTTCTTTCCTTTTTACCTCTGGGGACATCTGTCTTGGGTCTGAGTGCAGGTAGATGCTCAGTTGGGCTCAGATTGCCCCTGTTTTTTCTGTGAAGTCACCACTATTGGGATGGATCAGGGACTTTCGAGGTTTATCCTATTAGAAGGGTTGTGGCCATTGGAATGGGCACACACAATTCCCTTGGAGAGGGCAAGTACAGTCCTCAGGTTTGGCTTCAGGGGCCTGAGCCTGTAGGCTGTGTAGGCCTGGGCTGTTTGGACAGTTGTCTGAAAACACACACCCTCCAGGCTAGGGCCCCTGGAACCACACCTCAGGATTGTTCCTTCCCTCTCAAAGGGAATTCTTCATATTCCATTGGCCACAACCATATAAATCAGGAGAAATCTCCAATGTCCCTGGGACCATACCAATATTGTAGGCCGCTTGGAACAAACAGGGGTGATCTGACACTAGCTGAGCAACTAGCTCCACACCAACTCGGAGACAGATGTCCCCAGAGAAGAACATTGAACTGGACAGGCCCCTAGGCCCTAATCAGATCCATTGCTTTGGTTTCCAGGCATCTCTTCTCAGAGGCCTGTTTTCCAATACCAGCCTATGGGGTTTCCAGAGGCCCCTTCAGAGCAAGTCTTGTCTGCACATTGGAAACTTGCTCGTGGAGCTATGTCAGAACCTCAGAGGCCTGGTTTTCAATACCACCATATGGGGGTTTTCTGAGTCATCAGTCAGAACAAATGTCTTCTCCACATGGGAAACGTGCTCTTTCAAGCTGTGTCATAACCTCCGGCTAGGAAAATCCTTCAGGGCCCCGGTGCCACCACCTCATTCCAAGGTCTCCATGGACACAATCCCACATTAGGACCCATCTGCAGGAGAGTCTATTTCAACTCAGTGCCCTTGGGTGCTCCCCTAGAGCCAGCAGATCGAACCTATCTTGTCACTAGGAGACAATTGGAATGTGAGGCGGGCTGGCTAGGCATTCATCTGTATAAAACTACTCTGAAGTAATTCCATATGGGACGTCCTGGAGCCATCCAACAGGTCACAGCTGTCCTGCAGACGGAATCCTTGCGCTTTGGAGCACCTCACAACTCCCATCATGGGAAAAGCTCTGTGGCCTCGTGGTGCACCGTCCCCTTCATGAAAGAGCCATCTTGGACAGAAACTCCAACCTGAGCCAACGTCTAATCCTCGCCCTGACTTCAGATGCACGAAATCTTGATTCAACTCTGCAGAGTGTGCCTGCCGAAACCCCGCCCCGAAGCAAAACCTAGCTATTGTTCTCAGACTTCGTCCTCACACTCCGAGCCCACCAGCCCTCCAGTTAGGGAATTCTGGAGAGACACAATGCAGCACTCTGACTGCCCTCCAGAAGAGAAACGTTGTCCTATGGGGCTAACCAGAAACACCAAATGAGGATCAACCTGCATGCCACTTGACTCTACCCCAATTATACAGTTTCGCTTCGGCGTTAATGCCCTGTCTTGCACAGCCTGAGGTCTGAATTCCCAACCGACACCCAGACAGCTGGCTGTACACTGAGCACATCAGACCCGCCATGGCTTTAGGTCATCATCTCTTCCCAACCTTGGTTTTCAGGTTTCAGAACCTAGACCTTATATATACTCACTACCCAGGGGTGAACGTGATGCAGAAATGAAACTCCTTCTTCCTCAAGGCAAGAAACCTTGTGGTTGGCATGTTTTCCAATGTTCAGTGTAGGAGAATCCAGTGTAGCCCATGAGTCCCCGCCCATGCTTGAGAACCGCAATGGGCACAAACACATTGGGACCCTCAGTGTGAGCCCTGTCCTCAAGTAAAGCCTCTCAGGGGCTGGACCAAGAACCCGCATTGCCATCCCTAGTCCCCCAATATTAATGAGAGGTTGAGAGGTCTAGTCACCCCTATTCAGGTCTCTGCTCTGGAACCCCTGAGGAAAAAAATGTCGAAGGGTCTCCTCCATCCCCTGAATGAGCCCCAAAACTTGGGATCTGACCAAATCTTAAAAGAGAAAGAATCATCCATGGCCAAAGAGGCCATCCCGTCATTCCATGGCCACCATTGACACAAAATCTAGAGACAAAAGCCTGGAGATATGCCTCACACTTGCCCTTTGTTCATAGCCTGAAAAATTCTCCTCACAGGCGTGTCATACCTACGTCCCCAAACCTAAGCTGAGTTTGGGTTTTCAGATTTCTGTCCCCACTGTCCTGGCCCACACACCCTCCAGGCTGGGGCCCCTGAAGCCATGCCTCAGGACTGTGCCTGCCTTCTCCAAGCAAATTCTGCCCATTCCATTGGCCACAACCCTAAAGATTAGGAGAACACTCCAACGTCCCTGAGGCCATCCCAATAGTGTTGGCCACTCAGGGCAAACAGGGTGATCTGTCCCAAGATGAGCAACTACCTCAACTCAGACCCATAGACAGATAACCCCAGAGAAGAAGATTGAACCGGACAGGCACCTAGGACCTAATCAGATCCATTGCTTTTGATTCCAGGCATCTCTCCTCAGAGGCCTGGTTTCCAATACCAGCATATGTGTTCTTCTGGAGGTACCAGTCTGAACAAATCTCATTTCCACATGGGAAACATGCATTTTGGAGCTGTGTCCCAACCTCCAGTTAAGGGAAACCTTCAGGTCCCAGCAGCCAACACCCCATTCCAAGGTCTCCATGGACACAAACCCACATTATGACCCATCCGCAGGCGAGTCCATTTCAACACATCCCCTTTGGTTGCTCCCCAAAAGAAGCAGATCGAACCTGCCTTGTCACTAGGAGACAATAGGAATGTGAGGCGGGCACTCCAGGAATCCATCCTGAGAACCCTGCACTGCCGTGGTTCCGCATGGGACGTCCTGGAGCAATATGACCGGTCTCGACTGTCCTGTAGAAGGAATCCTTGCCGATTGGAGCAACATACAATGCCAATCGTGGGAAAGTCTCCATAGCCCCATGATGCCCCCCACCATCATTAAGGGGCCATCCTGAACAGAAACTTCAACCTGAGCCTACGTCTGATCCTCGCCCTGACTTCAGATGCATGAGATTTAGATTTAGCTCTACAGAGTGTGCCTGCCATGATCTTGACCCAAAACCTAAGCCTAGCTTGTGTTCTCACACTTCCTTCCTCACAATTCTGGCCCACAAGCCCTCCAGTGTGAGAATTCCGTCGCCACAATGCAGCACTCTTCCTTCCCTCCAGAAGAAAAACGTTGCCCCTGGGGCTACCCAGAAACGCCAAATGAGGATCAACCTGCATGCCACTCAACTTTACTCCAATTATACAGTCTAAGCTTGGCACTAATGCCCTGTCTGACACAGCCTGAGCCTGGACCTCCTGGATGACACCCAGAAAGGTTGCGTCACACCTAAGGACTGTGCCAGTGCTCTCCAAGGGAACTCTGCCCGTTTCATTTGCCACAACCTTACAGATTAGGAGAAACCTCCAATTCCCAAGACCAGTCCAATAGTGTTGGCCTCCCCCAACAAACATGGGTGATCTGACACAAGCTGAGCAGTGACCTCCATTCTGAATCTTAGACAGAGACACTCAGAGGAGAATATTGAAAAGGACAGGCCCCTAGACCGTAATCAGATCCATTGCTTTGGATTCCAGGCATTGTTCCCCAGATGCTTGGTTTCCAATACCAGGTTGTGGGGGTTTCAGAACAAATCTCGTCTCTACATGGGAAACTTGCTCTTTGGAGCTGCATCAAAACCTCAGGTTAGGAGAATTCTTCAGGGCAACAGAGCCACTGCCCCATTCCAAGGGATCCATGGACACAAATCCACATCATGACTGATCCTCATGAGAGTCCATTTCAATTCAGCCCCCTCGGTTGTTCCCCCAGTGACAGCAGATCGAATCCTCCTTTTCACTAGGACACAACTGGAATGCAAGTTGGACTGCCCAGGCATCCATCATTAGAACTGTGCTTTGGAGCATTTCTTATGGGACGTCCTTGATCCATCCAAAAGGTCGTGACTGTCCCGCTGACGGAATCCTTGTGGTTTGGAGCATCACACACTCACAAAGTTGGAAATCTTCCATGGTTTCCTGATGCCCCCCCCACCTTCATGAAGGGGACATCATGTACAGAAACTCCAACCTAAGCCAACATCTGATCCTCGCCCTGACTTCAGATGCACGAGATCTCATTTCAGGTCTGTAGAGTGTGCCTGCCATGTCACCTCTGCGAATTCAAAGCTGAACTTGTGTTCTCAGACTTCTGTCCTAAAACACCTGGCCCACAAGCCCTGAAGTTGGCAATTCTGGAGCCAGAATGCAGCACTCTGCCTGCCCTCCAGAAGAAAATCTTTGCCCTATGGGGCCAACCAGAAACCCCAAATGAGGACCAACCTTCACATCACTCGACTGTATCCCAATTATACAGTCTAGCCTGGGGACTAATGCCCTGCCTGACACAGCCTGAGCCCAGACCTCATGATGGACACAGACATCTGGCCGCACAATAAGTGCATCGGACCCACCATGGCCTTAGGTCGTCATCTCTTACCAACCTCGGTTTTCAGGCTTCAGAATCTAGGCCTTATCTCTACTCACTGCCATGCCGTGTACGTGATGCAGAAATCAGAACTCCTCCTTCCCCATGACCAGAAACCCTGTGGTTGGCATGTTGTCCAACGTGCAGTGTAGGAGAAACCAGCATGGCCCATGAGGCCCCAGACATGCTTGAGGGCTGCGATGGGCACAAACACACATTAGGATCCTAAGCATGATCCCTGGCCTCAAGTAAAGCCTCTCCGGGATGGACCAAGAGCCCACATATGGAGATTACCATGCCCCTACTCCCCAAGCCTTAACCAGTGCTTGAGAAGTCTAGTCACCCCTACTCAGATCTCTTCTCTAGAATCCCTCCTTGGTGGGACACATGAGGTTAAAAAAAAAATAGAGAAAGGACTCCTACCGTCCAAAGAATGACCGCAAACACTTGGAATTGGGCCAAATTCACAGAGAGAAATACTCGTCCATGGCTGATGAGGCCATCCTGACATTCCACGGCCACCATTGACACAAAATCCGGAGACAAAAGCCTGAAAAAGCGCCACACACTCGCCCTTTGTTCAAAGCCTGAAAAATTCTCACGGTCTGTAGATCGGGCCTGCCATACCTATGTCCCCAAACCTAAGCCACGTTTGTGTTTTCAGACTTCTGTCTCCATTGTCCTGGCCCACACACCCTCAAGGCTTGGCCCCATGGAGCCACACCTCAGGACTGTGCCTGCCCTCTCCATGGGAATTCTGCTCATTCCTTTGGCACAACCTGACAGATTAGGAGAAACATCCGAAGTCCCCGAGGCCACCCCAATATTGTAGGATGTCCGGGACAAACAGGGACCATCTGCCACAATCTGAGCCACTACCTCCAATCAGACCTGTAGATAGATATCCATAGAAAAGAAGATTGAACAGGACAGGCACCTAGGCCCTAAACGGATTCATTGCTTTTGTTTTCACGTATCTCTCCTCAGAGGCCTGGATTCCAATACCAGCACATGGGGGTTTCTGGAGCTACCAATCAGAACAAATCGCATGCCACATGGGAATCATGCTATATGGAACTGTGTCAAAACCTCCAGTTAGGAGAAAATTTCACGTCACTGGAGCCACCGCCCCATTCCAATGTCTCAATGGACACAATCCCACATTATGACCCATCCTCAGGAGAGTCCATTTCAACTCAAACCTGGCGGTTGCTCACCCAGTGCCAGCAGATCAAACCTGCTTTGTCACTAGGAGACAATTGGAATGCGAGTTCGTTGCCCAGGTATCCGTTGTTAGAACTCTGCTCTGGAGAAATTCCTAATGGGGTGTCTTTGATCCATTCAACAGGTCTCAACTGTCCTGCAGAAGGAATCCTTGTGGTTTGCAGCATCACACACTCGCACCGTGGGAAAACCTCCATGGCCTCGTGATGCCTCCACCTTCAGGTAGAGGACATCATGGACAGAAACTCCCGTCTGATCCTCGCCCTGACTTCAGATGCATGAGATCTCAATTCAGCTCTGCAGAGTGTGCGTGCCTTGCCCTCGCCCCAAAACCTAAGCCAGCTCGCGTTCTCAGACTTCCGTCCTCACACTCCTGGCCCACAAGCCTTCCACTTTGGGAATTCTGGAGACAAAATGCAGCACTCTGCCTGCCCTCCAGAAGAGAGACTTTGCCCTAGGGGTCTACCCAGAAACATCAAATGAGGATCAACCTGCAATTCTCTAGACTGTACCCCAATTATACAGTCTAGCCTGGGCACTAATGCCCTGTCTGACACAGCCTGATCCCAGACCTCGTGACCGACACCCAGACACCTGGCCTCACACTGAACACATCGAACATGCCATGGCCTTTGGTCATCATCTCTTCCCAACCTTGTTCTTCAGGCTTCAGAACCTAGACATTATCTCCACTCACAACTAAGTGATGTACGTGATGCAGAAATCAGAACTTCACCTTCCCCATGACCAGAAACCTTGTGGTTGGCATGTTGTCCAACGTTCAGTATATGAGAACCCAGCATGGCCCATGAGGCCTCAGACATGCTTGAGGGCTGCGATGGGCACAAACACACATTAGGACCCTAAGCATGAACCCTGGCCTCAAGTAAAGCCTCTCCGGGGCTGGACCAAGAGCCTGCATATGGGACTTGCCATGCCCCTACTCCCCCAATCCTAGCCAGAGCTTGAGAAGTCTAGTCAACCTTATTCAGAGCTCTTTTCTGGAATCCCTCTTTGGTGGGACACATAAGGTAAAAATAAATAAATAAAAAAAAAAAAACCAAGATAAAGAAAAAAAAAAAGTAAGGACTCCTACCATCCAAAGAATGACCCCAAACACTTGGAATCTGGCCAAATCCACAGAGAGAAATACTCGTCCATGGTTGATGAGGCCAGCCTGACATTCCACGGCCACCATTGACACAAAATCCGGAGACAAAAACCTGAAAAAGCGCCACACACTTGCCCTTTGTTCAGAGCCCCCAAAATTCTCAAGGTCTGTAGATCGGGCCTGCCATACCTATGTCCCCAAACCTAAGCCGAGTTTGTGTTTTCAGACTTCTGTCTCCATTGTCCTCACCCACACATTCTAAAGGCTGGGCCCCATGGAGCCACACCTCAGGACTGTGCCTGCCCTCTCCAAGGGAATTCTGCTCATTCATGTGGCACAACCTGACAGATTAGGAGAATCATCCAAAATCTCTGAGGCCATCCCAATAGTGTAGGATGTCCTGGACATACAGGGACCCTCTGGCACAAGCTGAGCCACTACCTCCAATCAGAACCTTAGACAGATATCCATAGAAAAGAATATTGAACAAGACAGGCACCTAGGCCCTAATTGGATCCATTGCTTTTGTTTTCAGGCATCTCTCCTCAGAGGCCTGGATTCCAATACCAGCATAAGGGGGTTTCCAGAGCTACCTATCAGAAAAAATCTCGTCTCCACATGGGAATCTTGCTCTATGGAGCTGTGTCATAACCTCCAGTTAGGAGAAAACTTCAGGTCACTGGAGCCACTGCCCCATTTGAATATCTCCATGGACACAATCCCAAATTATGACCCATCCTCAGGAGAGTCCATTTCAACTAAACCCCCTCGGTTGCTACTCCAGAGCCAGCAGATTGAACCTGCCATGTCGCTAGGAGACAATTGAAATGCAAGTTGGGCTCTTCAGGCATCCATCCTTAGAACCCTGCTCTTGCGTCATTCCTTATGGGACATCCTTGAGCCATCCAACAGGTCTCGACTGTCCCACAGGAGTCCTTGTGCATGGACCACCTAACAACTCATATCATGGAAAGCTTCCAAGGTCACATGATGCCCCCAATCTTCATGAAGGCAGATCATGGAAAGAAACTCCAACCTGAGCCAACAGCTGATCTTCGCCTTGACTTCAGATGCACGAGATCTTGATTCAGCTCTTCAGAGTGTACCTGCTGTGCCCTCACCCCAAAACCTAAGCGTAGCTAGTGTTCTCCGACTTCCGTCCTCACTCTCCTGGACCACACGCCCTCTATTTTGGCATTTCTGATGACACAGTGCTGCACTCTGCCTGCCCTCTAGAAGAAAAATATTGCCCTATGGGTCTACCCAGAAATCTCAAATGAGGATAAACCTGCACGTCACTCAACTGTACACCAATTATATAGTCTAGCCTGTGCACTAATGCCCTGTCTGACAGAACCTGAGGCCTGAATTCCCAACCGACACCCAGACAGCTTGCAGTACACTGAGAACATCTGAACCGCCATGGCCTTAGGTCGCCATCTCTTTCCAACTTCGGTTTTCAGGCTACAGAATCCTAGACCTTATCTCTATCACTTCCCATGGGTGAACGTGATGCAGAAATCAGAACTCCTCCTTCCCTCTCGCCAGAATCTTGTGGTTGGCATCTTGTTCAACGTTCAGTGTAGGACCCCTGTAGGGCCTACAGGGGTAGTAGTAGGGCCCCTGAGGGTAGTGTAGGGTCCCTGAGGCCCTGCCTATGCTTAAGAGCTGCGGTGGGCTTAAACACACATTGGGACCCTCAGTTTGAGCCCTGTCCTCAAGTAAAGCCTCTCAGTGGCTGGACCATGAGCCCACATATGGGGCCTGCCATGCCCCAAGTCACCCAATCTTAACCAGAGGTAGAGACATCTAGTCACTCCTACTCAGGGCTCTGCTCTGGAATCCCTCTTTGGTGGGACATTTGAGGTAAATAAACACAGAAAGGACTCCTCCCACTCACAGAATGACCCCAATCACTTGGGATTGGGCCATGCCAAGTGATTGGGGTCCAGAGAGAAAGACTCGTCCATGGCCCATGAGGCCAGCCCGACATTCCATGGCCACTATTGACACAAAATCCAGAGACATAAGCTTCAGCAAGTGTTCACACTCACCCTTAGGTCATAGCCCAAAAAATTCTCCTCATAGTCTGTAGATTGGGCCTGCCATACCTACGTCCCCAAACCTAAGCCGAGTTTGTGTTTTCAGACTTCTATCCTGACATCCCTGTCCCACACACCCTCCAGACTGAGGCCCCTGGAGCCACACCTCAGGACTGTGCCTGCCCTCTCCAAGGAAATTCTTCCCATTCCATTGGCCACAACCCTACAGATAAGGAGAAACCTCCAAAGTCCCAGAGGCCATTCCAATAGTGTAGGCCACCCAGGACAAAGAGGGGCGATCTCTCACAAGCTGAGCAACGACGACAACTCACCCGTAGACAGATAACACAAGAGAAGAAGATTAAACTGGACTGGCCCCTAGAATGTAATTGGTTCCATTGCTTTTTTTTCTAAGCATCTCTCCTCAGAGGCCTGTTTTCCAATACCAGCATATGGGGGATTCCAGAGATACCAATCAGAACAAATCTTGTCTTCACATGGGAAACTTATCCTTTGGAGCTCTGTAAAAGCCTCCAGTTAGGAGAAACCTTCAGGTAGCCGGAGCAACCGCCCTATTCCAAGGTCTCCATGGACACATACCCGCATTATGACCATTCGGCAGGAGAGTACATTTCAACTCAGCCCCGTCGATTACTCCCCCAGAGGCAGAATATCAAACCTGCCTTGTCGCTAGGAGACAACTGGAATGCAAAGCAGACTCTCTAGGCATCCATCCTTGGAATCCTGCTCTGGCGCCGTTCCATATGGGATGTCCTGGAGCCTTCCAACAGGTCTTGACTGTCCCACAGATGGAATCCTTGCAGATTGGAGCATCTCACAACTCCTATCGTGGGAAAACCTACATGGCCTCATGAGATGCTCCCCTTTATAAAGGGGCCATCATGGACAGAAACTCCAACCTGAGCCAACTTCTGATGCATTGCTTGGTTTCTAGGTATCTCTCCTCAGAGGCCTGGTTTCCAATATCAGAATATGGGGGCTTCCTAAGGAAACAATCAGAACAGATCTCATCTCCACATGGGAAACTTGCTCTTTGGAGCTGTGTCAATACCTCAGGTTAGGAGGATCCTTCAGGGAGCTGGCACCATGGCCCAATCCCAAGGTCTCCAAGGACACAAACTTACATTATGAACCATTCTCAGGAGAGTCCAATTCAAATCAGCCCACTCGGCTGCTCACCCAGAGCCAGCAGATCAAACCTTCCTTGTCACTAGGAGACAGTTAGAATGGGAGGCGGGCTGCCCAGGCATCCATCCTTAGAACCCTGCTCTGGAGAACTTCTTTATGGGATGTCTTGAATCCAACCAACCTGTCTTGACTGTCTCGCAGAATGAAACCTTGTGGTTTGAAGCATCACACAATAACACTGTGAGAAAACCTCCATTTCCTCATGATGCCCCACACCTTCATAAATGGGCCATCATGGACAGAAACTCCATCCTAAGCCAAAGTCTGATCCTCGCCCTGAATTCAGAAGCATGAGATCTCGAATCAGCACTTGAGAGTGTGCCTGCTGGGCCCTCGCCTTGAAACCTAAGCCTATCTTGTGTTCTCAGACATCCGTCCTCAGAATCCTGGCCACACCCCTGCAGTTTGGAAATTCTGGAGACACAATGCAGCACTCTGCCTGGCCTCCAGAAGAAAAATGTTGCCCTATAGGGCTAACCAGAAACGCCAAATGAGTAACAACCTGCATGCCACTCGACCATACCCCAATTATACAGTCTAGCCTGTGCACTAAAGCCCTGTCTGACACAGCCTGGGGGCAGACCTCCAGTCCAACACCAGGACAGCTGGCCGTACACTGAGCATATCATACCCACAATGGCTTTAGGCCATCATCTCTACCCAACCTCAATTTTCACCTTCAGAACCTAGACCTTATCTACACTCACTGCTCATGAGTGAACGTGATGCAAGAATCAGAACTTCTCCTTCGCCATGGCAAGAAACCTTGTGGTTGGCATGTTGTCCAACGTTCATTGTAGGAGAAAGCAGCATGGACTATAAGGTCCCACCTATCCCTGAGGGCCACAATTTGCACAAACACATATTGTGACCCTCAGCGTGAGCCCTATCCTCATGTGAAGCCTCTTAGTGACTGGAACAACAGCCCACATATGGGGCTTGCCAAGCCCCTAGTCACCCAATCTCAACCAGAGTTCGAGATGTCTAGTCACCCAACTCAGGGCTCTGCTCTGGAATCCCTCTTTGGTGGGACACCTGAGGTAAAAAAAAAAAAATGCAGAAAGGACTTTTCCCATCCACAGAATGATCCCAACCCCTTGGGATCAGGCCAAATCACCAGAGAAAGAATTGTCCATGGCCCTTGAGGACACCCCGACATTCCACGGCCACCGTTGACACAAAATCCAGAGACAAAAGCCTGAGCAAGCGCCACATACTCACCCTTTGTTCATAGCCCGGAAAATTCTCACGTTCTGTAGATCGAGCCTTCATACATACATCCCCAATCTAAGCTGAGTTTGTGTTTTCAGACTTCTGTCCCCACAGTCCTGGCCCACACACCATCCAAGCTGGGGCCCCTGGAGCCACACCTCAGGACTGTGGCTTCCCTCTCCAGGGGAATTCTGCCATTTCCATTGGCCACAACCTTATAGATTAGGAGAAACCTCCAAACTCCCTGAGGCCATCCGAATAGTGTTGGCTGCCCAGGACAAACAGGGATGATCTTTCACAAGTTAGGAAACTACCTCCACTCAGACCCAGAGACAGATATCCCCAGAGAATAAGATTGAACTGGACAGGCACTTAGGCCCTAATCAGATCCATTGCTTTTGTTTCCAGGCATCTCTCCTCAGAGGCCTGGTTTCCAATACCAGCATAGGGGGATTACTGAGGCACTCATCAGAAAAATCTCGTCTCCACATAGGAAATGTACTCTTTGGAGCGCTATAAAAACCTCTGTTTAGGAGAATCTTTCAGGGCCCCGGATCAAGCGCCCCATTCCAAGGTCTCCATGGACTTAAACCCATATTATGATCTATCCTCGGGAGCGTCCATGTCAACTCAACACCCTTGGTTTCTCCCCCAGGGCCTGCAGATCAAACCTGCCTTGTCGCTAGGAGACAACTAGAATGGGAGGTGGGCTGCCTAGGCATCAATCCTTAGAACCCTACTCTGGAGTCATTCCATATGGGACATCCTAGAGCCATCCAACAGGTCTCAAATGTCCCACAGAAGGAATCTTTGCAGTCGGGAGCATCTCAGAACTCCCATTGTGGGAAAATCTACATGGACTCTTGAGACGCTCCACTTTATAAAGTGGCCATCATGGACAGAAACTCCAACCTGAGCAAACGTCTGATATTCGCCCTGACTTCAGGTGCATGAGATCATGATTCAGCTCTGCAGAGTGTGCCTTCTGTGCCCTCACCCCAAAAACTAAGCCTAGCTTGTATTCTCAGACTACAGTCCTCACACCGCTGGCCCAAAAGCCCTACAGTTTGGCAATACTGGGGCCACAATGCAGCACTCTGCCTGCCCTCCCAGAGAAAAAACGTTGCCTTATGGAACTACCTAGAGACCCGAATGAGGATCAATTGAACGCCACTCGACTGCACCCCAAATATTCAGTCTACCCTGTCTAATGCCTTGTCTGACACAGCATGAGCCCACACCTCCAGACCTACGCTCAACAGCTGGCCGCACACTGAGCTCATTGGACCCAACAGGTCCTTAGGTCTTCATCTCTACACAACCTCGGTTTTCGGGTTTCAGAACCTAGACCTAAACTCCAATCACTGTCCAGGGGTTAACGTGATGCAGAAGTCAAAACTCTTCCTTCGCCATGGCCAGAAACTTTGTGGTTGGCATATTCTCCAACGTTCAGTGTCGGAGAATCCAGCGTGGCCCATGAGGCCCTTCCCATGCTTGAGGGCCTTGTTGGCACAAATAGGCATTGTGACCCTCAGCATGAGCCCTGTCCTCAAGGAGGGCCTCTCAGTGTCTGAATCAAGAGCCCACATATTGGACTTGCCATGCCCCTAGGCCCCCAAACTAAAACAGAGGTGAGGTTGTCCAGTTATCCCTCCCGAGGACTCTGCTCTGGAATCCCTCCTTTATTGGGACACATGAGGTACAAAAAATAAAATAAAATAAAATAAAAAACAGAAAGGACTCCTCCCATCCAACAGAACATACACAAACTCTTGGGATGGGTCAAATCCTCAGAGAAGGAAAGCCGTCCACAACCCATGAGGCCACGCCAGCATTCCACCCACATTGTTGACACAAATCCAGAGACAAAATCTGAGCAAGCACCTCAAACTCACACTTTTTCATATCCTGAAGTGTTATCACGGTCTGTAGATTGGGCGTGCCATAACTATGTCCCCAATCCTAAGCGGAGTTTGTGTTTTCAGATTTTTGCTCCACAGGCCTGGCCCACACACCCTCAAGGTTGGGCCCCTAGAGCCAAACTCAGAACTTTGCCTGCCCTCTCCAGGGGATTTCTGCCCATTCCATTGACCACAACCCTATAGATTAGGAGAAACACAAAAGTCCCGAGGCCATTCCAATATTATAGGTCGCCCAGGACAAACAGGGGCGATCTGACACAATCTGAGCAACTACCTCACCTCAGATACTTAGACACGTATCCCCAGCAAAGAGATTGAACCGGACAGGCACCTAGGCTCTAATCATATCCATTGCTTTTGTTTCCAGTCATCTCTCCTCAGAGGCCTGTTTTCCAATACCAGCATATGGGAGATTCCTTAGGCACTCATCAAAACAATTCTCTTCTCTACATAGGAAACATACTCTTTAGAGCTCCATCAAAACCTCCGGTTATGAACATCCCTCAAGGACCCGGATCAGACCCCATTCCAAGGTCTCCATGGACACAAATGCACATTATGACCCATCCTCAACTCACCCATTTCAACACACCCGATTCGGTTGCTCCACTAGATCAGGCAGATCGAACTTGCCTTGGCTCTATGAGACACCTGGAATGGGAGACAGGCTGCCCAGGCATCCATCCTTAGAACCCTGCTCTGGATAACTTCCTTATGGGAGGTCCTGGAGCCATCCACCGGTCTCACCTGTCCCACAGAAGGAATCATTGCGGTTTGGAGCATCTCACAATTCCCATCGTGGGAAAACCTCCATGTCCTCGTGACACCCTCTTCTTCATGAAGGGGCCGTTATGGACAGAAACTCCGACCTAAGCCAACGTCTGATCCTAGCTCAGGTATACGGGATCTCGAATCATCTCTGCAGAGGGTGCCTGCCGTCCCTTCACCCCGAAATCTAAGTCTGGCTTGTGTTCTCAGAATTTTTTCCTCACACTCCTGGCCCACAAGACTTCCAGTTTGGGAATTCTGGAGCCAGTATGTGACACTGTGTCTTCCCTCCAGAAGAAAAACGTTGCCCTCTGGGGCTACCCAGTAACCACAAATGAGTACCATCCTGCACGAAACTCGACTGCACCCCAATGATACAGTCTAGCCTGGGCACTAATTCCCTGTCTGCCACAGCCAGAGCCTGCACCTCCCAACCCACACTCAACAGCTGGCCGAACACTGAGCACATCAGACACACCATGGCCTTAGGGCTTCATTTCTTCCCGACCTCAGTTTTCAGGCTTCAGAACCTAGACCTTAAATCCAATCATAGTCCAGGAGTGAAAGTGTTGCAGAAATTAGAACTCCTTCTTCCCCATGGCCAGAAAACTTGTGGTTGCCATTGTGCAACGTTAAGTGTAGGAGAAACCAGCATGGTACATTAGGCCACGCCCTGACTTGAGGGGCTCCTTGAGCACAAAAACACATTGTGAAACTCAGTGTGAGACCTATCGTCAAGGAAGGCCTCTCAGTGTCTGGAGCAAGAGCCCACATATGGGGCTTGCCATGTTCTTAGGTCCCAATGTTAACCAGAGGTCTGGTTGTCCAGTCGCCCCTCCCCAGGACTCTGCTCTGGAATGCCTCTTTTGGTGGTCCACCTGAGGTAAAAAAAAAAAAAAAAAAAAAAAACAGAAAGACCTCCTCCCTTCAGACAGAATGACCCCAAACTCTTGGGAACGGGTCAAATCCCCAGAAAGGGAGCCTCATCGATGGCCCATGAAGACCCCCCGACATTCCATGGCAATCGGTGACACCTTTCCAGAAAAAAAAAAAAAGCATGAGCAAGCACCTCACATTCGCCCTTTGTTCATATCCCGAAGAGTTCTCCTCATGGTCTATAGATCGGGCCGGCCATACCTACATCCTCCAACCTAAGTGGAGTTTGTGGTTTCAGACTTTTATTCCAAATAGCCCTGGACCACACACGCTCCACACATGGGTCCCTGGAGCCACACCTCAGGACTGTGCTTCCCTTTCAAGGGAATTCTTCCCATTCAATTGGCCACAACCTTGCAAATGAGGAAAAACCTCCAAAGTCACCGAGGCCATCCCAATATTGTAGGCCAACCAGGACAAACAGGGGTGATCTCAAACCACCTGAGCAACTACCTCCACTCAGACAACAGATGTCCCAGGAGAAAAATATTGAACCGGACAGGCCCGTAGGCCCTAATCAGATCCATTGCTTTGGTTTCCAGGCATCTCTCCTCAGAGGCCTCGTTTCCAATACCAGCATATGGTGGTTTCCTGAGGCACCAATAAGAACAAATCTCGTCACCCCATGGAAAACTTGCTCATTGGAGCTTTGTCATAACCTCTGGTTAGGAGAATCCTTCAGGGCCCTGGTGCCACTGCCCCATACCAAGGTCTCCATGGCTCAATCCAACATTAAGACCATCCTCAGGAAAGTCCATTCAACTCAGCCCCCTCTGTTGCTACCCCAAGCCAGCAGATCAAACGTTTCTTGTTGCTAGGAGACAATTGGAATGTGAGGCTGCTGCCCAGGCATCCATACGTAGAACCCTGTTCTGGAAAAATACCTTATAAGACGTCCTGGAGCCATCCAACAAATCTTAATTGTCCCACAGAAGGAATCCTTGCGGTTTGGAGCATCTCACAACTCAAATAGTGGCAAAACCCCCATGGCCTCATAATCCCCCCTCTTCTTGAAGGGGCCAAAATGGAAAGAAACTCAAACCTGAGCCAAAGTCTGATCCTCAACCTAACTTCAGACGCATGAGATCTCAATTCAGCTCTGCAGAGTGTGCCTGCCATACCCTTGCCCCGAAACCTAAGCCTAGCTTGTGTTCTCAGCTTCCGTCCTCACTCCCCTGGCCCAAAAGCCCTCCAATTTGGGAATTCCGACCACAATGCAGCACTCTGCCTGCCCTCAAGAAGAAAAACTTTGCCCTATGCTGCTAATAAGAAACCCCAAATGATTTTCTAATGCATGTCACTCGATGGTAAAGCAATTATACAGCCTACCCTGTATACTAATGCCCTGTCTGGCACAGCCTGAGACAAGACATCCCAAACGACACCCAGACAGCTGGCCCCAACCTGGACACATAGGACCCGCTATTGCTGTAGGTCGTCATCTCTTCCCAACCTCGGTTTTCAGGCTTCAGAACCTAGACCTTAAATCCAATCAGAGTCCTGGAGTGAAAGAGTTGCAGAAAATAGAACTCCTTCTTCCCCATGGCCAGAAAACTTTTGGTTGCCATATTGTGCAACGTTCAGTGTAGGAGAAACCAGCATGGTACATTAGGCCACGCCCTGACTTGAGGGGCTCCTTGGGCACAAAAACGCATTGTGAAACTCAGTGCGAGACCTATCCTCAAGGAAGGCCTCTCAGTGTCTGGACCAAGAGCCCACATATGGGGCTTGCCATGTTCTTAGGTCCCAATGTTAACCAGAGTTCTGGTTGTCCAGTTGCCCCCACCCACGACTCTGCTCTGGAATCCCTCTTTTGGTGGTCCACCTGAGGTAAAAAAAAAAAAATAAATGAATAAAAATAAACAAAAAAAAAAAAACAGAAAGGCCTCCTCCCTTACGACAGAATGACCCCAAACTCTTGGGATCTGGTCAAATCCCCAGAAAGGGAGCCTCATCGATGGCCCATGAGGACACCCCGACATTCGATGGCAATCGGTGACACATTTCCTGGAAAAAAAAAAAAAAAAAGCATGAGCAAGCACCTCACATTCGCCCTTTGTTCATATGCCGAAGAGTTCTCCTCACGTTCTATAGATCGGGCCGGCCATACCTACATCCCCCAACCTAAGTGGAGTTTGTGTTTTCAGAATTTGACCAAATAGCCCTGGACCACACACGCTCCACACTTGGGTCCCTGGAGCCAACCTCAGGACTGTGCTTCCCTTTCAAGGGAATTCTTCCCATTCCATTGGCCACAACCTTGCAAATGAGGAAAAACCTCCAAAGTCACCGAGGCCATCCCAATAGTGTAGGCCGCCCAGGACAAACAGGGGTGATCTCAAACCAGCTGAGCAACTACCTCCACTCAGACAACAGATGTCCCCAGAGAAGAATATTGAACCGGACAGGACCCTAGGCCCTAATCAGATCCATTGCTTTTGTTTCCAGGCATTTCTCCTCAGAGGCCTCGTTTCCAATACCAGCATATGGTGGTTTCCTGAGGCACCAATGAGAACAAATCTCGTCTCCCCATGGAAAACTTGCTCATTGGAGCTTTGTCATAACCTCTGGTTAGGAGAATCCTTCAGGGCCCTGGTGCCACTGCCCCATACCAAGGTCTCCATGGCTCAATCCAACATTAAGACCATCCTCAGGAAAGTCCATTTCAACTCAGCCCCCTCTGTTGCTACCCTAAGCCAGCAGATCAAACGTTTCTTGTTGCTAGGAGACAATTGGAATGTGAGGCTGGCTGCCCAGGCATCCATACTTAGAACGCTGTTCTGGAAAAATACCTTATAAGACGTCCTGGAGCCATCCAACAAATCTTAATTGTCCCACAGAAGAAATCCTTGTGGTTTGGAGCATCTCACAACTCCAATAGTGGGAAAACCCCCATGGACTCATAATGCCCCCCCTTCCTGAAGGGGCCAACATGGACAGAAACTCAAACCTGAGCCAAAGTCTGAACCTCGACCTGACTTCAGAAGCATGAGATCTCAATTCAGCTCTGCAGAGTGTGCCTGCCATGTCCTTGCCCCAAAACCTAAGCCTAGCTTGTGTTCTCAGACTTCCGTCCTCACTCTCCTGGCCCACAAGCCCTCCATATTGGGAATTCCGAAGCCACAATGCCGCACTCTGCCTGCCCTCCAGAAGAAAAACTTTGCCCTATGCTGCTAATAAGAAACCCCAAATGATTTTCTAATGCATGCCACTCAATTGTAAAGCAATTACACAGCCCACCCTGTATACTAATGCCCTGTCTGGCACAGCCTGAGACAAGACATCCCAAACGACACCCAGACAGCTGGCCCCAACCTGGACACATAGGACCCGCTATGGCTGTAGGTCGTCATCTCTTCCCAACCTCGGTTTTCAGGCTTCAGAACCTAGACCTTATCTCCAATCACTGCCCAGGGGTGAACGTGATGCAGAAATTAGAATTCCTCCTTCCCCATGACCAGAAACCTTGTGGTTGGCATGTTGTCCAACGTTCAATGTGGGAAAACCTGCATTGTCTGAAAGGCCACGCCAGTGCTTGAGGGTCGCCTAGGGCACAGACATGCATTGTGACCTGCAGCGTGAGTCCAGTATTAAAGTAACGCCTTTCAGTGGCTGGACCAAGATCCTGCATATGGGGCTTGTCATATCCATAGGCCCCCAGGCTTAACCAGAGGGCGAGTATTCCAGTTGTCAGTACCCACTGCTATGCTCTAGAATCCCTCTACTGGGGGGACACATGAAGCAGAAAACAGGACACTTCCCTTCCCACAGAAGGACCCCAAACTCTTGGGGGCTGGACAAACTACCAGAGAGGGAGACTTCTACGACCCATGAGGCAACTCCTACATTAAACGGCCATTGTGGACAAAACATCCAGAGACAAAAGCCTGAGCGACAGCCTCCCTCTCACCCTTCTTTCATATCCAGAGGAACTCCCCTCATGGACTGTAGATCAGGCCTGCCGTAACCTCGGCCCCAAACCTGAGCTGAGTTAGGGTTTTTGGATGTCTGTCTGCACAGCCACGTCCCACACAGCCTCCAGGCTGGGGTCTCTGGAGCCACACCACAGTACTGTGCCTGCTCTCTCCTAAGAAACTGCCCATTCCATTGCTCACAACTCTACAAAATAGTAGAAACCTCAAGGTCCCCAAGGACATCCCACTACCGCAAGCCGCACTGGACAAATAGGGGCATTATGACACAAGCTGAGCAACTACTACCTCCATGCAGACACACAGATAGATATCCGCAGAGACAGAAGATTGAACCAGACAGGCCCCTAGGCCCTATTATGAACTCTTGCTTTGGTGTACAGGTATCACTCCTCAGAGGCCTGGGTTCGAAGACCAGCATACGGGGCTTTCCTGAGGCACCAGACAGAAGACCTCTCATCTCCACAAGGGAATCTTCCTTGTTGGGGTTGTGTCAAGTCCTTCGGGTTGGAGAACCTGCAGAGTCCCTTAGCTACTGCCACATTCCAAGGTCTCCATGGCCACCAACCCACATTATGACTCATCCTCAGGAGAGTCCATTTAAACTCAGCCTTCTGGGTAGCTCACCCAAGAGCCCGCAGATTGAGCGTGCCTTGTCTCGACCAGGCAAAGGGAAGGTGAGTTGGCGTTTCTCGGCATCCATGCTTACGGCCCTGCTCTCGAGTCTTTCTGTATGGGGCATCCTGGAACCATCCAATAGTACTCGACTGTCCTGAAGAAGGAAACTTTGAAGTTTGGAGCAGCTCACAACTCCCAGCGTGGGAAACCTCCCTGGCCTCATGACGCCCCACCCTCTTCAGGAAGGGGCCGTCATTGACACAAATTCCAGCTTGAGGCAACATCTGATACTCGCCCTGAACTCAATGCAGGAGATCTCGATTCAGCCTCTGCAGAGTGGGCCTGCCATGCTCTTGGCCCAAAACTCGTGCTAGCTTGTGTTTTCAGACTTCCTTCCTCACAATCCTGGCCACACCCCTCCAGTTTGGCAATTCTGGAGACACAATGCAGCACTCTGCCTGCCCTCCAGAAGAAAAATGTTGCCCTATAGGGCTAACCAGAAACGCCAAATGAGTAACAACCTGCATGCCACTCGACCATACCCCAATTATACAGTCTAGCCTGTGCACTAAAGCCCTGTCTGACACAGCCTGAGGGCAGACCTCCAGTCCAACACCCAGACAGCTGGCCGTACACAGAGCATATCACACCCACAATGGCTTTAGGCCATCATCTCTACCCAACCTCAGTTTTCACCTTCACAACCTAGACCTTATCTCCACTCACTGCTCAGGAGTGAACGTGATCCAAGAATCAGATCTTCTCCTTCGCCTTGGCAAGAAACCTAGTGGTTGGCATGTTGTCCAATGTTCATTGTAGGAGAAAGCAGCATGGTCTATGAGGCCCCACCTATCCCTGAGGGCCACAATGTGCACAAACACACATTGTGACCCTCAGCGTGAGCCCTATCCTCATGTAAAGACTCTTAGTGACTGGAACAACAGCCCACATATGGGACTTGCCAAGCCCCTAGTCCCCCAATCTCAACCAGAGTTCGAGATGTCTAGTCACCCCTACTAAGGGCTCTACTCTGGAATCCCTCTTTGGTGGGACATCTGAGGTAAAAAAAAAAAATACCGAAAGGACTCTTCCCATCCACAGAATGATCCCAACCACTTGGGATCAGGCCAAATCATCAGAGAAAGAATTGTCCATGGCCCTTGAGGACACCCCGACATTCCGCGGCCACCGTTGATACAAAATCCAGAGACAAAAGCCTGAGCAAGCGCCACATACTCGCCCTTTGTTCATAGCCCGGAAAATTCTCACGGTCTGTAGATCGAGCCTTCATACATACATCCCCAAACCTAAGCTGAGTTTGTGTTTTCAGACTTCTGTCCCCACAGTCCTGGCCTACACACCATCCACGTTGCGGCCCCTGGAGCCACACCTCAGGACTGTGGCTTCCCTCTCCAGGGGAATTCTGCCATTTCCATTGGCCACAACCCTATAGATTAGGAGTATCCTCCAATCTCCCCGAGGCCATCCGAATAGTGTTGGCTGCCCAGGACAAACAGGGATGATCTCTCACAAGTTTGGAAACTACCTCCACTCAGACCCATAGACAGATATCCCCATAGAATAAGATTGAACTGGACAGGCACTTAGGCCCTAATCAGATCCATTGCTTTTGATTCCAGTCATCTCTCCTCAGAGGCCTGGTTTGCAATACCAGCATATGGGAGATTCCTTAGGCACTCATCAAAACAATTCTCTTCTCTACATAGGAAACATACTCTTTAGAGCTCCATCAAAACCTCCGGTTATGAACATCCCTCAAGGCCCCGGGTCATGCACCCCATTCCAAGGTCTACATGGACATAAATGCACATTATGACCCATCCTCAACTCACCCATTTCAACACACCCACCTCGGTTTCTCCCCTAGATCCAGCAGATCGAACTTGCCTTGGCTCTATGAGACACCTGGAATGGGAGGCAGGCTGCCCAGGCATCCATCCTTAGAACCCTTCTCTGGATAACTATCTTATGGGATGTCCTGTAGCCATCCAACAGGTCTCGACTGTCCCACAGAAGGAATCATTGCGGTTTGGAGCATCTCACAATTCCCATCGTGGGAAAACCTCCATGTCCTCGTGACACCCTCCCCTTCATGAAGGGGCCGTCATGGACAGAAACTCCGACCTAAGCCAACTTCTGATCCTAGCTCTGTCTTCAGGTATACGGGATCTCGAATCATCTCTGCAGAGGGTGCCTGCCATCCCCTCACCCCGAAATCTAAGTCTGTCTTTTGTTCTCAGAATTTTTTCCTCACACTCCTGGCCCACAAGCCTTCCAGTTTGGGAATTCTGGAGCCATTATGTGGCACTGTGTCTTCCCTCCAGAAGAAAAACGTTGCCCTCTGGGGCTACCCAGTAACCACAAATGAGTACCATCCTGCACGAAACTCGACTGCACCCCAATGATACAGTCTAGCCTGGGCATTAATTCCCTGTCTGCCACAGCCTGAGCCTGCACCTCCCAACCCACACTCAACAGCTGGCCGAACACTGAGCACATCAGACACACCATGGCCTTAGGTCTTCATCTCTTCTTAACCTCAGTTTTCAGGCTTCAGAACCTAGACCTTAAATTGAATCACAGTCCATGTTGGCCCCTTCAAGAAGAGGGGGGATTATGAGGCCATGGGGGTTTTGCAACTATTGGAGTTGTGAGATGCTCCAAACCGCAAGGATTCCTTCTTTGGGACAATTAAGATTTGTTGGATGGCTCCAGGACGTCTTTTAAGGTATTTTTTCAGAACAGGGTTCTACGTATGGATGCCTAGGCAGCAGCCTCACATTCCAATTGTCTCCTAGCAATGAGAAACGTTTGATCTGCTGTCCTGGGGTAGCAACAGAGGTGGCTGAGTTGAAATGGACTTTCCTGAGGATGGTCTTAATGTTGGTTTGAGTCCATGGTGACCTTGGTATGGGGCAGTGGCACCAGGGCCCTGAAGGATTCTCCTAACCAGAGGTTATGACAAAGCTCCAATGAGCAAGTTTTCCATGGGGAGACGAGATTTGTTCTTATTGGTGCCTCAGGAAACCACCATATGCTGGTATTGGAAACGAGGCCTCTGAGGAGAAATGCCTGGAAACCAAAGCAATGGATTTGATTAGGGCCTAGGGGCCTGTCCGGTTCAATATTCTTCTCTGGGGACATCTGTTGTCTGAGTGGAGGTAGTTGCTCAGCTGGTTTGAGATCACCCCTGTTTGTCCTGGGCGGCCTACACTATTGGGATGGCCTCGGTGACTTTGGAGGTTTTTCCTCATTTGCAAGGTTGTGGCCAATGGAATGGGTAGAATTCCCTTGAAAGGGAAGCACAGTCCTGAGGTGTGGCTCCAGGGACCCAAGTGTGGAGTGTGTGTGGTCCAGGGCTATTTGGACAAAAGTCTGAAAACACAAACTCCACTTAGTTTGGAGGATGTAGGTATGGCCGGCTCGATTTATAGACCGTGAGGAGAACTCTTCGGGATATGAAAAAAGGGCGAATGTGAGGTGCTCTCATGCTTTTTTTTTTTTTTTTTCTGGAAATGTGTCACCGAATGCCATGGAATCTCGTGGTGTCCTCATGTGCCATCGATGAAGCTCCCTTTCTGGGGATTTGACCCGATCCCAAGAGTTTGGGTTCATTCTGTCGGAAGAGAGGAAGTCTTTCTGTTTTTTTTGTTTATTTTTTTTGTTTTTGTTTTTGTTTTTTTTTTTTACCTCAGGTGGACCACCAAAAGAGGGATTCCAGAGCAGAGTCGTGGGTTGGGGCAACTGGACAACCAGACCTCTGGTTAACATTGGGACCTAAGAACATGGCAAGCCCCATATGTGGGCTCTTGGTCCAGACACTGAGAGGCCTTCCTTGAGGATAGGTCTCACACTGAGTTTCACAATGTGTTTTTGTGCCCAAGGAGCCCCTCAAGGCAGGGCGTGGCCTAATGTACCATGCTGGTTTCTCCTACACTGATCGTTGCACAATATGGTAACCACAAGTTTTCTGGCCATGGGGAAGAAGGAGTTCTATTTTCTGCAACTCTTTCACTCCTGGACTGTGATTGGATTTAAGGTCTAGGTTCTGAAGCCTGAAAACTAAGGTTGGGAACAGATGAAGACCTAAGGCCATGGTGTTTCTGATGTGCTCAGTGTTCGGCCAGCTGTTGAGTGTGGGTTAGGAGGTGCAGGCTCAGGCTGTGGCAGACAGGAAATTAATGCCCAGGCTAGACTGTATATTGGGGTGCAGTCGAGTTTCGTGCAGGATGGTACTCATTTGTGTTTACTGGGTAGCCCCAGAGGGCAACGTTTTTCTTTGGAGGGAAGACACAGTGCCACATAGTGGCTCCATAATTCCCAAACTGGAAGGCTTGTGGACCAGGAGTGTGAGGAAAAAATTCTGAGAACACAAGCCAGACTTAGATTTCGGGGTGAGGGGACGGTAGGCACCCTCTGCAGAGATGATTCGAGATCCTGTATACCTGAAGACAGAGCTAGGATCAGACGTTGGCTTAGGTCGGAGTTTCTGTCCATGACGGCCCCTTCATGAAGGGGAGGGTGTCACGAGGACATGGAGGTTTTCCCACGATGGGAATTGTGAGATGCTCCAAACCGCAATGATTCCTTCTGTGGGACAGTCGAGACCTGTTGGATGGCTCCAGGACATCCCATAAGGAAGTTATCCAGAGCAGGGTTCTAAGGATGGATGCCTGGGCAGCCTGCCTCCCATTCCAGGTGTCTCATAGAGCCAAGGCAACTTCGATCTGCTGGATATAGGGGAGCAACCGAGGCGGGTGTGTTGAAATGGGTGAGTTGAGGATGGGTCATAATGTGCATTTGTGTCCATGTAGACCTTGGAATGGGATGCTTGATCCGTGGCCTTGAGGGATGTTCATAACCGGAGGTTTTGATGGAGCTCTAAAGAGTATGTTTCCTATGTAGAGAAGAGAATTGTTTTGATGAGTGCCTAAGGAATCTCCCATATGCTGGTATTGGAAACCAGGCCTCTGAGGAGAGATGACTGGAATCAAAAGCAATGGATCTGATTAGGGCCTAAGTGCCTGTCCAGTTCAATCTTATTCTATGGGGATATCTGTCTCTGGGTCTGAGTGGAGGTAGTTTCCTAACTTGTGAGAGATCATCCCTGTTTGTCCTGGGCAGCCAACACTATTCGGATGGCCTCGGGGAGATTGGAGGATACTCCTAATCTATAGGGTTGTGGCCAATGGAAATGGCAGAATTCCCCTGGAGAGGGAAGCCACAGTCCTGAGGTGTGGCTCCAGGGGCCCCAACTTGGATGGTGTGTGTGCCAGGACTGTGGGGACAGAAGTCGGTAAACACAAACTCACCTTAGGTTTGGGGATGTATGTATGAAGGCTCGATCTACAGACCGTGAGAATTTTCCGGGCTATGAACAAAGGGCGAGTATGTGGCGCTTGCTCAGGCTTTTGTCTCTGGATTTTGTGTCAGGGTGGCCGCGGAATGTCGGGGTGTCCTCAAGGGCCATGGACAATTCTTTCTCTGATGATTTGGCCTGATTCCAAGTGGTTGGGATCATTCTGTGGATCGGAAGAGTCCTTTCTGTATTTTTTTTTTTTTACCTCAGGTGTCCCACCAAAGAGGGATTCCAGAGTAGAGCCCTGAGTAGGGGTGACTAGACATCTCGAACTCTGGTTGAGATTGGGGGACTAGGGGCCTGGCAAGCCCCATATGTGGGCTGTTGTTCCAGTAACTAAGAGGCTTTACATGAAGATAGGGCTCACGCTGAGGGTCACAATGTGTGTTTGTGCACATTGTGGCCCTCAGGGATAGGTGGGGCCTCATAGACCATGCTGCTTTCTCCTACAATGAACATTGGACAACATGCCAACCACTAGGTTTCTTGCCAAGGCGAAGGAGAAGATCTGATTCTTGGATCACGTTCACTCCTGAGCAGTGAGTGGAGATAAGGTCTAGGTTGTGAAGGTGAAAACTGAGGTTGGGTAGAGATGATGGCCTAAAGCCATTGTGGGTGTGATATGCTCTGTGTACGGCCAGCTGTCTGGGTGTTGGACTGGAGGTCTGCCCTCAGGCTGTGTCAGACAGGGCTTTAGTGCACAGGCTAGACTGTATAATTGGGGTATGGTCGAGTGGCATGCAGGTTGTTACTCATTTGGCGTTTCTGGTTAGCCCTATAGGGCAACATTTTTCTTCTGGAGGGCAGGCAGAGTGCTGCATTGTGTCTCCAGAATTGCCAAACTGGAGGGGTGTGGCCAGGATTGTGAGGAAGGAAGTCTGAAAACACAAGCTAGCACGAGTTTTGGGGCCAAGAGCATGGCAGGCCCACTCTGCAGAGGCTGAATCGAGATCTCCTGCAGGTGAGGTCAGGGCGAGTATCAGATGTTGCCTCAAGCTGGAGTTTGTGTCCATGACGGCCCCTTCCTGAAGGGGGTGGGGGCGTCATGAGGCCAGGGAGGTTTCCCTACGCTGGGAGTTGTGAGCTGCTCCAAACTTCAAAGTTTCCTTCTTCAGGACAGTCGAGTACTATTGGATGGTTCCAGGATGCCCCATACAGAAAGACTCGAGAGCAGGGCCGTAAGCATGGATGCCGAGAAACGCCAACTCACCTTCCCATTGCCTGGTCGAGACAAGGCACGCTCAATCTGCGGGCTCTTGGGTGAGCTACCCAGAAGGCTGAGTTTAAATGGACTCTCCTGAGGATGAGTCATAATGTGGGTTGGTGGCCAGGGAGACCTTGGAATGTGGCAGTAGCTAAGGGACTCTGCAGGATTCTCCAACCCGAAGGGCTTGACACAACCCCAACAAGGAAGCTTCCCATGTGGAGATGAGAGGTCTTCTGTCTGGTGCCTCAGGACAGCCCCGTATGCTGGTCTTCGAACCCAGGCTTCTGAGGAGTGATACCTGGACACCAAAGCAAGAGTTCATAATAGGGCCTAGGGGCCTGTCTGGTTCAATCTTCTGTCTCTGCGGATATCTATCTGTGTGTCTGCATGGAGGTAGTAGTTGCTCAGCTTGTGTCATAATGCCCCTATTTGTCCAGTGCGGCTTGCGGTAGTGGGATGTCCTTGGGGACCTTGAGGTTTCTACTATTTTGTAGAGTTGTGGCCACTGGAATGGGCAGTTTCTTAGGAGAGAGCAGGCACAGTACTGTGGTGTGGCTCCAGAGACCCCAGCCTGGAGGCTGTGTGGGCTATGGCTGTGCAGACAGACATCCAAAAACCCTAACTCAGCTCAGGTTTGGGACCGAGGTTACGGCAGGCCTGATCTACAGTCCATGAGGGGAGTTCCTCTGGATATGAAAGAAGGGTGAGAGGGAGGCATTTGCTCCGGCTTTTGTCTCTGGATGTTTTGTCCACAATGGCCGTTTATTGTAGGAGTTGCCTCATGGGTCGTAGAAGTCTCCCTCTCTGGTAGTTTGTCCAGCCCCCAAGAGTTTGCGGTCCTTCTGTGGGAAGGGAAGTGTCCTGTTTTCTGCTTCATGTGTCCCCCCAGTAGAGGGATTCTAGAGCATAGCAGTGGGTACTGACAACTGGAATACTCGCCCTCTGGTTAAGCCTGGGGGCCTATGGATATGACAAGCCCCATATGCAGGATCTTGGTCCAGCCACTGAAAGGCGTTACTTTAATACTGGACTCACGCTGCAGGTCACAATGCATGTCTGTGCCCTAGGCGGCCCTCAAGCACTGGCGAGCCCTTTCGGACAATGCAGGTTTTCCCACATTGAACGTTGGACAACATGCCAACCACAAGGTTTCTGGCAATGGGGAAGGAGGAATTCTAATTTCTGTATCACGTTCACCCCTGGGCAGTGATTGGAGATAAGATCTAGGTTCTGAAACCTGAAAACCGAGGTTGGGAAGATGACGACCTACAGCCATAGCGGGGCCTATGTGTCCAGGTTGGGGCCAGCTGTCTGGGTGTCTTTTGGGATGTCTTGTCTCAGGCTGTGCCAGACAGGGCATTAGTATACAGGGTGGGCTGTATAATTGCTTTACAATCGAGTGGCATGCATTAGAAAATCATTTGGGGTTTCTTATTAGCAGCATAGGGCAAAGTTTTTCTTCTGGAGGGCAGGCAGCATGCTGCATTGTGGCTTCGGAATTCCCAAACTGGAGGGCTTATGGGCCAGGAGAGTGAGGACGGAAGTCTGAGAACACAAGCTAGGCTTAAGTTTCGGGGCAAGGACATGGCAGGCACACTCTGCAGAGCTGAATTGAGATCTCATGCGTCTGAAGTCAGGTCGAGGTTCAGACTTTGGCTCAGGTTTGAGTTTCTGTCCATGTTGGCCCCTTCAGGAAAGGGGGGGCATTATGAGGCCATGGGGCTTTTCCCACTATTGGAGTTGTGAGATGCTCCAAACCGCAAGGATTCCTTCTGTGGGACAATTAAGATTCGTTGGATGGCTCCAGGACGTCTTATAAGGTATTTTTCCAGAACAGGGTTCTAAGTATGGATGCCTGGGCAGCCACCCTCATATTCCAATTGTCTCCTAGCAACAAGAAACTTTTGATCTGCTGGCTTGGGGTAGCAACAGAGGGGGCTGAGTTGAAATGGACTTTCCTGAGGATGGTCTTAATGTTGGATTGAGTCCATGGAGACCTTGGTATGGGGCAGTGGCACCAGGGCCCTGAAGGATTCTCCTAACCAGAGGTTATGACAAAGCTCCAATGAGCAAGTTTTCCATGGGGAGACGAGATTTGTTCTCATTGGTGCCTCAGGAAACCACCATATGCTGGTATTGGAAACGAGGCCTCTGAGGAGAGATGCCTGGAAACCAAGGAATGGATCTGATTAGGGCCTAGGATCATGGCCGGTTCAATATTCTTCTCTGGGGACATCTGTTGTCTGAGTGGAGGTAGTTGCTCAGCTGGTTTGAGATCATCCCTGATTGTCCTGGGCGGCCTACACTATTGGGATGGCCTCGGTGACTTTGGAGGTTTTTCCTCATTTGCAAGGTTGTGGCCAATGGAATGGGAAGAATTCCCTTGAAAGGGAAGCACAGTCCTGAGGTGTGGCTCCAGGGACCCAAGTGTGGAGCGTGTGTGGTCCAGGGCTATTTGGTCAAAAGTCTGAAAACACAAACTCCACTTAGGTTGGGGGATGTAGTTATGGCCGGCCCGATCTATAGAACGTGAGGAGAACTCTTCGGCATATGAACAAAGGGCGAATGTGAGGTGCTTGCTCATGCTTTTTTTTTTTTTTTTTTTTTTCTGGAAATGTGTCACCGATTGCCTTGGAATGTCGGGGTGTCCTCATGGGCCATCGATGAGGCTCCCTTTCTGGGGATTTGACCAGATCCCAAGAGTTTGGGGTCATCCTGTCGTAAGGGAGGAGGCCTTTCTGTTTTTTTTTGTTTATTTTTATTCATTTATTTATTTTTTTTTTTTTTTACCTCAGGTGGACCACCAAAAGAGGGATTCCAGAGCAGAGTCGTGGGTGGGGGCAACTGGACAACCAGACCTCTCGTTAACATTGGGACCTAAGAACATGGCAAGCCCCATATGTGGGCTCTTTGTCCAGACACTGAGAGGCCTTCCTTGGGGATAGGTCTCGCACTGAGTTTCACAATGCGTTTTTGTGCCCAAGGAGCCCCTCAAGTCAGGGCGTGGCCTAATGTACCATGCTGGTTTCTCCTACACTGAACGTTGCACAATATGGCAACCACAAGTTTTCTGGCCATGGGGAAGAAGGAGTTCTATTTTCTGCAACTCTTTCACTCCTGGACTGTGATTGGATTTAAGGTCTAGGTACTGAAGCCTGAAAACTGAGGTTGGGAAGAGATGAAGACCTAAGGCCATGGTGTGTCTGATGTGCTCAGTGTTCGGCCAGCTGTTGAGTGTGGGTTGGGAGGTGCAGGCTCAGGCTGTCGCAGACAGGGAATTAATGCCCAGGCTAGACTGTATCATTGGGGTGCAGTCGAGTTTCGTGCAGGATGGTACTCATTTGTGGTTACTGGGTAGCCCCAAAGGGCAACGTTTTTCTTCTGGAGGGAAGACACAGTGCCACATAGTGGCTCCCGAATTCCAAAACTGGAAGGCTTGTGGGCCAGGAGTGTGAGGAAAAAATTCTGAGAACACAAGCCAGACTTAGATTTCGGGGTGAGGGGACGGCAGGCACCCTCTGCAGAGATGATTCGAGATCCCGTATACCTGAAGACAGAGCTAGGATCAGAAGTTGGCTTAGGTCGGAGTTTCTGTCCATGACGGCCCCTTCATGAAGGGGAGGGTGTCACGAGGACATGGAGGTTTTCCCACGATGGGAATTGTGAGATGCTCCAAAACGCAATGATTCCTTCTGTCGGACAGTCGAGACCTGTTGGATGGCTCCAGGACCTCCCATAAGGAAGTTATCCAGAGCAGGGTTCTAAGGATGGATGCCTGGGCAGCCTGCCTCCCATTCCAGGTGTCTCAAGGAGCCAAGGCAGTTCGATCTGCTGGATCTAGGGGAGCAACCGAGGCGGGTGTGTTGAAATGGGTGATTTGAGGATGGGTCATAATGTGCATTTGTGTCCATGTAGACCTTGGAATGTGATGCTTGATCCGGGGCCTTGAGGGATGTTCATAACCAGAGGTTTTGATGGAGCCCTAAAGAGTATGTTTCCTATGTAGAGAAGAGAATTGTTTTGATGAGTGCCTAAGGAATCTCCCATATGCTGGTATTGGAAACCAGGCCTCTGAGGAGAGATGACTGGAATCAAAAGTAATGGATCTGATTAGGGCCTAAGTGCCTGTCCAGTTCAATCTTATTCTCTGGGGATATCTGTCTCTGGGTCTGAGTGGAGGTAGTTTCCTAACTTGTGAGATATCATCCCTGTTTGTCCTGGGCAGCCAACACTATTCGGATGGCCTCGGGGAGATTGGAGGATACTCCTAATCTATAGGGTTGTGGCCAATGGAAATGGCAGAATTCCCCTGGAGAGGGAAGCCACAGTCCTGAGGTGTGGCTCCAGGGGCCCCAACTTGGATGGTGTGTGGGCCAGGACTGTGGGGACAGAAGTCTGAAAACACAAACTCAGCTTAGGTTTGGGGATGTATGTATGAAGGCTCGATCTACAGACCGTGAGAATTTTCCGGGCTATGAACAAAGGGCGAGTATGTGGCGCTTGCTCAGGCTTTTGTCTCTGGATTTTGTGTCAACGGTGGCCGCGGAATGTCGGGGTGTCCTCAAGGGCCATGGACAATTCTTTCTCTGATGATTTGGCCTGATCCCAAGTGGTTGGGATCATTCTGTGGATGGGAAGAGTTCTTTCTGTATTTTTTTTTTTTTTACCTCAGGTGTCCCACCAAAGAGGGATTCCAGAGTAGAGCCCTGAGTAGGGGTGACTAGACATCTCGAACTCTGGTTGAGATTGGGGGACTAGGGGCTTGGCAAGCCCCATATGTGGCGTGGGCAGTTGTTCCAGTCACTAAGAGGCTTTACATGAGGATAGGGCTCACGCTGAGGGTCACAATGTGTGTTTGTGCACATTGTGGCCCTCAGGGATAGGTGGGGCCTCATAGTCCATGCTGCTTTCTCCTACAATGAACATTGGACAACATGCCAACCACTAGGTTTCTTGCCAAGGCGAAGGAGAAGTTCTGATTCTTGCATCACGTTCACTCCTGAGCAGTGAGTGGAGATAAGGTCTAGGTTGTGAAGGTGAAAACTGAGGTTGGGTAGAGATGATGGCCTAAAGCCATTGTGGGTGTGATATGCTCTGTGTACGGCCAGCTGTCTGGGTGTTGGACTGGAGGTCTGCCCTCAGGCTGTGTCAGACAGGGCTTTAGTGCACAGGCTAGACTGTATAATTGGGGTATGGTCGAGTGGCATGCAGGTTGTTACTCATTTGGCGTTTCTGGTTAGCCCTATAGGGCAACATTTTTCTTCTGGAGGGCAGGCAGAGTGCTGCATTGTGTCTCCAGAATTGCCAAACTGGAGGGGTGTGGCCAGGATTGTGAGGAAGGAAGTCTGAAAACACAAGCTAGCACGAGTTTTGGGGCCAAGAGCATGGCAGGCCCACTCTGCAGAGGCTGAATCGAGATCTCCTGCAGGTGAGGTCAGGGCGAGTATCAGATGTTGCCTCAAGCTGGAGTTTGTGTCCATGACGGCCCCTTCCTGAAGGGGGTGGGGGCGTCATGAGGCCAGGGAGGTTTCCCTACGCTGGGAGTTGTGAGCTGCTCCAAACTTCAAAGTTTCCTTCTTCAGGACAGTCGAGTACTATTGGATGGTTCCAGGATGCCCCATACAGAAAGACTCGAGAGCAGGGCCCTAAGCGTGGATGCCGAGAAACGCCAACTCACCTTCCCATTGCCTGGTCGAGACAAGGCACGCTCAATCTGCGGGCTCTTGGGTGAGCTACCCAGAAGGCTGAGTTTAAATGGACTCTGCTGAGGATGAGTCATAATGTGTGTTGGTGGCCATGGAGACCTTGGAATGTGGCAGTAGCTAAGGGACTCTGCAGGATTCTCCAACCCGAAGGGCTTGACACAACCCCAACAAGGAAGCTTCCCATGTGGAGATGAGAGGTCTTCTGTCTGGTGCCTCAGGAAAGCCCCGTATGCTGGTCTTCGAACCCAGGCCTCTGAGGAGTGATACCTGGACACCAAAGCAAGAGTTCATAATAGGGCCTAGGGGCCTGTCTGGTTCAATCTTCTGTCTCTGCGGATATCTGTCTGTGTGTCTGCATGGAGGTTGTAGTTGCTCAGCTTGTGTCATAATGCCCCTATTTGTCCAGTGCGGCTTGGGGTAGTGGGATGTCCTTGGGGACCTTGAGGTTTCTACTATTTTGTAGAGTTGTGGCCAATGGAATGGGCAGTTTCTTAGGAGAGAGCAGGCACAGTACTGTGGTGTGGCTCCAGAGACCCTAGCCTGGAGGCTGTGTGGGCCATGGCTGTGCAAACAGACATCCAAAAAAACTAACTCAGCTCAGGTTTGGGGCCGAGGTTACGGCAGGCCTGATCTACAGTCCATGAGGGGAGTTCCTCTGGATATGAAAGAAGGGTGAGAGGGAGGCTGTCGCTCAGGCTTTTGTCTCTAGATGTTTTGTCCACAATGGCCGTTTAATGTAGGAGTTGCCTCATGGGTCGTAGAAGTCTCCCTCTCTGGTAGTTTGTCCAGCCCCCAAGAGTTTGGGGTCATTCTGTGGGAAGGGAAGTGTCCTGTTTTCTGCTTCATGTGTCCCCCCAGTAGAGGGATTCTAGAGCATAGCAGTGGGTACTGACAACTGGAATACTCGCCCTCTGGTTAAGCCTGGGGGCCTATGGATATGACAAGCCCCATATGCAGGATCTTGGTCCAGCCACTGAAAGGCGTTACTTTAATACGGGACTCACGCTGCAGGTCACAATGCATGTCTGTGCCCTAGGCGGCCCTCAAGCACTGGCGTGGCCTTTCGGACAATGCAGGTTTTCCCACATTGAACGTTGGACAACATGCCAACCACAAGGTTTCTGGCCATGGGGAAGGAGGAATTCTAATTTCTGCATCACGTTCACCCCTGGGCAGTGATTGGAGATAAGGTCTAGGTTCTGAAGCCTGTAAACAGAGGTTGGGAAGAGATGACGACCTACAGCCATAGCGGGTCCTATGTGTCCAGGTTGGGGCCAGCTGTCTGGGTGTCGTTTGGGATGTCTTGTCTCAGGCTCTGCCAGACAGGGCATTAGTATACAGGGTGGGATGTATAATTGCTTTACAATCGAGTGGCATGCATTAGAAAATCATTTGGGGTTTCTTATTAGCAGCAGAGGGCAAATTTTTTCTTCTGGAGGGCAGGCAGCATGCTGCATTGTGGCTTCGGAATTCCCAAACTGGAGGGCTTATGGGCCAGGAGAGTAAGGACGGAAGTCTGAGAACACAAGCTAGGCTTAGGTTTCGGGGCAAGGACATGGCAGGCACACTCTGCAGAGCTGAATTGAGATCTCATGCGTCTGAAGTCATGTCGAGGTTCAGACTTTGGCTCAGGTTTGAGTTTCTGTCCATGTTGGCCCCTTCAGGAAGGGGGGGCATTATGAGGCCATGGGGGTTTTCCCACTATTGGAGTTGTGAGATGCTCCAAACCGCAAGGATTCCTTCTGTGGGACAATTAAGATTTGTTGGATGGCTCCAGGACGTCTTATAAGGTATTTTTCCAGAACAGGGTTCTAAGTATGGATGCCTGGGCAGCCACCCTCACATTCCAATTGTGTCCTAGCAACAAGAAACGTTTGATCTGCTGGCTTGGGGTAGCAACAGAGGGGGCTGAGTTGAAATGGACTTTCCTGAGGATGGTCTTAATGTTGGATTGAGTCCATGGAGACCTTGGTATGCGGCAGTGGCCCCAGGGCCCTGAAGGATTCTCCTAACCAGAGGTTATGACAAAGCTCCAATAAGCAGGTTTTCCATGGGGAGACGAGATTTGTTCTTATTGGTGCCTCATTAAACCACCATATGCTGGTATTGGAAACGAGGCCTCTGAGGAGAGATGTCTGGAAACCAAAGCAATGGATCTGATTAGGGCCTAGGGTCCTGTCCGGTTCAATATTCTTCTCTGGGGACATCTGTTGTCTGAGTGGAGGTAGTTGCTCAGCTGGTTTGAGATCACCCCTGTTTGTCCTGGGCGGCCTACACTATTGGGATGGCCTCGGTGACTTTGGAGGTTTTTCCTCATTTGCAAGGTTGTGGCCAATGGAATGGGAAGAATTCCCTTGAAAGGGAAGCACAGTCCTGAGGTGTGGCTCCAGGGACCCAAGTGTGGAGCGTGTGTGGTCCAGGGCTATTTGGTCAAAAGTCTGAAAACACAAACTCCACTTAGGTTGGGTGATGTAGGTATGGCTGGCCCGTTCTATAGACCGTGAGGAGAACTCTTCGGCATATGAACAAAGGGCGAATTTGAGGTGCTTGCTCATGCTTTTTTTTTTTTTTTCTGGAAATGTGTCACCGATTGCCATGGAATGTCGGGGTGTCCTCATGTTCATCGATGAGGCTCCCTTTCTGGGTATTTGACCCGTTTCTAAGAGTTTGGGGTCATTCTGTCGGAAGGGAGGAGACTTTCTGTTTTTTTTTTTGTTTATTTTTTTTGCTTTTTGTCTTTTGTTTTTTTTTTTTACCTCAGGTGGACCACCAGAAAGGGATTCAAGAGCAGAGTCGTGGGTGGGGGCAACTGGACAACCAGACCTCTGGTTAACATTGGGACCTAAGAACATGGCAAGCCCCATATGTGGGCTCTTGGTCCAGACACTGAGAGGCCTTCCTTGAGGATAGGTCTCACACTGAGTTTCACAATGTGTTTTTGTGCCCAAGGAGCCCCTCAAGTCAGGGCGTGGCCTAATGTACCATGCTGGTTTCTCCTACACTTAACGTTGCACAATATGGCAACCAAAATTTTCTGGCCATGGGGAAGAAGGAGTTCTATTTTCTGCAACACTTTCACTCCTGGACTGTGATTGGATTTAAGGTCTAGGTTCTGAAGCCTGAAAACTGAGGTTGGGAAGAGATGAAGACCTAAGGCCATGGTGTGTCTGATGTGCTCAGTGTTCGGCCAGCTGTTGAGTGTGGGTTGGGAGGTGCAGGCTCAGGCTGTCGCAGACAGGGAATTAATGCCCAGGCTAGACTGTATCATTGGGGTGCAGTCGAGTTTCGTGCAGGATGGTACTCATTTGTGGTTACTGGGTAGCCCCAAAGGGCAACGTTTTTCTTCTGGAGGGAAGACACAGTGCCACTTAGTGGCTCCAGAATTCCAAAACTGGAAGGCTTGTGGGCCAGGAGTGTGAGGAAAAAATTCTGAGAACACAAGCCAGACTTAGATTTCGGGGTGAGGGGACGGCAGGCACCCTCTGCAGAGATGATTCGAGATCCCGTATACCTGAAGACAGAGCTAGGATCAGAAGTTGGCTTAGGTCGGAGTTTCTGTCCATGACGGCCCCTTCATGAAGGGGAGGGTGTCACGAGGACATGGAGGTTTTCCCACGATGGGAATTGTGAGATGCTCCAAACCGCAATGATTCCTTCTGTGGGACAGTCCAGACCTGTTGGATGGCTCCAGGACATCCCATAAGGAAGTTATCCAGAGCAGGGTTCTAAGGATGGATGCCTGGGCAGCCTGCCTCCCATTCCAGGTGTCTCATAGAGCCAAGGCAAGTTCGATCTGCTGGATCTAGGGGAGCAACCTAGGCGGGTGTGTTGAAAGGTGTGAGTTGAGGATGGGTCATAATGTGCATTTGTGTCCATGTAGACCTTGGAATGGGGTGCTTGATCCGGGGCCTTGAGGGATGTTCATAACCGGAGGTTTTGATGGAGCTCTAAAGAGTATGTTTCCTATGTAGAGAAGAGAATTGTTTTGATGAGTGCCTAAGGAATCTCCCATATGCTGGTATTGGAAACCAGGCCTCTGAGGAGAGATGACTGGAATCAAAAGCAATGGATCTGATTAGGGCCTATGTGCCTGTACAGTTCAATCTTATTCTCTGGGGATATCTGTCTCTGGGTCTGAGTGGAGGTAGTTTCCTAACTTGTGAGAGATCATCCCTGTTTGTCCTGGGCAGCCAACACTATTCGGATGGCCTCGGGGAGATTGGAGGATACTCCTAATCTATAGGGTTGTGGCCAATGGAAATGGCAGAATTCCCCTGGAGAGGGAAGCCACAGTCCTGAGGTGTGGCTCCAGGGGACCCAACTTGGATGGTGTGTGGGCCAGGACTGTGGGGACAGAAGTCTGAAAACACAAACTCAGCTTAGGTTTGGGGATGTATGTATGAAGGCTCGATCTACAGACTGTGAGAATTTTCCGGGCTATGAACAAAGGGCTAGTATGTGGCACTTGCTCAGGCTTTTGTCTCTGGATTTTGTGTCAACGGTGGCCGCGGAATGTCGGGGTGTCCTCAAGGGCCATGGACAATTCTTTCTCTGATGATTTGGCCTGATACCAAATGGTTGGGATCATTCTGTGGATGGGAAGAGTCCTTTCTGTATTTTTTTTTTTTTTTTTACCTCAGGTGTCCCACCAAAGACGGATTGCAGAGTTGAGCCCTGAGTAGGGGTGACTAGACATTTCGAACTCTGGTTGAGATTGGGGGACTAGGGGCTTGGCCAGCCCCATATGTGGGCTGTTGTTCCAGTCACTAAGAGGCTTTACATGAGGATAGGGCTCACGCTGAGGGTCACAAAGTGTGTTTGTGCACATTGTGGCCCTCAGGGATAGGTGGGGCCTCCTAGTCCATGCTGCTTTCTCCTAAAATGAACATTGGACAACATGCCAACCACTAGGTTTCTTGCCAAGGCGAAGGAGAAGTTCTGATTCTTGCATCACGTTCACTCCTGAGCAGTGAGTGGAGATAAGGTCTAGGTTGTGAAGGTGAAAACTGAGGTTGGGTAGAGATGATGGCCTAAAGCCATTGTGGGTGTGATATGCTCTGTGTACGGCCAGCTGTCTGGGTGTTGGACTGGAGGTCTGCCCTCAGGCTGTGTCAGACAGGGCTTTAGTGCACAGGCTAGACTGTATAATTGGGGTATGGTCGAGTGGCATGCAGGTTGTTAATCATTTGGCGTTTCTGGTTAGCCCTATAGGGCAACATTTTTCTTCTGGAGGGCAGAAAGAGTGCTGCATTGTGTCTCCAGAATTTCCAAACTGGAGGGGTGTGGCCAGGATTCTGAGGACGGAAGTCTGAGAACACAAGTTTGGCTTAGGTTTCGGGGAGAGGGCCCAGCAGGCACACTCTCAAGTGCTGAATCGAGATCTCATGCTTCTGAATTCAGGGCGAGGATCAGACTTTTGCTTAGGATGGAGTTTCTGTCCATGATGGCCCATTTATGAAGGTGTGGGGCATCATGAGGAAATGGAGGTTTTCTCACAGTGTTATTGTGTGATGCTTCAAACCACAAGGATACATTCTGCGAGACAGTCAAGACAGGTTGGTTGGATTCAAGACGTCCCATAAAGAAGTTCTCCAGAGCAGGGTTCTAAGGATGGATGCCTGGGCAACCCGCCTCCCATTCTAACTGTCTCCTAGTGACAAGGAAGGTTTGATCTGCTGCCTCAGGGTGAGCAGCCGAGGGGGCTGATTTGAAATGGACTCTCCTGAGAATGGATCATAATGTAAGTTTGTGTCCTTGGAGAACTTGGGATTGGGCCATGGCGCCAGCGCCCTGAAGGATCTTCCTAACCTGAGGTATTGACACAGCTCCAAAGAGCAAGTTTCCCATGTGGAGATGAGATCTGTTCTGATTGTTTCCATAGGAAACCCCCATATTCTGATATTGGAAACCAGGCCTCTGAGGAGTGATACCTAGAAACCAAAGCAATGCATCAGAAGTTGGCTCAGGTTGGAGTTTCTGTCCATGATGGCCCCTTTATAAAGGGGAGCATCTCATGAGGCCATGTAGGTTTTCCCACGATAGGAGTTGTGAGATGCTCCCATCTGCAAGGATTCCTTCTGTGGGACAGTCAAGACCTGTTGGAAGGCTCCAGGACATCCCATATGAAACGGCGCCAGAGCAGGATTCCAAGGATGGATGCCTAGAGAGTCTGCTTTGCATTCCAGTTGTCTCCTAGCGACAAGGCAGGTTTGATATTCTGCCTCTGGGGGAGTAATCGACGGGGCTGAGTTGAAATGTACTCTCCTGCCGAATGGTTATAATGCGGGTATGTGTCCATGGAGACCTTGGAATAGGGCGGTTGCTCCGGCTACCTGAAGGTTTCTCCTAACTGGAGGCTTTTACAGAGCTCCAAAGGATAAGTTTCCCATGTGAAGACAAGATTTGTTCTGATTGGTATCTCTGAAATCCCCCATATGCTGGTATTGGAAAACAGGCCTCTGAGGAGAGATGCTTAGAAAAAAAAGCAATGGAACCAATTACATTCTAGGGGCCAGTCCAGTTTAATCTTCTTCTCTTGGGTTATCTGTCTACGGGTGAGTTGACGTCGTTGCTCAGCTTGTGAGAGATCGCCCCTCTTTGTCCTGGGTGGCCTACACTATTGGAATGGCCTCTGGGACTTTGGAGGTTTCTCCTTATCTGTAGGGTTGTGGCCAATGGAATGGGAAGAATTTCCTTGGAGAGGGCAGGCACAGTCCTGAGGTGTGGCTCCAGGGGCCTCAGTCTGGAGGGTGTGTGGGACAGGGATGTCAGGATAGAAGTCTGAAAACAGAAACTCGGCTTAGGTTTGGGGACGTAGGTATGGCAGGCCCAATCTACAGACCATGAGGAGAATTTTTTGGGCTATTACCTAAGGGTGAGTGTGAACGCTTGCTGAAGCTTATGTCTCTGGATTTTGTGTCAATAGTGGCCGTGGAATGTCGGGCTGGCCTCATGGGCCATGGACGAGTCTTTCTCTCTGGACCCCAATCACTTGGGATGGCCCAATCCCAAGTGATTGGGGTCATTCTGTGAGTGGGAGGAGTCCTTTCTGTGTTTATTTACCTCAAATGTCCCACCAAAGAGGGATTCCAGAGCAGAGCCCTGAGTAGGGGTGACTAGATGTCTCTACCTCTGGTTAAGATTGGGTGACTTGGGGCATGGCAGGCCCCATATGTGGGCTCATGGTCCAGCCACTGAGAGGCTTTACTTGAGGACAGGGCTCAAACTGAGGGTCCCAATGTGTGTTTGAGCCCACCGCAGCTCTTAAGCATAGGCAGGGCCTCAGGGACCCTACACTACCCTCAGGGGCCCTACTACTACCCCTGTAGGCCCTACAGGGGTCCTCCACTGAACGTTGGACAAGATGCCAAGCACAAGATTCTGGCGAGAGGGCAGGAGGAGTTCTGATTTCTGCATCACGTTCACCCATGTGAAGTGAGTAGAGATAAGGTCTAGGATTCTGTAGCCTGAAAACCGAAGTTGGAAAGAGATGGCGACCTAAGGCCATGGCGGTTCAGATGTTCTCAGTGTACTGCAAGCTGTCTGGGTGTCGGTTGGGAATTCAGGCCTCAGGTTATGTCAGACAGGGCATTAGTGCACAGGCTAGACTATATTTGGTGTACAGTTGAGTGACGTGCAGGTTTATCCTCATTTGAGGTTTCTGGGTAGACCCATAGGGCAATATTTTTCTTCTAGAGTGCAGACAGAGTGCAGCACTGTGTCATCGGAAATCCCAAAATAGAGGGCGTGTGGTCCAGGAGAGTGAGGACGGAAGTCGGAGAACACTAGCTACGCTTAGGTTTTGGGGTGAGGGCACAGCAGGTACACTCTGAAGAGCTGAATCAAGATCTCATGCATCTGAAGTCAAGGCGAAGATCAGCTGTTGGCTCAGGTTGGAGTTTCTTTCCATGATCTGCCTTCATGAAGATTGGGGGCATCATGTGACCTTGGAAGCTTTCCATGATATGAGTTGTTAGGTGGTCCATGCACAAGGACTCCTGTGGGACAGTCGAGACCTGTTGGATGGCTCAAGGATGTCCCATAAGGAATGACGCAAGAGCAGGGTTCTAAGGATGGATGCCTGAAGAGCCCAACTCGCATTTCAATTGTCTCCTAGCGACAAGGCAGGTTCAATCTGCTGGCTCTGGGGTAGCAACCGAGGGGGTTTAGTTGAAATGGACTCTCCTGAGGATGGGTCATAATTTGGGATTGTGTCCATGGAGATATTCAAATGGGGCAGTGGCTCCAGTTACCTGAAGTTTTCTCCTAACTGGAGGTTATGACACAGCTCCATAGAGCAAGATTCCCATGTGGAGACGAGATTTTTTCTGATAGGTATCTCTGGAAACCCCCTTATGCTGGTATTGGAATCCAGGCCTCTGAGGAGAGATGACTGAAAACAAAAGCAATGGATCCAATTAGGGCCTAGGTGCCTGTCTTGTTCAATATTCTTTTCTATGGATATCTGTCTAAGGTTCTGATTGGAGGTAGTGGCTCAGCTTGTGCCAGAGGGTCCCTGTATGTCCAGGACATCCTACACTATTGGGATGGCCTCAGAGATTTTGGATGATTCTCCTAATCTGTCAGGTTGTGCCAAATGAATGAGCAGAATTCCCTTGGAGAGGGCAAGTACAGTCCTGAGGTGTGGCTCCATGGGGCCCAGCCTTTAGGGTGTGTGGGTGAGGACAATGGAGACAGAAGTCTGAAAACACAAACTCGGCTTAGGTTTGGGGACATAGGTATGGCAGGCCCGATCTACAGACCTTGAGAATTTTGGGGGCTCTGAACAAAGGGCAAGTGTGTGGCGCTTTTTCAGGTTTTTGTCTCCAGATTTTGTGTCAATGGTGGCCGTGGAATGTCAGGCTGGCGTCATCGACCATGGACGAGTATTTCTCTCTGTGGATTTGGCCAAATTCCAAGTGTTTGGGGTCATTCTTTGGATGGTAGGAGTCCTTACTTTTTTTTTTTCTTTATCTTGTTTTTTTTTTTTTTTTTTACCTTATGTGTCCCACCAAAGAGCCATTCCAGAAAAGAGCTCTGAATAAGGTTGACTAGACTTCTCAAGCTCTGGCTAGGATTGGGGGAGTAGGGGCATGGCAAGTCCCATATGCAGGCTCTTGGTCCAGCCCCGGAGAGGCTTTACTTGAAGCCAGGGTTCATGCTTAGGGTCCTAATGTGTGTTTGTGCCCATCGCAGCCCTCAAGCATGTCTGAGGCCTCATGGGCCATGCTGGATTCTCATATACTGAACGTTGGACAACATGCCAACCACAAGGTTTCTGGTCATGGGGAAGGTGAAGTTCTGATTTCTGCATCACGTACATCACTTAGTTGTGAGTGGAGATAACGTCTAGCTTCTGAAGCCTGAAGACCAAGGTTGGGAAGAGATGATGACCTATGGCCATGGCATGTTCGATGTGTTCAGTGTGAGGCCAGGTGTCTGGGTGTCGGTCACGAGGTCTGGGGTCAGGCTGTGTCAGACAGGGCATTAGTGCCCAGGCTAGACTGTATAATTGGGGTACAGTCTAGAGAATTGCAGGTTGATCCTCATTTGATGTTTCTGGGTAGACCCCTAGGGCAAAGTCTCTTTTCTGGAGGGCAGGCAGAGTGCTGCATTTTGTCTCCAGAATTCCCAAAGTGGAAGGCTTGTGGGCCAGGAGTGTGAGGACGGAAGTCTGAGAACGCGAGCTGGCTTAGGTTTTGGGGCGAGGGCAAGGCAGGAACACTCTGCAGAGCTGAATTGAGATCTCATGCATCTGAAGTCAGGGCGAATCAGACGGGAGTTTCTGTCCATGATGTCCTCTACCTGAAGGTGGAGGCATCACGAGGCCATGGAGGTTTTCCCACGGTGCGAGTGTGTGATGCTGCAAACTACAAGGATTCCTTCTGCAGGACAGTTGAGACCTGTTGAATGGATCAAGGACACCCCATTAGGAATTTCTCCAGAGCAGAGTTCTAACAACGGATACCTGGGCAACAAACTCGCATTCCAATTGTCTCCTAGTGACAAAGCAGGTTTGATCTGCTGGCACTGGGTGAGCAACCGCCAGGTTTGAGTTGAAATAGACTCTCCTGAGGATGGGTCATAATGTGGGATTGTGTCCATTGAGACATTGGAATGGGGCGGTGGCTCCAGGGACGTGAAATTTTCTCCTAACTGGAGGTTTAGACACAGTTCCATATAGCATGATTCCCATGTGGCATGCGATTTGTTCTGATTGGTAGCTCCAGAAACCCCCATGTGCTGGTATTGGAATCCAGGCCTCTGAGGAGAGATACGTGAAAACAAAAGCAATGAATCCGTTTAGGGCCTAGGTGCCTGTCCTGTTCAATCTTCTTTTCTATGGATATCTATCTACAGGTCTGATTGGAGGTAGTGGCTCAGATTGTGGCAGATGGTCCCTGTTTGTCCCGGACATCCTACAATATTGGGGTGGCCTCGGGGACTTCGGATGTTTCTCCTAATCTGTCAGGTTGTGCCAAAGGAATGAGCAGAATTCCCATGGAGAGGGCAGGCACAGTCCTGAGGTGTGGCTCCATGGGGCCAAGCCTTGAGGGTGTGTGGGCCAGGACAATGGAGACAGAAGTCTGAAAACAGAAACTTGGCTTAGGTTTGGGGACATAGGTATGGCAGGCCCGATCTACAGACCGTGAGAATTTTTCAGGCTTTGAACAAAGGGCGAGTGTGTGGCGCTTTTTCAGGCTTTTGTCTCCGGATTTTGTGTCAATGGTGGCCGTGGAATGTCAGGGTGGCCTCATCAGCCATGGACGAGTATTTCTCTCTGTGAATTTGGCCCAATTCCAAGTGTTTGCGGTCATTCTTTGGACGGTAGAAGTCCTTTCTCTATTTTTTTTTTAACCTCATGTGTCCCACCAAGGAGGGATTCTAGAGAAGAGATTTGAGTAGGGGTGACTAGACTTCTCAAGCACTGGTTAAGGTTTGGGGAGTAGGGGCATGGTAATCTCCATATGTGGGCTCTTGGTCCAGCCCCGGAGAGGCTTTACTTGAGGCCAGGGTTCATGCTTAGGGTCCTAATGTGTGTTTGTGCCCATCGCAGCCCTCAAGCATGTCTGAGGCCTCATGGGCCATGCTGGTTTCTCCTACACTGCACGATGGACAACATGCCAACCACAGGGTTTCTGGTCATGGGGAAGGAGGAGTTCTGATTTCTGCATCACGTACACGGCATGGCAGTGAGTAGAGATAAGGTCTAGAATCTGAAGCCTGAAAACCGAGGTTGGTAAGAGATGACGACCTAAGTCCATGGTGGGTCCGATGCACTTAGTGTGCGGCCAGATGTCTGTGTCCATCATGAGGTCTGGGCTCAGGCTGTGTCAGGCAGGGCATTAGTCCCCAGGCTAGACTGTATAATTGGGGTACAGTCGAGTGATGTGAAGGTTGGTCCTCATTTGGGGTTTCTGGTTGGCCCCATAGGGCAAAGATTTTCTTCTGGAGGGCAGGCAGAGTGCTGCATTCTGGCTCCAGAATTGCCAACTTCAGGGCTTGTGGGCCAGGTGTTTTTGGACAGAAGTCTGAGAACACAAGTTCAGCTTAGAATTCGCAGCGGTGACATGGCAGGCACACTCTACAGACCTGAAATGAGATCTCGTGCATCTGAAGTCAGGGCGAGGATCAGATGTTGGCTTAGGTTGGAGTTTCTGAACATGATGTCCCCTTCATGAAGGTGGGGGGGGGCATCAGGAAACCATGGAAGATTTCCAACTTTGTGAGTGTGTGATGCTACAAACCACAAGGATTCCATCAGCGGGACAGTCACGAACTTTTGGATGGATCAAGGACGTCCCATAAGAAATGCTCCAAAACACAGTTCTAATGATGGATGCCTAGGCAGTCCAACTTGCATTCCAGTTGTGTCCTAGTGAAAAGGAGGATTCGATCTGCTGTCACTGGGGGAACAACCGAGGGGGCTGTTTTGAAATGCACTCTCATGAGGATCAGTCATGATGTGGATTTGTGTCCATGGATCCCTTGGAATGGGGCAGTGGCTCTGTTTCCCTGAAGAATTCTCCTAACCTGAGGTTTTGATGCAGCTCCAAAGAGCAAGTTTCCCATGTAGAGACGAGATTTGTTCTGAAACCCCCACAACCTGGTATTGGAAACCAAGCATCTGGGGAACAATGCCTGGAATCCAAAGCAATGGATCTGATTACGGTCTAGGGGCCTGTCCTTTTCAATATTCTCCTCTGAGTGTCTCTGTCTAAGATTCAGAATGGAGGTCACTGCTCCGCTTGTGTCAGATCACCCATGTTTGTTGGGGGAGGCCAACACTATTGGGCTCATCTTGGGAATTGGAGGTTTCTCCTAATCTGTAAGGTTGTGGCAAATGAAACGGGCAGAGTACCCTTGGAGAGCACTGGCACAGTCCTTAGGTGTGACACCACCTTTCTGGGTGTCATCCAGGAGGTCCAGGCTCAGGCTGTGTCAGACAGGGCATTAGTGCCAAGCTTAGACTGTATAATTGGAGTAAAGTTGATGGCATGCAGATTGATCCTAATTTGGCGTTTCTGGGTAGCCCCAGGGGCAACGTTTTTCTTCTGGAGGGAAGGAAGAGTGCTGCATTGTGGCGACGGAATTCTCACACTGGAGGGCTTGTGGGCCAGAATTGTGAGGAAGGAAGTGTGAGAACACAAGCTAGGCTTAGGTTTTGGGTCAAGATCATGGCAGGCACACTCTGTAGAGCTAAATCTAAATCTCATGCATCTGATGTCAGGGCGAGGATCAGACGTAGGCTCAGGTTGAAGTTTCTGTTCAGGATGGCCCCTTCATGATGGTGGGGGTCATCAATAGAGCCAGCAGATCTAAACTGTCTTGTTGCTAGGAGACAATTGGAATGCGAGGCGGGCTTCCCAGGCATCCAACCGCGAACGGTGCTCTGGAGTCATACCATATGGGATGTCCTGGAGCTGTCCAACAGGTCTCAATTGTCCCGCAGAAGGAATCCTTGAAGGGGGCATCCCACAACTCCCAACGTGGGAAAACCTCAATGGCCTCGAGATTCCGCTCCCTTCATGAAGCGGCCGTCATGCACAGAAACTCCAACCTGAGCCAACGTCTGATCCTTGCCCTGACTTCAGATGCATGAGATATTGGTTCAGATCTGCAGGGGGTACCTGCCGTGCCCTCGCTCTGAAACCCAAGTCTAGCTTGTCTTCTCAGACTTCCGTCCTCACACTCCTGGCCCCGAAGGCCTCAAGTTTGGCAATTCCGGACCCACAATGCAGCACCCTGCCTGCCCTCTAGAAAAAAAATTATTGCCTCATGAGCTGCCCAGGCACCTTAAATGAGGATAAACCTACACAGCATTCGACTTTACCCAAATTATATAGTCTAACCTGGGCACTAATGCACTGTCGAACACAACCTGAGCCCGGACCTCCTGACCAACACCCAGAAAGCTGACCGCACACTGAGCACATAAAACCCGCCATGGCCTTAGGTCATGATCTCTTCCCTCCCTCAGTTTTCAGGCTTCAGATCCGAGACCTATCTCCAATCACTGCCCAGGGGTGAGTGTGATGCAGAAATCAGAACTCCTCCTTACCCATGGCAAGAACCCTTGTGGTTGGCACGTTGTCCAACGTTCAGTGTAGGAGAAACCAGCATTCAACCTGAGGCCCCGCCCATTCTTGAGTGCGACGAGGGCATACACACGCATTGTGACCCTCATCATGAACCTGTCCTCTAGTAAGTCCTCTCCTTGGCTGGACCATTAGATGTCATAATGGGCTTGACATGTCCCTAGGCCCCCATTTTTAACCAGATTTCTGATTGTCCAGTCGCCCCTCCCCAGGGCTCTACTCTGGAATCCCTCATTCGATAGGAGACCTAAGGTTAAAAAAGAAAACAACAACAACAAAAAAAAAAAAAAAAAAAAAAAACGGACTTCTTCCAGCCCACAGAATGACCCCAAACTCTTTGGACGGGGCCAAACCAACAGAGAGTAAGACTCGTCCATTTCCCATGAAGTCACCCAGAAATTCCACGACCATGAGTGACACGATATCCAGAGACAAAAACTTGAGAAGTAGCCTCACACTCGCCCTTCATTCAAATCCCGAAGAGTTCTCCTCATGGTCTGTAGATCAGTCCTGCCATACCTATGACCCGAAACATAAGCCGAGTTTGTGTTTTCAGACAACTGTCCAAACAGCCCTGGCCTACACAACCTACAGGCTAAGGCCCCTGGAGCCAAACCTGAGGACTGTACTTGCCCTCTCCAAGGGAATTGTGTGTGCCCATTCCAATGGCCACAACCCTTCTAATAGGATAAACCTCCAAAGTCCGTGATCCATCTCAATAGTGGTGGCTTCCTAGGAAAAACAGGGGCAATCTGAGCCCTACAGAGCACCTACCTGCACTCAGACCCATAGACAGATGTCCTCAGAGGTAAAAAGGAAAGAACAGGCCCCTAGGCACTAATCAGATCCATTGCTTTGGTTTCCAGGAATCTCTCCTCAGAGGCCTGGATTTCAAAAGCAGCATATAGCTGTTTCTTGACTCACCCTTCAGAAAACTTCGCATCTACACATGGGAAACTTACACGTTGGAGCTGTGTCAAAGCCTCTGTTTAGTACAACTCTTTAGGGCCCAAGTGCCACCGCTTCATTCCAAGGTCTCCTTAGACACAAAGGCACATTAGGACCCATCCCCAGGGGTGTCCATTTCAATGCAGCATCCTCGGTTGCTCCCCACAGATCCAGGAGATCTAACCTGTCTTATTGCTACGAGACAATAGGAATGCGAGGTGGGCTACCCAGCCATCCATCCTTAGAACCCTGCTCAGAATCATTGGCCTGGAGCCAAACAACAGGTCTCAATTGTCCTGCAGAAGACTCTCTGCAGTTTGGAGCTTCTCACAACTCCCATCGTGGGAAAACCCCCATGGCCTCGTGATGCCCCCCCATTCATGAAGGGGCCATCAGGGACAGAAACTCCAACCTGAGCGATCGTCTGATCCTCGCCCTGACTTCAGATGCACGAGATCTCGATTCAGGTCTGTAGATTGTGCCTGCCATGGCCTCACCCAGAAACCTAAGCCTAGCTTGTGTTCTCAGACTTTTGTCGTCAGACTACTGGCCCACAAGCCCTCCAGTTTGGCAATCCATAACTACAATGCAGCACTCTGCCGGCCCGCCAGAAGAAAAACATCGTCCTCTGGGGCTATCCAGTAACCCCAAATGAGGATCAACCTGCACCGACCTTGGCTGTACCCCAAATACTAAGGCTGACCAGGGCTCTAATGCCCTTTATGACACAGCCTGAGCCTGGACCCCCTGGCCCGTCCCAGACAGATGGCCGCACACTGAGCACATGGAGCCGCCATGGCCTTAGGTCGTCATCTCTTCCCAACCTCGGTTTTCAGGTTTCAGAACCTAGACCTTATCTCCAATCACTGCCCGGGGTTGAAGGTGATGCTGAAATCAGAACTCCTTCCCCATGGCAATAAACCTTGTGGTTGGCATGTTGTCCAACGTTCAGTGTCGTTGAAACCAGTGTGGCCCATGAGGCCCCGCCCATGCTCGCAGGCCACATTGGTCACAAACACACATTGTGACCCTTAGGCTGAGCCCAGTCCTCAAGTAAGGCCACTCAGTGGCTGGATGAAGAGACAGCATATTGGGCCTGCCATTCCACTAGGCCCCAATTTTTTCCCATAGTTCTGGTTGTTCCTTCAGTCTTCCCCACGGGTTAGCTTTGGAATTCCTCTTTTGGTGGGACAGCTGAGGTAACAAAACTGAAATGAGTCATCCCATCCCACAGATTGACGAAAAGCAATTGCGAATCGGGCCAAATCCTCAGAGAGGAAGATTCGTCCACGGCCCATGAGGCCTCCCCGACATTCCACGGCCATCGCTGATACAAAATCCAGAGACAAAAGCCTGAGCAAGCGCCTCAGACTCGCACTTTCTTCATATCCTGAAGAGTTCTTCTCATGGTTTGTAGATCGGGCCTGCCATACCTACGTCCCCAAACCTAAGCTGAGTTTGTGTTTTCAGACTTCTGTCCTCAAAGTCTTGGGCCACACACCCTCCAGGCTGGGCCCCTAGAGCCACACATTAGGACTGTGCCTACCAATCCATGGGAATTCTGCCCATCCCATGGTCCAAAATCGTACAAATTAGTAGAAACCTCTAAATTCCCTGAGGCCATCCCAATAGTGTAGGTCGCCCGGAACAAACAAGGGCTGTCTGACACAAGCTGATAATCGACCTCCACTCATACCATAGATGGATGTCCCCAGAGAAGAAGATTGAACCAGACAGGACCCTAGGCCATAATAGGATCCATTTCTTTGGGTTAGAGGCATGTGTCCTCAAAAGCCTGATTCCAATACGAGCATAGGGGTTTTCCTGAGACACCCAGTAGAACTCATCTCGTCTCCACAAGGAAACCTGTGCATGGGAGCCATGTCCAAGCTTAGGAGAGTACTTCAGGGTCCTGGAGCCACCACCCAATTCCAAGGCCCTCATGGACACAAAAACACATTAGGACCCATCCTCAGGAAAGTCCATTTCAACTCAACCACCCCGGTTGCTCCCGCAGAGCCATCAGATCTATACTGTCTTGTTGCTAGGAGACAATTGGAATGCGAGGCGGGCTTCCCAGGCATCCATCCGCGAACGGTGCTCTGGAGTCATTCCATATGGGATGTCCTGGAGCTGTCCAACAGGTCCCAATTGTACCACAGAAGGAATCCTTGAAGGGGGCATCTAACAACTCCCAACGTGGGAAAACCTCAATGGCCTCTAGATTCCACTCCCTTTATGAAGCGGCCGTCATGCTCAGAAACTCCAACCTGAGCCAACGTCTGATACTCGCCCTGACTTCAGATGCATGAGATATTGGTTCAGATCTGCAGGGGGTACCTGCCGTGCCCTCGCCCTGAAACCCAAGTCTAGCTTGTCTTCTCAGACTTCCGTCCTCACACTCCTGGCCCCGAAGCCCTCAAGTTTGGCAATTCCGGACCCACAATGCAGCACCCTGCATGCCCTCTAGAAAAAAAATTTTTGCCTCATGAGCTGCCCAGGCACCTTAAATGAAGATAAACCTACACAGCACTTGACTTTACCCAAATTATATAATCTAACCTGGGCACTAATGCACTGTCGAACACAACCTGAGCCCGGACCTCCTGACCAACACCCAGAAAGCTGACCGCACACTGAGCACATAAAACCCGCCATGGCCTTAGGTCATGATCTCTTCCCTCCCTCAGTTTTCAGGCTTCAGACCGAGACCTTATCTCCAATCACTGCCCAGGGGTGAGTGTGATGCAGAAATCAGAACTCCTCCTTACCCATGGCAAGAACCCTTGTGGTTGGCACGTTTTCCAACGTTCAGTGTAGGAGAAACCAGCATTCACCCTGAGGCCCCGCCCATTCTTGAGTGCGACGAGGGCATACACACGCATTGTGACCTTCAGCATGAGTCCTGTCCTCTAGTAAGTCCTCTCCTTGGCTGGACCATTAGATGTCATAATGGGCTTGACAGGTCCGTAGGCCCCAATTTTTAACCAGATTTCTGATTGTCCAGTCGCCCCTCCCCAGGGCTCTACTCTGGAATCCCTCATTCGGTGGGACACCTGAGGTTAAAAAAGAAAACAACAACAACAACAACAACAAAAAAAAACGGACTTCTTCCAGCCCACAGAATGACCCCAAACTCTTTTACGGGGCCAAACCAACAGAGAGTAAGACTCGTCCATTTCCCATGAAGTCACCCAGAAATTCCACGACCATGAGTGACACGATATCCAGAGACAAAAACTTGAGCAGGAGCCTCACACTCGCCCTTCTTTCAAATCCCGAAGAGTTCTCCTCATGGTCTGTAGATCAGTCCTGCCATACCTATGACCCGAAACATAAGCCGAGTTTGTGTTTTCAGACAACTGTCCAAACAGCCCTGGCCTACACAACCTACAGGCTAAGGCCCCTGGAGCCAAACCTGAGGACTGTACTTGCCCTCTCCAAGGGAATTGTGTGTGCCCATTCCAATGGCCACAACCCTTCTAATAGGATAAACCTCCAAAGTCCCTGATCCATCTCAATAGTGGTGGCTTCCCAGGAAAAACAGGGGCAATCTGAGCCCTACAGAGCACCTACCTGCACTCAGACCCATAGACAGATGTCCCCAGAGGTAAAAAGGAAAGAACAGGCCCCTAGGCACTAATCAGATCCATTGCTTTGGTTTCCAGGAATCTCTCCTCAGAGGCCTGGATTTCAAAAGCAGCATATAGCTGTTTCTTGACTCACCCTTCAGAAAACTTCGCATCTACACATGGGAAACTTACACGTTGGAGCGGTGTCAAAGCCTCTGTTTTGTAGAACTCTTTAGGGCCCAAGTGCCACCGCTTCATTCCAAGGTCTCCTTAGACACAAAGGCACATTAGGACCCATCCCCAGGGGTGTCCATTTCAATGCAGCATCCTCGGTTGCTCCCCACAGATCCAGGAGATCTAACCTGTCTTATTGCTACGAGACAATAGGAATGCAAGGTGGGCTACCCAGCCATCCATCCTTAGAACCCTGCTCAGAATCATTGGCCTGGAGCCAAACAACAGGTCTCAATTGTCCTGCAGAAGACTCTCTGCAGTTTGGAGCTTCTCACAACTCCTATCGTGGGAAAACCCCCATGGCCTCGTGAAGCCCCCCCATTCATGAAGGGGCCATCAGGGACAGAAACTCCAACCTGAGCGATCGTCTGATCCTCGCCCTGACTTCAGATGCACGAGATTTCGATTCAGGTCTGTAGATTGTGCCTGCCATGGCCTCACCCAGAAACCTAAGCTTAGCTTGTGTTCTCAGACTTTTGTCGTCAGACTACTGGCCCACAAGCCCTCCAGTTTGGCAATCCAGAACTACAATGCCGCACTCTGCATGCCCGCCAGAAGAAAAACATTGTCCTCTGGGGCTATCTAGTAACCCCAAATGAGGATCAACCTGCACCGACCTTGGCTGTACCCCAAATACATAGGCTGACCAGGGCACTAATGCCCTTTCTGACACAGCCTGAGCCTGGACCCCCTGGCCCCTCCCAGACAGCTGGCCGCACACTGAGCACATGGAGCCGCCATGGCCTTAGGTCGTCATCTCTTCCCAACCTCGGCTTTCAGGTTTCAGAACCTAGACCTTATCTCCAAACACTGCCCGGGGTTGAAGGTGATGCTGAAATCAGAACTCCTTCCCCATGGCAAGAAACCTTGTGGTTAGCATGTTGTCCAACGTTCAGTGTAGTTGAAACCAGTGTGGCCCATGAAGCCCCGCCCATGCTCGCGGGCCACATAGGTCACAAACACACATTGTGACCCTCAGGCTGAGCCCAGTCCTCAAGTAAGGCCACTCAGTGGCTGGATGAAGAGACAGCATATTGGGCCTGCCATTCCACTAGGCCCCAATTTTTTCCCATAGTTCTGGTTGTTCCTTCAGTCTTCCCCACGGCTTAGCTTTGGAATTCCTCTTTTGGTGGGACAGCTGAGGTAACAAAACTGAAATGAGTCATCCCATCCCACAGATTGACGAAAAGCAATTGGGAATCGGGCCAAATTCTCAGAGAGGAAGATTCGTCCACGGCCCATGAGGCCTCCCCAACATTCCACGGCCATCGCTGTACAAAATCCAGAGACAAAAGCCTGAGCAAGCGCCTCAGACTCGCACTTTCTTCATATCCTGAAGAGTTCTTCTCATGGTTTGTAGATCGGGCCTGCCATACCTACGTCCCCAAACCTAAGCTGAGTTTGTGTTTTCAGACTTCTGTCCTCAAAGTCTTGGGCCACACACTCTCCAGGCTGGGCCCCTGGAGCCACACATTAGGACTGTGCCTACCAATCCATGGGAATTCTGCCCATTCCATGGTCCAAAATCGTACAAATTAGGAGAAACCTCCAAAGTCCCTGAGGCCATCCCAATAGTGTAGGTCGCCCGGAACAAACAAGGGCTGTCTGACACCAGCTGATAATCGACCTCCACTCATACCATAGATGGATGTCCCCAGAGAAGAAGATTGAACCAGACAGGACCCTAGGCCATAATAGGATCCATTTCTTTGGGTTAGAGGCATGTGTCCTCAAAAGCCTGATTCCAATACGAGCATAGGGGTTTTCCTGAGACACCCAGTAGAACTCATCTCGTCTCCACAAGGAAACCTGTGCATGGGAGCCATGTCCAAAGCTTAGGAGAGTACTTCAGGGTCCCGGAGCCACCACCCCATTCCAAGGCCCTCATGGACACAAAAACACATTAGGACCCATCCTCAGGAAAGTCCATTTCAACTCAGCCACCCCGGTTGTCCCGGCAGAGCCATCAGATCTAAACTGTCTTGTTGCTAGGAGACAATTGGAATGCGAGGCGGGCTTCCCAGGCATCCATCCGCGAACGGTGCTCTGGAGTCATTCCATATGGGATGTCCTGGAGCTGTCCAAGAGGTCTCAATTGTCCCGCAGTAGGAATCCTTGAAGGGGGCATCCCACAACTCCCAACGTGGGAAAACCTTAATGGACTCGAGATTCCGCTCCCTTCATGAAGCGGCCGTCATGCACAGAAACTCCAACCTGAGCCAACGTCTGATCCTCGCCCTGACTTCAGATGCATGAGATATTGGTTCAGATCTGCAGGGGGTACCTGCCGTGCCCTCGCCCTGAAATCCAAGTCTAGCTTGTCTTCTCAGACTTCCGTCCTCACACTCCTGGCCCCGAAGCCCTCAAGTTTGGCAATTCCGGACCCACAATGCAGCACTCTGCCTGCCCTCTAGAAAAAAAATTATTGCCTCATGAGGTGTCCAGGCACCCTAAATGAGGGTAAACCTACTCAGCACTCGACTCTACCCAAATTATATAGTCTAACCTGGGCACTAATGCACTGTCGAACACAACCTGAGCCCGGACCTCCTGACCAACACCCAGAAAGCTGACCGCACACTGAGCACATAAAACCCGCCATGGCTTTAGGTCATCATCTCTTCCCTACCTCAGTTTTCAGCTTCATAACCGAGACCTTATCTCCAATCACTGCCCAGGGGTGAGTGTGATGGAGAAATCAGAACTCCTCCTTACCCATGGCAAGAACCCTTGTGGTTGGCACGTTGTCCAACGTTCAGTGTAGGAGAAATCAGCATTCACCCTGAGGACCCGCCCATTCTTGAGTGTTACGAGGGCATACACACGCATTGAGACCCTCAGCATGAGTCCTGTCCTCTAGTAAGTCCTCTCCTAGGCTGGACCATTAGATGTCATAATGGGCTTGACATGTCCCTAAGCCCCAATTTTTTACCAGATTTCTGATTGTCCAGTCGCCCCTCCTCAGGGCTCTACTCTTGAATCCCTCATTTGGTGGGACACCTGAGGTTAAATAATAAAACAACAACAACAACAACAACAACAACAAAAACGGACTTATTACAGCCCACAGAATGACCCCAAACTCTTTGGACGGGGCCAAACCACCAGAGAGTAAGACTAATCCATTTCCCATGAAGTCACCCAGAAATTCCACGACCATGAATGACACGATATCCAGAGCCAAAAACTAGATCAGGAGCCTCACACTCGCCCTTCTTTCAAATCCGGAAGAGTTCTCCTCATGGTCTGTAGATCAGTCCTGCCATACCTATGACCCGAAACATAAGCCGAGTTTGTGTTTTCAGACAATTGTCCAAACAGCCCTGGCCTACACAACCTACAGGCTCAGGCCCCTGGAGCCAAACCTGAGGACTGTACTTGCCCTCTCCAAGGGAATTGTGTGTGACCATTCCAATGGCCACAACCCTTCTAATAGGATAAACCTCCAAAGTCCCTGATCCATCTCAATAGTGGTGGCTTCCCAGGAAAAACAGGGGCAATCTGAGCCCAACTGAGCACCTACCTGCACTCAGACCCATAGACAGATGTCCCCATGGGTAAAAAGGAAAGAACAGGCCCCTAGGCACTAATCAGATCCATTGCTCTGGTTTCCAGGCATCTCTACTCAGAGGCCTGGATTTCAAAAGCAGCATCTAGCTGTTTCTTGCCTCACCCATCAGAAAACATCTCATCTACACATGGGAAACTGGCACGTTGGAGCTGTGTCAAAGCTTCAGTTTAGGTGAAACCTTAAGGGCCCCAGTGCCACCGCTTCATTCCAAGGTCTCCATAGACACAAAAGCACGTTAGGACCCATCCCCAGGGGTGTCCAATTCAACTCAGCGTCCTCAGTTGCTCCCCACAGATCCGGGAGATCTAACCTGTCTTGTTGCTAGGAGACAATTGGAATGCGAGGTGGGCTACTCAGCCATCTATCCTTAGAACCCTGCTCAGAATCATTGGCCTGGAGCCAAACAACAGGTCTCAATTGTCCTGCAGAAGACTCTCTGCAGTTTGGAGCTTCTCACAACTACCATCGTGGGAAAACACCCATGGCCTCGTGATGCCCACCCCCATTCATGAAGGGGCCATCAGGGACAGAAACTCCAACCTGAGCGATCGTCTAATCCTTGCCCCGACTTCAGACGCACGAGATCTCGATTCAGGTCTGTAGATTGTGCCTGCCATATCCTCACCCAGAAACCTAAGCCTAGCTTGTGTTCTTAGACATTTGTCTTCAGACTACTGGCCCACAAGCCCTCCAGTTTGGCAATCCAGAACTACAATGCAGCACTCTGCCGGCCCTCCAGAAGAAAAACATTGTCCTCTGGGGCTACCCAGTAACCCCAAATGAGGATCAACCTGCACCGACCTTGGCTGTACCCCAAATACATAGGCTGACCAGGGCACTAATGCCCTTTCTGACACAGCCTGAGCCTGGACCCCCTGGCCCCTCCCAGACAGCTGGCCACACACTGAGCACATCGAGCTGCCATGGCCTTATTTCGTCATCTCTTCCCAACATCAGTTTTCAGGTTTCAGAACCTAGACCTTATCTCCAATCACTGCCCAGGGTTGAAGGTGATGCAGAAATCAGAACTCCTTCCCCATGGCAAGAAACCTTGTGGTTGGCATGTTGTCCAACGTTCAGTGTAGTTGAAACCAGTGTGGCCCATGAGTCCCGGCCCTTGCTCGCAGGCCACCTTGGTCACAAACACACATTGTGACCCTCAGGCTGAGCCCAGTCCTCAAGTAAGGCCAATCAGTGGCTGGATGAATAGATAGCATATTGGGCTTGCCATGCCCCTAGGCCCCAATTTTTAACCATAGTTCAGGTTGTCCCTTCAGTCTTACCCACGGCTTGGCTTTGGAATTCCTCTTTTGGTTGGACACCTGAGGTAACAAAACTGAAATGAGTCCTCCCATCCCACAGATTGACGAAAAGCAATTGGGAATCGGGCCAAATTCTCAGAGAGGAAGATTCGTCCATGGCCCATGAGGCCTCCCTGACATTCCACGGCCATCGCTGATACAAAATCCAGATACAAAAGCCTGAGCAAGCGCCTCAGACTCGCACTTTCTTCATATCCTGAAGAGTTCTGCTCATGGTTTGTCGATCAGGCCTGCCATACCTACGTCCCCAAACCTAAGCTGAGTTTGTGTTTTCAGACATCTGTCGTCAATATCTTGCGCCACACACCCTCCAGGCTGGGCACCTTGCGCCACACATTAGGACTGTGCCTACCAATCCATGGGAATTCTGCCCATTCCATGGTTCAAAATCGTATAAATTAGGAGAAACCTCCAAAGTCCCTGAGGCCATCCCAATAGTGTAGGTCGCCCGGAACAAACAAGGGCTGTCTGACACCAGCTGATAATCGACCTCCACTCACACCATAGATGGATGTCCCCAGAGAAGAAAATTGAACAAGACAGGTCCCTAGGCCATAATAGGATCCATTGCTTTGGGTTACAGGCATGTGTCCTCAAAAGCCTGATTCCAATACGAGCATAGGGGTTTTCCTGAGGCACCCATCAGAACTCATCTCGTCTCCACAAGGAAACCTCTGCATGGGAGCCATGTCCAAAGCTGAGGAGAGTACTTCAGAGTCCTGGTGCCACCGCCCCATTCCAAGGCCCTCATGGACACAAAAACACATTAGGACCCATCCTCAGGAAAGTCCATTTCAACTCAACCACCCCGGTTGCTCCCGCAGAGCCATCAGATCTATACTGTCTTGTTGCTAGGAGACAATTGGAATGCGAGGCGGGCTTCCCAGGCATCCATCCGCGAACGGTGCTCTGGAGTCATTCCATATGGGATGTCCTGGAGCTGTCCAACAGGTCCCAATTGTACCACAGAAGGAATCCTTGAAGGGGGCATCTAACAACTCCCAACGTGGGAAAACCTCAATGGCCTCTAGATTCCGCTCCCTTTATAAAGCGGCCGTCATGCTCAGAAACTCCAACCTGAGCCAACGTCTGATACTCGCCCTGACTTCAGATGCATGAGATATTGGTTCTGATCTGCATGGGGTACCTGCCGTGCCCTCGCCCTGAAACCCAAGTCTAGCTTGTCTTCTCAGACTTCCGTCCTCACACTCCTGGCCCCGAAGCCCTCAAGTTTGGCAATTCCGGACCCACAATGCAGCACTCTGCCTGCCCTCTAGAAAAAAAATTATTGCCTCATGAGCTGCCCACGCACCTTAAATGAGGGTAAACCTACACAGCACTCGACTTTACCCAAATTATATAGTCTAACCTGGGCACTAATGCACTGTCGAACACAACCTGAGCCCGGACCTCCTGACCAACACCCAGAAAGCTGACCGCACACTGAGCACATAAAACCCGCCATGGCTTTAGGTCATCATCTCTTCCCTACCTCAGTTTTCAGCTTCAGAAACGAGACCTTATCTCCAATCACTGCCCAGGGGTGAGTGTGATGGAGAAATCAGAACTCCTCCTTACCCATGGCAAGAACCCTTGTGGTTGGCACGTTGTCCAACATTCAGTGTAGGAGAAACCAGCATTCACCCTGAGGACCCACCCATTCTTGAGTGTTACGAGGGCATACACACGCATTGAGACCCTCAGCATGAGTCCTGTCCTCCAGTAAGTCCTCTCAGTGGCTGGACCACTAGATGTCATAATGAGCTTGACATGTCCCTAAGCCCCAATTTTTACCAGATTTCTGATTGTCCAGTCGCCCCTCCTCAGGGCTCTAATCTGGAATCCCTCATTTGGTGGGACACCTGAGGTTAAAAAAGAAAACAACAACAACAACAAAAAAAAAAAAAACGGACTTCTTCCAGCCCACAGAATGTCCCCAAACTCTTTGGACGGGGCCAAACCACCAGAGAGTAAGACTCGTCCATTCCCCATGAAGTCACCCAGAAATTCCACGACCATGAGTGACACGATATCCAGAGCCAAAAACTTGAGCAGGAGCCTCACGCTCGCCCTTCTTTCAAATCCCGAAGAGTTCTCCTCATGGTCTGTAGATCAGTCCTGCCATACCTATGACCTGAAACATAAGCCGAGTTTGTGTTTTCAGACAACTGTCCAAACAGCCCTGGCCTACACAACCTACAGGCTCAGGCCCCTGGAGCCAAACCTGAGGACTGTACTTGCCCTCTCCAAGGGAATTGTGTGTGCCCATTCCAATGGCCACAACCCTTCTAATAGGATAAACCTCCAAAGTCCCTGATCCATCTCAATAGTGGTGGCTTCCCAGGAAAAACAGGGGCAATCTGAGCCCAACTGAGCACCTACCTGCACTCAGACCCATAGACAGATGTCCCCAGAGGTAAAAAGGAAATAACAGGCCCCTAGGCACTAATCAGATCCATTGCTTTGGTTTCCAGGCATTTCTCCTCAGAGGCCTCGATTTCAAAAGCAGCATATAGCTGTTTCTTGACTCACCCATCAGAAAACACCTCATCTACACATGGGAAACTTGCACGTTGGAGCTGTGTCAAAGCTTCAGTTTAGGAGAAACCTTAAGGTCCCCAGTGCCACCGCTTCATTCTAAGGTCTCCATAGACACAAAAGCACGTTAGGACCCATCCCCAGGGGTGTCCAATTCAACTCAGCGTCCTCGGTTGCTCCCCACAATCCAGGAGATCTAACCTGTTTTGTTGCTAGGAGGCAATTGGAATGCGAGGTGGGCTACTCAGCCATCCATCCTTAGAACCCTGCTCAGAATCATTGGCCTGGAGCCAAACAACAGGTCTCAATTGTCCTGCAGAAGACTCTCTGCAGTTTGGAGCTTCTCACAACTCCCATCGTGGGAAAACCCCCATGGCCTCGTGATGACCACCCCCATTCATGAAGGGGCCATCAGACCAGAAACTCCAACCTGAGCGATCGTCTAATCCTTGCCCTGACTTCAGATGCACGAGATCTCGATCAGGTCTGTAGATTGTGCCTGCCATATCCTCACCTCGAAACCTAAGCCTAGCTTGTGTTCTTAGACATTTGTCGTCAGACTACTGGCCCACAAGCCCTTCAGTTTGGCAATCCAGAACTACAATGCAGCACTCTGCCGGCCCTCCAGAAGAAAAACATTGTCCTCTGGGGCTACCCAGTAACCCCAAATGAGGATCAACCTGCACCGACCTTGGCTGTACCCCAAATACATAGGCTGACCAGGGCACTAATGCCCTTTCTGACACAGCCTGAGCCTGGACCCCCTGGCCCCTCCCAGACAGCTGGCCACACACTGAGCACATCGAGCTGACATGGCCTTATTTCGTCATCTCTTCCCAACATCAGTTTTCAGGTTTCAGAACCTAGACCTTATCTCCAATCACTGCCCAGGGTTGAAGGTGATGCAGAAATCAGAACTCCTTCCCCATGGCAAGAAACCTTGTGGTTGGCATGTTGTCCAACGTTCAGTGTAGTTGAAACCAGTGTGGCCCATGAGTCCCGGCCCATGCTCGCAGGCCACATTGGTCACAAACACACATTGTGACCCTCAGGCTGAGCCCAGTCCTCAAGTAAGGCCAATCAGTGGCTGGATGAAGAGATAGCATATTGGGCTTGCCATGCCCCTAGGCCCCAATTTTTAACCATAGTTCAGGTTGTCCCTTCAGTCTTACCCACGGCTTGACTTTGGAATTCCTCTTTTGGTTGGACACCTGAGGTAACAATACTGAAATGAGTCCTCCCATCCCACAGATTGACGAAAAGCAATTGGGAATCGGGCCAAATCCTCAGAGAAGAAGATTCATCCATGGCCCATGAGGCCTCCCTGACATTCCACGGCCATCGCTGATACAAAATCCAGATACAAAAGCCTGAGCAAGCGCCTCAGACTCGCACTTTCTTCATATCCTGAAGAGTTCTGCTCATGGTTTGTCGATCAGGCCTGCCATACCTACGTCCCCAAACCTAAGCTGAGTTTGTGTTTTCAGACATCTGTCGTCAATATCTTGCGCCACACACCCTCCAGGCTGGGCACCTTGCGCCACACATTAGGACTGTGCCTACCAATCCATGGGAATTCTGCCCATTCCATGGTTCAAAATCGTATAAATTAGGAGAAACCTCCAAAGTCCCTGAGGCCATCCCAATAGTGTAGGTCGCCCGGAACAAACAAGGGCTGTCTGACACCAGCTGATAATCGACCTCCACTCAGACCATAGATGGATGTCCCCAGAGAAGAAAATTGAACAAGACAGGACCCTAGGCCATAATAGGATCCATTGCTTTGGGTTACAGGCATGTGTCCTCAAAAGCCTGATTCCAATACGAGCATAGGGGTTTCCCTGAGGCACCCATCAGAACTCATCTCGTCTCCACAAGGAAACCTGTGCATGGGAGCCATGTCCAAAGCTTAGGAGAGTACCTCAGAGTCCTGGTGCCACCGCCCCATTCCAAGGCCCTCATGGACACAAAAACACATTAGGACCCATCCTCAGGAAAGTCCATTTCAACTCAACCACCCCGGTTGCTCCCGCAGAGCCATCAGATCTATACTGTCTTGTTGCTAGGAGACAATTGGAATGCGAGGCGGGCTTCCCAGGCATCCATCCGCGAACGGTGCTCTGGAGTCATTCCATATGGGATGTCCTGGAGCTGTCCAACAGGTCCCAATTGTACCACAGAAGGAATCCTTGAAGGGGGCATCTAACAACTCCCAACGTGGGAAAACCTCAATGGCCTCTAGATTCCACTCCCTTTATGAAGCGGCCGTCATGCTCAGAAACTCCAACCTGAGCCAACGTCTGATACTCGCCCTGACTTCAGATGCATGAGATATTGGTTCAGATCTGCATGGGGTACCTGCCGTGCCCTCGCCCTGAAACCCAAGTCTAGCTTGTCTTCTCAGACTTCCGTCCTCACACTCCTGGCCCCGAAGCCCTCAAGTTTGGCAATTCCGGACCCACAATGCAGCACTCTGCCTGCCCTCTAGAAAAAAAATTATTGCCTCATGAGCTGCCCACGCACCTTAAATGAGGGTAAACCTACACAGCACTCGACTTTACCCAAATTATATAGTCTAACCTGGGCACTAATGCACTGTCGAACACAACCTGAGCCCGGACCTCCTGACCAACACCCAGAAAGCTGACCGCACACTGAGCACATAAAACCCGCCATGGCTTTAGGTCATCATCTCTTCCCTACCTCAGTTTTCAGCTTCAAAACCGAGACCTTATCTCCAATCACAGCCCAGGGGTGAGTAAGATGGAGAAATCAGAACTCCTCCTTACCCATGGCAAGAACCCTTGTGGTTGGCACGTTGTCCAACATTCAGTGTAGGAGAAACCAGCATTCACCCTGAGGACCCGCCCATTCTTGAGTGTTACGAGGGCATACACACGCATTGAGACCCTCAGCATGAGTCCTGTCCTCCAGTAAGTCCTCTCAGTGGCTGGACCACTAGATGTCATAATGGGCTTGACATGTCCCTAAGCCCCAAATTTTACCAGATTTCTGATTGTCCAGTCGCCCCTCCTCAGGGCTCTAATCTGGAATCCCTCATTTGGTGGGACACCTGAGGTTAAAAAAGAAAACAACAACAACAACAAAAAAAAAAAAAAACGGACTTCTTCCAGCCCACAGAATGTCCCCAAACTCTTTGGACGGGGCCAAACCACCAGAGAGTAAGACTCGTCCATTCCCCATGAAGTCACCCAGAAATTCCACGACCATGAGTGACACGATATCCAGAGACAAAAACTTGAGCCGGAGCCTCACACTCGCCCTTCTTTCAAATCCCGAAGAGTTCTCCTCATGGTCTGTAGATCAGTCCTGCCATACCTATGACCCGAAACATAAGCCGAGTTTGTGTTTTCAGACAACTGTCCAAACAGCCCTGGCCTACACAACCTACAGGCTCAGGCCCCTGGAGCCAAACCTGAGGACTGTACTTGCCCTCTCCAAGGGAATTGTGTGTGCCCATTCCAATGGCCACAACCCTTCTAATAGGATAAACCTCCAAAGTCCCTGATCCATCTCAATAGTGGTGGCTTCCCAGGAAAAACAGGGGCAATCTGAGCCCAACTGAGCACCTACCTGCACTCAGACCCATAGACAGATGTCCCCAGAGGTAAAAAGGAAATAACAGGCCCCTAGGCACTAATCAGATCCATTGCTTTGGTTTCCAGGCATCTCTCCTCAGAGGCCTCGATTTCAAAAGCAGCATATAGCTGTTTCTTGACTCACCCATCAGAAAACACCTCATCTACACATGGGAAACTTGCACGTTGGAGCTGTGTCAAAGCTTCAGTTTAGGAGAAACCTTAAGGTCCCCAGTGCCACCGCTTCATTCTAAGGTCTCCATAGACACAAAAGCACGTTAGGACCCATCCCCAGGGGTGTCCAATTCAACTCAGCGTCCTCGGTTGCTCCCCACAATCCAGGAGATCTAACCTGTTTTGTTGCTAGGAGGCAATTGGAATGCGAGGTGGGCTACTCAGCCATCCATTCTTAGAACCCTGCTCAGAATCATTGGCCTGGAGCCAAACAACAGGTCTCAATTGTCCTGCAGAAGACTCTCTGCAGTTTGGAGCTTCTCACAACTCCCATCGTGGGAAAACCCCCATGGCCTCGTGATGACCACCCCCATTCATGAAGGGGCCATCAGACCAGAAACACCAACCTGAGCGATCGTCTAATCCTTGCCCTGACTTCAGATGCACGAGATCTCGATCAGGTCTGTAGATTGTGCCTGCCATATCCTCACCTCGAAACCTAAGCCTAGCTTGTGTTCTTAGACATTTGTCGTCAGACTACTGGCCCACAAGCCCTCCAGTTTGGCAATCCAGAACTACAATGCAGCACTCTGCCGGCCCACCAGAAGAAAAACATTGTCCTCTGGGGCTACCCAGTAACCCCAAATGAGGATCAACCTGCACCGATTTTGGCTGTACCCCAAGGTACAGGGCACTAATGCCCTTTCTGACACAGCATGAGCCTGGACCCCCTGGCCCCTCCCAAACAGTTGGCCGCACACTGAGCACATCTAGCCGCCATGGACTTAGGTCGTCATCTCTTCCCAAACGCGGTTTTCAGGTTTCAGAACCTAGACCTTATCTCCAAACACTGCCCAGGGTTGAAGGTGATACAGAAATCAGAACTCCTTCCCCATGACAGGAAACCTTGTGGTTGGCATGTTGTCCAACGTTCAGTGTAGTTGAAACCAGTGTGGCCCATGAGGCCCCGCCCATGCTCACGGGCCACATTGGTCACAAACACACATTGTGACCCTCAGGCTGAGCCCAGTCCTCAAGTAAAGCCACTCAGTGGCTGGATGAAGAGATAGCATATTGGGCTTGCCATGCCCCTTGGCCCCAATTTTTATCCATAGTTCGGGTTGTCCCTTCAGTCTTCCCCACGGCTTGGCTTTGGAATTCCTCTTTTGGTGGGACACCTGAGGTAACAAAACTGAATAAGTCCTCCCATCCCACAGATTGACGAAAAGCAATTGGCAATCGGGCCAAATCCTCAGAGAGGAAGATTCGTCCATGGTCCATGAGGCCTCCCCGACATTCCACGGCCATCGCTGATACAAAATCCAGAGACAAAAGCCTGAGCAAGCGCCTCAGACTCGCACTTTCTTCATATCCTGAAGAGTTCTGCTCATGGTTTGTCGATCAGGCCTGCCATACCTACGTCCCCAATCCTAAGCTGAGTTTGTGTTTTCAGACATCTGTCCTCAAAGTCTTGGGCCACACACCCTCCAGGCTGGACACCTGGCGCCACACATTAGGACTGTGCCTACCAATCCATGGGAATTCTGCCCATTCCATGGTTCAAAATCGTACAAATTAGGAGAAACCTCCAAAGTCCCTGAGGCCATCCCAATAGTGTAGGTCGCCCGGAACAAACAAGGGCTGTCTGACACCAGCTGATAATCGACCTCCACTCAGACCATAGATGGATGTCGCCAGAGAAGAAGATTGAACAAGACAGGACCCTAGGCCATAATAGGATCCATTGCTTAGGGTTACAGGAATGTGTCCTCAAAAGCCTGATTCCAATACAAGCATAGGGGTTTTCCTGAGGCACCCATCAGAACTCATCTCGTCTCCTCAAGGAAACCTCTGCATGGGAGCCATGTCCAAAGCTTAGGAGAGTACTTCAGAGTCCCGGTGCCACCGCCCCATTCCAAGGCCCTCATGGACACAAAAACACATTAGGACCCATCCTCAGGAAAGTCCATTTCAACACAGCCACCCCGGTTGCTCCCGCAGAGCCATCAGATCTATACTGTCTTGTTGCTAGGAGACAATTGGAATGCGAGGCGGGCTTCCCAGGCATCCATCCGCGATCGGTGCTCTGGAGTCATTCCATATGGGATGTCCTGGAGCTGTCCAACAGGTCCCAATTGTCCCACAGAAGGAATCCTTGAAGGGGGCATCTAACAACTCCCAACGTGGGAAAACCTCAATGGCCTCGAGATTCCGCTCCCTTTATGAAGCGGCCGTCATGCTCAGAAACTCCAACCTGAGCCAACGTCTGATGCTCGCCCTGACTTCAGATGCATGAGATATTGGTTCAGATCTGCAAGGGGTACCTGCCGTGCCCTCGCCCTGAAACCCAAGTCTAGCTTGTCTTCTCAGACTTCCGTCCTCACACTCCTGGCCCCGAAGCCCTCAAGTTTGGCAATTCCGGACCCACAATACAGCACTCTACCTGCCCTCTAGAAAAAAAATTATTGCCTCATGAGCTGCCCAGGCACCTTAAATGAGGGTAAACCTACACAGCACTCGACTTTACCCAAATTATATAGTCTAACCTGGGCACTAATGCACTGTCGAACACAACCTGAGCCCGGACCTCCTGACCAACACCCAGAAAGCTGACCGCACACTGAGCACATAAAACCCGCCATGGCTTTAGGTCATCATCTCTTCCCTACCTCAGTTTTCAGCTTCAGAACCGAGACCTTATCTCCAATCACTGCCCAGGGGTGAGTGTGATGGAGAAATCAGAACTCCTCCTTACCCATGGCAAGAACCCTTGAGGTTGGCACGTTGTCCAACGTTCAGTTAGGAGAAACCAGCATTCACCCTGAGGCCCCGCCCATTCTTGAGTGTTACGAGGGCATACACACGCATTGAGACCTTCAGCATGAGTCCTGTCCTCTAGTAAGTCCTCTCAGTGGCTGGACCATTAGATGTCATAATGGGCTTGACATGTCCCTAAGCCCCAATTTTTTACCAGATTTCTGATTGTCCAGTCGCCCCTCCTCAGGGCTCTAATCTGGAATCCCTCATTTGGTGGGACACCTGAGGTTAAAAAAGAACACAACAACAACAAAAAAAAAAAAAAACAAAAAAAAAAAAACAAAAAAAAACGGACTTCTTCCAGCCCACAGAATGACCCCAAACTCTTTGGACGGGGCCTAACCACCAGAGAGTATGACTCGTCCATTCCCCATGAAGACACCCAGAAATTCCACGACCATGAGTGACACGATATCCAGAGACAAAAACTTGAGCAGGAGCCTCACAGTCGCCCTTCTTTCAAATCCCGAAGAGTTCTCCTCATGGTCTGTAGATCAGTCTTGCCATACCTATGACCCGAAACATAAGCCGAGTTTGTGTTTTCAGACAACTGTCCAAACAGCCCTGGCCTACACAACCTACAGGCTCAGGCCCCTGGAGCCAAACCTGAGGACTGTACTAGCCCTCTCCAAAGGAATTGTGTGTGCCCATTCCAAAGGCCACAACCCTTCTATTAGGATAAACCTCCAAAGTCCCTGATCCATCTCAATAGTGGTGGCTTCCCAGGAAAAACAGGGGCAATCTGAGCCCAACTGAGCACCTACCTGCACTCAGACCCATAGACAGGTGTCCCCAGAGGTAAAAAGGAAAGAACAGGCCCCTAGGCACTAATCAGATCCATTGCTTTGGTTTCCAGGCATCTCTCCTCAGAGGCCTGGATTTCAAAAGCAGCATATAGCTGTTTCTTGACTCACCCATCAGAAAACATCTCATCTACACATGGGAAACTTGCACGTTGGAGCTGTGTCAAAGCCTCTGTTTAGGAGAACACTTTAGGGCCCCAGTGCCACCGCTTCATTCCAAGGTCTCCATAGACACAAAAGCACGTTAGGACCCATCGCCAGGGATGTCCATTTCAACTCAGCGTCCTCGGTTGCTCCCCACAGATCATGATATCTAACCTGTCTTGTTGCTAGGTGACAATTGGAATGCGAGGTGGGCTACCCAGCCATCCATTCTTAGAACCCTGCTCAGAATCATTGGCCTGGAGCCAAACAACAGGTCTCAATTGTCCTGCAGAGGACTGTCTGCTGTTTGGAGCTTCTCACAACTCTCATCGTGGAAAAACCCCTATGGCCTCTTGATGCCCCCCCCATTCATGAAGGGGCCATCAGGGACAGAAACTCCAACCTGAGCGATCCTCTGATCCTCGCCCTGACTTCAGATGCACGAGATCTCGATTCAGGTCTGTAGATTGTGCCTGCCATGGCCTCACCCAGAAACCTAAGCCTAGCTTGTGTTCTCAGACTTTTGTCGTCAGACTACTGGCCCACAAGCCCTCCAGTTTGGCATTCCAGAAATACAATGCAGCACTCTGCCGGCCCTCCAGAAGAAAAATATTGTCCTCTGGGGTTACCCAGTAATCCCAAATGAGGATCAACCTGCACCGAACTTGGCTGTACTCCAAATACATAGGCTGACCAGGGAACTAATGCCCTTTCTGACACAGCCTGAGCCTGGACTCCCTGTCCCCTCCCAGACAGCTGGCCGCACACTGAGCACATCGAGCTGCCATGGCCTTAGCTGGTCATCTCTTCCCAACAACAGTTTTCATGTTTCAGAACCTAGACCTTATCTCCAATCACTGCCCAGGGTTGAAGGTGATGCAGAAATCAGAACTCCTTCCCCATGGCAAGAAACCTTTTGGTTCGCATGTTGTCCAACGTTCAGTGTAGTTGAAACCAGTGTGGCCCATGAGGCCCGGCCCATGCTCGCAGGCCACATTAGTCACAAACACACATTGTGACCCTCAGGCTGAGCCCAGTCCTCAAGTAAGGCCACTCGATGGCTGGATGAAGAGATAGCATATTGGGCTTGCCATGCCCCTAGGCCCCAATATTTAACCATAGTTCAGGTTGTCCCTTCAGTCTTCCCCATGGCTTGGCTTTGGAATTCTTCTTTTGGTTGGACAACTGAGGTAACAAAACTGAAATGAGTCCTCCCATCCCACAGATTGACGAAAAGCCATTGGGAATCGGGCCAAATCCTCAGAGAGGAAGATTCGTCCATGGCCCATGAGGCCTCCCCGACATTTCACGTCCATCGCTGATACAAAATCCAGAGACAAAAGCCTGAGCAAGCGCCTCAGACTCGCACTTTCTTCATATCCTGAAGAGTTCTGCTCATGGTTTGTCGACCGGGCCTGCCATACCTACGTCCCCAATCCTAAGCTGAGTTTGTGTTTTCAGACTTCTGTCCTCAAAGTCTTGGGCCACACACCCTCCAGGCTGGGCCCCTGGAGCCACACATTAGGACTGTGCCTACCAATCCATGGGAATTCTGCCCATTCCATGGTTCAAAATCGTACAAATTAGGAGAAACCTCCAAAGTCCCTGAGGCCATCCCAATAGTGTAGGTCGCCCGGAACAAACAAGGGCTGTCTGACAACAGCTGATAATCGACCTCCACTCATACCATAGATGGATGTCCCCAGAGAAGAAGATTGAACCAGACAGGACCCTAGGCCATAATAGGATCCATTGCTTTGGGTTACAGGCATGTGTCCTCAAAAGCCTGATTCCAATACGAGCATAGGGGTTTTCCTGAGGCACCCATCAGAACTCATCTCGTCTCCACAAGGAAACCTGTGCATGGGAGCCATGTCCAAAGCTTAGGAGGGTACTTCAGGGTCCCGGTGCCACCGCCCCATTCCAAGGCCCTCATGGACACAAAAACACATTAGAACCCATCCTCAGGAAAGTCCATTTCAACTCAGCCACCCCGGTTGCTCCCGCAGAGCCATCAGATCTAAACTGTCTTGTTGCTAGGAGACAATAGGAATGCGAGGCGGGCTTCCCAGGCATCCATCCGCGATCGGTGCTCTGGAGTCATTCCATATGGGATGTCCTGGAGCTGTCCAACAGGTCTCAATTGTCCCGCAGAAGGAACCCTTGAAGGGGGCATCCCACAACTCCAAACGTGGGAAAACCTCAATGGCCTCGAGATTCCGCTCCCTTCATGAAGCGGCCGTCATGCACAGAAACTCCAACCTGATCCAAAGTCTGATCCTCGCCCTGACTTCAGATGCATGAGATATTGGTTCAGATCTGCAGGGGGTACCTGCCGTGCCCTCACCCTGAAACCCAAGTCTAGCTTGTCTTCTCAGACTTCCGTCCTCACACTCCTGGCCCCGAAGCCCTCAAGTTTGGCAATTCCGGACCCACAATGCAGCACCCTGCCTGCCCTCTAGAAATAAAATTATTGCCTCATGAGCTGTCCAGGCACCTTAAATGAGGATACACCTACACAGCACTCGACTTTACCCAAATTATATAGTCTAACCTGGGCACTAATGCACTGCCGAACACAACCTGAGCCCGGACCTCCTAACCAACACCCAGAAAGCTGACCACACACTGAGCACATAAAACCCGCCATGGCCTTAGGTCATCATCTCTTCCCTACCTCAGTTTTCAGGCTTCAGAACCGAGACCTTATCTCCAATCACTGCCCAGGAATGAGTGTGATGCAGAAATCAGTACTCCTCCTTACCCATGGCAAGAACCCTTGTGGTTGGCACGTTGTCCAAAGTTCAGTGTAGGAGAAAACAGCATTCACCCTGAGGCCCCGCCCATTCTTGAGTGCGACAAGGGCATACACACGCATTGTGACCATCAGCATGAGTCCTGTCCTCTAGTAAGTTTTCTCAGTGGCTGGATCATTACATGTCATAATGGGCTTTACATGTCCCTAGGCCCCAATTTTTAACCAGATTTCTGATTGTCCAGTCGCCCCTCCCCAGGGTTCTACTCTGGAATCCATCATTTGGTGGGACACCTGAGGTTAAACAAGAAAAAACAACAACAACAACAACAAAAAAAACGGACTTCTTCCAGCCCACAGAATGACCCCAAACTCTTTGGACGGGACCAAACCACCAGAGAGTAAGACTCGTCCATTTCCCATGAAGTCACCCAGAAATTCCACGACCATGAGTGACACGATATCCAGAGACAAAAACTTGAGCAGGAGCCTCACAGTCATCCCTCTTTCAAATCCCGAAGAGTTCTCCTCATGGTCTGTAGATCAGTCCTGCCTTACATATGACCCGAAACATAAGCCGAGTTTGTGTTTTCAGAAAACTGTCCAAACAGCCCTGGCCTACACAACCTACAGGCTCAGGCGCCTGGAGCCAAACCTGAGGACTGTACTAGCCCTCTCCAAGGGAATTGTGTGTGCCCATTCCAATGGCCACAACCCTTCTAATACGATAAACCTCCAAAGTCCCTGATCCATCTCAATAGTGGTGGCTCCCCAGGAAAACAGGGGCAATCTGAGCCCAACTGAGCACCTACCTGCACTCATTCCCATAGACAGATGTCCCCAGAAGTAAAAAGGAAAGAACAGGCCGCTAGGCACTAATCAGATCCATTGCTTTGGTTTCCAGGCATCTCTCCTCAGAGGCCTGGATTTCAAAAGCAGCATATAGCTGTTTCTTGACTCACCCATCAGAAAACATCTCATCTACACATGGGAAACTTGCACGTTGGAGCTTTGTCAAAGCCTCTGTTTAGGAGAACCCTTTAGGGCCCCAGTGCCACCGCTTCATTCCAAGGTCTCCATAGACACAAAAGCACGTAAGGACCCATCCCCAGGGGTGTCCATTTCAACTCAGCGTCCTCGGTTGCTCCCCACAGATCCATGATATCTAACCTGTCTTTTTGCTAGAGGACAATTGGAATGCGAGGTGGGCTACCCAGCCATCCATCCTTAGAACCCTGCTCAGAATCATTGGCCTGGAGCCAAACAACAGGTCTCAATTGTCCTGGAGAGGACTGTCTGCTGTTTGGAGCTTCTCACAACTCTCATCGTGGAAAAAGCCCCATGGCCTCTTGATGCCCCACCCCATTCATGAAGGGGCCATCAGGGACAGAAACTCCAACCTGAGCGATCATCTGATCCTCGCCCTGACTTCAGATGCACGAGATCTCGATTCAGGTCTGTAGATTGTGCCTGCCATGGCCTCACCCAGAAATCTAAGCCTAGCTTGTGTTCTCAGACTTTTGTCGTCAGACTACTGGCCCACAAGCCCTCCAGTTTGGCAATCCAGAAATACAATGCAGCACTCTGCCGGCCCAGCAGAAGAAAAATATTGTCCTCTGGGGTTACCCAGTAATCCCAAATGAGGATCAACCTGCACCGAACATGGCTGTACCCCAAATACATAGGCTGACCAGGGAATTAATGCCCTTTCTGACACAGCCTGAGCCTGGACCCCCTGGCCCCTCCCAGACAGCTGACCGCACACTGAGCACATCGAGCTGCCATGGCCTTAGTTCGTCATCTCTTCCCAACAACTGTTTTCAGGTTTCAGAACCTAGACCTTATCTCCAATCACTGCCCAGGGTTGAAGGTGATGCAGAAATCAGAACTCCTTCCCCATGGCAAGAAACCTTTTGGTTCGCATGTTGTCCAACGTTCAGTGTAGTTGAAACCAGTGTGGCCCATGAGACCCGGCCCATGCTCGCAGGCCACATTGGTCACAAACACACATTGTGACCCTCAGGCTGAGCCCAGTCCTCAAGTAAGGCCACTCGATGGCTGGATGAAGAGATAGCATATTGGGCTTGCCATGCCCCTAGCCCCCAATTTTTAACCATAGTTCAGGTTGTCCCTTCAGTCTTCCCCACGGCTTGGCTTTGGAATTCCTCTTTTGGTTGGACAACTGAGGAAAAAAAACTGAAATGAGTCCTCCCATCCCACAGATTGACGAAAAGCAATTGGGAATCGGGCCAAATCCTCAGAGAGGAAGATTCGTCCATGGCCCATGAGGCCTCCCCGACATTCCACGTCCATCGCTGATACAAAATCCAGAGACAAAAGCCTGAGCAAGCGCCTCAGACTCGCACTTTCTTCATATCCTGAAGATTTCTGCTCATGGTTTGTCGACCGGGCCTGCCATACCTACGTCCCCAAACCTAAGCTGAGTTTGTGTTTTCAGACTTCTGTCCTCAAAGTCTTGGGGCACACACCCTCCAGGCTGGGCCCCGGGAGCCACACATTAGGACTGTGCCTACCAATCCATGGGAATTCTGCCCATTCCATGGTCCAAAATCGTACAAATTAGGAGAAACCTCCAAAGTCCCTGAGGCCATCTCAATAGTGTAGGTCGCCCGGAACAAACAAGGGCTGTCTGACACCAGCTGATAATCGACCTCCACTCATACCATAGATGGATGTACCCAGAGAAGAAGATTGAACCAAACAGGACCCTAGGCCATAATAGGATCCATTGCTTTGGGTTACAGGCATGTGTCCTCAAAAGCCTGATTCCAATACGAGCATAGGGGTTTTCCAGAGGCACCCATCAGAACTCATCTCGTCTCCACAAGGAAACCTCTGCATGGGAGCCATGTCCAAAGCTTAGGAGAGTACTTCAGGGTCCCGGTGCCACCACCCCATTCCAAGGCCCTCATGGACACAAAAACACATTAGGACCCATCCTCAGGAAAGTCCATTTCAACTCAGCCACCCCAGTTGCTCCGGCAGAACCATCAGATCTAAACTGTCTTGTTGATAGGAGACAATTGGAATGCGAGGCGGGCTTCCCAGGCATCTATCCACGAACGGTGCTCTGGAGTCATTCCATATGGGATGTCCTGGAGCTGTCCAACAGGTCTCAATTGTCCCGCAGAAGGAATCCTAGAAGGGGTCATCCCACACCTCCCAACGTGGGAAAACCTCAATGGCCTCGAGATTCCGTTCCCTTCATGAAGCAGTCGTCATGCTAGAAAATCCAACCTGAGCCAACGTCTGATCCTCGCTCTGACTTCAGATGCATGAGATATTGGTTCAGATCTGCAGGGGGTACCTGCCGTGCCCTCGCCCTAAAAGCCAAGTCTAGCTTGTCTTCTCAGACTTCCGTCCTCACATTCCTGGCCCCGAAGCCCTCATGTTTGTCAATTCCGGACCCACAATGCAGCACTAAGCCTGCCCTCTAGAAAAAAAATTATTGCCTCATAGCTGCCCAGGCACCTTAAATGAGGGTAAACCTACACAGCACTCGACTTACCCAAATTATATAGTCTAACCTGGGCACTCATGCACTGCCGAACACAACCTGAGCCCGGACCTCCTGACCAACACCCAGAAAGCTGACCGCACACTGAGCACATAAAACCCAGCATGGCCTTAGGTATCATCTCTTCGCTACCTCAGTTTTCAGGCTTCAGAACCGAGACCTTATCTCCAATCACTGCCCAGGGGTGAGTGTGATGCAGAAATCAGAACTCCTCCTTACCCATGGCAGGAACCCTTGTGCTTGGCACGTTGTCCAACGTTCAGTGTAGGAGAAACATGCATTCACCCTGAGGCCCCGCCCATTCTTGAGTGTGACGAGGGCATACACACGCATTGTGACCCTCAGCATGAGTCCTGTCCTCTAGTAAGTCCTCTCCTTGGCTGGACCATTAGATGTCATAATGGGCTTGACATGTCCCTAGGCCCCAATTTTTAACCAGATTTCTGATTGTCCATTCGACCCTCCCCAGTGTTCTACTCTGGAATCCTCATTTAGTGGGACACTTGATGTTAAAAAAGAAAACAACAACAACAACAACAAAAAAAAAAAAAACGGACTTCTTCCAGCCCACAGAATGACCCCAAACTCTTTGGACGGGGCCAAACCACCAGAGAGTAAGACTCGTCCATTTCCCATGAAGTCACCCAGAAATTCCACGACCATGAGTGACACGATATCCAGAGAAAAAAACTGGAGCAGGAGCCTCACAGTCGCCCTTATTTCAAATCCCGAAGAGTACTCCTCATGGTCTGTAGATCAGTCCTGCCATACCTATGACCCGAAACATAAGCCGAGTTTGTGTTTTCAGACAACTGTCCAAACAGCCCTGGCCTACACAACCTACAGGCTCAGGCCCCTAGAGCCAAACCTGAGGACTGTACTTGCCCTCTCCAAGGGAATTCTGTGTGCCCATTCCAATGGCCACAACCCTTCTAATAGGATAAACCTCCAAAGTCCCTGATCCATCTCAATAGTGGTGGCTTCCCAGGAAAAACAGGGGCAATCTGAGCCCAACTGAGCACCTACCTGCACTCAGACCCATAGACAGATGTCTTCAGAGGTAAAAAGGAAAGAACAGGCCCCTAGGCACTAATCAGATCCATTGCTTTGGTTTCCAGGCATCTCTCCTCAGAGGCATGGATTTCTAAAGCAGCATATAGCTGTTTCTTGACTCACCCTTCAGAAAACATCTCATCTACACTGGGAAACTTGCACGTTGGAGCTGTGTCAAAGCCTCTGTTTAGGAGAACCCTTTAGGGCCCCAGTGCCACCGCTTCATTTCAAGGACTCCAAAAACACAAAAGCACATTAGGACCCATCCCCAGGGGTGTCCATTTCAACTCAGCGTCCTCGGTTGCTCCCCACAGATCCAGGATATCTAACCTGTCTTGTTGCTAGGAGACAATTGGAATGCGAGGTGGGCTACCCAGCCATCCATCCTTAGAACCCTGCTCAGAATCATTGGCCTGGAACCAAACAACAGGTCTCAATTGTTCTGCAGAAGACTCTCTGCAGTTTGGAGCTTCTCACAACTCCCATCGTGGGAAAACCCCCATGGCCGCGTGATGCCCCCCAATTCATGTAGGGGCCAACAGGGACAGAAACTCCAACCTGAGCGATCATCTGATCCTCGCCCTGACTTCAGATGCACGAGATCTCGATTCAGGTCTGTAGATTGTGCCTGCCGTGGCCTCATCCAGTAATCTAAGCCTAGCTTGTGTTCTCAGACTTTTGTCCTAAGACTACTGGCCCACAAGCCCTCCAGTTTGGCAATCCAGAACTACAATGCAGCACTCTGCCTGCCCTCCAGAAGAAATATATTGTCCACTGGGGCTACCCAGTAACCCCAAATGAGGATCAACCTGCACCGACCTTGGCTGAACCCCAAATACATAGGCTGACCAGGGCACTAATGCCCTTTCTGACACAGCCTGAGCCTGGACCCCCTGGCCCCTCCCAGACAGCTGGCCGCACACTGAGCACATCCATCCGCCTTGGCCTTAGGTCGTCATCACTTCCAAACCTCGGTTTTCAGGTTTCAGAACCTAGACCTTATCTCCAATCACTGCCCAGGTTGAAGGTGATGCAGAAATCAGAACTCCTTCCCCATGGCAAGAAACCTTATGGTTGGCATGTTTTCCAACTTTCAGTGTCGTTTAAACCAGTGTGGCCCATGGGGCCCCGCCCATGCTTGTGGGCCACATTGGTCACAAACACACATTGTAACCCTCAGGCTGAGCCCAGTCCTCAAGTAAGGCCACTCAGTGGCTGGATGAAGAGATAGTATATTGGGCTTCCCGTGCCCCTAGGCCCCAATTTTTAACCATAGTTCGGGTTGTCCCTTCAGTCTTCCCCACCGTTTGGCTTTGGAATTCCTCCTTTGGTGGGACAACTGAGGTATCAAACCTGAAAGGAGACCTCCCATCCCACCGATTGACGAAAAACAATTGGAAATCGGGACAAATCCTCAGAGAGGAAGATTCGTCCACGGCCCATGAGGCCTCCCCGACATTCCACGGCCATCGCTGATACAAAATCCAGAGACAAAAGCCTGAGCAAGCGCCTCAGACTCGCAATTTTTTCATATCCTGAAGAGTTCTTCTCATGGTTTGTAGATCGGGCCTGCCATACCTACGTCCCCAAACCTAAGCTGAGTTTGTGTTTTCAGACTTCTGTCCTCAAAGTCTTGGGCCACACACACTCCTGGCTGGGCCCCTGGAGCCACACATTAGGACTGTGCCTACCAATCCATGGGAATTCTGCCCATTCCATGGTCCAAAATCGTACAAATTCGGAAAAACCTCCAAAGTCCCTGAGGCCATCCCAATAGTGTAGGTCGCCCGGAACAAACAAGGGCTGTCTTACACCAGCTGATAATCTACCTCCAATCATACCATTGATGGATGTCCCCAGAGAAGAAGATTGAACCAGACAGGAACCTAGGCCATAATAGGATCCATTGCTTTGGGTTACAGGCATGTGTCCTCAAAAGCCTGATTCCAATACGAGCATAGGGGTTTTCCTGAGGCACCCATCAGAACTCATCTCGTCTCCACAAGGAAACCTGTGCATGGGAGCCATGTCCAAAGCTTAGGAGAGTACTTCAGGTTCCCGGTGCCACCGCCCCCTTCCAAGGACCTCATGGACACAAAAACACATTAGGACCCATCCTCAGGAAAGTCCATTTCAACTCAGCCACCCCGGTTGCTCCCGCAGAGCCATCAGATCTAAACTGTCTTGTTGCTAGGAGACAATAGGAATGCGAGGCGGGCTTCCCAGGCATCTATCCGCGAACGGTGCTCTGGAGTCATTCCATATGGGATGTCCTGGAGCTGTCCAACAGGTCTCAATTGTCCCGCAGAAGGAATCCTTGAAGGGGTCATCCCACAACTCCCAACGTGGGAAAACCTCAATGGCCTCGAGATTCCGCTCCATTCATGAAGCGGCCGTCATGCTCAGAAATACAACCTGAGCCAACGTCTGATCCTTGCCCTGGCTTCAGATGCATGTGATATTGGTTCAGATCTGCAGGGGTTACCTGCCGTGCCCTCGGCCTAAAACCCTAGTCTAGCTTGTCTTCTCAGACGTCCGTCCTCACACTCGTGGCCCCAAAGCCCTCAAGTTTAGCAAATCCGGACCCACAATGCAGCACTCTGCCTGCCCTCTAGAAAAAAAATTATTGCCTCATGAGCTGCCCAGGCACCTTAAATGAGGATAAACCTACACAGCACTCGACTTTACCCAAATTATATAGTATAACCTGGGCACTAATGCACTGTCGAACACAACCTGAGCCCGGACCTCCTGACCAACACCCAGAAAGCTGGCCGCACACTGAGCACATAAAACCCAGCATGGCCTTAGGTCATCATCTCTTCGCTACCTCAGTTTTCAGGCTTCAGAACCGAGACCTTATCTCCAATCACTGCCCAGAAGTGAGTGTGATGCAGAAATCAGAACTTCTCCTTACCCATGGCAAGAACCCTTGTGGTTGGCACGTTGTCCAACGTTCAGTGTAGGAGAAACCAGCATTCACCCTGAGGCCCCGCCCATTCTTGCGTGTTAGGAGGGCATACACACGCATTGAGACCCTCAGCATGAGTCCTGTTCTCTAGTAAGTCCTCTCAGTGGCTGGACCTTTAGATGTCATAATGGGCTTGACATGTCCCTAGGCCCCAATTTTTAACCAGATTCCTGATTGTCCAGTCGCCCCTCCCAGGGCTCTACTCTGGAATCCTCATTTGGTGGGACACCTGAGGTTAAAAAATAAAACAACAACAACAACAACAACAACAACAAAAAAACAGACTTCTTCCAGCCCACAGAATGACCCCAAACTCTTTGGACGGGGCCAAACCACCAGAGAGTAAGAATCGTCCATTTCCCATGAAGTCACCCAGAAATTCCACGACCATGAGTGACACGATATCCAGAGACAAAAACTTGAGCAGGAGCCTAACACTCGCCCTTCATTCAAATCCCGATGTGTTCTCCTCATGGTCTGTAGATCAGTCCTGCCATACCTATGACCCGAAACATAAGCCGAGTTTGTGTTTTCAGACAACTGTCCAAACAGCCCTGGCCTACACAACCTACAGGCTCAGGCCCCTGGAGCCAAACCTCAGGACTGTACTTGCCCTCTCCAAGGGAATTGTGTGTGCCCATTCCAATGGCCACAACCCTTCTAATAGGATAAACCTCCAAAGTCCCTGATGCATCTCAATAGTGGTGGCTTCCCAGGAAAAACAGGGGCAATCTGAGCCCAACTGAGCACCTACCTGCACTCAGACCCATAGACAGATGTCCCCAGAGGTAAAAAGGAAAGAACAGGCCCCTAGGCACTAATCAGATCCATTGTGTTGGTTTCCAGGCATCTCTTCTCAGAGGCCTGGATTTCTAAAGCAGCATATAGCTGTTTCTTGACTCACCCATCAGAAAACATCTCATCTACACATGGGAAACTTGCACGTTGGAGCTGTGTCAAAGCCTCTGTTTAGGAGAACCCTTTAGGGCCCCAGTGCCACCGCTTCATTCCAAGGTCTCCATAGACACAAAAGCACATTAGGACCCATCCCCAGGGGTGTCCATTTCAACTCAGCGTCCTCGGTTGCTCCCCACAGATCCAGGAGGTCTAACCTGTCTTGTTGCTAGGAGACAATTGGAATGCGAGGTCGGCTACCCAGCCATCCATCTTTAGGACCCTGCTCAGAATCATTGGCCTGGAGCCAAACAACAGGTCTCAATTGTCCTGCAGAAGACTCTCTGCAGTTTGGAGCTTCTCACAACTCCCATCGTGGGGAAACACCCAAGGCCTCGTGATGCCCCCCCATTCATGAAGCGTCCATCAGGGACAGAAACTCCAAACTGAGCGATCGTCTGATCCTCGCCCTGACTTCAGATGCACGAGATCTCGATTCAGGTCTGTAAATTTTGCCTGCCATGGCCTCACCCTGAAACCTAAGCCTAGCTTGTGTTCTCAGACTTTTTTCGTCAGACTACTGGCCCACAAGCCCTCCATTTTGGCAAACCAGAACTGCAATGCAGCACTCTGCCTGCCAACCAGAAGAAAAACTTTGTCCTCTGGGGCAACCCAGTAACCGCAAATGAGGATCAACCTGCACCGACCTTGGCTGTACCCCAAATACATAGGCTGACCAGGGCACTAATGCCCTTTCTGACACAGCCTGAGCCGGGACCCCCTGGACCCTCCCAGACAGCTGGCCGCACACTGAGCACATCGAGCCGCCGTGGACTTAGGTCGTCATCTCTTCCCAACCTCGGTTTTCAGGTTTCAGAACCTAGACCTTATCTCCAATCACTGCGCAGGGTTGAAGGTGATGCAGAGATCAGAACTCCTTCCCCATGGCAAGAAACCTTGTGGTTGGCATGTTGTCCAACGTTCAGTGTCGTTGAAACCAGTGTGGCCCATGAGGCCACGCCCATGCTCGCGGGCCACATTGGTCACAAACACACATTGTGAACCTCAGGCTGAGCCCAGTCCTCAAGTAAGGCCACTCAATGGCTGGATGAAGAGATAGCATATTGGGCTTGCCATGCCCCTAGGCCCCAATTTTTAACCATAGTTTGGGTTGTCCCTTCAGTCTTCTCCACGGCTTGGCTTTGGAATTCCTCTTTTGGTCGGACACCTGAGGTAACAAAACTGAAATGAGTCCTCCCATCCCACAGATTGATGAAAAGCAATTGGGAATCGGGCCAAATCCTCAGAGAGGTAGATTCGTCCATGGCCATGAGGCCTCCCCAACATTCCACGGCCATCGCTGATACAAAATCCAGAGACAAAGGCCTGAGCAAGCGCCTCAGACTTGCACTTTCTTCATATCCTGAAGAGTTCTTCTCATGGTTTGTAGATCGGGCCTGCCATACCTACATCCCCAAACCTAAGCTGAGTTTGTGTTTTCAGACTTCTGTCCTCAACGTCTTGGGCCACACACCCTCCAGGTTGCCCCTGAAGCCACACATTAGGACTGTGCCTACCAATCCATGAAAATTCTGCCCATTCCATGGTCCAAAATCGTACAAATTAGGAGAAACCTCCAAAGTCCCTGAGGCCATCCCAATAGTGTAGGTCGCCCGGAACAAACAAGGGCTGTCTGACAACAGCTGATAATCGACCTCCACTCATACCATAGATGGATGTCCCCAGAGAAGAAGATTGAACCAGACAGAACCTAGGCCATTATAGGATCCATTGCTTTGGGTTACACGCATGTGTCCTCAAAAGCCTGATTCCAATACGAGCATAGGGGTTTTCCTGAGTCACCCATCACAACTCATCTCGTCTCCACAAGGAAACCTGTGCATGGGAGCCATGTCCAAAGCTTAGGAGAGTACTTCAGGGTCCCGGTGCCACCGCCCCATTCCAAGGCCCTCATGGACACAAAAACACAGTAGGACCCATCCTCAGGAAAGTCCATTTCAACTCAGCCACCCCGGTTGCTCCGGCAGAGCCATCAGATCTAAACTGTCTTCTTGCTAGGAGACAATTGGAATGCGAGGCGGGCTTCCCAGGCATCCATCCGCGAACGGTGCTCTGGAGTCATTCCGTATGGGATGTCCTGGAGCTGTCCATCAGGTCTCAATTGTCCCGCAGAAGGAATCCTTGAAGGGGGCATCCCACAACTCCCAACGTGGGAAAACCTCAATGGCCTCGAGATTCCGCTCTCTTCATGAAGCGGCCGTCATGCATAGAAACTCCAACCTGAGCCAATGTCTGATCCTCGCCCTGACTTCAGATGCATGAGATATTGGTTCAGATCTACAGAGGGTACCTGCCGTGCCCTCGCCCTGTAACCCAATTCTGGCTTGTCTTCTCAGACTTCCGTCCTCACACTCCTGGCCCCGAAGCCCTCAAGTTTGGCAATTCCGGACCCACAATGCAGCACACTGCCTGCCCTATAGAAAAAAAAATTATTGCCTCATGAGCTGCCCAGGCATCATAAATGAGGATCCACCTACACAGCACTCGACTTTACCCAAATTATATAGTCTAACCTGGGCACTAATGCACTGTCGAACACAACCTGAGCCCGGACCTCCTGACCAACACCCAGAAAGTTGACTGCACACTGAGCACATAAAACCCGCCATGGCCTTAGGTCATCACCTCTTCCCTACCTCAGGTTTCAGGCTACAGAACCGAGACCTTATCTCCAATCACTGCCCAGGGGTGAGTGTGATGCAGAAATCAGAACTTCACCTTACCCATGGCAAGAACCCTTGTGGTTGGCATGTTGTCCAAAGTTCAGTGTAGGAGAAACCAGCATTCACCCTGAGGCCCCGCCCATTCTTGAGTGCGACGAGGGCATACACACGCATTGTGACCCTCAGCATGATTCCTGTCCTCTAGTAAGTCCTCTCAGTGGCTGGACCATTAGGTGTTATAATGGGCTTGACATGTCCCTAGGCCCCAATTTTTAACCAGATTTCTGATTGTCCAGTCGCCCCTCCCCAGGGTTCTACTCTGGAATATCTCATTTGTTGGGACACCTGAGGTTAAAAAAAAGAAAAAAAGAGAGAGGGAGAGAGTCAAGAATGAAAGGTGAGATAAAAGAGAAGGTTCAGCCCAAATGGGTTCCAAGGTAAGATTTATGAAGTTTACAAACAAAAACAGACAAACAAAAAGACTGATAAAAGTATATGAGAAGAGAAAATTATATATATATATATATATATATATATATATATATATATATATTTGCATATATAAATAAAAATAAAGGAATAACCTCATCAGAAAGAACCCTGAGTGTAAGATTTATATACTATCAGGACAAACACAAAAACACAGAAATAGGGGCGCCTGGGTGGCTCAGTGGGTTAAGCCGCTGCCTTAGGCTCAGGTCATGATCTCAGGGTCCTGGGATCAAGTCCCACATCGGGCTCTCTGCTCAGCAGGGAGCCTGCTTTTTCTCTCTCTCTCTCTCTCTGCCTGCCTCTCTGCCTACTTGTGATCTCTCTTTGTCAAATATATAAATAAAAAACAACACAGAAATACTGGTGGAAGAAAAAGATTGTAGAGTGGTTGTAAATTCTCAGTGTGGGTGAGGAAGGTTTTTTGTTTTTTGTTTTTTTTGTTTTTTTTTTCCGGATGTATCTTGATGTATTTGTTAAAGACTCCACTTTCCTAAGATAAATGGGGATTAGGAATTGTTTTACCTATAGGGGTGGCTTTGATTGGGAAAAGGGGATTACCTTGAAGTTTAATTCTATATGAATATTAGAAAATAAAAATTAAAAAAAGGAATAAACTAGACTAAACTAAACTAAAATTAAAAAAAATAAATTTAAAAAACAGAAATGCAAAAGGAAAACACAGGTGTATGTATCAAAAAGTTCAGGTTAGAAGGTTATTATGGAATTTGATGTACTGGACATCTCACTGTGACGGTAAATAGGTTAAAAAATTTTCTATATAATAATAAAAAATTATCTTTAATAAAATGAGCCAGGATAGTGGGAACAAATTAATAATAAAAATTGTCCTATGAAGTAGTGGTGGTTGATCTCTTGTTGTCTTTTTTTTTTTCCTTTCCCGGTTGGTTTTCTGGGGCAGGGGCCTGCCACGTGGGATTTCAGTCAATGATGTTCTCTGAGTTAAGTCCTCCCACCCCCCTCAAGGGGGTGTGCTCTTAGGAAACTGTTTTTTTCAGGCTTTTGTTCTCTGGAGGTTTTTATATTTGTTCACTTTTGTTTTTCTCTTGCCTTGAGGGCTTTTGATGGTTTTTGTAGGTTTAGAGGAAAGCAAACTGTACCCTGTCCTTCGTCTCAGAGAGAAGCCTCAATCTGTCCAAAGAGCCCAAATAAAATCCCCCTTCAACACTGGCAGAGCAGGTTCCCAGTCGCGGTCCCTGGGGACTCAAGATTTTTTGCTTGTACCAAAACCACAGCAGTGGCCGCTGTCTGGGCAGCTCCAGACTGCCAGAGAAGTTCCAAGCAGCAATCGCAAACTGAGATTTTCCCCCTGGCACAAGCTGGGAGTGCCTGGTATTTCCAGGTCCGAGAGCACCAGGCTGGTGCCTGTGCCACCTCTCTCTCTGGAGGGCGCAGGGCATGACTCGGACTCTGATGGCATGGCAGGGCACTTGCATGGGGACTGCAAAAAAGCTGTGCTTCTGTTGGCTGGCGAGGCTCCCAGCCCCTCATGGGAGCTGGGAGCCACACGCTCTCAGGCGAGCTTGCTGGTGGTTCAGGGACCAAGACCTGGTTTCTCTGCCGCACTCTTTCTGGCTCTGCACCAGGGGTGGTTGTCCTGGGTCTGGGGACTTAAGCCCCTGACCCTAACACCCCGATTCCTGCAATTTCTTCCCAGTGATCCCTTGCTCTTCTTGAGTGCTTTCTACCATACTTCTGAGATAATGCTGGTCCCCAGACGCAGGGCACTCTCGTATTGGGATATTACTTTCCAGTGGGTCACCTCTGGTAGCACCCTCCCACTTTTGTTTATCTTCCGATATCAGTCGGACTTTCCCACTCTGCTTTACCTGCCCACTGGCGTTTTCTGCTCTGGTAGAGATCCAGATGTGTATAATTCGGGTCTCAGGCTGATTTTGTCGGTGAGTGGAGTTCAATAGAAGTAGGGTTCAGGTTGAAAGGGAGCCTCCTCCTACTTCTCCGCCATCTTGTCTCCAGTATAACATTTTAACAATGTTTTTTTTTAATTAAATTAATTTCTTTATTTTCAGAAAAACAGTATTCATTATTTTTTTCACCAACCCAGTGCTCCATGCAATCTGTGCCCTCTATAATACCCACCACCTGGTACCCCAAGATCCCACCCCCCCGCCACTTCAAACCCCTAGGTTGTTTTTCAGAGTCCATAGTCTCTCATGATTCACCTCCCCTTCCAATTCCCCCAAACTCCCTTCTCCTCTCTAAGACCCCTTTTTCTCCATGATATTTGTTATGCTCCACAAATAAGTGAAACCATATGATAATTGATTCTCTCTGCCTTTCTTCATTCAGCAAAATCTCTTCCAGTCACGTCCATGCTGCTACAAAAGTTGGGTATTCATCCTTTCTGATGGAGGCATAATACTCCATAGTGTATATGGACCACATCTTCCTTATCCATTCGTCCGTTGAAGGGCATCTTGGTTCTTTCATAGTTTGGCGACCATGGCCATTGCTGCTATAAACATTAGGGTACAGATGGCCCTTCTTTTCACGACATCTGTATCTTTGGGGTAAATACCCAGGAGTGCAATTGCAGGGTCATAGGGAAGTTCTGTTTTTAATTTCTTGAGGAATCTCCACACTGTTCTCCAAAGAGGCTGCACCAACTTGCAATCCCACCAACAGTGTAAAAGGGTTCCCCTTTCTCCACATCCTCTCCAACACATGTTGTTTCTTGTTTTGTTAACTTTGGCAATTCTAACTGGTGTAAGGTGATATCTCACTGTGGTTTTATTTTGAATCACCCTGAGGGCTAGTGATGATGTACATTTTTTCATGTGTCTGATTGCCATTTGTATGTCTTCATTAGAGAATTGTCTGTTCATATCTTCTGCCCATTTTTTGATATGTTTGCCTATTTCCTATGTGTTGAGTTTGAGGAGTTCATTATAGATCCTGGATATCAACCTTTTGTCTGTACTGTTATTTGCAAATATCTTATCACATTCCATGGGTTGCATCTTTGTTTTTTTGACTTTTTCCTTTGCTGTGCAGAGGCTTTTGATTTTGATGAAGTCCCAAGAGTTTATTTTGGCTTTTGTTTCCTTTGCCTTTGGAGACATATCTTGAAATAAGTTGCTGTGGCTGATATAGAAGAGATTACTGCCAATGTTCTCCTCTAGGGTTCTGATGGATTCCTGTCTTACATTGAGGTCTTTTATCCATTTTACCAATGTTTATTCTTCTGATCCTTGAGCATGGAATGGTCTTCTGTCTTTTTTGTTTTCTTCAATTTTTTTCATGAGTGTTCTGTAGTTCCTCAAGAAAAATCCTTTACTTCTTTGGTATGGTTTATTCCCAGGTATCTTATGGTTTCAGTGCTGTAGTAAATGGAATTGATTCTCTAATGTCCCTTTCTGTATTTTCATTGATAATGTAGAAGAAGGCCACTGATTTCTGTACAATGATTTTGTATCCTGCCACATTATTGAGTTGCTGTATGAGTTCTGGTAGTTTGGAGGTGGGGTGTTTTGAGTTTTCCATATAAATTATGTCATCTGTGAGGAGAGAGTGTTTGACTTCTTCATTACCAATTTGGATACCTTTTATTTCTAATTGTTGTCTGATTGCTGTTGCTAGGATTTCAAATAGTTTGTAGAACAAGAGTGGTGAGAGTGGGCATCCTTGTCATGTTCCTGATCTCAAAGGGAAGCCTGTCAGCTATTACCCATCGAGGATAATATTCACTGTGGGTTTTTCATAGACATTTTATGAAGTTGACTAATGTTCCCTCTATCCCTATAATTTGAAGCATTTTAATCAGGACCGGATGCTGGATTTTGTATAATGCTTTTTTCTTCTTCAATGGAGAGGACCATGTGGTTCTCCTCTCCACGCTTCATAATTTGTTCTATGACATTGATTGATTTGTGAATGCTGAACCATCCTTGCAACCCAGGGATAGATCCCACCTGGTCATGGTGGATCATCTTTTGAATGTACTGTTGGATCCTGTGAGCTAGGATCTTGTTGAGAATCTTAGTATCCATATTCATCAGTGATATTGGTCTGAAATTCTCCTTTTGGTGAGGTCTTTGCCTGGTTTGTGGAGCAGGGTAATGCTGCCTTCATAAAAAGGGTCTGGAAGTTTTCTTTCTGCTTAATTTTTGGAACGAGCTTCAGGAGAAGACATGTTATTTCTTCTATTAAAGTCTGGTAGATTTCTCCTGTGAATCCATCAAGTCCTGGGCTCTTGTGTATTGGGAGGTTTTTGAACACTGCTTCAATCTTGTTACTGGGTAAAAGTCTATTTATGTAGTGAATTTCTTCCCGGTTCAATTTTGGGATTATACTTTTCTAAAAATGCATCTATTTCACAAAGTTTGCTTAGCATATTGGCATACAACTGTTTAATTTTTTTAATTATTTTCAGTGTAACCATATTCAATGTTTTAGTACAACTCCCAGTGTTCCATGCACTCCATACCATCTCTAATAAGCACCACTTGGTTCCCCCAAACTCCCACCCAACCCATGCAAAGACCTCAGATTCTTTTACAGAGTCCATAGTCTCTCATGGTTCACCTCCGCTTCCAGTTTCCCTCAACTCCCTTCTCCTCTCCATCTCCCCTTGTCCTCCATGGTATTGTTTATGCTCCACACTTAAGTAAAACAATATGATAACTGACTCTGTCTGCTTATCTTATTCCACTAAGTATAATCTCTTTCAGTCCTGTCCATGTTGCTGCAAAATTTGGGTATTCAACCTTTCTGATGGAGGCATAATACTCCATTGTGTATATGGACTACATCTTCCTTATCCATTCATCTTTTGAAGTTCATCTTCGTTTTTTCCACAGTTTGTTGACCATGGCCATTGCTGCTATAAACATTGGGGTACAGATGACCCTTCGTTTCACTCCATCTGTATATTTGGGGTAAATACCCAGTAGTGCAATTGCAGGGTCATAGGATAGCTCTGTTTTTAATTTCTTGAGGAATCTCCACACTGTTTTCCAAAGTAGCTGCACCAACTTGCATCCCCACCAACAGTGTAAGAGGGTTTCCCTTTCTCCACATCCTCTCCAACACATGTTGTTTCCTGTATTGCTTATTTTGGCTGTTCTAACTGGTGTAAGGTGGTATCTCAATGCGGTTTTAATGTGCATCAGTCTGATGGCTAATGATGATGAACCTTTTTTTTTTCATGTGTCTGATAGCCATTTGTATGTCTTCATTGGAGAAGTGTCTCTTCATATCTTCTGCCCATTTTTAAAATATGATTGTCTGTTTTGTGTGTGTTGAGTTTGAGGAGTTCTTTATAGGTCCTGGATATCAACCATTTGTCTGTCCTGTCATTTGCAAGTATCTTCTCGCAATCCTTGGGTTGCTCTTTGTTTTGTTGACTGTTTCCTTTGCTATGCAGAAGGTTTAGATTTTGACGAAGTCCCAGAAGTTTATTTTGGCTTTTGTTTCCTTTCCCTTTGGAGACATATCTTGAAAGAAGTTGCTGTGGCTGACATCGAAGAGATTACTGCTTATATTCTCCTCTATGATTCTGATGGATTTTGTCTCACATTGAGGTCTTTTATCCATTTTGAGTTTATCTTTGTGTGCGGTGTAAGACAATGGTCCAGTTTCATTCTTCTACGTATAGTTGCCCAGTTTTCTCTGCACCATTTATGGAAGAGACTGTCTTTTTTCCACTGTATATTTTTTCCTGTTTTGTCTAAGATTATTTGACCATAGAGTTGAGGGTCCATATCAGGGCTCTCTACTCTGTTCCACTGGTCTATATGTCTATTTTTTTGCCAGTACCATGCTGTCTTGGTTATCATAGCTTTGTAGTAAAGCTTAAAATCAGGAAATGTGATGCCCCCATTTGCTTTTTTTTTCTTTTCCAACTGATTTATTTTCAGAAAAAAAGTACTTATTATTTTTTCACCACACCCAGTGCTCCATGCAATTTGTGCTCTCTATAATGCCCACCACCTGGTACCCAACCTCCCACACCCCCGCCACTTCAAAACCCTAAGATTGTTTTTCAGAGTCCATAGTCTCTCATGGTTCACCTCCCCTTCCAATTTCCCCAAACTCCCTTTTCCTCTCTAACTCCCCTTGTCCTCCATGCTATTTGTTATGCTCCATACATAAGTGGAACCTTATGATAATTGATTCTCTCTGCTTGACTTATTTAACTTATTTCACTCAGCATAATCTTTTCCAATCCCATTCATGTAGCTACATATGTTAGGTATTCATCCTTTCTGATGGAGGCCTAATACTCCGTAGTGTATATGGACCACATATTCCTTATCCAATCATCCATTGAAGGGCATCTTGGTTCTATCCACTCTTTGACGACCATGGACATTGCTTCTATAAATTTGGGGGTAGAGATGGCCCTTCTTTTCACTCCATCTGTTTCTTTGGGGGTAAATACCCAGTAGTGCAATTGCAGGGTCTTAGGGAAGTTCTATTTTTAATTTCTTGAGTAATCTCCACACTGTTCTCCAGAGTGGCTGCACCGACTTGCTTTCCCACCATCAGTGTAAGAGGGTTCCCCTTTCTCTACATCCTCTCCAACACATGTTGATTCCTATCTTTCTAAGGCCATTCTAACTGGTGTAAGGTGATATCTCAATGTGGTTTTAGTTTGCATCTCCCTGATGGCTAGTGATGACAAACATTTTTTAATGTGTCTGATAGCCATTTGTATGTCTTCATTGGAGAAATGTCTCTTTGTATCTTCTGCCCATTTTTTAATAGGATTATCTGTGTTGTGTGTGTTGAGTTTCAGGAATTCTTTATAGATCCTGGATAAAAGGTTTTGTCAGTACTGTCATTTGCAAATATCTACTCGAATTCCGTGGGTTGCCTCATTGTTTTGTTGACTGTTTCCTTTGCTGTGTAGAAGCTTTTGATCTTTATAAAGTCCCAAACGTTCATCTTCACATTTTTTTCCTTTGCCTTTGGAGACACATTTTGAAAGAAGTTGCTATGGCCAATGTTGAAGAGGTTTCTGCCTATTTTCTCCTCCAAGATTCTGATGGATTCCTGCCTCAGGTTGAGGTCTTTTATCCATTTCGAGTTTCTCTTTGTGTATGGTGTCAGAGAATGGTCTAGTTTCATTCATCTACACAAAGCTGTCCCAATTTTCTCAGCAGCATTTATTGAAAAGACGTTTTTTTTTCCTTTGTATATTTTTTCCTGCTTTCTTGAAAATTATTTGACTATAGATTGATGGTCCATATCTGAGCTCTCTACTCTGTTACACTGGTCTAATGGCCTGTTTTTATGCCAGTCCCCTGCTGTCTTGGTGGTCACAGCTTTGTAGTAACCCTTGAAACCAGGCAACAGGGTGCACCCAGTTTTGTTCTTTCCTTTTTGCCATTTCCTTAGCAATACGGGATCTCCTCTGATTCCACACCAATTTTAGGCTTCTGTTTGCTCCAGCTCTTTGAAAAATACCGGAGGAATTTTGATCAGAATGGCATTAAAAGGATAGATTTCTCTAGGTTGTAGAGACTTTTAAAGACTGTTTATTCTTCTGATCCACGAGTATGGAATGGTCTTCCATCTTTATGGTTTTCTTCCATTTATTTCATGAGTGTTCTGTAGTTCCCTGAGTATAGATTGCTTATCACTTTGGTTTGGATTATTCCCAGGTATCTTATGGTTTTGGAGCTGTAGTAAATGGAATTGATTCTCTAATTTCCCTTTCTGTATTTTCATTGTTAAAGGATAAGAAAACCACTGATTTTTGTACAAAGATTTTATATCCTCCCACATTATTGAAGTGCTGTATGCGTTCTAGTAGTTTTGGGGTGGAGTCTTTTGGGTTTTCCATATAAAGTATGTCATCTGTGAAGAGAGAGTTTGACTTCTTCATTGCCAATTTGGATACATTTTATTTCTCCTTGTTGTCTGATTGCTGTTGCTAGGACTTCAAATACTATGTTGAATAAGAGTGGAGAGAGTGGGCAACCCTGTCATGATATCCCATGGACCCATGAGATCACACCTGTATTCCGAGGCCATCCTGGACACACAATTCAGATAGAAAAGCCTGTGCTACCGCCTTTGAGTCACCCTAATAACAATTCCTCACAAGCTGCCCTCAAGGTCTATGCATTGGGCCTGTGATCACCGTGCCACTAACCCTAACCGGAATTTGTGTTTGAAGACTTCATTCCCAAAACCATGGCTCACCTGCCTCCAGGATGGTGTCTCTGGAGCCACACCAGAGGACTGTGCCTGCCATCCCCATGGAAGCTCTGACAGTCACAATTGCCCAACCCCTCCAGATTAGGAGAAACCTGTAAGGCCCCTGAGCCAATCAGCATATTGGTGAACCCTCTGAATGCAATGCCCAGTCTGATACACCCTCATCACCTACATCCAGGCAGGAAGCCATGTCAATGGTCCTGAGTCAGAAGTTTTACACTGACATGTCCCTAGGACCTCATTGGAACCCTAGATGAGGTTTTCAGGCACCTGTCCTCAGTGACCTGTTCTGGAATACCAACCTATGATAAAACATGTCATCCCTGAGCCCCACAAAAGAACATCTAGCGTCCCCAGAAGAAAGACTTGCTCTTGGACCTGTGTCAAACTGTCAGGGTAGATGAACTCTGCATGGCCCCTTAGCCACCAGCACATTCTAAGATCTCCCTGGTAACAAACCAGCATTGTGCCCAATTTACATGAGACTCCATGTCAACTCAAGGCCTTGGAACTACACCCCATAGCCACCACAACAAACCTGCCATGTTCTTCAGCTGCAATGGTCAATGCAGGTGTGCTTTCCAGGAATCCATGAGGGAGTGCTCTGCTACACAAAGTTCCCTCATGGGGGACCCTGGAGGAAAAAAAAAAAAAAGACTCCCCCTGTCTGGTAGAAGGAAACCTTGCTGTTTGGATCATCTCAGAAGCCCTAGCGTGGTAAATCCTCCATTGCCTCTTGACGCCACCCCTCCATTTGTTGGTCATCATAGACAAAAACTCCAGTGTGAGCAAACATCTGACATCTGCCCTTACTCAGGTGTGGATATCTCCAATCAGCCACTGCACATTGTAACTGTTTTTCGCTTGGCACTGAATTTAACATTAGCGTGTGTTTACCATTCCATCCTCATGCTCCTGGTCCACAAACACTCTTGATAGGAAATTCTGTAGCCACAACGCAGCATTCTGCCTGCCACAAGAAAGAAGAATAGCCTGGTAAGTCTGCCCAGTAACCCCACATGAGGATCCACCTGCAGGGCCCTCGACGACACCCTAATGTCATAGGCCACCATGGGAACTAAGGCTCTGTCTGACACAGCCTGCACCACGATCTTTAGTCAGCCACCCAGACAGTGGGTCCCATATACTACAGATGGGACTTGTTGTGGCCCAAAGCCGTCATCTCTACTCAACCTGGATATTCAGGCATCTGTGCCTAGCACTTAGCTCAAATCCTACCCTATGAGGGAACCTGAAGAACAAGGGTACACCTCCTTCCTAATGGCAGGAAATCTGGCTGGTGAGATGGGTGTTTCACCCTCAGAGTGGGAACCAGCTGCATGGACATGAGACCACGACCACACATGGGAGCCGCCCTGGGCACAAACAGGCTTTGTGATCCTCAGCATGAGCCTGCTTTCCAACAAACCCCCATGGTAGCTGGACCAGGAGCCGGCAGAGTGGGCCTTCCAGGTGCCTAGAGGCAAATCTTCACACTTGGTGGTGTTTTCTGGCGCTGAGACCCAGAAACTGTCTCTGGAATCGCTCTAGTGGGGATCCATTGAGACGGAAAACAGCAGTCTTCCCTTCCCCCAGAGACACAAACTCTTGGGAGCTGGGCAGAAACCCCAGAGATGAAGAATGTTCCATGGCCCCATGAAGCCATCCCTACATTTGGCCACCGTTCTGGACACACAATCCAGACAGAAAAGTCTACCCACCGCCTCCATGATACCTTAATTTCACTACACAATGAGCTGCCCTCAGATCCTACAGATCAGGGCTGTGATCACCTCGGGCCTGACCCTAACCCTAGTTCGCATTGGCAGATTTCTGTCTCCAAAATCCTGCCCTCATGCCATCCAGACTTGGGCCTCTGGTGCCACACCAGAAGACTGTGACTACCCTCCCAAAGGAAACTCTGCCTTTCACTTTTGCCCAAACCCTGAAGATTAGGAGCAAAGTACAAAGCCCCTGAGCCCACCTCAAATTCAAAGAAAGCTCTGGAACCAAATGCACATTCTGACACACAATGAGCACTTGTCTCCAGGCAGACATTCAAGTCAAAAGCCCTGAGTAGAAGTTTGAATCTGACATACACCAAGGACTTCATTGACCCTAGCTTAGGTTTTCAGGCGCCCATCCTGAGAGGCCTGTTCTCTAATACCAACTTATATTCCAACATCTGGTCCCTGAGAAACACAACAGAACCCCTGCTGTTCCCAGAAAGATACCTTGCTCTTGGTAGCTGTGTCCAAGACTCAGTGTAGGAGAATCCTGCATGGCCCCTGACCACCCCAACTTTCTAACGTCTCCCTGGATACAAACCAGCATTGTGATCCAACAGCATGAAACTCCATGTCAACTCAGCCCCCTTGGAACTTGGCTCCAGGGCCAGCAGATCGAACCTGCCATGTTCCTCAACTACAATGGTCAATGAAGGTGTGCTTTCCAGTCATCCATGAGGGAGTACTCTGCTACCCAACCTTTCCATATTGGGGACCCTGGAGCAAACAAACCAGACTCCTCTGTCTGGTTGAAGGAGACCTTGCTGTTTGGAGCATCTCACAAGCCCCAGTGTGGGAAATCCTCCATGGCTTCTTGATGCCATTGCTCCATTTCTTGGTCATCATAGACACAATCTCCTGCATGAGCAAACATCTGACATCTGCCCTTATTCAGGAGCTAGATGTCTCGAATCAGCCACTGCAAACTGGAAGTGCCTTCTGTTTGTCACTGAATTGAACCATAGCTTGTGTTTACAATTCCATCCTCAACTTCCTGGTCCCCAAGCCCTCTTGATAGGGAATTCTGGAGCCATAACACAGCATTCTGCATGCCCCACAGAAAGAAGAAGTGGCTGGTGAGTCTGACCAGAAATCCCACATGAGGAACCACCTGCATGACCCTCGACAGCACCATAATAAATAGGCTGCCATGGGCACTAAGACTCTGTCTGACACAGCCTGAGCCACGACCTCCAGTCAGCCACGCAGAGAGTGGGCCCCATATCCTGCAGCTGGACCTGCCATGGCCCGAAGCCATCATCTCTACACAACCTGGGTATTCAGGCATCTGTCCCCAGACCGTAGCTCAAATCTCAAATCCCTGCCTATGGTGTAACCTGAAGCACAGAATGAGTCCTCCTTTCTGATGGCAGGAAACCTGGCTGATGGGATGGGTGTCTAACCCTCAGAGTGGGAACTAGCTGCATGGCCCATGAGACCATGGCCATTCATGGGAGCCGCCCTGGGCACAAACAGTCATTGTGATCGTCAGTGGGAGTCTGCTTTCAAACAAACCCCCTCGGAACCTGGCCCAGGAGCCCGCAGAGTGGGGCTTCCAGATCCCTAGGGCCAAATTCTCACCATCGTTCATGTTTTCCTGGCGACCAGACCAAGAACCTGTCTCTAATCCCTCTTTTGGGGGTGCCCTGAGACAGAAAACAGCAGTCTTCCTTTCTCCCAGAGACACAAAACACTTGGGAGCTGAGAAGAATCCCTAGCGACGAAGAATTTACCATGGCCTCATGAAGCCACCCCTACCTTTTGTGACTGTCTTGGACACATACCTGACAGAAAAGCCTGCACTACCGCCTCCATGATAGTGTAATTTCAGTACACTATGAGCTGCCCTCAGGCCTGCATGTCGGGCCTGTGATCAACTTGGCCCTCACATTAACCCTAATTCCCAAAGCCCTGGACCAGAAGCCCTCCAGGATGGGGTCTCTGGAGCCAAACCAGATGATTGTGCCTACGTACTCAAAGGAAACTCTGCCCTTCACTGTTGCCCAAACCCTGAAGTTTAGTAGCAATATGCAAAACCCCTGAGCACACCTCAATTCTGAGGAACACTCTGGACCCAAATGCGCATTCTGATACACCATGAGCACCTATTTCCAGGCAGATATCCACGTCAAAGGCCCTGAGTCAGATGACTGAACCTGACATGCCCATAAGACTTCATTGATACCATAGCTTATATTTTCAGGCGCCTGTCCCCAGAGGCCTTTTTTCCAAAACCAACTTATATTCCAACATATGGTCTGTGAGCCACACAACAGAACCCCTCCTGTCCCCAGTAAAAAACATTGCTCTTGGTAGATATGTCCAAGACTCAGTGGATGAGAATCCTGCATGGCCCCTACCACTCAAACATTCTAACGTTTCCCTGGATACAAACCATCATTATGATCCAACAGCATGGAACTCCATGTCAACTCGGGCTGCTTGGAATTTCACCCCAGAGCCACCAATGGAACCTGCTTTGTTCCTCAGCTGCAATGGTCAATGGAGGTGTGCTTTCCAGGCATCCATGTGAGAGATCTCTGCTACCCAAACTTTCACTATGGGGATCCTGGAGCCAACAAACCAGACTCCCCCTGTCCAGTACAAGGAAACCTTGCTGTTTGGAGCATCCCACAAGCCACAGTGTGGGAAATCTTCCATGGCATCTTGCGCCCCCACTCCATTAGTCGGTCATCATAGTCACAAACTACAGTGTGAGCTAACTTCAGACATCTGCCCTTACTCAGGTGCTGGATATCTCGAATCAGCCACTGCACACGGGAACTGCCTTCTGCTTCGCACTGAATTTAACCGTAGCTTGTGTTTACAATTCCATCCTTAATTTCATCCATCCCCAAGGCCTCTTGATAGGGAATCTGGTAACAAAATGCAGAATTTGCCTGCCCAACAGAAAGAAGAAGTGCCTGGTGATTCTGCCCAGAAACTCCATATGAGGATACAGCGGCATGGCCCTCGACGGTACCCTAATATCATCGGCCACCATGGGCAATCAGGCTTGGTCTGACACATCCTGAGCCACGACCTCTAATCAGCCACACAGACAGTTTGCCCCATATCCTGCAGGTGGGACCTGTTGTGGCCAGAAGCCATCACATATACTCAACCTGGATATTCAGTCATCTCTCCTTCATACTGTAGCTCAAATCCCTGCTTATGGGGGAACCTGAAGCACAAGAGTACTCCTCCTTCCCCATGGCAGGAATCCTGGCTGTTGAGATGGGTTTCCAACCCTCAGAGTGGGAACCAGCTGCATGGCCCATGAGACCACGGCCACTCATGTGAGCTGCCCTGGGCATTATGACCCTCAGAGTGAGCCCGCTTTCAAACAAACCCCCTTGGTAGCTGGACAGAAAGGACACAGGGCGGGCCTGCCAGGTCCCTAGGGCCAAATCCTCACCCTCATTCGTGTTGTTCAGGGGCCCTGAAAAATCCCAGAAACTGTCTCTGAAATCCCTCTTTTGGGAATCTGCTGAGACGGAAAACAGCAGTCTTCTTTTCCCCAGAGACACCAAACTCTAGAGAGCTGGGCAGAATGCCCAGAGATGAAGAATCTCCCGTGGCCCAATGAAGACTCCCCTACATTTTGCGACCATCCTAGACACACAATCCAGACAGAAAAGCCTGTGATACTGCCTCCATGACACCTTAATTTCAGTACACTATGAGGTGCACCCAGGCCTGCAGATTGGGCCTGTGATCGCCTCCGCCCTCACCATAAACCTAGTTTGCATTTGCAAATTTCTGTCCCCAAGGCCCTGGACCACATGCTTTCCAGGATGGGGCCTCTGGTGCCACACCAGATGAGTATGCTTACCACCCAAAAGAAAACTCTGCCCTTCACGGTTGCTCAAACCCTGAAGATTAGAAGCAAAGTACAAATTCCCTGTGCCGACCTTAATTTCAAACAACACTCTGGACTCAAGTGCGTATCATTATTATTATTTTTTATTTTCAGCATAACAGTATTCATTATTTTTTCACCAAACCCAGTGCTCCATGCAATCCGTGCCCTCTATAATACCGGCCACCTGTGTACCCCAACCTCCCACCCACCCGCCAATTCAACCCCCTCAGATTGTTTTATAGAGTCCATAGTCTCTTATGGTTCACCTCCCCTTCCAATTTCCCCAACTCCCTTCTCTCTAACTCCCCATGTCCTCCATGCTATTTGTTATGCTCCACAAATAAGTGAACCATATGATAATTGACACTCTCTGCTTGACTGATATCACTCAGCATAATCTCTTCCAGTCCCGTTCATGTTGCTAAAAAGTTGGGTATGCATACATAGTGTATATGGACCACATCTTCCTTATCCATTCGTCCGTTGAAGGGCATCTTGGTTCTTTCCATAGTTTGTCTACCGTGGCCATTGCTGCTGTACACATTGGGGTACAGATGGCCCTTCTTTTCATGACATCTGTATCTTTGGGGTAAATATCCAGAAGTGAAATTGCAGGGTCATAGGGAAGTTCTATTTTTAATTTCTTGAGACATCTCCACACTGTTCTCCAAAGAGGCTGCACCAACTTACATTCCCACCAACCATATCCCCTCCAACACAAGTTGTTTCCTGTCTTGCTAATGACCATTCTAACTGCTGAAACATGATATCTCAATGTGGTTTTAATTTGAATATCCCTGAGGGCTAGTGATGATGAACATTTTTTTCATGTGTCTGATAGCCATTTGTATGTCTTCATTGGAGAAGTTTATGTTTATATCTTCTGCCCATTTTTTGATATGATTGTCTGTTTTGTGCATGTTGAATTTGAGGAGTTCATTATAGATCCTGGATATCAATCTTTTCTCTGCACTGTCATTTGCAAATATCTTCTCTCATTCCGTGGGTTGCACCTTTGTTTTTTTGACTGTTTCCTTTGCTGTGCAGAAGCTTTTGATTTTGATGAAGTCTGAAAGGTTTATTTTCGCTTTTGTTTCCTTTGCCTTTGGAGACATAACTTGAAAGAAGATTGTGTGGCTAATATCGAAGAGATTGCTGCCTATGTTCTCCTGAAGGATTCTGATGGATTCCTGTCTCATGTTGAGGTCTTTTATCCATTTTGAGTTTATCTTTGTGTACGGTGTTAGAGAATGGTCGAGTTTCATTCTTCTACACATAGCTGTCCAGTTTTCCCAGCACCATTTATTGAAGAGACTGTCTTTTTTCCATTGTATATTTTTTCCTGTTTTCTCGAGGATTATTTGCCCATAGAGTTGAGGGTCCATATCTGGGCACTCTACTCTGTTCCACTGTTTTAATGTCAGTACCATGCTCTTTTGGTGTCACAGCATTGTAATAAAGCTTGAAATCAGGTAATGTGATGCCCCCGTTTTATTTTTGTTTTTCAACAATTCCTTAGCGATTCAGAGTCTCTTCTGATTCCATACAAATTTTTGGATTATTTGCTCCAGCTCATTGAGGAATACCGGTGGAATTTTGATCAGAATGGCATTAAAAGTATAGATTGCTCTAGGCAGTATAGACAATTTAACAATGTTTATTCTTCCGAACCAAGAGTATGGAATGGTCTTTCATCTTTTTGTGTCTTCTTCAGTTTCTTTCATGAGTATTCTGTAGTTCCTCAAGTACGGATCCTTTACCTCTTTGGAAAGGTTTATTCCCAGGTATCTTATGGTTCTGGTGCTATAGTAAATGAAATTGATTCTCTAATTTCCCTTTCTGTATTTTCATTGTTAGTGTATAAGAAAGCCACTGATTTCTGTACATTGACTTTGTATCCTGCCACGTTGCTGAATTGCTGTATGAGTTCTAGTAGTTTGGGGGTGGAGTCTTTTGGGTTTTCCGTATAAAGAATCATGTCATCTGCGAAGAGAGTTTGACTTCTTCATTGCCAGCTTGGATACATTTTATTTCTCTTTGTTGTCATTGCTGTTGCTAGGACTTCTAATACTATATTGAACAAGAGTGGTAAGACAGGGCATCCTTGACTTGTTCCTGATCTCAACGGGAAGGCTGCAAGCTTTTTCCCATTGAGGATGATATTTGCTGTGGGTCTTTCATAGTTAGATTTGATGACGTTCAGGAATGTTCTTTCTATCCCTATACTTTGAAGCGTTTTTGTCAGAAACGGATGCTGGATTTTTTCAACTGCTTTTTCTGCATCGATTGAGAGGACCATGTTGTTCTTCTCTCGTCTCGTATTCATTTGTTCTATCACATTGATTGATTTGCGAATGTTGAACCATCCTTGTAGCCCAGGGATGAATCCCAACTGGTCATGTCGGATAATCTTTTTAATGGGCTGTTGGATCCTGTTTGCTAGGATCTTGTTGAGAATCTTAGCATCCGTATTCATCAGTGATTTTAGTCTGAAATTCTCCTTTTTTTAAGGGTCATTGCCTGGTTTAGGGGTTAGGGTAATGCTGGCTTCTGCTTCAATTTTTTGAAACATCTTCAGGATAATTGGTCTTATTTCTTCTTTGAAAGTTTGATAGAATTCCCCAGGGAATCCGTCAGGTCCTGGGCTCTTGTTTTTTTGGAGATTTTTGATCACTGCTTCAAACTCGTTACTAGATATTGGTCTATTCAAGTTGTCAATTTCTTCCTGGTTAAATTTTGGGAGTTTATAGTATTCCAGGAATGCATCCATTTCATCTAGGTTGCTATGCTTATTGGCATATAACTGTTGATAAAAACTTCTGATGATTATTTCTACTTCCTTGGTGTTACTTGTGATCTCTCCCTTTTCATTCATAATTTTATGAATTTGGGCTTTCTCTCTTTTCTTTTGGATTAGTGTGTCCAGTGGTCTATTGATTTTATTGATACTTTCAAAAAACCAACTTCTAGATTCATTAGTACGTTCTATTGTATCTCTGGTTTCTACCTCATTGATCTCAGCTCTAATCTTGATTATTTCTCTTCTTATGTGTGGAGTTGGTTTGATTTGTTGTTGATTCTCCAGTTCTTGAAGGTGTAGAGTCAGCTGCTGTGTTCTGGATTTTTCAATTTTTTTGAGGGAGGGCTGGATGGCTATATATTTCCCCCTTAGGACCGCCTTTGCTCTATCCCATAAATTTTGGACCGAAGGGTCTTCATTCTCATTGGTTTCCATGATTTTTTTTCAGTTATTCTTTGATCTCCTGCTTGATCCAAGCATACTTAAGCAAGGTGGTCTTTAGCTTCCATGTGTTTGAGTTCCTTCTGAACTTTTCCTTGTGATTGAGCTCCAGTTTCAAAGCATTGTGATCTGAGAAAATGCAGGGAATATTCTCAGTCTTTTGGTATCGGTTGAGTCCTGATTTGTAACCCAGTTTGTGGTCTATTCTTGAGAAGGTTCCATGTGCACTTGAGATGAATTAGTATTCTGTTGTTTTAGGGTGGAATGTTCTGTATATATCTATGAGGTCCATCTGGTCCAATGTGTCATTCAATGCTTTTGTTTCTTTATTGATTTTCTGCTTTGATGATCTGTCTATTTCTGAGGGAGACGTGTTAAGATCTCCTACAATTAGTGTATTTATATCAATATGACTCTTTATCTTGATTAACAGTTTTATTATTGCCTGCTCCCATATTGGGGGCATAGATATTTACAATTGTTAGATCAACTTGGTGGATAGTCTCTTTAAGAATGATGTAGTGTCCTTCTGTATCTCTGACTACAGTCTTTAGTTTAAAGTCTAATTTATCTGATACAAGAATTGCTACCCCAGCCTTCTTTTGAGGCCCATTGGCATGAAAGATGCTTCTCCATCCCTTCACTTTCAGTCTGCATGTATCTTTAGGTTCAAAATGGGTCTCTTGTAGACAATACATGGATGGGTCCTGTCGTTTTATCCAATCTGCAACCCTGTGTCATGTTATGGGCGTATTTAGGCCATTCACATTGAGAGTGATTATTTATAGATACATTTTTATTGACATCGAGTTACCTTTGAAGTCTTTCTTTCTGTAGACTGTCTCTATATTTCTGTTCAATGCTATTATTAGGATTTTTTCCTCTTTTATAGAACCCCCTTTAATATTTCCTGCAGTGTCGGCTTGGAGGTTGCATAGTCTTTTAAGCCTTGCCGGTCTTGGAAACTCTATATCTCCCCATCCATTTTGAATGTCAGTCTTGCTGGATAAAGTATTCTTGGCTGCATATTCTTCTCATTTAATGCCCTGAATATATCTTGCCAGCGCTTTCTGGCTTGCCAGGTCTCTGTGTACAGGTCTGATGTTATTCTGATGGGCTTTCCTCTGTAAGAAAGGAGCCTCTTTGTCCTAGCGGCTTTCATGAGATTATACCTACAATTATGATTCCTCAATTTGACTACCAGGTGTTGTGATGGTTTTTTGGAATGGATAATCTTGGGTGGAGACCGTTCAGACTCTAGTACATGAACGCAGATTCCATTCAGGAGTTTGGGAAATTTTTCATGAAGAACTTGTTCCACTATATCTTCTAGACTTCTTTCTTTCTCCTCCCCTTCAGGGATTCCAATAATTCTGACTTTGGAAGGTTTTGTGGCATCATTTATTTCCCTGATTCTGTTTTCATGGTTTCTAGGCTGTTTGTTCCAGCCCTCCTCCTGATCCCCTCTCTCTATCTGTTTGTCCTCCAGATCACTAATTCTAACTTCTGTCTCAGTTACCCTAGCTTTGAGAGAATTTAGATTAGATTGGAACTCATTGAGAGCATTGTGAACCTCAGCGCTGGTAGCTATAAGCTCCACCCTAACATTGTGAACATCATCTCTCTTCACGTTCAGCTCAGCCCTAATCAATTCCATTTGGTCATCCATGGCTTTCTCTAGCTAGGTTGGAGAGGATCCTCCTGCACGGCCCTCAATGGCACCCCAATATAATAGACCGACCTCTGCATAAATTGTCTATCTGACACCGCCTGATCCCCGACCTCCTGTCAGCCACCCAGATAGTGGGCCCCATATCCTCCAGGTGGGTCCAACCTTGGCCCGAGGCCATCATCTTGAAGCAACCTGGATATTCAGGTACCTGTCCCAGACTTAGCTCAAATTCCTGCCCATAGGGGACTCGGAAGCACAAAAGAGTGCTCCTCCTTCCCCATGGCCAGAAAACTGAATGTTGAGATGGCTGTACAACCCTGAGTGGGAACCAGGTGCATGGTCCATTGGACCATGCCTACACAGGATGGGCAGCTGGGCACAAATAGGCATTGTGACCCTCAGAATGAGAACCCTTTCCAAAGATCCCCCTTGGGATCTGGACCAGGATCCCAAATCGAAGCTTTGGTTAAGTTTTCCCAGTGTCTGGACCCAGAACCCATCTCTGGAATCCCTGTTTGGACAGGATCCCAGAGATGGAATACAGTCTTTTCCTCTTCCCCAGAAAGAAATCAAACTCTTGGGTGCCAAGCAGAATCACCAGAGTGGAAGAATATCCCATGGACACATGAGGTCACCCCTCCATTTAGTGGCCATCCTAGACACAAAATCCAGACAAAAAAGCCTGTGCTCCTCCCTCCCAGCCACCTGAATTTCAAATCCCGAGGAGCTTCCCTCAGGGTCTTCAGATTCGGACTGCCATCACCTCACTCCTATCTCTTATCCGAGGTTGTGTCTAAAGTCTTTGGTCCCAAAGTCCTGACACACATGACCTCCAGGATGGGGCCTCGAGAAACACATGACATCACTGGCCCTGCTCTCCTGAGGAAACCCTGCCCATCTCAGTTTCCCAAAATGTCCAGATTAGGAGAAAACTGCAAGGCCCCTGACTGCACCCCAATATCATAGGCCACTCTGGAAAAAGTGCACAGCCTGACACAGCCTCAGCACCTACCTCCAGGATGACATGCAGGCCAATGGCACTTAGTCCGAAGATTGAAACTTCCATGGCCCTAAAACCTCATCAGAACCCTAGCTTATGTTTTGAGGTCTCTCTTCCTAGAGGTCTGTTCTGGAAATTCAAGCATATGGTCCAACCTGTGGTCCGTGAGCCATACAAGAGCACACCTCCTGTCCCAAGAAGGAAACCTGGCTCCTGGGTACTGGGTCTAATCCTAAGGATAGAGAATCCTCAATGGTCAGAGAGCCGCCACCACATTCTAAGGTCTCCCTGGACACCAAGCAGCATTGGGACCTGTTAGACTGAGAACTTCCATCAACGAAAATCACTTGGAACTTGGAATCAGTGTCATTGGTTCAAGCTTACCCTGTTCCTCAGCTGCAATGGTAACACGAGATTGGCTTCCCAGGCCTCCATTCAGAGAGCATTGCTATCGAATCTTCCATATGGGGGACCCTGGAGCCCTGTAAGAAGACTTCTGCTGTCCCTTAGTAGGACACCTTGATGTTTGGAGCAGCTCACAAGCTCCAGCTTGGAAAAACCTCCAAGAATTCTTGAGGCCTCCCCACCATTTGTTGGCCATCATGGATACAAACTCCAGCGTGAGCAGACATCTTCCCCTTGCCCAGGTGCTGGAGATCTCGAAACAACTGCTGTACATTGGAATAGACATGTGCTCGGCACTGAGCGTAACTGTAGCTTATGTTTTCATACTTCTGTCCTCACACTCCTCGCCTGCAAACCCTCCAACTTGGATATTCTGGAGCCGTAATGCAGCCATCTGCCTGCTCACCAGATAGAAGAAGTGAAGAAAGGGTCTGTGCAAAAATCCCCCATGAGGATCCAGTTGCACAGCTCTCAAAAGCACCCCAATATCATAGGCCGAACTCTCCACGAATGTTCTGTCTGACACAGCTCGAGCCCGAGCTCCTGACAGCCACCCAGAAAGCAGGCCTCATTTTCTGCAGGTGGTTCCTGCCTTGGCCCGAGGACCTCATCTCAAAGTGAACTGGGTATTCAGGCCCCTGTCCCAGAACTTAGCTCAAATTCCTGCCCATGGGGGAACCTGAAGCATAAAAAAGTACCCCTCCTTCCCCATGGCAGGAAAACTGAATGTTGAGATGGCAGTCCAACCCTCAGAGTGGGAGCCAAGTGCATAGCCCATGAGGTCACACCCACTCAGCATGGGCATCTGGGCAAAAACAGGGATTGTGACCCTCAGAATGAGACCCATTTCCAACAAGAACACTCGGGAGCTGTACCAGGAAAACATAGAGCAGGACCCTAGGCCCAAATCCTAAGCCTTGTTGCGGTGATCGAGGCTCCAGAACCCAGGACCCATCTCTGGAATGGCTGTTTGGACGGGATCCCTGACTCAGAAAACTGCACTCCTCCCATCCCCCGGAAATACACCAAACTCTTGGGTGCCGAGCAGAATTCCCAGAGAGGTAGAATCTCACATGGACCCATGAGGCCACCCCTCCATTTCGTGGCCATCATAGACAAAAAAGTCAGACAGAAAAGACTGTGCTCCTGCCTCACAGCCGTCCGAATTTCATATCTGGAGATGCTTCGCTCAGGGTCTGCAGATTGGGTCTGCCATCACCTCGAGCTTAACTCTTACCCGAGTTTGTGTCTGAAGACTTTGGACCCAGAGTCCTGACCCATATGCCCTCCAGGATGGGGCCTCCAGGAACACACAACAGCACTGGGCCAGCTCTCCCAAGGAATGTCAGCCTGTCTCAGTTTCCCAACCCACCAGATTAAGAGAAAATTGCAAGGCCCCTAATACCACCCCAATTCCATAGGAAGCTCCAGAAAAAATGCATAGTCTGACACAGCCTCAGAATATACCTCCAGGAAGACACCCAGGTCAATGGGAAGGGATGAAATGGCCTAACCCATGGCAGGTTCGATGTGCTGGGTGTGAAGCCAACTGTCTCAATGTCTCTCACAAGGTCTGGGCTCAGGCTATGTAAGACAGAGCATAGTGTTTAGGGTAGCCTATGCAATTGGGGTGTTGCTGAGGGCTGAGCAGGTTGATTTTCATTTGGGCTTTCTGAGCAATGCCATAGACAATGTTTTTCTTTGGGGGGCAGGCAGAGTGCTTCGTTCTGGAACCAGAATTCCCAATCATGAGGGCTTATGGGCCAGGAGTGCTAGGGTAGAGTCTGAAAACAAAAGATAGGGTGAGGTTGGGAGCAGGCCCACTCTGCAAAGGCTGAAAGGATATCTCATGCATCTGAAGTCAGGCTGAGGATCAGACGTTGGCTGAGGTTGGATTGTGCCCTTGATAGCACCTTCATGAAGCAGGTGCCTCATGAGGCCAACTAAATTTTCCCACGCTGAGTTTGGAGGTTGCCACAAACCACAAGGTTTCCTTCTGCAAGACAGTCGAGTCCTGTTGAGTGGCTCCAGTACATACCATACGGAAGGACTGAAGAGGAGGGTTCAAAGGATGGATCCCTGAACAGCATGCCTCGCATTCCCTTTGGCCATTAACGACAAGATATGTTTGATCTGCTGGCTCTAGGGCAAGATAACCAGCGGGCTGAGTTGAAATGGCCTCTCCTGAGGATGCGTCATAATGTGTGTTTCTGTCCATGGAGGCCTTGGAATGTGATGGTTGTACTGTGGCCCTGCGGAATTCTCCGACCAGAAGGGTTTGATACAGATGCAGTAAGAAAGCACTCCATGTGGAGACGAGAGAGGTTTGGTTTGGAGCCTCAGAAAAACCTAATATGCTGGTATACGAAACCAGTCCTCTGAGGACAGACACATGAAAACTAAAGCTAAGGTTCATATTAGGGCCTAAGGGCCTGTCCATTTCAATCTTCTGTCTCTGGGGACACTGTCTGAGAGTCTAAGTGGTGATAATGGCTCAGCTGGTGTCAGAGTGCCCCTTTTAGTCCAGGGCAGCCTACACTATCAGGATGGCCTCAGGGGCCTTGGAGCTTTTCCCTAACCTGTAGGGTTGTGGTCAATGGATTGGGCACATTTTCCTTGGAGAGGGCAGGCACAATCTTTCGCTGTGGCTCCAGATGCCCTAGCCTGGAGGGTGTGTGGGTCCAGGCTGTGGGCACAGAAGTCTGAAAACACAAACTCAGCTTATGAGTGGCGCCGAGGGTATGGCAGGCCGGATGTACAGATAGAGAGTGAGCTTCTTGGCTTGTGAATCAAGGGCGAGATTCCTTCAGGCTTTTGTCTCTGGATGCGTCCAGGATAGCCATAGATTGTAGGGGGTGGCCTCAGTGACTGTGGACAAGTATCCCTCTCTGGGGATTTGTCCCAGCTAACAGGAGTTTGGGGTCATTTTGTGGGAAGGGTGGAGTCCTGTTGTCTGGCTCATGTGTCTCTCCAAGAAAGTGATTCCAGAGCAGAGCCCCAGGAACGGGGGGGAGACTGGAAAACTCAAACACTGGTGAGGATTGGGTGTATAGGGGCTTGGCACGCCCCATATGCGGGCTCTTGGTCAAGGCCCTGACAGGCCTTTCTTTGATATTGGGCTCATGCTGAGGGTCACAGAGTGAATTTGTGCCCAAGGCAGCACTCAAGTTTGGGCGTGGTTTCAGGGGAAATGAAGATTTCTCCCACCCTGAAGGTGTGACTCCATGCCCAGAGCAAGCCTTACAGCCATGGGGAAGAAGGAGTTCTGATTTGTGATTCAGATGCCCAACTGTGTGGGGAATTGATATAATATCTGGGTTTAGATATCTGAAAACCAAGGTTAGGAAGAGATAACGGCATAAGACCATGGCGTGTCAGAAGTGCTAGGTGTGTGGCCAGCTGTCTCCTTGCCTATCTGGACGTCTGGCATCAGGCTGTGAAAGGCAGAGCATTAGTGCCCAGAGCAGCCTATCAAATCTGAGTGCCGTCGAGGCAAGAGCAGGTTGATCCTCATCTGAGTTTTATGGAGAGCCCCACAAGGAAACGTTTTCTACCGGTGGGCAGTCACTGGGCTGGCTTGTGGTTCTGCAAATCCTACTCTGGAGGGATTGTTTGCCAGGAGTGCGAGGAAGGAAGTCTGAAAACACAAGCTAGCGTGAGGTTTGGGCCGAGGGCACGGCAGGCCACTCTGCAGAGGCTGAATCAAGATTTCCTGCATTGCGGTCATATCTACTATGAGACGTGCTTCAAGCAAGAGTTTTTGTCCATGATGGCCTCTCCCTGAAAGATATGGGGGGCTTCATGAGGCCCGGCAGGTTTGCCGTTTTCTCCTACACTGAAGGTTTGACTCACGGCCAGCAGCAAGGTTTCTTGCCATGGGGAAGGAGGGGTTCTGACTTGTGCATCAGGTTCCCCCTGTGCAGGGATTGGAGATAAGGTCTAGGATCCGATGACTGAAAACCCAGGTTGGGAATGGATGGTGGCCTAAGGCAGTGGCGGGTCCAATGTGGTGGGTGTGCAGCCAGCTGTGTCGGTGTCTTTTGGAAGGTCTGGGCTCAGGCTATTTGCGACAGAGCATCAGTGTTTAAGGTAGCCTATGCAATTGGGGTGTTGCCGAGGGCCAAGCAGTTTGATCCTCATTTGGGGTTTCTGGGCAGCACCATAGACAATGTTTTTCTCTTGGGAGGCAGGCAGAGTGCTTCAGTGTAGCCCCAGAATTCCCAGTAGGGAGGGTTTGTGGGCCAGGAGTGTGAGGACGGAAGTCTGAAAACACAAGCTAGGGTGAGGATTGGAGCCAAGGGCAGAGCAGGCCCAATCGGCAGAGGCTGAATCAAAATCTCCTGCATCTGAAGTCAGGCTGAGGATCAGAAGTTGGCTGAGGCTGGAGTATGTGTCCATGGTGGCACCTTCATGAAGCGGGGGCCTCATGAGGCCAAGGAAGTTTTCCCACGCTGAGTTTGGAGGTTGTCCCAAACCACAAGGTTTCCTTCTGCGGGACATTCGAGTCCTGTTGCATGGCTCCAGGACATACCATATGGAAGGACTGGAGAGCAGTGTTCGAAGCATGGATCCCTGTACAGCATTCCTCGCATTCCAATTGGCCATTAGCGACAAGATATGTTGGATCTGCTGCCTCTGGGTCACCCTACCCAGGGGGCTGAGTTGAAATGGCCTCTCCCGAGGATGAGTCATAATGTGAGTTTGGGTCCATGGAGACCTTGGAATGTGCTGGTTGTTCGGTGGCCTTGCGGAACTCTCCTACCTGAAGGGTTTGATACATCCCCAGTAAGAAAGCTGCCCATGTGGAGACGAGAGATGCTTGGTTTGGTGCCTCAGAAAAGCCCCATGTGCTGGTCTACGAAAACAGTCCTCTGAGAACGGACACATGGAAACAAAGCTAAGGTTCATATTAGGGCCTGCGGGCCTGTCCATTTCAACCTTCTGTCTCTGGGGACACTGTCTGAGAATCTAAGTGGAGATAGTTGCTCTGCTGGTGTCAGAGAGCCCCTCTTAGTCCAGGGTGGCCTACCTATTGATGGCCTCAGGGGCCTTGGAGCTTTTCCCTAAACTGTAGGGTTGTGGTCAATGGATTGGACACACTTTCCTTAGAGAGGGCCGGCACAATCTTTCGCTGTGGCTTCAGAGGCCCTAGCCTGGAGGTTGTGTGGGTCCATGCTGTGGGCACAGAAGTCTTAAAAGACAAAGTCATCTTATGAGTGGCGCCGAGGGTATGACAGGCCGGATGTACAGCCCGAGACGGAACTCTTGGGCCTCTGAAACAAGGGCGAGTGGAAGGCGTTCCTTCAGGCTTTTGTCTCTGGATGTTGTGTCCGGGATAGCCGTGGATTGGAGCGGTGGCCTCAGGGACTGTGGACGAGTATCCTCCCTCTCTGGGGATTTGTCGAAGCTCCCAAGAGTTTGGGGACATTGTGAGGGAAGGGTGGTGTCGTGTTGTCTGGCTCATGTGTCTCTCCAAGAAAGGGATTCCAGAGCAGAGCCCAGGTACAGGTGGGGCGACTGGAAAACTCAAACACTGGTGAGGATTGGGTGCATAGGGGGTGGCAAGCCCCATATGCGGGCTCTTGGTCCAGGTCCTGACAGGCTTTTCTTTGACATGGGGCTCATGCTGAGGGTCACAGTGTGAATTTGTGCCCAAGCAGCACTCAAGTTTGGGCGTGGCATCAGGGGCCATGAAGGTTTCTCCCACCCTGAAGGTGTGACTCCATGCCAAGAGCAAGCTTGACAGCCATGGGGAAGGAGGTGTTCTGTTTTGTGCTTGCGATACCCAGCTGTGTGGAGAATTGATATAATGTCTAGGTTCAGATATCTGAAAACCAAGGTTAGGATGAGGTGACGGCATAAGACCATGGCGTGTCCGAAGTGCTGGGTGTGCGGCCAGCTGTCTCTTTGTCTGTCTGGACGTCTGGCTTCAGGCTGTGTCAGACAGAGCATGAGTGCCCAGAGCAGATTATCCAGTTCGGGGACCGTTGAGGCCCGAGCAGGTTGATCCTCATCTGGGTTTTCTGGAGAGCCCCACAGGGAAACGTTTTTCTTCCATTGGGCAGACACTGGGCTGGGTTGTGGTTCTGGAGTTCCTAGTCCGTAGGGCTTGTTTGCCAGGAGTGTGAGGAAGGAAGTCTGAAAACAAAAGCTAGCGTGAGGTTTGGGACCGAGGGCATGGCAGGGCCACTCTGCAGAGGCTGAATCGAGATCTCCTGCCCTTAGGTCATGTCAACTATGAGACGTGCCTCAGGGTAGAGTTTTTGCCCAGCATGGCCTCTTCCTGAAGGGTGTGGGGGCTTCATGAAGCCAGGGAGGTTTGCCTACGATGGGATTTGTGAACTACTCCAAACCTCAAGCTTTCCTTCTGCACGACAGTCGAGTCCTATTGGATGGTTCCAGGAGGCCCCATACGGAAAGACTCGAGAGCAGGTGTCTAAGCATGGATGCCTCGGAACGCCACCTCATATTCCCACTCTTTAGGCAGGACAAGGCAGGCTCAATCTGCAGGCTCCTGGGTGAGCTACCCAGTGGGGAGAGTTGAAATGGACTCTCCTGAAGATGAGTCCTACTGTGGCTTGGTGGCCTGGGAGACCTTGGAATGTGGAGGTGGCTCAGGGACTCTGCAGGGTTCTCCAAACTGAGGTGTTTGACACAGCTCCAACAGGGAAGCTTCCCATGTGGAGACGAGAGGAGTTCTGTTCAGTGCCTCAGGAAAGCCCCATATCCTGTTCTTCGAACCAAAGCCTCTGAGGAGTAACACCTGGAACCCAAAGCAAGAGTTGAGATTTCGGCCTAAAGGCCTGTCCGGCTCAACCTTCTATCTCTGTTGACATCTGTGGGCATGCCTTCGTGGAGGTAGCTGCTCAGCTTGTGTCCGAATGCCCCTGTGTGTCCAGGGAGCCTCCCAGTAGTGGGATGTCCTCGGGGGCCTTGAGGTTTCTCATATTCTGGAGGTGTGTGTCCAAAGGAATGGACACAGTTTCCCAGGAGAGAGCAGGCACGGTCCTGTGGTATGGCTCCAGAGGACCCAGCCTAGAGGCTGTGTTTGCCAGGGCTGTGGGGACAGATGTCTGAAAAAGCAAACTTGGCTCAGCTAGTGGCCAAGGTAATGGCAGGCCTGATCTCTAGTCCGTGAGGGGAGATCCTCTGGATATCAAAGGAGGGCAAGTGGGAGGCAGTACCTCAGGATTTTGTCTCTGGGTGTTGCGTTCACAGTGTCCGGTCAGGGTAGGGGTTGTCTCAGGCCGAGGAAGAGCCTTCCTCTCGGGGGATTGTCCAAGCTCCCAAGTGTTTGGGTTCATTCTGTGGGAAGGGAAGAGTACTGTTTTCTGCCAGAAAGGACCCCCCAGGAGAGGGACTCTAGAGCACAGCAGTGGGTTCCCTCAACTGGAGTACACTCCATCTAGTTAGTCCTGGGTCCCTATGGGCATGGCAAGCCACATATGCGGGCTCTTGGTCCAGTCACTGAGAGGCGTTACTTGAATAAGGTACTCATGCTGAGGGTAACAATGTGTGTTTGTGCCCAAGGCGGCCCTAACGCTTGGGCGTTGCCTCATGGGCCATGTCGTTTTTCCTACACTGAAGGTTTGACTCACTGCCAGCAGCAAGGTTTCTTGCCATGGGGAAGGAGGGGTTCTGATTTGTGCATCAGGTTCCCCCCTGTCCAGGGATTGGAGATAAGGCCTAGGATCCGATGACTGAAAACCCAGGTTGGGAATGGATGGTGGCCTAAGGCAGTGGCGGGTCCAATGTCCTAGGAGTGCAGCCAGCTGTGTCGGTGTCTGTTGGAAGGTCTGGGCTCAGGCTATTTGCGACAGAGCATCACTGTTTAAGGTAGCCTATGCAATTGGGGTGTTGCCGAGGGCCAAGCAGTTTGATCCTCATTTGGGGTTTCTGGGCAGCACCATAGACAATGTTTTTCTCCTGGGAGGCAGGCAGAGTGCTTCAGTGTGGCCCCAGAATTCCCAGTAGGGAGGGTTTGTGGGCCAGGAGTGTGAGGACGGAAGTCTGAAAACACAAGCTAGGGTGAGTATTGGAGCCAAGGGCAGAGCAGGCCCACTCTGCAGAGGCTGAATAAAAAATCTCCTACATCTGAAGTCAGGCTGAGCATCAGACGTTGGCTAAGGCTGGAGTATGTGTCCATGATGGCACCTTCATGAAGCGGGGGCCTCATGAGGCCAAGGAAGTTTTCCCACGCTGAGTTTGCAGGTTGCCCCAAACCACAAGGTTTCCTTCTGCGGGACATTCGAGTCCTGTTGCATGGCTCCAGGACATACCATATGGAAGGACTGGAGAGCAGGGTTCGAAGGATGGATCCCTGTACAGCATTCCTCGCATTCCAATTGGCCATTAGCGACAAGATATGTTTGATCTGCTGCCTCTGGGTCACGCTACCCAGGGGGCTGAGTTGAAATGGCCTCTCCTGAGGATGCGTCATAATGTGTGTTTGCGTCCATGGAGACCTTGGAATGTGCTGGTTGTTCGGTGGCCTTGCGGAACTCTCCTACCTGAAGGGTTTGATACATCCCCAGTAAGAAAGCTGCCCATGTGGAGACGAGAGATGCTTGGTTTGGTGCCTCAGAAAAGCCCCATGTGCTGGTCTACGAAAACAGTCCTCTGAGAACGGACACATGGAAATAAAGCTAAGGTTCATATTAGGGCCTGGGGGCCTGTCCATTTCAACCTTCTGTCTCTGGGGACATTGTCTGTGAATCTAAGTGGAGATAGTTGCTCTGCTGGTGTCAGAGAGCCCCTCTTAGTCCAGGGTGGCCTACCTATTGATGGCCTCAGGGGCCTTGGAGCTTTTCCCTAAACTGTAGGGTTGTGGTCAATGGATTGGACACACTTTCCTTATAGAGGGCCGGCACAATCTTTCGCTGTGGCTTCAGAGGCCCTAGCCTGGAGGTTGTGTGGGTCCATGCTGTGGGCACAGAAGTCTTAAAACACAAATCAGCTTATGAGTGGCGCCGAAGGTATGACAGGCCGGATGTACAGCCCGAGAGGGAACTCCTGGGCCTCTGAAACAAGGGCGAGTGGAAGTCGTTTCTTCAGGCTTTTGTCTCTGGATGTTGTGTCCGGGATAGCCGTGGATTGGAGCGGTGGCTTCAGGGACTGTGGACGAGAATCCCTCTCTGGGGATTTGTCCCAGCTCCCAAGAGATTGGGGTCATTTTGAGGGAAGGGTGGAGTCGTGTTGTCTTGCTCATGTGTCTCTCCAAGAAAGGGATTCCAGAGCAGAGCCCAGGTACAGGTGGGGCGACTGTAAAACTCAAACACTGGTGAGGATTGGGTGCATAGGGGCTTGGCAAGCCCCATATGAGGGCTCTTGGTCCAGGCCCTGTCAGGCCTTTCTTTGACATGGGGCTCATGCTGAGGGTCACAGTGTGAATTTGTGCCCAAGCAGCACTCAAGTTTGGGCGTGGCATCAGGGGCCATGAAGGTTTCTCCCACCCTGAAGGTGTGACTCCATGCCAAGATCAAGCTTGACAGCCATGGGGAAGGAGGAGTTCTGTTTTGTGCTTGCGATACCCAGCTGTGTGGAGAATTGATATAATGTCTAGGTTCAGATATCTGAAAACCAAGGTTAGGAAGAGGTGACGGCATAAGACCATGGCGTGTCCGAAGTGCTGGGTGTGTGGCCATCTGTCTCCTTGTCTGTCTGGACGTCTGGCTTCAGGCTGTTTCAGACAGAGCATGAGTGCCCAGAGCATCCTATCCAGTTCGGGGACCATCGAGGCCCGAGCAGGTTGATCCTCATCTGGGTTTTCTGGAGAGCCCCACAGGGAAACCTTTTTCTTCCTTTGGGCAGATACTGGGCTGGGTTGTGGTTCTGGAGTTCCTAATCCGTAGGGCTTGTTTGCCAGGAGTGTGAGGAAGGGAGTCGGAAAACACAAGCTAGCATGAGGTTTGGGACCGAGGGCACGGCAGGGCCAGTCTGCAGAGGCTGAATCGAGATCTCCTGCCCTTAGGTCATGTCAACTATGAGACGTGCCTCAGGCTAGAGTTTTTGTCCAGCATGGCCTCTTCCTGAAGGGTGTGGGGGCTTCATGAAACCAGGGAGGTTTGCCTACGATGGGATTTGTGAACTACTCCAAACCTCAAGCTTTCCTTCTGCACGACAGTCGAGAACTATTGGATGGTTCCAGGAGGCCCCATACGGAAAGACTCGAGAGCAGATGTCTAAGCATGGATGCCTGGGAACGCCACCTCATATTCCCACTCTTTAGTCAGGACAAGGCAGGCTCAATCTGCAGGCTCCTGGGTGAGCTACCCAGAGGGGAGAGTTGAAATGGACTCTCCTGAAGATGAGTCCTACTGTGGCTTGGTGGTCTGGGAGAGCTTGGAATGTGGAGGTGGCTCAGGGACTCTGCAGGGTTTTCCAAACTGAGGTGTTTGACACAGCTCCAACAAGGAAGCTTCCCATGTGGAGACGAGAGGAGTTCTGTTCAGTGCCTCAGGAAAGCCCCATATCCTTTTCTTCGAACCAAAGCCTCTGAGGAGTAACACCTGGAACCCAAAGCAAGAGTTGAGATTATGGCCTAAGGGCCTGTCCGGCTCAACCTTCTATCTCTGTTGACATCTTGTGCATGCCTTCTTGGAGGTAGCTGCTCAGCTTGTGTTGGAATGCCCCTGTGTGTCCAGGGAGGCTGCCAGTAGTGGGATGTCCTCGGGGGCCTTGAGGTTTCTCATATTCTGGAGGTGTGTGTCCAAAGTAATGGACACAGTTTCCCAGGAGAGAGCAGGCACGGTCCTGTGGTATGGCTCCAGAGGACCCAGCCTAGAGGCTGTGTTTGCCAGGGCTGTGGGGACAGATGTCTGAAAAAGCAAACTGGGCTCAGGAAGGGGCCAAGGTAATGGCAGGCCTGATCTCCAGTCCGTGAGGGGAGATTCTCTGGATATCAAAGGAGGGCAAGTGGGAGGCAGTTGCTCAGGCTTTTGTCTCTGGGTGTTGCGTTCACAGTGTCCGGTCAGGGTAGGGGTTGCCTCAGGGGCCGAGGAAGAGCCTTCCTCTCGGGGGATTGTCCAAGCTCCCAAGTGTTTGGGTTCATTCTGTGGGAAGTGAAGAGTACTGTTTTCTGCCAGAAAGGACCCCCCAGGAGAGGGACTCTAGAGCACAGCAGTGGGTTCCTTCAATTGGAATACACACCATCTAGTTAGTCCTGGGTGCCTATAGGCATGGCAGGGATTATATGCAGGATCTTCGTCCCGAACCTGACAGGCCTTTCTTTGACATGGGGCTCATGCTAGGGTCACAGTGTGAATTTGTGCCCAAGCAGCACTCATGTTTTGGCGTGGCAATAGGGGCCATGAAGGGTTCCCCACGTAAAGGTGTGACTCCATGTGAAGAACAAGCATTACAGCCATGTGGAAGGCAGAGTTCTGATTGTGATTCCGATACACAAACTCAGCTTTTTTTGGGGACTTCGGTATGGCAGGCCCAATATACAAACCATGAGAAGAACTCATGAAGATATGAATATAGAGCGAGTCTGAGGTGCTTGCTCAGGCATTTGTCTCTGGAATTTGTATCAGCAATGGCCGTGGAATGTCGGGGATGCTTCATGGGCCATGGACGAATCTACCTCTATGAAGATTTCGCCCGATTCCCAATTTTTTTTCGTCAAACTGTGGGATGGGAGGACTCTTTTCAGTTTTGTTACCTCAGGTGTCCCTCGAAAAGAGGAATTCCAAAGTAAAGCCGTGGGGAAGACTGAAGGGACCACCAGAACTATGGTTCAAAATTGGGACTAGGGGCATGGCAAGCCCAATATGCTATCTCTTCATCCAGCCACTGAGAGGCCTTACTTGAGGACTTTGGTCAGGCTGAGGGTCACAATGTGTGTTTGTGACCAATGTAGCCTGCGAGCATGGCGGGGCCTCATGGGCAACACTGGATTCAACTACACTGAAAGTTGGACAACATGCCAACCACAAGGTATCTTGCCATGGGGAAGGAGTTCTGATTTCTGCATCCTGTTCAACCCTGGGCAGTGATTGGAGGTAAGTTTTAGAATCTAAAGCCTGAAATCCGAGGTTGGGAAGAGATGACGACCTAAGGCCATGGCGGCTTGATGTGCTCAGTGTGCGGCCAGCTGTCTGGAACGGGCCAGGGAGTCCAGGCTCAGGCTGTGTCAGAAAGGGCATTAGTGCCCTAGTCAGCCTATGTATTTGGGGTACAGCCAAGGTCGGTGCAGGTTGATCCTCATTTGGGGTTACTGGTAGCCCCAGAGGACAATGTTTTTCTTCTGGAGGGCAGGCAGAGTGCTGCATTGTAGTTCTGGATTGCCAAACTGGAGGGCTTGTGGGCCAGTAGTCTGACGACAAAAGTTTGAGAACACAAGCTAGGCTTAGGTTTCTGGATGAGGCCATGGCAGGCACAATCTACAGACCTGAATCGAGATCTCATGCATCTGAAGTCAGGGCGAGGATCAGACGATCGCTCAGGTTGGAGTTTCTGTCCCTGATGGCCCCTTCATGAATGGGGGGGGGATCACCAGGCCATGGGGGTTTTCCCACGATGGGAGTTGTGAGAAGCTCCAAACTGCAGAGAGTCTTCTGCAGGACAATTGAGACCTGTTGTTTGGCTCCAGGCCAATGATTCTGAGCAGGGTTCTAAGGATGGATGGCTGGGTAGCCCACCTCGCATTCCTATTGTCTCCTAGCAACAAGACAGGTTAGATCTACTGGATCTGTGGGGAGCAACCGAGGACGCGGCATTGAAATGGACACCCATGGGCATGGGTCCTAATGTGCTTTTGTGTCTAAGGAGACCTTGGAATGAAGCGGTGGCACTTGGGCCCTAAAGAGTTCTACTAAACAGAGGCTTTGACACAGCTCCAACGTGCAAGAATCCCATGTGTAGATGAGATGTTTTCTGTTGGGTGAGTCAAGAAACAGCTATATGCTGCTTTTGAAATCCAGGCCTCTGAGGAGAGATGCCTGGATACCAAAGCAATGGATCTGATTAGTGCCTAGGGGCCTATTCTTTCCTTTTTACCTCTGGGCACATGTGTCTATGGGTCTGAGTGCAGGGAGGTGCTCTGTAGTGCTCAGAATGCCCCTGTTTTTCCTGGGAAGCCACCACTATTGAGATGGATCAGGGACTTTGGAGGTTTATCCTATTAGAAGGGTTGTGTCCATTGGAATGGGCACACACAATTCCCTTGGAGAGGGCAAGTACAGTCCTCAGGTTTGGCTCCAGGGGCCTTAGCCTGTAGGTTGTGTAGGCTAGGGCTGTTTGGACAGTTGTCTGAAAACACAAACTCGGCTTATGTTTCGGGTCATAGGTATGGCAGGACTAATCTACAGACCATGAGGAGAACCCTTTGGGATTTGAAAGAAGGGCGAGTGTGAGGCTCCTGCTCAAGTTTTTGTCTCTGGATATCGTGTCACTCATGGTCGTGGAATTTCTGGATGACTTCATGATAAATGGACGAGTCTTACTCTCTGGTGGTTTGGCCCCGTCCAAAGAGTTTGCGGTCATTCTGTGGGCTGGAAGAAGTCCGTTTTTTTTTTTTTTGTTGTTGTTGTTGTTGTTTTTTTTGTCTTTTTTAACCTCAGGTGTCCCGCCAAATGATGGATTCCAGAGTAGAGCCCTGGGGAGGGGCGACTGGACAATCAGAAATCTAGTTAAAAATTGGGGCCTAGGGACATGTCAAGCCCATTATGACATCTAATGGTCCAGCCAAGGAGAGGACTTACTAGAGGACAGGACTCATGCTGAGGGTCACAATGCGTGTGTATGCCCTCGTTGCACTCAAGAATGGGCGGGGCCTCAGGGTTTCTCCTACACTGAACGTTGGACAACGTGCCAACCACAAGGGTTCTTCCCATGGGTAAGGAGGAGTTCTGATTTCTGCATCAGACTCACCCCTGGGCAGTGATTGGAGATAAGGTCTCGGTTCTGAAGCCTGAAAACTGAGGTAGTGAAGAGATGATGACCTAAGGCCATGGAGGTTTTTATGTGCTCAGTGTGCGGTCAGCTTTCTGGGTGTTGGTCAGGAGGTCCGGGCTCAGGATGTGTTCGACAGTGCATTAGTGCCCAGGTTAGACTATATAATTTGGGTAAAGTCGAGTGCTGTGTAGGTTTACCCTCATTTAAGGTGCTTGGGCAGCTCATGAGGCAATAATTTTTTTTTCTAGAGGGCAGGCAGAGTGCTGCATTGTGGGTCCGGAATTGCCAAACTTGAGGGCTTCGGGGCCAGGAGTGTGAGGATGGAAGTCTGAGAAGACAAGCTAGACTTGGGTTTCAGGGCCAGGGCACGGCAGGTACCCCCTGCAGATCTGAACCAATATCTCATGCATCTGAAGTCAGGGCGAGGATCAGACGTTGGCTCAGTTGGGAGTTTCTGAGCATGACGGCCGCTTCATGAAGGGAGCGGAATCTCGAGGCCATTGAGGTTTTCCCACGTTGGGAGTTGTGGGATGCCCCCTTCCAGGATTCCTTCTTCCGGACAATTGAGACCTGTTGGACAGCTCCAGGACATCCCATATGGAATGACTCCAGAGCACCGTTCGCGGATGGATGCCTGGGAAGCCCGCCTCGCATTCCAATTGTCTCCTAGCAACAAGACAGTTTAGATCTGATGGCTCTGCCGGAGCAACCGGGGTGGCGGAGTTGAAATGGACTTTCCTGAGGATGTGTCCTAATGTGTTTTTGTGTCCATGAGGGCCTTGGAATGGGGCGGTGGCACCGGGAACCTGAAGTACTCTCCTAAGCTTTGGACATGGCTCCCATGCACAGGTATCCTTGTGGAGACGAGATGAGTTCTGATGGGTGCCTCAGGAAAACCCCTATGCTCGTATTGGAATCAGGCTTTTGAGGACACATGCCTGTAACCCATAGCAATGGATCCTATTATGGCCTAGGGTCCTGTCTGGTTCAATCTTCTACTCTGGGGACATCCATCTATGGTATGAGTGGAGGTCGATTATCAGCAGGTGTCAGACACCCCTTGTTTGTTCCGGGTGACCCACACTATTGGGATGGCCTAAGGGTCGTTGGAGGTTTCTCCTAATTTGTACGATTTTGGACCATGGAATGGGCAGAATTCCCATGGATTGTTAGGCACAGTCCTAATGTGTGGCTCCAGGGGCCCAGCCTGGAGGGTGTGTGGCCCAAGACTTTGAGGACAGAAGTCTGAAAACAGAAACTCAGCTTAGGTTTGGGGACGTAGGTATGGCAGGACCGATCTACAAACCATGAGAAGAACTCTATAGGATGTGAAGAAAGTGCAGGTCTGTGGCGATTGCTCAGGCTTTTGTCTCTGGATTTTGTATCAGTGATGGCCGTGGAATGTCGGGGAGGCCTCATGGGCCATGGACGAATCTTCCTCTCTGAGGATTTGGCCCGATTCCCAAGTGCTTTTCGTCAATCTGTGGGATGGGAGGACTCATTTCAGTTTTGTTACCTCAGGTGTCCCACCAAAAGAGGAATTCCAAAGCAAAGCCGTGGGGAAGACTGAAGGGACAATCCGAACTATGGTTAAACATGGGGCCTAGGGGCATGGCAAGCCCAATATGCTATCTCTTCATACAGCCACTGAGTGGCCTTACTTGAGGACCGGGCTCAGCCTGAGGGTTACAATGTGTGTTTGTGACCAATGAGGCCCGTGAGCATGGGCGGGGCCTCATTAGCCACACTGGTTTCAACGACACTGAACGTTGGACAACATGCCAACCACAAGGTTTCTTGCCATGGGGAAGGAGTTCTGATTTCTGCATCACCTTCAACATGGACAGTGATTGGAGATAAGGTCTAGGTTCTGAAACCTGAAAACCGAGGTTGGGAAGAGATGACGACCTAAGGCCATGGCGGCTCGATGTGCTTAGTGTGCGGCCAGCTGCCTGGGACGGGCCAGGGAGTCCAGGCTCAGGCTGTGTCAGAAAGGGCATTAGTGCCCTGTTCAGCCTATGTATTTGGGGTACAGCCAAGGTCGGTGCAGGTGGATCCTCATTTGGGGTTACTGGGTAGCCCCAGAGGACAATGTTTTTCTTCTGGAGGGCAGGCAGAGTGCTGCATTGTAGTTCTGGATTGCCAAACTGGAGGGCTTGTGGGCCAGTAGTCTGACGACAAAAGTCTGAGAACACAAGCTAAGCTTAGGTTTCTGGGTGAGGCTATGCGCGCACAATCTACAGACCTGAATCGAGTTCTTGTACATCTGAAGACAGGGCGAGGATCAGACGATCGCTCAGGTTGGACTTTCTGTCCCTGATGGCCCCTTCATGAATGGGGGGGCATCACGAGGCCATGGGGGTTTTCCCACGATGGGAGTTGTGAGAAACTCCAAACTGCAGAGAGTCTTCTGCAGGACACTTGAGACCTGTTGTTTGGCTCCAGGCCAATGATTCTGAGCAGGGTTCTAAGGATGGATGGCTGCGTAGCCCACCTCGCATTCCAATTGTCTCCTAGCAACAAGACAGGTTAGATCTCCTGGATCTGTGGGGAGCTACCGAGGATGCTGAGTTGAAATGGACACCCCTGGGAATGGGTCCTAATGTGCTTTAGTGTCTATGGAGACCTTGGAATGAAGCGGTGGCACTGGGGCCCTAAAGGGTTCTCCTAAACAGAGGCTTTGACACAGCTCCAACGTGCAAGTTTCCCATGTGTAGATGAGATTTTTTCTGATGGGTGAATCAAGAACAGCTATATGCTGCTTTTGAAATCCAGGCCTCTGAGGAGAGATGCCTGGAAACCAACGCAATGGATCTGATTAGTGCCTAGGGGCCTTTTCTTTCCTTTTTACATCTCGGGACATCTGTCTATGGGTCTGAGTCAGGTAGGTGCTCATTTGGGCTCAGATTGTCCCTGTTTTTCCTGGGAAGCCACCACTTTTGAGATAGATCAGGGACTTTGGAGGTTTATCCTATTAGAAGGGTTGTGGCCATTGGAATGGGCACAAACAATTCCCTTGGAGAGGGCAAGTACAGTCCTCAGGTTCGGCTCCAGGGGCCTGAGCCTGTAGGTTGTGTAGGCCAGGGCTGTTTGGACAGTTGTCTGAAAACAAACTCAGCTTAAGTTTGGGGACGTAGGTATCCCAGGCCCGATCTACAAACCATGAGAAGAATTGTTCAGGATATGAAGAAAGTGCGAGTCTGAGTCGCTTGCTCAGGCTTTTGTCTCTGGATTTTGTATCAGCGATGGCCGTGGAATGTCGGGGAGGCCTCATGGGCCATGGACGAATCTTCCTCTCTGAGGATTTGGCCCGATTCCCAATTGCATTTCGTCAATCTGTGGGATGGGAGGACTCATTTCAGGCTTGTTACCTCAGGTGTCCCACCAAAAGAGGAATTCCAAAGCCAAGCCGTGGGGAAGACTGAAGGGACAACCCGAACTATGGTTAAAAATTTGGGTCTAGGGCATGGCAAGCCCAATATGCTATCTCTTCATCCAGCCACTGAGTGGCCTTACTTGAGGACTGGGCTCAGCCTGAGGGTCACAATGTGTGTTTGTGGCCAATGTGGCCGGCGAGCATGGGCGTGGCCTCATGGCCAAATTGGTTTCAAACACATTGAATGTTGGACAACATGCCAACCACAAGGTTTCTTGCCATGGGGAAGGAGTTCTTATTTCTGCATCACCTTCAACCTTGGGCAGTGAGTGGAGATAAGGTCTAGGTTCTGAAACTTGGAAACAGAGGTTGGGAAGATAAGACGACCTAAGGCCACGGAGGCTCGATGTGCTTAGTGTGCGGCCAGCTGCCTGGGACGGGCCAGGGAGTCCAGGCTCAGGCTGTGTCAGAAAGGGCATTAGTGCCCTGTTCAGCCTATGTATTTGGGGTACAGCCAAGGTCGGTGCAGGTGGATCCTCATTTGGGGTTACTGGGTAGCCCCAGAGGACAATGTTTTTCTTCTGGAGGGCAGGCAGAGTGCTGCATTGTAGTTCTGGATTGCCAAACTGGAGGGCTTGTGGGCCAGTAGTCTGACTACAAAAGTCTGAGAACACAAGCTAGGCTTAGGTATCTGGGTGAGGCCATGGCAGGCACAATCTACAGACCTGAATCGAGATCTCGTGCATCTGAAGTCAGGGCGAGGATCAGAGGATCGCTCAGGTTGGAGTTTCTGTCCCTGATGGCCCCTTCATGAATGGGGGGGGGCATCACGAGGCCATGGGGGTTTTCCCACTATGGGAGTTTTGAGAAGCTCCAAACAGCAGAGAGTCTTCTGCAGGTCAATTGAGACCTGTTGCTTGGCTCCAGGCCAATGATTCTGAGCAGGGTTCTAAGGATGGATGGCTGGGTAGCCCACCTCGCATTCCAATTGTCTCCTAGCAACAAGACAGGTTAGATCTCCTGGATCTGTGGGGAGCAACCAAGGATGCTGAGTTGAAATGGACACCCCTAAGGATGGGTCCTAATGTGCTTTTGTGTCTATGGAGACCTTGGAATGAAGCGGTGGCACTGGGGCCCTAAAGGGTTCTCTAAAACAGAGGCTTTGACACAGCTCCAACGTGCAAGTTTCCCATGTGTAGATGAGATGTTTTCTGATGGGTGAGTCAAGAAACAGCTATAAGCTGCTTTTGAAATCCAGGCCTCTGAGGAGAGATGCCTGGAAACCAAAGCAATGGATCTGATTAGTGCCTAGGGGCCTGTTCTTTCCTTTTCACCTCTGGGGACATCTGTCTATGGGTCTGAGTGCAGGTAGGTGCTCATTTGGGCTCAGATTGTCCCTTTATTCCTGGGAAGCCACCACTATTGAGATGGATCAGGGACTTTGGAGGTTTATACTATTAGAAGGGTTGTGGCCATTGGAATGGGCACACACAATTCCCTTGGAGAGGGCAAGTACAGTCCTCAGGTTTGGCTCCAGGGTTCTGAGCCTGTAGGTTGTGTAGGCCAGGGCTGTTTGGACAGTTGTCTGAAAACACAAACTCAGCTTATGTTTCGGGACATAGGTATGGCAGGACTGATCTACAGACCATGAGGAGAACTCTTCTGGATTTGAAAGAAGGGCGAGTGTGAGGCTCCTGCTCAAGTTTTTGTCTCTGGATATCGTGTCACTCATGGTCGTGGAATTTCTGGGTGACTTTATGGGAAATGGACGAGTCTTACTCTCTGGTGGTTTGGCCCCGTCCAAAGATTTTGGGGTCATTCTGTGGGCTGGAAGAAGTCCGTTTTGTTGTTGTTGTTGTTGTTGTTGTTGTTGTTTTCTTTTTTAACCTCAGGTGTCCCACTAAATGATGGATTCCAGAGTAGAGACCTGGGGAGGGGCGACTGGACAATAGAAATCTGGTTAAAAATTGGGGCCTAGGGACATGTCAAGCCCATTATGACATCTAATGATCCAGCCACTGAGGACTTACTAGAGGACAGGACTCATGCTGAGGGTCACAATGCGTGTGTATGCCCTCGTCTCACTCAAGAATGGGAGGGCCTCAGGGTGAATGCTGTTTTCTCCTACACTGAACGTTGGACAACGTGCCAACCACAAGGGTTCTTGCCATGTGTAAGGAGGAGTACTGATTTCTGCATCACATTCACCCCTGGGCAGTGATTGGAGATAAGGTCTCGGTTCTGAAGCCTGAAAACTGAGGTAGGGAAGAGATGATGACCTAAGGCCATGGCGGGTTTTATGTGCTCAGTGTGCGGTTAGCTTTCTGGGTGTTGGTCAGGAGGTCCGGGCTCAGGTTGTGTTCGACAGTGCATTAGTGCCCAGGTTAGACTATATAATTTGGGTAAGGTCGAGTGCTGTGTAGGTTTATCCTCATTTAAGGTGCCTGGGTAGCTCATGAGGCAATATTTTTTTTTTTCTAGAGGGCCAGCAGAGTGCTGCATTGTGGGTCCGGAATTGTCAAATTTTAGGACTTCGGGGACAGGAGTGTGAGGACGGAAGTGTGAGAAGACAAGCTAGACTTGGGTTTCAGGGCAAAGGCAAGGCAGGTACCCCCTGCAGATCTGTACCAATATCTCATGCTTCTGAAGTCAGGGCGAGGATCAGACGTTGGCTCAGGTTGGAGTTCCTGTGCATGACGGCCGCTTCATGAAGGGAGCGGAATCTCGAGGCCATTGAGGTTTTCCCACGTTGGGAGTTGTGGGATTCCCCCTTCAAGGATTCCTTCTGCGGGACAATTGAGACCTGTTGGACAGCTCCAGGACATCCCATATGGAATGACTCCAGAGCACCGTTCTCGGATGGATGCCTGGGAAGCCCGCCTCGCATTCCAATTGTCTTCTAGCAACAAGACAGTTTAGATCTGATGGCTCTGCCGGAGTAACCGGGGTGGCTGAGTTGAAATGGACTTTCCCGAGGATGGGTCCGAATGTGTTTTTGTGTCCATGAGGGCCTTGGAATGGGGCGGTGGCACCGGGACCCTGAAGTACTCTCCTAAGCTTTGGACATGGCTCCCATGCACAGGTTTCCTTGTGGAGACGAGATGAGTTCTGATGGGTGCCTCAGGAAAATGCCTATGCTCGTATTGGAATCAGGCTTTTGAGGACACATGCCTGTAACCCAAAGCAATGGATCCTATTATGGCCTAGGGTCCTGTCTGGTTCAATCTTCTTCTCTGGGGACATCCATCTATGGTATGAGTGGAGGTCGATATCAGCTGGTGTCAGACAGCCCTTGTTTGTTCCGGGCGACCTACACTATTGGGATGGCCTCAAGGACTTTGGAGGTTTCTCCTAATTTGTACGATTTTGGACCATGGAATGGGCAGAATTCCCATCGATTGGTAGGCAGAGTCCTAATGTGTGGCTCCAGGCGCCCAGCCTGGAGGGTGTGAGGCCCAAGAATTTGAGGACAGAAGTCTGAAAACAGAAACTCAGCTTAGGTTTGGGGACGTAGGTATGGCAGGCCCGATCGACAAACCATGAGAAGAACTCTTCAGGATATGAAGAAAGTGCGAGTCTGAGGCGCTTGCTCAGGCTTTTGTCTCTGGATTTTGTATCAGCATGGACGTCGAATGTCGGGGAGGCCTCATGGGCCATGGACGAATCTTCCTCTCTGAGGATTTGGCCCGATTCCCAATTGGTTTTCGTCAATTTGTGGGATGGGAGGACTCATTTCAGTTTTGTTACCTCAGGTGTCCCACCTAAAGAGGAATTCCAAAGCCAAGCCGTGAGGAAGACTGAAGGGACAACCCGAACTATGGTTAAAAATTGGGGCCTAGGGGCATGGCAAGCCCAATATTCTATCTCTTCATCCAGCCGCTGAGTGGCCTTACTTGAGGACTGGGCTCAGCCTGAGCGTCACAATGTGTGTTTGTTACCAATGTGGCCCGCGAGCATGGGCGGGGCCTCATGGGCAACACTGGTTTCAACTACACTGAACGTTAGACAACATGCCAACCACAAGGTTTCTTGCCATGGGGAAGGAGTTCTGATTTCTGCATCACCTTCAAACCTGGGCAGTGATTGGAGATAAGGTCTAGGTTCTGAAACCTGAAAACCGAGGTTGGGAAGAGATGAGGACCTAAGGCCATGGCGGCTCGATGTGCTCAGTGTGCGGCCAGCTGTCTGGGAGGGTCCAGGGGGTCCAGGCTCATGCTGTGTCAGAAAGGGCATTAGTGCCCTGGTCAGCCTATGTATTTGATGTACAGCCAAGGTCGGTGCAGGTTGATCCTCATTTGGGGTTACTGGGTAGCCCCAGAGGACAATGTTTTTCTTCTGGAGGGCCGGCAGAGTTCTGGATTGCCAAACTGGAGGGCTTTGGGCCAGTAGTCTGACGACAAAAGTCTGAGAACACAAGCTAGGCTTAGGTTTCTGTGTGAGGCCATGGCAGGCACAATCTACAGACCTGAATTGAGATCTCGTGCATCTGATGTCAGGGCGATGATCAGATGATCGCTCAGGTTGGAGTTTCTGTCCCTGATGGCCCCTTCATGAATGGGGGGGGCCACCACGAGGCCATGGGTGTTTTCCCAAGATGGGAGTTGTGAGAAGCTCCAAACTGCAGAGAGTCTTTTGCAGGACACTTGAGACCTGTTCTTTGGCTCCAGGCCAATGATTCTGAGCAGGGTTCTAAGAATGGATGGCTGGGTAGCCGACCTCGCATTCCAATTGTCTCCTAGCAACAAGACAGGTTAGATGTCCTGGATCTGTGGGGAGCAACCGAGGACGCTGAGTTGAAATGGACACCCCTGGGGATGGGTCCTAATGTGCTTTTGTGTCTATGGAGACCTTGGAATGAAGCGGTGGCACTGGGGCCCTAAAGCGTTCTCCAAAATAAAGGCTTTGACAGAGCTCCAACGTGCAATTTTTCCATGTGTAGATGAGATGTTTTCTGATGGGTGAGTCAAGAAACAGCTATATGCTGCTTTTGAAATCCAGGCCTCTGAGGAGAGATGACTGGAAACCAAAGCAATGGATCTGATTAGTGCCTAGGGGCCTGTTCTTTACTTTTTACATCTGGGGACATCTGTCTATGGGTCTGAGTGCAGGTAGGTGCTCAGTTGGGCTCAGATTGCCCCTGTTTTTCCTGGGAAGCCACCACTATTGAGATGGATCAGGGACTTTGGAGGTTTATCCTATTAGAAGGGTTGTGGCCATTGGAATGGGCACACACAATTCCCTTGGAGAGGGCAAGTACTGTCCTCAGGTTTGGCTCCAGGGGCCTGAGCCTGTAGGTTGTGTAGGCCAGGGCTGTTTGGACAGTTGTCTGAAAACACAAACTCGGCTTATGTTTCGGGTCATAGGTATGGCAGGACTGATCTACAGACCATGAGGAGAACTCTTCGGGATTTGAAAGAAGGGCGAGTGTGAGGCTCTGCTCAAGTTTTTGTCTCTGGATATCGTGTCACTCATGGTCGTGGAATTTCTGGGTTACTTCATGGGAAATGGACGAGTCTTACTCTCTGGTGGTTTGGCCCCGTCCAAAGAGATTGGGGTCATTCTGTGGGCTGGAAGAAGTCCGTATTTTTTTTTGTTGTTGTTGTTGTTTTTTTCTTTTTTAACCTCAGGTGTCCCACAAATGATGGATTCCAGAGTAGAGCCCTGGGGAGGGGCGACTGGACAATCAGAAATCTGGTTAAAAATTGGGGCCTAGGGACATGTCAAGCCCATTATGACATCTAATGGTCCAGCCACTGAGAGGACTTACTGGAGGACAGGACTCATGCTGAGGGTCACAATGCGTGTGTATGCCCTCGTCGCACTCCAGAATGGGCGGGGCCTCAGGGTGAATGCTGGTTTCTCCTACACTGAATGTTGGACAACGTGCCAACCACAAGGGTTCTTGCCATGGGTAGGAGGAGTTCTGATTTCTGCATCACACTCACCCCTGGGCAGTGATTGGAGATAAGGTCTCGGTTCTGAAGCCTGAAAACTGAGGTAGGGAAGAGATGATGACCTAAGGCCATGGCGGGTTGTATGTGCTCAGTGTGCAGTCAGCTTTCTGGGTGTTGGTCAGGAGGTCCGTGCTCAGGTTGTGTTCGACTGTGCATTAGTGCCCAGGTTAGACTATATAATTTGGGTAAAGTGAGTGCTGTGTAGGTTTACCCTCATTTAAGGTGCCTGGGCAGCTCATGAGGCAATAATTTTTTTTCTAGAGGGCAGGCACAGTGCTGCATTGTGGGTCCGGAATTGCCAAACTAGAGGGCTTCGGGGCCAGGAGTGTGAGGACGGAAGTCTGAGAAGACAAGCTAGACTTGGTTTTCAGGGCGAGGGCACGGCAGGTACCCCCTGCAGATCTGAACCAATATCTCATGCATCTGAAGGCAGGGCGAGGATCAGACGTTGGCTCAGGTTGTAGTTTCTGAGCATGACAGCCGCTTCATGAAGGAAGCGGAATCTCGAGGCCATTGAGGTATTCCCACGTTGGGAGTTGTGGGATTCCCCCTTCAAGGATTCCTTCTGCGGGACAATTGAGACCTGTTGGACAGCTCCAGGACATCCCATATGGAATGACTCCAGAGCACCGTTCTCGGATGGATGCCTGGGAAGCCCGCCTCGCATTCCAATTGTCTTCTAGCAACAAGACAGTTTAGATCTGATGGCTCTGCCGGAGTAACCGGGGTGGCTGAGTTGAAATGGACTTTCCCGAGGATGGGTCCGAATGTGTTTTTGTGTCCATGAGGGGCTTGGAATGGGGCGGTGGCACCGGGACCCTGAAGTACTCTCCTAAGCTTTGGACATGGCTCCCATGCACAGGTTTCCTTGTGGAGACGAGATGAGTTCTGATGGGTGCCTCAGGAAAACCCCTATGCTCGTATTGGAATCAGGCTTTTGAGGACACATGCCTGTAACCCAAAGCAATGGATCCTATTATGGCATAGGGTCCTGTCTGGTTCAATCTTCTTCTCTGGGGACATCCATCTATGGTATGAGTGGAGGTCGATTATCAGCTGGTGTCAGACAGCCCTTGTTTGTTCCGGGCGACCTACACTATTGGGATGGCCTCAGGGACTTTGCAGGTTTCTCCTAATTTGTACGATTTTGGACCATGGAATGGGCAGAATTCCCATGGACTGGTAGGCACAGTCCTAATGTGTGGCTCCAGGGGCCCAGCCTGGAGGGTGTGGGGCCCAAGACTTTGAGGACAGAAGTCTGAAAACACAAACTCAGCTTAGGTTTGGGGACGTATGTATGGCAGGCCCGATCTACAAACCATGAGAAGAACTCTACAGGATATGAAGAAAGTGCGAGTCTGAGGCGCTTGCTCAGGCTTTTGTCTCTGGATTTTGTATCAGCGATGGCCGTGGAATGTCGGGGAGGCCTCATTGGCCATGGACGAATCTTCCTCTCTGAGGATTTGGCTCGATTCCCAATTGCTTTTCGTCAATCTGTGGGATGGGAGGACTCATTTCAGTTTTGTTACCTCAGGTGTCCCACCAAAAGAGGAATTCCAAATCCAAGCCGTGGGGAAGACTGAATGGTCAACCCGAACTATGGTTAAAAATTGGGGCCTAGGGGCATGGCAAGCCCAATATTCTATCTCTTCATCCAGCCGCTGAGTGGCCTTACTTGAGGACTAGGCTCAGCCTGAGCGTCACAATGTGTGTTTGTGACCAATGTGGCCCGCGAGCATGGGCGGGGCCTCATGGGCCACACTGGTTTCTCGACACTGAACGTTGGACAACATGCCAACCACAAGGTTTCTTGCCATGGGGAAGGAGTTCTGATTTCTGCATCACCTTCAACCCTGGGCAGTGATTGGAGATAAGGTCTAGGTTCTGAAACCTGAAAACCGAGGTTGGGAAGAGATGACGACCTAAGGCCATGGCGGCTCGATGTGCTCAGTGTGCGGCCAGCTGTCTGGGAGGGTCCAGGGGGTCCAGGCTCAGGCTGTGTCAGAAAGGGCATTAGTGCCCTGGTCAGCCTATGTATTTGGGGTACAGCCAAGGTCAGTGCAGGTTGATCCTCATTTGGGGTTACTGGGTAGCCCCAGAGGACAATGTTTTTCTTCTGGAGGGCCGGCAGAGTGCTGCATTGTAGTTCTGGATTGCCAAACTGGAGGGCTTGTGGGCCAGTAGTCTGACGACAAAAATCTGAGAACACAAGCTAGGCTTAGGTTTCTGGGTGAGGCCATGGCAGGCACAATCTACAGATCTGAATCGAGATCTCGAGCATCTGAAGTCAGGGCAAGGAACAGACGATCGCTCAGGTTGGAGTTTCTGTCCCTGATGGCCCCTTAATGAATGGGGGGGGCATCACGAGGCCATGGGGGTTTTCCCACTGTGGGAGTTGTGAGAAGCTCCAAACTGCAGAGAGTCTTCTGCAGGACACTTGAGACCTGTTGTTTGGCTCCAGGCCAATGATTCTGAGCAGGGTTCTAAGGATGGATGGCTGGGTAGCCCACCTCGCATTCCAATTGTCTCCTAGCAACAAGACAGGTTAGATCTCCTGGATCTGTGGGGAGCTAACGAGGATGCTGAGTTGAAGTGGACACCCCTGGAGATGGGTCCTAACGTGCTTTTGTGTCTATGGAGACCTTGGAATGAAGCGGTGGCACTGGGGCCCTAAAGGGTTCTCCTAAACAGAGGCTTTGACACAGCTCCAACGGGCAAGTTTCCCATGTGTAGATGAGATGTTTTCTGATGGGTGAGTCAAGAAACAGCTATATGCTGCTTTTGAAATCCAGGCCTCTGAGGAGAGATGCCGGAAACCAAAGCAATGGATCTGATTAGTGCCTAGGGGCCTGTTCTTTCCTTTTTACCTCTGGGGACATCTGTCTAGGGGTCTGAGTGCAGGTAGGTGCTCATTTGGGCTCAGATTGCCCCTGTTTTTCCTGGGAAGCCACCACTATTGAGATGGATCAGGGACTTTGGAGGTTTATCCTATTAGAGGGTTGTGGACATTTGAATGGGCACAAACAATTCCCTTCGAGAGGGCAAGTACAGTCCTCTGGTTTGGCTCCAGGGGCCTGAGCCTGTAGGTTGTGTAGGCCAGGGCTGTTTGGACAGTTGTCTGAAAACAAACTCAGCTTAGGTTTGGGGAAGTAGGTATGGCAGGCCCGATCTACAAACCATGAGAAGAACTCTTCAGGATATGAAGAAAGTGCGAGACTGAGTCGCTTGTTCAGGCTTTTGTCTCTGGATTTTGTATCAGCGATGGCCGTGGAAAGTCGGGGAGGCCTCAGGTGCCATGAACGAATCTTCCTCTCTGAGGATTTGGCCCGATTCCCAATTGCTTTTCGTCAATCTGTGGGATGGGAGGACTCATTTCAGGTTTGTTACCTCAGGTGTCCCACCAAAAGAGGAATTCCAAAGCAAAGCCGTGGGGAAGACTGAAGGGACAACGCGAACTATGGCAAGCCCAATATGCTATCTCTTCATCCAGCCACTGAGTGGCCTTACTTGAGGACTGGGCTCAGCCTGAGGGTCACAATGTGTGTTTGTGACCAATGTGGCCCGTGAGCATGGACGGGGCCTCATGGGCCACACTGGTTTCAACCACACTGAACGTTGGACAACATGCCAACCACAAGGTTTCTTGCCATGGGGAAGGAGTTCTGATTTCTGCATCACCTTCAACCTTGGGCAGTGATTGGAGATAAGGCCAAGGTTCTGAAACCTGGAAACCGAGGTTGGGAAGAAATGACGACCTAAGGCCACGGAGGCTCGATGTGCTCAGTGTGCGGCCAGCTGTCTGGGACGGGCCAGGGGGTCCAGGCTCAGGCTGTGTCAGAAATGGCATTAGTGCCCTGGTCAGCCTATATATTTGGGGTACAGCCAAGGTCGGTGCAGGTTGATCCTCATTTGGGGTTTCTGGGTAGCCCCAGAGGACAATGTTTTTCTTCTGGAGGGCCGGCAGAGTGCTGCATTGTAGTTCTGGATTGCCAAACTGGAGGGCTTGTGGGCCAGTAGTCTGACGACAAAAGTCTGAGAACACAAGCTAGGCTTAGGTTTCTGGGTGAGGCCATGGCAGGCACAATCTACAGACCTGAATCGAGATCTCGTGCATCTGAAGTCAGGGCAAGGATCAGACGATCGCTCAGGTTGGAGTTTCTGTCCCTGATGGCCCCTTCATGAATGGGGGGGCATCACGAGTCCATGGGTGTTTTCCCACGAGGGGAGTTGTGAGAAGCTCCAAACTGCAGAGAGTCTTCTGCAGGACAATTGAGACCTGTTGTTTGGCTCCAGGCCAATGATTCTGAGCAGGGTTCTAAGGATGGATGGCTGGGTAGCCCACCTCGCATTCCAATTGTCTCCTAGCAACAAGACAGGTTAGATCTCCTGGATCTGTGGGGAGCAACCGAGGACGCTGAGTTGAAATGGACACCCCTGAGAATGGGTCCTAACGTGCTTTTGTGTCTATGGAGACCTTGGAATGAAGAGGTGGCACTAGGGCCCTAAGGGGTTCTCCTAAACAGAGGCTTTGACACAGCTCCAACGTGCAAGTTTCCCATGTGTAGATGAGATGTTTTCTGATGGGTGAGTCAAGAAACAGCTATATGCTGCTTTTGAAATCCAGGCCTCTGAGGAGAGATGCCTGGAAACCAAAGCAATGGATCTGATTAGTGCCTAGGGGCCTGTTCTTTCCTTTTTACCTCTGGGGACATCTGTCTAGGGGTCTGAGTGCAGGTAGGTGCTCATTTGGGCTCAGATTGCCCCTGTTTTTCCTGGGAAGCCACCACTATTGAGATGGATCAGGGACTTTGGAGGTTTAACCTATTAGAGGGTTGTGGACATTGGAATGGGCACAAACAATTCCCTTCGAGAGGGCAAGTACAGTCCTCTGGTTTGGCTCCAGGGGCCTGAGCCTGTAGGTTGTGTATGCCAGGGCTGTTTGGACAGTTGTCTGAAAACAAACTCAGCTTAGGTTTGGGGAAGTAGGTATGGCAGGCCCGATCTACAAACCATGAGAAGAACTCTTCAGGATATGAAGAAAGTGCGAGACTGAGTCGCTTGTTCAGGCTTTTGTCTCTGGATTTTGTATCAGCGATGGCCGTGGAAAGTCGGGGAGGCCTCAGGTGCCATGAACGAATCTTCCTCTCTGAGGATTTGGCCCGATTCCCAATTGCTTTTCGTCAATCTGTGGGATGGGAGGACTCATTTCAGGTTTGTTACCTCAGGTGTCCCACCAAAAGAGGAATTCCAAAGCAAAGCCGTGGGGAAGACTGAAGGGACAACGCGAACTATGGCAAGCCCAATATGCTATCTCTTCATCCAGCCACTGAGTGGCCTTACTTGAGGACTGGGCTCAGCCTGAGGGTCACAATGTGTGTTTGTGACCAATGTGGCCCGTGAGCATGGACGGGGCCTCATGGGCCACACTGGTTTCAACCACACTGAACGTTGGACAACATGCCAACCACAAGGTTTCTTGCCATGGGGAAGGAGTTCTGATTTCTGCATCACCTTCAACCTTGGGCAGTGATTGGAGATAAGGCCAAGGTTCTGAAACCTGGAAACCGAGGTTGGGAAGAAATGACGACCTAAGGCCACGGAGGCTCGATGTGCTCAGTGTGCGGCCAGCTGTCTGGGACGGGCCAGGGGGTCCAGGCTCAGGCTGTGTCAGAAATGGCATTAGTGCCCTGGTCAGCCTATATATTTGGGGTACAGCCAAGGTCGGTGCAGGTTGATCCTCATTTGGGGTTTCTGGGTAGCCCCAGAGGAAAATGTTTTTCTTCTGGAGGGCCGGCAGAGTGCTGCATTGTAGTTCTGGATTGCCAAACTGGAGGGCTTGTGGGCAAGTAGTCTGACGACAAAAGTCTGAGAACAAAAGCTAGGCTTAGGTTTCTGGGTGAGGCCATGGCAGGCACAATCTACAGACCTGAATCGAGATCTCGTGCATCTGAAGTCAGGGCGAGGATCAGACGATCGCTCAAATTGGAGTTTCTGTCCCTGATGGCCCCTTCATGAATGGGGGGGTATCACGAGGCCATGGGTGTTTTCCCACGAGGGGAGTTGTGAGAAGCTCCAAACTGCAGAGAGTCTTCGGCAGGACAATTGAGACCTGTTGTTTGGCTCCAGGCCAATGATTCTGAGCAGGGTTCTAAGGATGGATGGCTGGGTAGCCCACCTCGCATTCCAATTGTCTCCTAGCAACAAGACAGGTTAGATCTCCTGGATCTGTGGGGAGCAACCGAGGACGCTGAGTTGAAATGGACACCCCTGAGAATGGGTCCTAACGTGCTTTTGTGTCTATGGAGACCTTGGAATGAAGCGGTGGCACTGGGGCCCTAAGGGGTTCTCCTAAACAGAGGCTTTGACACAGCTCCAACGTGCAAGTTTCCCATGTGTAGATGAGATGTTTTCTGATGGGTGAGTCAAGAAACAGCTATATGCTGCTTTTGAAATCCAGTCCTCTGAGGAGAGATGCCTGGAAACCAAAGAAATGGATCTGATTAGTGCCTAGGGGCCTGTTCTTTCCTTTTTACCTCTGGGGACATCTGTCTATGGGCCTTAGGGCAGGGAGGTGCTCAGTTGGGCTCAGATTGCCCCTGTTTTTCCTGGGAAGCCACCACTATTGAGATGGATCAGCGACTTTGGAGGTTTATCCTATTAGATAAACCTTTGGAGGTTTATCCTATTAGGACATTGGAATGGGCACACACATTTTCCTTCGGGAGTGCAAGTACAGTCCTCAGGTTTGGCTCCAGGGGCCTGAGCCTGTAGGTTGTGCAGGCCAGGGCTGTTTGGACAGTTGTCTGAAAACACAAACTCGGCTTATGTTTCGGGTCATAGGTATGGCAGGACTGATCTACAGACCATGAGGAGAACTTTTCGGGATTTGAAAGAAGGGCGAGTGTGAGGCTCTGCTCAAGTTTTTGTCTCTGGATATCGTGTCACTCATGGTCGTGGAATTTCTGGATGACTTCATGATAAATGGACGAGTCTTACTCTCTGGTGGTTTGGCCCCGTCCAAAGAGTTTGCGGTCATTCTGTGGGCTGGAAGAAGTCCGTTTTTTTTTTTTGTTGTTGTTGTTGTTGTTTTTTTTGTCTTTTTTAACCTCAGGTGTCCCGCCAAATGATGGATTCCAGAGTAGAGCCCTGGGGAGGGGCGACTGGACAATCAGAAATCTAGTTAAAAATTGGGGCCTAGGGACATGTCAAGCCCATTATGACATCTAATGGTCCAGCCACTGAGAGGACTTACTAGAGGACAGGACTCATGCTGAGGGTCACAATGCGTGTGTATGCCCTCGTCACACTCAAGAATGGGCGGGGCCTCAGGGTGAATGCTGGTTTCTCCTACACTGAACGTTGGACAACGTGTCAACCACAAGGGTTCTTGCCATGGGTAAGGAGGAGTTCTGATTTCTGCATCACACTCACCCCTGGGCAGTGATTGGAGATAAGGTCTCGGTTCTGAAGCCTGAAAACTGAGGTAGGGAAGAGATGATGACCTAAGGCCATGGCGGGTTTTATGTGCTCAGTGTGCGGTCAGGTTTCTGGGTGTTGGTCAGTAGGTCCGGGCTCAGGTTGTGTTCGACAGTGCATTAGTGCCCAGTTTAGACTATATAATTTGGGTAAGGTCGAGTGCTGTGTAGGTTTACCCTCATTTACGGTGCCTGGGCAGCTCATGAGGCAATAATTTTTTTCTAGAGGGCAGGCAGAGTGCTGCATTGTGGGTCCGGAATTGCCAAACTTGAGGGCTTCGGGGCCAGGAGTGTGAGGACGGAAGTCTGAGAAGACAAGCTAGACTTGGGTTTCAGGGCGAGGTCACGGCAGGTACCCCTTGCAGATCTGAACCTATATCTCATGCATCTGAAGTCAGGGCGAGGATCAGACGTTGGCTCAGGTTGGAGTTTCTGAGCATGACGGGCGCTTCATGAAGTGAGTGGAATCTCGAGGCCATTGAGGTTTTCCCACGTTGGGAGTTGTGGGATGCCCCCTTCATGGATTCCTTCTGCGGGACAATTGAGACCTGTTGGACAGCTCCAGGACATCCCATATGGAATGACTCCAGAGCAACGTTCGTGGATGGATGCCTGGGAAGCCCGCCTCACATTCCAATTGTCTCCTAGCAACAAAACAGTTTAGATCTGATGGCTCTGCCGGAGCAACCGGGGTGGCTGAGTTGAAATGGACTTTCCTGAGGATGGGTCCTAATGTGTTTTTGTGTCCATGAGGGCCTTGGAATGGGGCAGTGGCACCGGGACCCTGAAGTACTCTCCTAAGCTTTGGACATGGATCCCATGCACAGGTTTCCTTGTGGAGACGAGATGAGTTCTGATGGGTGCCTCAGGAAAACCCCTATGCTCGTATTGGAATCAGGCTTTTGAGGACACATGCCTGTAACCCAAAGCAATGGATCCTATTATGGCCTAGGGTCCTGTCTGGTTCAATCTTCTTCTCTGGGGGACATCCATCTATGGTATCAGTGGAGGTCGATTATCAGCTGGTGTCAGACAGCCCTTGTTTGTTCCGGGCGACCTACACTATTGGGATGGCCTCAGGGACTTTGGAGGTTTCTCCTAATTTGTACGATTTTGGACCATGGAATGGGCAGAATTCCCATGGATTGGTAGGCACAGTCCTAATGTGTGGCTCCAGGGGCCCAGCCTGGAGGGTGTGTGGCCCAAGACGTTGAGGACAGAAGTCTGAAAACACAAACTCAGCTTAGGTTTGGGGACGTAGGTATGGCAGGCCCGATCTACAAACCATGAGAAGAACTCTACAGGATATGAAGAAAGTGCGAGTCTGAGGCGCTTGCTCAGGCTTTTGTCTCTGGATTTTGTATCAGCGATGGCCGTGGAATGTCGGGGAGGCCTCATGGGCCATGGACGAATCTTCCTCTCTGATGATTTGGCCCGATTCCCAATTGATTTTCGTCAATCTATGGGATGGGAGGACTCATTTCAGTTTTGTTACCTCATGTGTCCCACCAAAAGAGGAATTCCAAAGCCAAGCCGTGGGGAAGACTGAAGGGTCAACCCGAACTATGGTTAAAAATTGGGGCCTAGGGGCATGGCAAGCCCAATATTCTATCTCTTCATCCAGCCGCTGAGTGGCCTTACTTGAGGACTGGGCTCAGCCTGAGCGTCACAATGTGTGTTTGTGACCAATGTGGCCCGCGAGCATTCGCGGGGCCTCATGGGCCACACTGGTTTCAACGACACTGAACGTTGGACAACATGCCAACCACAAGGTTTCTTGCCATGGGGAAGGAGTTCTGATTTCTGCATCACCTTCAACCCTGGGCAGTGATTGGAGATAAGGTCTAGGTTCTGAAACCTGAAAACCGAGATTGGGAAGAGATGACGACCTAAGGCCATGGCGGCTCGATGTGCTCAGTGTGCGGCCAGCTGTCTGGGAGGGTCCAGGGGGTCCAGGCTCAGGCTGTGTCAGAAAGGGCATTAGTGCCCTGGTCAGCCTATGTATTTGGGGTAGAGCCAAGGTCAGTGCAGGTTGATCCTCATTTGGGGTTACTGGGTAGCCCCAGAGGCAATGTTTTTCTTCTGGAGGGCCGGCAGAGTGCTGCATTGTAGTTCTGGATTGCCAAACTGGAGGGCTTGTGGGCCAGTAGTCTGACGACAAAAGTCTGAGAACACAAGCTAGGCTTAGGTTTCTGGGTGAGGCCATGGCAGGCACAATCTACAGATCTGAATCGAGATCTCGAGCATCTGAAGTCAGGGCGAGGATCAGACGATCGCTCAGGTTGGAGTTTCTGTCCCTGATGGTCCCTTCATGAATGGGGGGGGGCATCACGAGGCCATGGGTGTTTTCCCATGATGGGAGTTGTGAGAAGCTCCAAACTGCAGAGAGTCTTCTGCAGGACAATTGAGACCTGTTGTTTGGCTCCAGGCCAATGATTCTGAGCAGGGTTTTAAGGATGGATGGCTGGGTTGCCCACCTCGCATTACAATTGTCTCCTAACATCAAGACAGGTTAGATCTCCTGGATCTGTGGGGAGCAACCGAGGACGCTGAGTTGAAATGGACACCCCTGGGGATGGGTCCTAATGTGCTTTTGTGTCTAGGAGACTTTGGAATGAAGCGGTGGCACTGGGGCCCTAAAGGGTTCTCCTAAACAGAGGCTTTGACACAGCTCCAACGTGCAAGTTTCCCATGTGTAGATGAGATGTTTTTTGATGGGTGAGTCAAGAAACAGCTATATGCTGCTTTTGAAATCTAGGCCTCTGAGGAGAGATGCCTGGAAACCAAAGCAATGGATCTGATTAGTGCCTAGGGGCCTGTTCTTTCCTTTTTACCTCTGGGGACATCTGTCTATGGGTCTGAGTGCAGGTAGGTGCTCAGTTGGGCTCAGATTGCCCCTGTTTTTCCTGGGAAGCCACCACTATTGAGATGGATCAGGGACTTTGGAGGTTTATCGTATTAGAAGGGTTGTGGCCATTGGAATGGGCACACACAATTCCCTTGGAGAGGGCAAGTACAGTCCTCAGGTTTGGCTCCAGGGGCCTGAGCCTGTAGGTTGTGTAGGCCAGGGCTGTTTGGACAGTTGTCTGAAAACACAAACTCGGCTTATGTTTCGGGTCATAGGTATGGCAGGACTGATCTACAGACCATGAGGAGAACTCTTCGGGATTTGAAAGAAGGGCGAGTATGAGGCTCTGCTCAAGTTTTTGTCTCTGGATATCGTGTCACTCATGGTCGTGGAATTTCTGGGTGACTTCATGGGAAATGGACGAGTCTTACTCTCTGGTGGTTTGGCCCCGTCCAAAGAGTTTGCGGTCATTCTGTGGGCTGGAAGAAGTCCGTTTTTTTTTTTTTTTTTTTTTTTTTTCTTTTTTAACCTCAGGTGTCCCACCAAATGATGGATTCCAGAGTAGAGCCCTGAGGAGGGGCGACTGGAGAATCCGAAATCTGTTTAAAAATTGGGGCCTAAGGACATGTCAAGCCCATTATGACATCTAATGGTCCAGCCACTGAGAGGACTTACTAGAGGACAGGACTCATGCTGAGGGTCACAATGCGTGTGTATGCCCTCGTCGCACTCAAGAATGGGCGGGTCCTAGGGTGAATGCTGGTTTCTCCTACACTGAACGTTGGACAACGTGCCAACCACAAGGGTTCTTGCCATGGGTAAGGAGGAGTTCTGACTTCTGCATCACACTCACCCCTGGGCAGTGATTGGAGATAAGGTCTCGGTTCTGAAGCCTGAAAACTGAGGTAGGGAAGAGATGATGACCTAAGGCCATGGCGGGTTTTATGTGCTCAGTGTGCGGTCAGCTTTCTGGGTGTTGGTCAGGAGGTCCGGGCTCAGGTTGTGTTCGACAGTGCATTAGTGCCCAGGTTAGACTATATAATTTGGGTAAAGTCGAGTGCTCTGTAGGTTTACCCTCATTTAAGGTGCCTGGGCAGCTCATGAGGCAATAATTTTTTTTTCTAGAGGGCTGGCAGAGTGCTGCATTGTGGGTCCGGTATTGCCAAACTTGAGGGCTTCGGGGCCAGGAGTGTGAGGACGGAAGTCTGAGAAGACAAGCTAGACTTGGGTTTCAGGGCGAGGGCACGGCAGGTACCCCCTGCAGATCTGAATAATATCTCATGCATCTGAAGTCAGGGCGAGGATCAGACGTTGGCTCAGGTTGGAGTTTCTGAGCACGACGGCCGCTTCATGAAGGGAGCGGAATCTCGAGGCCATTGAGGTTTTCCCACGTTGAGAGTTGTGGGTTGCCCACTTCAAGGATTCCTTCTGCGGGACAATTGAGACCTGTTGGACAGCTCCAGGACATCCCATATGGAATGACTCAGAGCACCGTTCTCGGATGGATGCCTGGGAAGCCCGCCTCGCATTCCAATTGTCTCCTAGCAACAAGACAGTTTAGATCTGATGGCTCTGCCGGAGTAACCGGGGTGGCTGTGTTGAAATGGACTTTCCTGAGTATGGGTCCCAATGTGTTTTTGTGTCCATGAGGCCTTGGAATGGGGCGGTGGCACTGGGACCCTGAAGTACTCTCCTAAGCTTTGGACATGGCTCCCATGCACAGGTTTTCTTGTGGAGACGAGATGAGTTCTGATGGGTGCCTCAGGAAAACCCCTATGCTCGTATTGGAATCAGGCTTTTGAGGACACATGCCTGTAACCCAAAGCAATGGATCCTATTATGGCCTAGGGTCCTGTCTGGTTCAAACTTCTTCTCTGGGGACATCCATCTATGGTATGAGTGGAGGTCGATTATCAGCTGGTGTCAGACAGCCCTTGTTTGTTCCGGGCTACCTACACTATTGGGATGGCCTCAGGGACTTTGGAGGTTTCTCCTAATTTGTACGATTTTGGGCGATGGAATGGGCAGAATTCCCATGGATTGGTAGGCACAGTCCTAATGTTTGGCTCCAGGGGCCCAGCCTGGAGGGTGTGTGGCCCAAGACTTTGAGGACAGAAGTCTGAAAACACAAACTCAGCTTAGGCTTAAGGACGTAGGTATGGCAGGCCCGATCTACAAACCATGAGAACTCTTCAGGATATGAAGAAAGTGCGAGTCTGATGCGCTTGCTCAGGCTTTTGTCTCTGGATTTTGTATCAGCGATGGCCCTGGAATGTCGGGAGGCCTCATGGGCCATGGACGAATCTTCCTCTCTGAGGATTTGGCCTGATTCCCAATTGCTTTTCGTCAGTCTGTGGGATGGGAGGACTCATTTCAGGTTTGTTACTTCAGGTGTCCCACCAAA